>NC_133618.1:45874898-46527398 GCF_048593235.1 Sminthopsis crassicaudata | reverse complement strand
AAAACTAGGGAAAGTATAAAATGTTTAAGAATACACTAAGACATTATATATTTGAATATGTGAACACAGGACTTTTTTACAGAAATAATGATAAACCTAAGTAGAATAGGATAGCTACTAGGTATCACCATGGGATCAGTACCAGGCCTGGAGTCAGGAAAACCTGAGTTCAAATTTTATCTCGAACACTTACCAGTTGTGTGATCCTAGGCAAGTCACTTAACACTATTTGCCTAAATTTCCTCAGGTGTAAAATGAGCAGGAGCAGAACACAGCAAATCACTCCAGTATCTTTGCCAAGAAAATCCAAAATGAGGTCACAAAGAGTTTTTAGTCATGACTAAAAAACCACAATAAATCTCTTAGAAGGAGAGGGAGAAATAGAAATAGAATCTACTCATGATCTTCTGAAAGAAATCTCGAAATGAAAATTCCCAGAAACACTGTAGCCAAAATCCAGAGCAGCCTTGTCAAAGGAAAAATACTAAGAGCAATCAGAAAAAACAGAATTTAGGTGCAGAGAAACTACAGTCACACATGATTTAGCAATCATCAGTTCAAAGGAGTGGAGAGCTTGGAATACAATATTCTAGAAAATGAAGGTAATAAGTTTTTACAAAAGTTGTAAGTTTGCTACCGCTTAAGATAACTTATCCGGCAAAACTGTATATAATATTTCAGAAGGGAAATGGATCTTCAATGAAATAGAATTCCTGCATTTATGATTAAAAGATCAGAACCAGAGAAGGAAATGGCAAACTATCCCATTATTATTATCAAGAAAAACCCAAATAGGATTGCAAAGAGTTAAGCATGTCTGAAACAATTGAACAACAAGACAAGAATAAACTCTATGCTTTAATGTGGAGAGATGATATGTCCCCCAGAGTCCTATCATTAGGAATGATAGAATTTAATTAGACAAAGGTTCTGTTATGTCTGTGATTTTATAACAAGATTGGAAAAAATAGGAAAAGATGTCTGATCACCCTTCCACTTACTCATTAAACTCCAGAAGCTTCCTATCACCTGAAGAAGCAAATACAAGATATTCTGTTTGGAATTCAAAGCCCTTTATAACCTAGCCATATCTCTTCAGTGTTCTTACACCCTACAGTGACTATTACAACATAAATGGAAAGAGAAATGATCACAAAACTCCCCAAAATATAAAATTACAAATTTACAAACAAGTATGATTCATGTCCCTGTTCTTCTCTTCAAATGCAAGAAGATACCTCCTGAAGTCATGGGAAAAGGAATATTCTTGACCAAAAAAGTGCTTAGAAATCATGTGCTGAATGGTCCAGGTTTCTGCTTGGGGACAGTTGAGGAGGAGGATGATAGTTATGGGACTATAGTTTCTAATGGCTCCATACATTCTGCCTCCCTGCCTCTAATAAGTGACTTATGGAGGCCTTGGAAGACACCCCCTCCGTTATGTGAATTTCTTCTGTGACATTCCTGAAAGTTGTTATTTAGCTCATATTTGAATATTCCCTAGTAACAGGGAATTTGTTGCACCTCATCTGATCATATAAATTCTCTCACACTTTAAATATAAAAAGCTTTAAGGAAAAAAATAAAGGGAAGTTCTTGGGGAGAGGGGAGACACTGAGAAATAAATCCCAAAGTTTGAAATGATTTAGAGATTTATTAGATCATTTAGTAGAGGACAGCCAATCAGGAAATAGATGTAGCTCTAACTCATGCAGATTCTGGAAAGTTTACATTATGTGGGATTTAGATGAAGGAACACACACATGTGCACATAAAAGCAATTCTACCAAAAGGGCAACTTGAAAATAAAATAGATGGAGATGGACATGAGTAAATGCAAACATTCAACAAAATTTGGACAAAGCCAAAATACAAAAGGAACCCAAAACAAGACCTGGGTCTCCTTACCCATCAAGAATATTTGGGATGGATCCCAGGACTTGAGGGAACCCAAAATTCCTTGCAGCTTTCTCTACCCTAGAAAGGTACTGAGGCAACATTCTTCATTCAAACAATTTCTAGATGCAAAAAGTTAGGTTCAAACAATGTTAATAAATAATAATACAAAAATAATGTAAACACTTTTCAATAAACATTTATTAAAAGAAAAAAAGAGAAGATACTTCTCCTTTTTAGAAGTTGGAAGTGCACAGGTTTAGGACATTTGCATCTATTTATTTTTTCAATATATTGATTAGTTTTACTGACTATTAAAAATGCTATTTTTTCTTTTTCTTTTTTCTTTAAAAAATTTCTGTTATACATGACCACTTTCTTTTTTCCCTTTATTTTATATTTAAATAGCTTTTTATTTTCCCAATTATATGCAAAGATAGTTTCAACATCTACCTCTGCAAAACCTTGTGTTCCAAATTTTTCTTCCTTCCTCCTCTTTTCCCCCTTCCTCTAAACAGCAAACAATTCAATATAGGTTAAACATATGCAATTCTTCCAAACATATTTCCATATTCTTCATGTTGCACAAAAAAAAAATCCATTCAAAAGAGGAAAAAATACAAGAAAGAAATAAACAACAGCAAAAGGTGAAAATACTATGCTTTGATTCATATTCGATCTCCACAGTTCTCTCATCTCAGAAGATGCTTCTTTCTGTGAGGGACAGAAAATCCTATCCAAAAATGACTACTCAGAGACCACTCATAGAAAAGCAGAATTATTTATTAGAATCTCGAGAAGCGGACCCCATCCTGGTCTGTGAGCCAGATTCACAGCAGGAGAGAGCCACTCCCTTGAAGATGCTCACGTCTTTTATACATTTCAGACAAAGAACCTTCAAAACCCCACCCTCCATAGGTTGTGATTGGTCATATTTGGTCAGTGGAATGCAGCTGGCAATGTGATTTATAGCTTCTTCGGCCACGTAGAGGTTAATCCCTATTTGGACAAAGGACTGCAGCCTAGGCCTTCACGTGAGTGGGGCCTATAGGCCTGATTTTACGTTAGCTAGCAGTCTCTGATCAATATGTGCTTAACCTGGAAGTTCTTCACCATATCCTACTTCATACTTGCTCCACACATTTCCATCACAAGTATATTAAAATTGCTTTGAATCATCTCATTGTTGAAAAGATCATCACATAATCTTCTTGTTGCTGTGTATAATGTTCTCTTGGTTCTGCTCAGTTCAGTTAGCATCAATTCATGTAAGTTTTTCCAGGCTTTTCTGAAATCATCCTGCTCATTGTTTTTTATAAAACAATAATATTTCATTATATTTATATACTATAACTTATTCACTATTCCCCAACTGATGAGCATCCATTCAGTTTCTACTTCCTTGCCACTATAAAAAGAGTTGCTACAAAAATTTTTGCACATGTGGATCCTTTTCCTTCTTTAATGATCTCTTTGAGATATAGATGCAATAGTGACACTGCTGAATCAAAAGATATGTATGTAGAGTTTTATAGCTCTGGGCATAGTTCCAAATTGTTCTCCAGAATGACTGGATCAGTTCATAACTCCATTTATTAGTGCCCCAGTTTTCCCATATCTCCTCCAACATTTATCATTATCTTTTCATGACCCCTTAGGCTATCTCAGAGGTGTAAAGTAGTACTTCAGAGTTGTCTTAATTTGCATTTCTCTAATCACTAGTGATTTGGAGCATTTTTTCATATGACTAGAAATGGTTTTAATTTCTTTATCTGAAGATTGTCTGTTCATATTATTTGACTATTTATCAATTGGCTATTATCAATTGAGGAATGGCTTGTATTCTTATAAATTTAAGTCAATTCTCTACATATTTTAGAAATGAAGGCTTTGTCAGAAACATTAGATGTAATTTTTTTTTTCTCCAGCTTTCTGCTTCCCTTCTGATCTTGGCTGCATTGGTTTTGTTTGTACAAACCCTTTTTAACTGAATGTAATAAAAATTAGAGAACATTATGAAATGCAAAATGGATAATTTTTATTATATTAAACTACATATCCTTTGATCCAACTGTGTCACTTTTGGGTCTATATCTCTTTGGGAAAAAGATAGGAAGGAAAAAGATCCATATTTGCAAAAATATTTGTGGCAACTCTATTTGTAGTGACAAGGAACTGGAAACTAAATGGATGCCCACCAGTTGGGGAAGAGTTGAATAAATTATAGTATATAAATATAATGGAATATATCAATCCAGAGAGGCTGAAGAGTGAGAGAGGGGAAGGAGAATGAAAGATGATGAAGATGGATGTGAAGGAATGGAAGGCACATTTTATTCTTGGCAGAGAGAAATATTATTATCTCTTTTACAGGAGGTAAAAATAAGACAGGAGAAAAATAAGAGAGAGTATGGAATGATGGAATGATGGAAAAATAAGAGAGAATGTGGAATGGATGATAAGAGCTAGATTAGGAGCATCCCTGTATTGTGGCTGAGGTGGAATGGAGTTAGAATGGATCACAAGATCTATTAAGGAGATGAAGAAATTGGAGATTCAGAAGTTTAAGGGAGTATAAGCATGGATGCTTAAGTCCCCTAGAATAAGAGCAGGAAAAAGGAAGATAGTTTCTCAGGTGCTAAATTCCTTAATAAAGGAGGAAGAAAAACTAGTCACTAGTAGACAACAACTTCCATGATTTAAACGGGAGAGAAAATTTTAACTGAAAAAAAAAAGGTTTTTAATTAAATGAACTTGAAAAAAGGAGATATTGATGAGTGATGGGTCCAGCACAGAAGAGAAAGATAATCTGGAAATACAACTGAGAAGCAAGCAGTATTCCAGTTCTATGTCGAATGTTGGCAAGGATGATTAGGGTTGTTGAGTCATCTGGGGGAACTCAAGTCTCAGTGAAAGCAAGTTGATGGTAAAAATATGAACGAAATCACAAAATCACATGAAATCACAAAACTGTTAAGAAGAAACTGAAGAAAGGTCCAACAGCAAATAAAAAAAATTATGCCAAAGTGGTGTCATGAGAATCTAGTAAAGAGAGACATTATGAAGGAGGGGATAGTCAACAGTGTCAAAACTTCAAAAAGATTTAGAGCAGAAACTGATAAAGGGGCATTAGGTTTTAAAACTGGGAATGTCAGGAGCCTTGAAAGAAGTCATTATCAGTTGAGCAATGGGGTCAGAACCTTGATGGCAAAAGCCCCCCCAGAAAGTTAATGACCTAAATTCAAAATTAAAATGACTAGAAATATCTATGTATATACCCTATTGTTAATGCTGAACATATTGTGATAAGCATACATATATATACATATGTATATTGTATCTTGTGATATTAGTTTATGATAATATGAAGCCATCACAATTGTCAAGACATTTAATAACTAAGCATTTAGAACATGAAGATAAATCTCTACCATTTTCAGTGATGTTTAATCATATAATACTCCATTTTGTTGATCAGTCATTTTCAGCTGCATCCAACTCTTCATGACCCCATCTGGGATTTTCTTGGCAAAGATACTGGAGTGGTCTGCCATTTTCTTTTCCAGCTCATTTTACAGATGAGGAAACTGAGGCAAACAGGGTGACGTGAGTTGTTCTGGGTCACATAGCTAGTGAGTGTCTGAGGCCATAATGGAATTCAGGAAGATGAGTTCTCCTAACTGCAACTCCAGCACTTCATACAATATACTACCAAGCTGTTCTAATTACTTCAGTTAGTACTTTACAAATGATAATGTTAATTGTTTAAAAATCCCTACAACAGATTTAGAACCAGACCTTTAAGTCATTGTATTACAGTGATAAAACCAGTTTTAAAAAATAACGAAGCATATTTAGTTACCTCATTCTTCATAAAAAAAATAATATTACTAATGATTTAGTGACAATAAAAAGGATGGATATTGGACAGTGAGAGTTTCTTCCATTTTCTTCATGTGGAAACTGTCAGTATGATTCATATAGCCTCCAAAATCTCACGGAGCTAAGAAGTCACTAAGTTAAGAATTTCATAAGATAAGACCTTAGAGTAAGGCAATCCTAGAGATGGAATTTGCCTCATTTGTCTATTGGTTTTCCCCGTCTATGTGCCTCCCTATCATCGTATCCTGTTTGTGCTCACTCTTGCCACAGATTCTGTATTTGTGAAATATGTCCCAGGTTTACAAGGGAGGGATGTTTTACAGGATTATTCTTACTATGCCATTTTAGTAAATGCCTTTTGCTTCAGACTTTTGTATCTACTGTTTGATTATTGCTTATAAGTTTGATTATAAGCTTAAGCTTACCTGTTAAGCAAGGTGAGCTCAAGCTCTCTTACTATATTTACACTATTGCCAATTTTTTTTCTGTTGTATTTTTTTCCAAATTTCATATAAAGATAGTTTTCAACATTCATTTCTGTAAGATTTTGTGTTCCAAATTTTTTTTCCCTCCTTCTCTCCCTTACATCCCTGCTCCCCATGACAGTAAGCAATCTGATATAGATTATACATATACAGTCATTTTAAACATATTTCCATATTAGTCATGTTAGGAAAGAAAAATAAGAACAAAAGGGAAAAATCATAAAAAAGAAAACAAACAAACAAAAAAGTGAAAACAATGTGCTTTAATCAGAATTCAGTCTCCATAATTCTCTCTGGATGCAGATGGCTCTTTCCGGTCCAAATCTATTGGAATTGTCCTGGATTGCCTCTGCTGAGAGTTGATTATCACATAATCTTGCTGTTACTGCGTATGATGTTCTCTTGGTTCTACTCACTTCACTTAGCATTAGTTCATGTAAGTTTTTTTCCAGGGTTTTCTGAATCCAGCCTGCTAATCATTTCTTTTTTTTAAATTTTTTTTATTAATAGTTTTTATTTACCAGATATATGCATGGGTAATTTTACAACATTGACAATTGACAAACCTTTTGTTCTCATTTTTCCCCTCTTCCCCCCCACCAAAAATGGCAGGTTGACCAATACATGTTAAATATGTTAGAGTATAAATTAAATACAATATATGTATACATGTCCAAACAGTTGTTTTGTTGTACAAAAAGAATTGGACTTTGAAATAATGCTAATCACTTCTTATAGAAAAATAATATTCCTTTACCTGCCCTCTGGGGGAGGGGATGGGGAGAAGGGGAAAAGTTGGAACAGAAGGTCGTATACCATAACTTATTCAAACATTCCCCAACTGATGAGCATCCACTCAGTTTCCAATTTCTTACCACTACGAAAAGGGCTGCCACAAACACTTTTGCACACATAGGTCATTTCCCCCTTTTTATTATCTCTTTGGGATACAGACTCAGTACAGACACTTCTGGATCAAGGGTTTGATAGCCTTTTTGCAATATAAATTGTATTGACCAATATCTTGCCACTGGACTCTGAAAACCTTGGAGGAGACACTGGGACTGATGCCTTTGCAAAACCCTGCCTCACCTAAATCCAATTCACTCTTGATGTCACTGATCTTCTTTGAGAATGAAGAACGAACGACAACAAACTCTAATTTCTATAAACTCAAGTAAGAGCTACTCCTCCCATACTTTTACTGTTTCATTATTCCATCTTGAGATAAAATAACAAAATAGCTATGATTAAGCAAAAGGCTTTTGCTTGATTTTATTTTATCTAACAGCTTCATCCTTGGCTTGGTTTCAGCAAATAGAACCCTGTGTTTTTGTAGACTTGAATTTTATTTACTTGACAATTACTCCATTTACTCAGTTTAATATTTGTTTACTTTTATAAATATATTTAACTATTTATTTGAGAATGGTTTACCAAACTGTTTGCACTATTGTCTTTCTACCCAGGTTATTTTTACCTTCTGAATCCAATTCTTACTGTGCAACAAGAAATTCGGTTCTGCACACATATATTGTATCTAGGATATACTGTAATACATTTAACATGTATGGGACTGCCTGCCATCTAAGGGAGGGGATAGAGGGAGGGAGGGGAAAATTCGGAAAAGAAGTGAGTAAAAGGGACAATGTTGTAAAAAAAAAAAAAAAATTACCTATGCATATGTACTGTCAAAAAAAAAGTTATAATTATAAAATTAATTTTTAAAATAAAAATAAAAAAAGAGAATGGTTTACAAGATGAAAATGAGATTGAACGTACAACTTCTGACACTGAAATGTTCGTCTCTGCCATTGAAATTGGAGATGAGAGTGTGAAGATTAGGATTTGTTGCATAAGGCAGTTATCATGGAACAACTTCCTCCTTTGTAAAGGGAGAGGCTGGGAGAAGATGATCTCAGCTCATCTGGCTGTACATCCTCTGCTCCTGGGGTCTCCGACTCTACCCCATCATCCATCACCCACAGCTTGCTCAGTTAGCTCCTTAAAAACCTCGGGTTCTAGGCTACAGCCTCGTGTCTTTCTACAACAAACCACATGAGGGCAGCCTTGCGTGGATTCTAGAACTAAGACACTGTCCAACAATTTAATTGGTAAATTAGAATGTTACATAATGACTCTCCATGGTTAACAGACACTTGATGTCGCAATTTCATAACCAAATTTTAGGAATTCAGCAGAAAGGGGCTGTCCTTGACTGTGGGATGAGACGTGCCATTGTCAGACAAGATCAATGTGTCAAAATGTTTTCCTTAATTTAGGATTATAGATTTGGAGCTTTAAGGATCAAAAATTCTAAAATCTATGGATTTTAAAGCTCTAACTCTAGCTCAGCCCCTTCATTTTACAGATGGGGAAAGCAAGGCTAAAAGAAGTTAGGTCCCTGCCTAAGTCAAAGAAAGATTCCAACCCTGATCCTCGGCCCCCCTGCAGAGGATTCTGTCATGAGCGATGATTGGGGGGGGAAGAGAAAGGATTTCTTTGGGGTGAGCCTGGGAATGGCAGGAATAGGGTAAAAAATATCAGATCTTTAATTTTTTTTTAAGATTTAAAGACTCAAACTATAGTTCACAAACTATGTTGTTTGATAGTGGATAGTGAGAACTTCCACAGGATAATAATATGTATTTTATCTTCATATAGAACAAAAAAATTGCATTCTACTTGATTGGTCCAATGAAACATCTTACGACTTCTTGTTCTTCTTTTACAAAGGTAGAAACAGGCTGGAGGCTACACAGTGTACTAGAAAGAACCCTGGATTGGGATCTCAACTTTGCCATTTACTGTGTGTGTGACTGTGGCCAGACGCCTTACCCTCTCTGAGCCTGTTTCCTCATCTCCCAGGGCTGCACTTGTGAAAGTAAGGCCTCCGAGTGGTTGCCTTGCCCAGGGTTCTACAGCTAGCAAGGAAGGAAGCAGCCAGGACCAGACCCTGAGTCTCCTAGTGACGCATTTTGACTGATCCACTGCCACAGAGAAAGAGATGATAAAAAGATCCATTTTGGGGTAAGACAAGCCTTTAGGTTTCTTACGTAACCAACACTTTAATATAATGGGTAAAAGCTACTTTCTTCTGTTTACGGTTGTTATTTGGCCTTTTTTAGACTCTTCGTGACCCCATTGGGGGTTTTCTTGGCCGAAATATTGAGATGCTTTGCCGTTTCCTTCTCCAGCCCATTTTACAGGTGAGGAAACTGAATCAGGGTAAAGAGATCCATCCGCCCAGGGTGACTGCTCAGGAAGCGTCTAAGGCTAGATCTGACTTCAGGAAGAGGAGTATCCTGATCTCAGGCTGCTGCACTGCTCACTTCACCATCTCTCCTTACAATGGGACTGCTAAGTTGTATACTATGAGCACTGGTCCTCTGTCGGCTGGGAGTTCTTCACCCCCACATACACACTTTTCTTCATTAGAGTTTCTCCTTGTGTAAAGAAGTTGATCCTCCAATGGGATTAATCTCAGGAAAGGACCCCTTCAGATGTAACATTAAAAAGGGAGGGGGACATGGTACAACAGCTTCAATGGGATGAAAGTTTCAAATGGAGATTGTTTTTTGGTGTTTTTTTTTTTGCACAATAAAGATATGAGCATAGTTGTGGCAGCAAGGGAAAAACCAGGGTAAAAAGATTCATAAGACAAATTACAAAACAAGTCAAGCCATTGGAGGGCTTCCATGTTGCAGGCACTATGTGTACTCCTCCGGGGATCCAAAGAAAGGTATGGAGTCCTGATGGGTGAAAGCCATACTACCGTGTCACTGGGGTGAAAGCCATTCTAAGGGGGAAGGAGTTAAAAGCTATTACAAATTCACTGTACCTATCAGATAATCTTGTAACTTACTCAAACTGACCAGCACATGGCCTTGTGAGGTTCCTAGTTGAAAACCAGAGGCAAACTATAGCAAGACCTAACAAGGACACAGCAACCAGAATACAACCTTCACTGTGTTTATCACGTAATCTTGAAGGTCTAGGCCAGTGGTCCTCAAACTTTCTAGAGGGGGGCCAGTTCAGAGTCCCTCAGACTGTTGGAGGGCTGGACTATAGTAAAAACAAAACCTCACACTGTGTCTCCGCCCTCAGCCCATTTGCCATAACCCGGCCGCATAAACCTCCTCAGCAGGCTAGATCTGGCCCGTGGGCCGTAGTTTGAGAACCCCTGGTCTAGGCACTCATCCAAGGGTGCTGGCATGTCGCCCTAGGATCCAGGCCCAAAATTAGAGCTGCTGATTAAGCATAATGTAAATCCCTAATGACACATGTAATGACACTTTGCAGCTCCTCCTCCCTTTGTCCTATAATTACCATGAAATTCATGTTCCTTTTTTTTTTTCTCTTATAGCAAACTTCTAGTAAGTGATTAATGGAAGACATGGGCACAATGCGAGTGTTTAGGAGCTTACCATTTTCAATCTAAATAGGTAGTCATTCAATATTCCAAATGAGTGGGTGAATTGGTGCTTGGGCTGATCACTTGTCTGTTACTGGATGTATATGTTTGTGCAAAATAAGGGTCCACAAGTGTTTCAAAATAATGTAAGAATAATCGGGAACTAAGTACTTAAGTGCCCTCCCAAGTTCTGTATTATAATTGGAGTAAAGTCAGCCTCTTATAAGTAAATTTATTTGTGTAACTATTGAGCCTAAAAGTGGAAAGTCTCTACCTGCAAGAGTGTTATTCTCTATGCTTTCACGTATGAGTGAATCTTCAATAGCACCTGATCCTCCTAAAGGAATTGGGATCAGAATAGAAACATTTGAGAAAGTAACAAGATTAGACAATCCTATATGTCAAATGTTAGTGATTTTAAAGACTTAACTTTGAGATCCAGCCCCCAGGTACCTACCATTAAAGGGAAAGGAGACAGTTATGTGAGCAAAAGGGAAATATAAGAGGGGAAAAACCAAATTTAAAAAAAACAAAAAAAAAACAACTTGAGATACTTTAGTTTAAAATCTAGAGTAAAAGAAGATGAAATTATGGAGAATATATTAAAATAAATGGAATTAAAATGATAATAATAAAATAAAATAATGATAAAGATCTTTAAGTATTGTGAAACAAAGGAAATTAGACAGAGGATCCTGTGAATTTCTATGCAAGAATGGAACTGCAGTAGAATGGTCCCACATAGTTGTATTATGATTTTAAAGGAAAGTTCGGATTTGCTCCTATAAATGACGCTCTCAAGCTCAGTTAAAAAGTGAAAGTAAAAAGTTTTAATCAAATAAGACAAGGTACAGACAATTTAGATTTACACAACAAAAACAAATAGAAATAAGAACAATTAACAACATGACAATTATAGCAGATAGAGGACGAGAATACACCACCAATTCAAGGGAACCTCAAATGGCTGGGAGCCCCGTTTCAGCCTCAACTTGAATTGTGTAAAGATTTTCCTGGGCGAAGCTTCCTCCCCGAGGGTGAAGCTCTACTACGGCTTACAACCAGGGCTTTTTATATGTTTTCAGACAAAGAAGGCTCCCGCCCAAAACTTATCTATATATTCATGTTGACTCACTCCGAACCCTAGAAGTGTTTCCTTATCAATTGCATATGCACAGGGAGGAAGCCACCCAGCCCTAAGCATAAGCATGTCCAAGAATGGCTAGTTCCTGGTATCTATTGTCAAGGACATACAGAGTTTATGGAACGGTCAAGTTCCTATAACTTAGAAGCTCAGGCCTGTTAGATTTGAGTGAGCTTATAATTCTAATATGAAATCTTAATTTCTTATTCAATGGTTTAAGAGGGGGAAAGAATCTTGAAAGACAAAATAAAACAGAATAAATAGAAAAATTTAGGGCCTTCACAGTCAAAATAATTAGGAAAATGTAAAAATCTGAACCCATTATGGTGAGTTTTTCCAAAGAAGCAAAAGAGAGAGCAATTGATTAAGAATGAAAATATATTTGAGTGAAGGATAATTTAGAAAAAATGACCTAAGAAAAACAATAACATTAAATTTATACATGATCATCATACAAGCTAAATAACATTGACCTTAAATATAAATGTGTAAAAAGAACTGAGGGATCATAAACCTCTGAAAAGAGTATGACAAATACCATAATGCAAGAAAGATTACAAGAATTCTATGCAGAATTTCTCAATATAGAAAAGAAAGCACCAATAAACAAACCCACAGAATCACTTCCCAGAAAACAAATAAACAAACAAACCAATTCTGTATGTACGTGGCATTTAAATTAAGCAATCCATTTCTGAGGGCAAATAACAAATTCTACAAACAACCAAAAGACCTCCCGACCTACAGAAAATGAAATTTAAATACTCTTATCAATTAAAAACCACAGAAGGGAATGGAATATTATATTCTGAAAAACAAAGGAGCCAAAGCTACAAATCAAAATGACATTCTGTAAACCTGAATCTAATTATCAATGAAAAAAGGATGGATGTCGAATAAAACAGAAACATTTGAAGGGGGAGGAAGGGAGTCTGAAAACGCTGAATTACAAATACAGTAAAACTTAAAAGTCACAGCTCCTGTTAAATAGAAGGTTAGAATCTATTCTCATGTTTATATAAATCAGGTAAATACCTCGGAGGTTTTGAAACACAAATGGTTTGATGATAGGATTTTAGACACCAGTATACAAGTCTGCCTGGTCTTGCTTTTTCTGGGTACCATTCATTTGCTGCAGGCTAGCTCCTTTTTAAATTAAGAAAAAAAACTCACGTGAATAAACTTTTTTTAATTTTAAAATACATTTACAAAGTTCTGCTCTGTATAAATTCCAGCTCTCATTCTGCAACAATAAAAAGTTTGCTTAATCTCACCTTATAGGTAAACTCCAAGTATTGAAAATAATTAGGAACTACATTAGGGCCAGTCAACCTAATATGGAAAAGAAAGCACCATGGGCCAGTCTTAGCTCCCACTAAAGCGAAGAACTCAAATACAAAGAGTAACTAGTGCCACCTATTCGTCTTCATTCGATCCCCAAAATATAGGAGGGGAGAGCCCTGAAGAGCCAGGTCAAGAAGACTAAAAATTAAAAAGTTCATTAGATAAATTCCTAAGAGAAAACGAGTTTTGTGGTGTCCTATTTCTTGGCCTTGATCTGGTTGTCAGTTGGGATGCTTTTGCCAAAGTGGTGGCCAACGGAAAGCCCAACTTTCTTGTTTTCTTGTTCTTCCTGCACTTCTTTTTTTAGCAAGAATCCCGCCTGAAAGTTCAGATCAAAGTAGCTGCTCGGAGCAAAGGACAGCGGCTTCTCTTCCCAGATGGTTGCCAGGCGCTTCTTCCATTTTTCCAGAATCTGAAGCCGTTCGTCTGCTGGAGTGTGCCCAATGCTGTAGACGAGCTGAGGCTCCAAGACTTGGAAACCACAGAAGTACAGAATGCCGCTCTAGAATACAGAAGACATGGAGGTGAGTCAGAGAATGCAGGGAAAGCACGCAGCTTTCCAGAATGTATGTAACTGAGCTGCTCTGCAAAACGACCCAGGAAACCCGGCTACTTAGAGCCTGGCTTCCACTGGCGGGCACCGACTGACCGACCCGATGATTCAGTGCCCCAGACACAAGGTGATGGGTTGCAGAGCGGACGCCAAGCTTCCCTGGGAAGGAATTTCCTTACTGCAAGTTCCCTAGACTAGTGAAATGTGGGGTCAGCCCAGGAGAAGGGAATCTAAAGAGACAGAGAGGAGAGAGAGACAGAGAGACAGGGAGAAACACAGAGGCAGAGACACAGAGAGAGACAAATGAGGAAAGCCACAAATAGAGACAGAGAGACAGGCAGACAGATACAGAGACTGAGAGATAGAGAGACAGAAGGAAATAGAGAAGCAGAGACACAGAAAGAGACAGAGACAGGGAGAAAGAGAGACACACTGAGACAGAGAGATAGATGTAGAGACTGAGAGAAAAAAAGAGACAAAGAAAGATAAAGGCAGAAAGAAATAGAGAAGTAGAGACACACAGAGAGACATGACAGAAAAGCAGAGACACAGAAAGAGATAAATGGGGCTCAGACACACAGAGAGATAGAGAGACACAGACAGAGTTGCCCTGTTCACCCTTGAGCCCATGAGAGTTGAAAGACTCGGCCAGTTACACAGCATGTGCCATCACTGCTAGACCCTGAGCAAAAAGAGATCAAAGAAATAGAAAAAGGGCCTCTAGGAGCCAGATACTTATAGTAACTGTTTTCGTGGTCCAGGCCAACTGAGAGATTTCTCTGAGATCCCTCTCTGGACACTCAACCAGCCAAATGACTAGAGAAGCTACAAAAGCTGGGGGATATTGTACGTCAGAAGAGAGCCGGAAGCTCCCAACCCCGGCATCCCCAGGGGCATTTCATGGTAGTTGCCCTAAATAACAACCATATTTGGTCTGAGAGGGCCACGAGGCTGACACTTCTATTAAGAAAAATGGGGCTTGCTTCGGTCTTGGTTATGCAGGGAGGCAGAGACATTGGCGCGGACAGCAGAATCTGCTAAGAAGGTTGCGGGTGGTACAGAGGAACTGAGCAAGAAGGATTTCCACTGGTCAAAAGCGCTTCTGGAAATGAGAACTGCCCCACTTCTGACTTTGGGTCTGGGGGCAGGCGTCTGGACCTGTAACTTCATCTTCAGAGGGACCTTCTAGAATGGAAAAGCCATCCCCGAGGAACCCCTGGCAACTCATGTCTAACTTCCCTTGTCTGGAGCCCTGACAAGCTAGCGTAAGCACTTATTGTTTTCAAAGTTACATCCTGCTTCAGGTACCTACACACATGGGGCAAAATGGCTTAATGTTCCTCAGCCTCCATTTCTTCATCTGCAAAATGGGGGTGATAATCTCAGCCATCTCATGGGGTTGTGGTGAGATGAGGCATGCAAAGTACTCTGCAGAGCTTAGAATGCTGGATGAATGGCAGCTCTCTTTGCATTCATCAGAGGTGGCTTTGGAAACCCATTTTTTTCAACTCCACAAGGTCAGCCCTGACCCTGCTTCTCCTCAGAAGGTTTCAGGGTCAGAGTCATCAGAGGGGTCTTTGTATAAGCAGATCAGGCAAGACACACAACTGGCATTGAAGGGGTTGCTGGTGAAGGAAGGAATGAGTGCACCATGCCGGGAGTTCTCTGCGATGTAGCTCCCGCCACATGTCGCTCTGCCTCTACACAACAGAGCTTCCAGGGAAGGTTCATTTATTAACCCAAAATACACTGAAAATAAGATACCTGGATGGGCCAGAGAAGCACGTTCATGTCCCCATGGACGCCGAGCAGTGAATACATGGAGCCAGCCCCTCCAGTGGTGAGGGAGAGCACGGCCTTCTTGTTCTGGGGAAGAAAAACTTCATTATTCTCCAGACCTCAGAGAGGCGATACTGATGATGACAGGAGATTAATGAGGTAGCTCCTGGGAAATGACTGCATCATCCTACCCTATGGGCTTAATGCTGGGGCACCTCCACCCTACTGAGTGAGGATGACTCTGCAGAAATAGTGACAGAGGAAATGGAAAACAGGTGGGATACGGATGGAGCGTCTGAACAGGTGGGAAGGTGACAATTGCGGGCAAGAATGTTGTTTGGCGAGTGAATGTGGGAGGAAAAGGGAGCCCTCGATCTGAAATTAACAGAGGCTGCTACCTCCAATGACGGTACTACAAAACGTGTAAGATCTAAAACAGTGCTCTCCAAAGTAGGGACTGTGGGTGACTTTCTAATTGGTTTCCCCTCTCCAATTAATATCCCCAAAGGTCTAAGTTACTCTCCTACTCAATCAACATCAGCAACTCCCTATAGACTGTAGAATCAAATGTTACTTCATTTTTATTTAATCCTTTAAACATGTCCTTGGCCATATAAAGTTTTATAATATCCATAATTTACACATTTAATAATGTAACATACATATTATATATATATAATTTACACATTTAATAATGTAAATTACTTATACAACATGTAATGTGAATATAATGATGAGCATAGAAATATATATAAATAAGTTCATATATGTATTATTTATACATGTCATATATCACAGACATATTTATACATGTCTGATACATCATATATCATGTGATATAAATAGATGCAACCCTATATTTTTAATGATAAAGTACTTTATAAAAAATTTTTTCCCTAAAGTTGCGGGGCAATTGTGTCTTTATGCTTGTTTCTCTAAGACTCCACAGGGTAAAAAGGAAACTGGGGACAAAAACATTTGAGATAATATCTACTACACTATAAGATTCATAGGGTCGGGGCTACATCTTGTCTAAACTCTATGTCTCCAACGTTATTCGCACATTCAAACATTTAGTAGGTGTCTTTTCAATAAATGTTGAATGGATGTATTTATCCTCTTAAATGTTTGTTAAGTGCATAAATGAGTCAACCAACAAAAACATTTATTAAATGCTGACTGTATACAAGGAACTATGCTAAGAACTGGAGATGGAAAGGCACAAATGCAATAGCCATTGCTTTTGTAGAGCTTCAATTGTGCTAAGGGATTCAATGTATACATATATAGGAAAATATAGAATAAATAAAAATTCAGCATAGGGGAGTTAAGGCAGGGAGACCAATCAGGAGTAGTTCAGACTAGAGGAGATAAGGAGCTGATACAAGATGGTGACTGGATGAATTAAAAAAAGAATGATTTAGCAACAATAAGGAACTGGGGAGGACTCTGAGGTCCCAGCAGTCAAGTATTTACAATTTTAATTTGGTAAGTGCCTCCTGGAGGAGAGGAGCTTTCTCTGGTTTGCCCCTGCCCAGAGGCTGGCCATCCATGAACAGAGGCTGTGGCTGAAGTGTGCTGAGGGCCTGGCTAGCCCAGCTCTCCGCCTACCTGTAGGTCTACCAAAGCCCACTAAGTGCTTAACTAATTACTGTTTATTGGATTGAACTGAAATATGTGCCCAGGGTACACCATGTTGCTGACCAGGATAAAGGTCTCAATTAAGTGACTCAGACTCTAGAATCTGGTCTTGAGGACCCATTTTGGTCATTGAGGAAAAGAAACCACATCATCATTTTGTAATGGCCTCTGACCAGTTCCCAACAAACCATTTCTGTAATAGGAATCTTGGACCAAGAGATACTTAAAATTGATGACAAAGGAGAATACAGATTTTCTTCTCTTACACTGTTTGCAACCCGAAGGATAAATATCACATTACCTGAAAATGGCTACATGTGCAGAAATATCCCTTCACCTCCTGGTTTTTCACTCCCCCTGCTTAATTTCCAGCTCTTTCTAAATATCCTCCCAAAGTTACGGGAGTTGATTCTGATCCCTGATGAGTTTTAAAACCAGAATACCTCGGAAATCCAAACTACTACAAGAAAGCCAGCCCCAGCCACCTACCTTAAAGGGTCCCTGGTCATACATGGTTGCATATGAATATGCAAATTCTCCAATGAAAACTCTTTCAAACCAACCCTTTAGGATAGCAGGCAGCCCAAACCACTGCATTGGAAACTGAAAGACAAAATGGAAGAAGAAAGTGGTTAGTAGGTTTTGGGTGGTGTTTTGGATTTTTTTTTCTTTTTCTTTTTGGCTAAGTAATAATAATTACTGCAGAGGATTTTAGAGACCATTTACACCATTTGAGTCATGGTTTAGTAAACGTCAGAAACAGGATTTGAGTGTAGATTTTTTTTTTTTTTTATTCTGGGAAAAAGCAGCTGGGAGGCTCCACTGACTGCAATTAAAGGGTCTCAGGTCAAATTCAGTCTCTGATCTAAGGGAATCACCTCATCTGTCTGAGACTCGGGTTCTATCTCTGTAACATAAAGGTTCAGAATGGATGTTCTCTGAGATTCCTTTCATGTTCAGAACTATGGCTCCGGGCCTGGCACTATCCAAGAAAGGAGTCAAACCTGGAACCCATACCACTCCCCAGTGCCAGATTAAAATGTAATCGGGAGGGGCAGCTAGGTGGCGCTATAAAGGATACAGCACTCTCCCTGGAGTCAGGAGGACCTGGGTTCCAAACAGACCTCAGATACTTAGCCCTTATTAGCTGAGTGACCTGGGGCAAGTAAATTAACCACAATTCCTCATTGGGAAAAAAAAAATTGAAAGTAATTGGGAAATATTTAACAAAAATAAAATAAAAATATAGTATAGCATAGAAGATGTGAATTTGAGATTTCTCTAAGATAATATGCTAGGATCTATTTCTATATGGGCTTGACATCTCTCTGTTCTACATTTATGCTGTATTAGGGATGTTGCTGGGATGGGGGATTTCCCAATTTATTCAGAGTAACTTGCCCTCTCTGGCCTCCTAGAGCCCTTTCTTTTTTGACTGGAATAAACCATTTTTTTTAACTAGCAGAAAGAAAAAAAGCAAACTGTTGGTCACATTATCATTCCCCTTATTGTCCAGGAATTGAAATGAGTCAGTGTGAATGACTATGCCCAAGGTTTGCTAAAGTGTCCCAAATGATGGCGAACTGAGGTAGAAATGGTTAAGGTAGAATGTACTTTCATATATTATGCGCCAGTTAAATATATTCCCAGGCTTAGGGCTACAGGAATAAATAGGATGATTGGAAGGCACCTCCTCCTCATAAACCACAGGCTCTCACCGACTCCCAAAAAGGAATGCTCACAAAGTAAGCCACTCAATTGGCTTGGGGCTGGCTCCGGTATTTCTTCATGAAAGAAAATCTTTGTAGCAGACTGTTTGGCTTCTAATCCTTGTTGAACTATGACAAAATTGGAGTAAAGAACAAAATACTGTAGCCAGTCCACAGCCAATCGTGGCTGACTCTGTGGCTCCATTTGGGGCTTTCCATCTCCTTCTCCAGCCCATTTTATAGTTGAGGAAACTGAGGAAGACAGGGAGAAGTGACTTGCCCAGGGTCACACAATCAGTGTCTGAGGAAGCATTTGAACACAGATCGCTTTGATTCTGGGACTATAGTGCATTTTCTATGCATTACAGCACCACCTAGCTGCCCTGGAGTAAAGAATAAATGTCCTCATTTGTCCTACATGAACGTAAGAATGGACTAGGACAAATATGATAAATACAGAGAAGCACAGGAAGACTTAACATGAACTGAAGAAGAATGAAATGAGCAGGGCCAAGAGAACAACATACCCAATGACTACGACGGGGCAAATGGAAGGAACAATCCCACCACAAAACATCTCAAAATGAATGTTGCAAAATTGCAGAGAACATTTGGGCTGAAGAAAATGCATGAAAAGACATCTTTCCTAACTCTTTTGCAGAAAAAGAGGTTTCCAAACACAGAACATTGCATAAATTGTCTATATTTTTAAGTCTTCATCAGTTTTGTTGGATTCCCTCCCCTTTTTTTCTTTTTCTTTTCTCCTTTTAAAAAAAAATACAAAGGATGTTCTCTGAGAAGGAAAGAAAGTACACTATAGGGAGAAATTTAGGTAATGTAAAAACAAAAGATATCAGTAAAAGTTTATTTCTTTTTAAAAAAAATAGATAATGGGAAAAGTACTTGAACTTTAGGAAACATCTCTCCACTTTTGGACTTGATCAAATAATGTATGCCCACCAAAGGGATGGCTCGGGCAGCTTGGGGTCAGGAATGACTTTTGTTAGGGGTAGGGAGTCTGATACTGAAAATTCATAATCTCTAGATGTCATTAGTGTTTTTTTTTAACTGAGTTCAAGTCAGTTGAATTCAGTATTAATATTATTAGTAACATATCTAAAGATCAACCAGGCTTTAGCAAGATGCCTCAGATTAAATCCAATGTGAAACATTTTTAAAAATAGCTAATATCTAGCATTTACATCATGCTTTAAAGTTTACAAAATGCTTTACAAATATTATCTCACTTTATCCTGGCAGGTAGGTGCAATTATGTCCCATTTTATAGATGAGGAAACTGAGGCAAACTTGTTCATGGCCACAAGCTAATAATAATGAAAGATAATGAATAAATGAATAGCTTATAATAAGTCTCCAGGTCTAGGACTTTATCCATCCTTCAAAATCTTTTACCACAATAAAAGTGCTTAACATCATGCCATGTCATTAAGAAACAACCAATCTATGTATAGTAGGGGGAAAAATACAAACCCAAACACCTTTTTTCTTAGAAAAATAGGTTTCCTGTAAGCCTAATGATTTCTGAGCTCTCTGATAGTTGAATCGAAGGTTGCTTATAAAAATTACTTAATATATTCAGACTTGCAACATGCAATTCCAAACTTTTAGAATAAACTTTTGGTTCCCTGGGAGAATTTTTCAAGTAGTCACCAGGCACTACTGTAGACAATAACTGAAATCTAGACATAAATAGGAGGAAAAGGGTTAGTTAACTGTTAGGCAGCATCACCACAACATTAGGAAATGATGGGAAATCTGGAGGGCAAAATCACATAGTTGTTCATCCTTCATTCTAGAAAAGAACTGATGATGTCAGGGAGTTGATGTCATGGACATACAAGTGAAGTGGATTTAAGTGAAGGAGGACTGTATAAAGCCACCAGCCTCTTTCTCTTCTGGGTCCAATGGTCAGATATAGATCAAGATGACTAAAGATGGCCCTGGAAGCAGTGGGAAACCTTGGCCTTTTTAAACTAAGGTCTTCCCCAGGTCTCAATTTGTCTGAAGCAACATCCGTTCAGTGATTTAAGGCTAGGGAAGAAATGAAGCTAAAGACGGACTAGTTTGACCACTCAAAAAAAAAAAAAAAATCAAACCGGGAAGGGACAGCCTTCAGGGTTTTTGGCTAGAACAGAAACACTTGCTATTTGCATTCACTCTGAGCCATGAAAACCCAAATAATACTTAAGAGAGGCTTGGGATGGGACTGGATTATTGGCTAATCAGTGAGAGTCAGAATGATTTTCTGTTTAAAAGCAGAATCAGGTAGCTCCATTTTTATGAAGGCCTGATTTTTCAGAGCTCTATTTCAAGAAATCACAAATGAAAACCACATGAGACAAAAGAATTAATTGTCCCAGATTAAAATCAAAACAAAACAAACAAACAATGACAGAAAAATAGAATAGCAGAGAAAGCCTCTGGGCAGTCCAAAATGTCTTGTGGGAGATGTTGGCCTAAAAGCTACCATGGCAACCTTGGCAACGCTGAACAAAGTGGATTAATCAAATGAAGAAGGGTGGACTGCCAGCTCAGTATGAGTCAGCAATGTGAAGTGGCAGCCAGAAAAGCCAGTGAGATGTTGGACTACTGGAATAAAGAAACCCTCACAGAATCTGTTTCTTCCTTGAAGATGCATCTCAAACACCATCTTCTCCTTGTAGCCTTTCCTTGCTGGTGCCCTCCCTCCTAAAGGAAATGATATTTGACTATTTTGTCTACATGTGTATTTGTTTATTTTATATTTATTCTGAATAAGTTCTATGTATTTGATGTTTCTCTCCTTGGAATATAAGCACATTGTGAGCAGGAATTATTTAATTCTTTGTACTTGCATCTCCAGAGACAAGCACAGTACCTAGCACATACTAGGACACTTAATACTCTGAGCTGATGAGAGCCAATCTGGAGTACTATGTTCAATTATGATTCCCACAGTTTAGAAGGGACATTATTAAGATGGAAAGTTGTGGTACTAGAATAACCAGGATGCTGAAGGATATTATTAAATATATATATATATATATATATATATATATATATATATATATATATATATATATGGATAGTCTGAAGGAATTTGTAATATATAAACTGAAGAAGGGTTAACTGTCTTTGACTGTTCAAAGTGTAATCACATGGAAAGGCAATCTAACCTTGTTCTATTTTTGCCCCAAGGCCTCAAACCCATCAGTGAAAAAGATCTACCTGAAATATATGAAGCCTTCCCCTGTGGGAATGGATGGATGAGAACAATATGTTCTGAGATATATGAAGATGGCTTAGAACCACAGACAGGCCATTACAGTCATTTTGACTTTTGTCCTAAGATTGGACTTTAATGCCTCAATTCTGTTTCACTTAAATCCAATTCATGTGCAAGTCAAGACATCATCTCATGATGTCACTGGTATTATTTTGAAAACAAAGAACAAACAACAGTAACAATTTAGTCCCAAGGCTAATGTGAACGAATGGAACTTCCAAAGAAATAAATTGAAACTTTAGATCAGGAAAAATTTCCCAATCATTTAGACCCATTTCCAAGTCAAACAGGCTCTTTCAATGGAGGTTTTTCAGGCAGGATGCCCATTTTAGATCTGAGTTATTCTGAGTGCCCACCACCCAGATCTCTTCCAACCCTGACTTCTGTGATTCTGTGGATATATGGTAGTAAGCTTCAGAGCAAGGCAAAGAATGAAAAGGCAATGGTCTTCTGCAGTCTACTGTATGGTATCTGGAAATGCCTCAGAGAGCATTAATCTTCCAGAAAAGATCAAATAATATATTTGAAGAAGTGCTTAGCACAGTGTCTAACACATAGTAGGTGCTTAATAAGTACTTATTCCCTTCCCCCTTCCAAAGAAGTTTTGCCAATGTCTTCTTTGGTCTATTTTCAGTCTCAAAAAGCAAAACTAGACCAATAACATGGAGTCATTGAGTATAGTCTTGTTGGCCCAAATGACAGATTTACTGGCTGGGTCAAAATTAGGATATTCTCCCAGCTCTAGCAGGAAGCAAGACTTCAGGGAGAAGTATTATGAAGACCTATTGAATGAGAAAACAACCTGGTGGAGTCAGGAAGGCTCATTTTCCTGAGTTCAAATCTGGCCTCAGACATTTACTAGCTGTGGGATCCTGTTTGTCTCAGTTTATATACACAAAGACACACATCTATATAATGTATATGTTGTATGTTTATATTTTTTGGCCATGATCAATGTGGGAATTTATTTAGCATGATTATATGTATTTATAACAAGGGTTTTTGGTTTTCTTGCTTTCTCAATGTGGGAAGGATTTCAGAATGAAGGCATATCTTTGAAAATAGAATAAAATGAAAAAAATAAAAAGCATATCTTTGAAAATAAAATATCCACTCTATCGCAGTAGATAGAGCACCAGCCTTGAAGTCAGGAGGACCTGAGTTCAAATTTGGCCTCAGACACTTAACGCTTCCTGGCTGTGTGACCCTGGGCAAGTCACTTAACCCCAATTGCCTCAGCAAATATATATATATATATATATATACACACACACATATATATATATATATATATATACACATGTTGCCAACAAGAAGACTATACAATGATCAATTCTGATAGACGTGGCTCTCTTCAACAATGAGATGATTTAAACCAGTTCCAGTTGTTCAGTGATGAAGAGAGCCATCTATATCCAGAGAAAGGACTGTGGGAACTGACTGTGTATCACAACAGAGCATTTCCACTCTTTCTGTTATTGTTTGTTTTCCTTCTCAATTTTTTTTCTTTCTAGATCTGATTTTTCTTGTGCAGCAAGATAACTGTATAAACATGTATACATATATGGGATTTAACATATTTAACATGTATTGGACTACCTGCCATCTGGGAGAGGAAGTGGAGGGAAGGAGGGGACAAGTTGGAACAGAAGGTTTTGCAAGGGTCAATGTTGAAAAATTACCCATGCATATGTTCTGTAAATAAAAAGCTATAATAATAATAAAAAAATAGGTTGCCAGCAGGTTATTAATCTGCTTCAGTGAATGGAATTTTCATGCCAAAAGTTCCCTGTTCATACCAAAAATAAATAAATAATAGAAGATAAGCTCAAAGTCAAGCCCTCCTTTATCCACTAAACTACCCTATCTCAGGGCAGCTAGATGGTGCAGTCAGCCTCAGACACTTAGTAGCTGTGTGAACCCAGTCATGTCACTTAACCCTGGTGCCTCAATATCCTCATCGATAAAATGAACTAGAAAAGACAATGGCAAACCACTTGAGTATCTTTGCCAAGAAAACCCCAAATGGGGTCATGAAGAGTTAGACACAGTTGAAATGACTGAACAACACATATACTACCTCAACTACGTACTTCCTAGGGTTTTTGTGAGCATCCAATGAAGATGGGACATGTTACTGCAACCTTCAAAGGATTATACAAATATCAGTAGTTATGGTTACATGATCACATTTAACTTAAAATCACTTCTATATCTACACCCTCATTCTCCCCTCACAAAGGTCCTCTGAGGTAGATGAGGTAAGTGGTACTGGTCCCATTTTATAGAAGAAGAGCCTAAAGAAAGATGGAATGGGGCTTGTTGAAGATCATACAGATAAGGAAAAACAAGCTTGATATTAATGGGAGATGCCAGTCATACCACTCCCCCTCCCCAAGTCCTTACCTGAAATATCACAAGATCTGCATCTTTCACCTTCTTCTGTTCAGCAACAATATCTGAGCTCAGCCGCCCCTCCTTATAAGCCTGAACAGATTCCACTGGATACTTAAAGTTGTCAGGGTCCTTTAGATCACCTGAAGAAGGAAGGAAGAGAGGAGTGAGAAATAGGTGCCATCCTGGAGATAGTCCTGGGTCCAGAGAACCCGGCCCAAGGAGAAGGAGATCAAGTACCTGTGATGTCCTTCCTGGAGATCAGTGGGTTAAAATTCAAGGCATACAGGTCTGACACTGTCACGTGCCAGCCTTGCTTCTTTAGAGCCTCCTCAGCAGCTTCTTTCATGGCATAGTTGAAGGATGTCTTCTCCGAGTGAGCCAGAACTATCAGTGCTTTCCTGGCTGTAAGAGACATTACAGGAAACATTAAGAATGAGTGACAAGGCTATATGTTGTCACCTTGTTTATTTAACTTATATGTAGGGTACAGCATAGAAATGCCAGGCTAGATGAATCAAAAGCTAGAGTTCAGGCTGCTGGAGAAATATCAACAATCTCGGATGGGCAGATAATATCACACTAATGGTACAAAGTGAAGAAGAAATAAGAAGCTTGTTGAGATGAGAGTCTAAGAGGAGAGTGTAAAAGCTGGCTTGAAACTTAACATCCAAAAAACTATGATGCTGGCAACTGGTCCCATCAATTCCTGGCAAATAGAGGGAAAAGAAATGGAAGCAGTGTCAGGTTTTATGTTCTTGGGTTCCAAGATCACTGCGGATGGCGATCATAACCATGAAATTAAAAGACATTTGGTCTTTAGAAGGAAAGTTATGGCAAATCTAGACAGTGTACTAAAAAGCAGAGACATCACCTTGCTGACAGAAGTTTGTATACTCAAAGTTGTCATTTTTCCAATAACAATTTATGACTGTGAAAACTAAGCACTGCAGAATCGATGCCTTCAAATTATGATACAGAAGATGATTCTCAGAGTCTCTTGGACAGGAAGGAGATCAAGTCAGTCAATATTTAGAGAAATTAATTCAGCTTATTCACTGGGACGTCAAATACTGAAGAAGATGAAATACTTTAGCCACATAATGAGAAGATGGGAAAAGATCATTGGAAAAGATCCTAATGTTAGGAAAGATCAAAAGCAAAAAGAGAAAGGGATGGCAGAGGTTGGGATGGTTACATCATGGAAACACTGAACTTGAACAGACTTTAAGCGACAGAGGAGCAGAGAAGGGTTTTCTGAGTTCAGGAAGAGCTGAACACAACTGAGTGACTGAACAATGGCAACACAATATGAAAAATCTTGAAAATTTTCAGATAATCTGCTCGGGTTACAGGGTCATAGATTTAAAGTTGGGAGAAACGTTAGAAACCAGACTTTATCTCATTTTACAGATGAGGAAATGAGACCCACTAAGAAGTGATGGGCTCTGGGTCATACAGCTAATCAGTCAGTAGCTGGGGCAGCATTTGAACTCAAATCTCAAAGGCTCCAAGTTCAGCATTCCCTCCACTGAATTTTAAAAGCATTTAAGTTTAGAGGATTTTTAAACTCCTTTAAAAAACAAACAAACAAACAAACAAACAAACAAAAAACAGGGGGATAAAAGAAGGAAGGGCAGGACTTAGAAAAGGGAAATTGTCTGACTGCCAAAATGATCTGCGACTCCCTCTCCAGCTCACCTTCTTTAATCTTGCAATTATAGAGGAAATGCAGGCATGTTATGCCTAGTAGCTATTTTCATATTAGTCATGTTTAGAGTTTCTTGTACAGTTTAATTTGCAATGGGATAAAGAGTTATTGTTCTTTATTCCACTGGCTTATTAAAATAAATTAATTTTTTATTTAATTATTTTATTAAAATAAATTTTATTTAATTAAATAATTTTAATTTTAATAAAAAATAATTTTAATTTTAATTTAAAAATTTATTTAATTATTTTATTAAAATAAAATAATAAAATTCTTTAATAACAAATCTTCCAAAATATACTCTATATTGCAAAAGGAAAATAAAATAGTATTTCCCCTCCTCATTGACTAAATTAGAAACAGGTAGACCCATTATTGGCCAGAAAGAAAAAGAAGAGACAAGTCACTGTTCAAATTATTCAATCATTTCATTTGCACTTAAATCTTGTTTCTGTCTTTCTCTGATTCTGTTTCTCTGTCTCTGTGTGTGCATATGCATGTGTGTGTGTGTGTGCGTGCGCGCGCACGTACGCGTGTGTGTCTAAGTAAAGTAATATCCAGAAATAATGAACATTAATAGTTGTTGGGGAGGGGAGAATCAGAAAAAATTTCTTGTTGAAACAAGTACTAGAATGAACCTCTGAAAGAAGCTGGGGATTCTAGTACAGTAGGTAAGGAAGGAACACATTCAAGAAACGCAGGGTCATTTTATCTATTTTTAAACTTTGGGTCTCAGTGCCCTGTGGGGTCAGGTTACTGAATGTGAGAGATCATAAAATTAAAATTTATTATCACTTATATGCTTGATTTGTATACCTATTTTATATACCTGTCTACCTGGGGTCACATAAAAATTTCTAGGACAAAAAGAGAGTTTAGCAAGCCCTGTTTTAAGAGTCTCCAGCCAGTCAATATGCATTTATTAAATTCCTATTGTATACTAAGCACTAGAGATACCAAAAAACAGTCCCTGGTCTCACATTCTAATGGGAGAAATATGTAAACTCCAATGAACAAACAAGATACATACATACTGGGTAAAAGGGAAGCAATTAATAGAAGGAAGATATTAACAATTAGACTGATAGGAAAAAGTTTTAGCTGGGACTTGAAGGAAGCAGGAACAGAGATGAGAAGGGACAGCATTTCATGCATGGGAGACAGCCAAGGAAAATGACCAGAGTAGGGAGATGGAGTCTTGTTCAAGGAAAGATAGAGTTCAGTATCCCTAGATCATAGACAGTGTCCAGGAGAAAGGGGTAAGAAGACTGGCAGTTAGGAGGTTGTGAAGGGAACATGATTTTATATTTGATTTGGAGGAGACAGGGAGCCACTGGAGTTTACTAAACGGGAGTGGTAGGTGACATGATAGATCTGTGCTTTGGGAAGAACACCTGAGTGAAGCACAGACTGGATGGGGAAAGACTTGAGGCAAGGAGACCAATCGGCAGATTACTGCAATTGTTTCCCAGAGATGTTACAAAGTAAAATCGACAAGGCTTGGCAATGGCATGGAAAGTGAGGGAGAGTGTGGGAAGTTGAGGATGGCACCTAGGCTTCAAGCCTTCATGATTGGGAGAAGGATGGTGGCCTGGACAGTAAGAGGGAAGTTACAGAGAAGGGAGAACTGGAGCAGTGGTCAACAGGAAGACAATGAATTCAGTTTGGGGCTTGTTGAGTTTAAGATGTCTACAGGATCCCCAAACCAGGAAATTGCCACAACCCCAGAGCAGCAGCAGGAAGAAGATGAGGAAGGGGCAACTGATCAACAAAGTTAGCAGAGCAACCATCCACAAAAACATTTGGTACTGGTCAAGAAATGAGCAATATCTAAAACAACCGGTAAAATGTCTGAACAAATGGTGACGTGAATATTATGCCAAATTGTGCAGAAAAAGAAACGTGAGGAGCATGAGAAGACAGATGTGAGTTAAACAGAACCAGAAGAATGAGGCAAATAATGACTACTAGTAATGAAGATGACCAAAAAACAAACAAAAACAAAAACAAAAAAACATCGATAAAAAGGAAGCCAAACTGAAAAAATTCAATAAACAATCTTGTCTCTACAGGTCAGAGGATGGTGTCACAAATGCCTTGGAGATAGAATGTCTCATACATTAATCACTAATCTTAGTCATATTAGTCATCGATCACTTTTCTTTATTATGAGGATTAAGGGGTCCAGGATCACACAATAGATCAAAAGCAGAATCTGAACCCAGATCTTTTTACTACATAAATTTTTAAAGCTTTCGCCCAAACAAAATAAACATAGGTAGAATAAAAAACTGTGAGTGGAAGGAGGAAGATTTTCCATCAAATATTTTAGATAAAAGTTTGATATTCTAGAAACATAGGGAACTGAAAAAAATATTTAGGGCAATGATTCAAACCAGTTCCACTTGTGCAGTGATGAAAGGAACCACTGGAACAGAGTGTGGAACACAACATAGCATTCTCACTCTTGTTATTTGCTTGCTTTTTTTTCCCTCAGTTTTTCTTTTTCTTCCTTCTTGATCTGATTTTTCTTGCACAACCAGATAACTGTATAAATATGTATACACATATTGGATCTAACATGTATTTCAACATATTTAACATGTATTGGACCACCTGCCAGACAGGGGAGTGGGTGGGGGGAAAAAGAGGAAAATTTGCAACAAAAGGTTATGTAAGGGAATAACCTTTGCATATTGTTGGAAAAATTACCCATGCACATGCTCTGCAAATAAAAAGCTTTAATTAAAAAAAAAATTAGGGTATTCTCCAGTTATTCCCTAGGAGGAAGGACACAGTTTTCAAAAGAAGAAATGCAAGATATCAATATTCTTATCTTTAATCCCTCCAAATAATTTCTAATTTAAAAAAACAAAACAAAACTCTGAGGGGGTTGAATTCAGGACTGCTAGGGCTTCCAGTTCTACAATTCTTGACTTTATATGAGAAGCAGAGAAGGGAGCTCTCCAAGTTCCTTCAGTCAGGGAAGACTAAATGAAGACTTAGGGCTGCTGTCCATTCCCTTCATCTTTTACGATGAAAAGTTAAATTGTATTCCGAAGGAGTTGTGATGGAGAGAGCCATCTGCACCCAGAGACCGGCGGAAGGAACTGAATGTGGAAACAAATGAATATTTTCACTTTTTGTGGTTGTTTGCTTGCTTTTTCTTTCTCATTGTTTTTTTCTTTTTGATCTGATTTTTCGTGTGCAGCGTGATCATTGTGGAAATATGTATAGAAGAATTGCACATGGTCGACACCTATGGGATTACTTGCGCTCTAAGGAAGAGGATGGGGGAAGGGAAGGAGAAATATTTGGATCCCCAGGTTTGGCAGCGGCGAATGCTGAAAACTGTGCATGTATTTTGAAAACAGCTTATTAAAACTGAAAGAAAAGTTACGGGGCGAGTGTGACAGACTTAACTCATGCGGGGCTTGGGGGGCGGGGGAGGGAAAGGGCCCGGTCTCCCTGGCGCGCCACTGCGGGGAAACTGGCCCCTTCCAGGGCTCGACCCACACAGGCGGACGGGGGAGCATCTGTCCAGCGGAGGACCGCGGAGAGACGGGAGGACCGCGGAGGGACGGGAGGACCGCGGAGGGACGGGAGGACGGGGGAGTCACTCACCAGCCATCGGTCCTGCAGGGCGGGGCGAGGACAGCGTCTAGAGACCCTCCGATTGGCCAAAGGGGCAGGGGCCAAGAGTCCCGGGCTGGGCGGAGAGGCGCGGATGCACTTCGCTGTTGGGAGCTGGAAGCGGAGGCAGGCCCTTTATAGTGGCTCCCGGGGCCCGCCCGCGGAGAGTGCAGCCGGACGCGGGGAGGGGCCCGCGGCGGCCCAGCGAATTCGCGAGTCCTTCGTGGGCGGGGTGACTGAGAGACAGAGGGGGGAAGGAGAGGGGAGGAAAAAAGAAAGGAAGGGGGAAAAGGATGGAGGAGGGAAAAGAGAAGGGGGAGGAGAAGGGGAAAGGGACAGAGAGGAGAGAGAAAGGGGAAAAGAGAAGGGGAAAGGGACAGAGAGAGGGGAAAAGAGAAGGGGGAGGAGAAGGGGAAAGGGACAGAGAGAGGGGAAAAGAGAAGGGGGAGGAGAAGGGGAAAGGGACAGAGAGAGGGGAAAAGAGAAGGGGGAGGAGAAGGGGAAAGGGACAGAGAGAGGGGAAAAGAGAAGGGGGAGGAGAAGGGGAAAGGGACAGAGAGAGGGGAAAAGAGAAGGGGGAGGAGAAGGGGAAAGGGACAGAGAGAGGGGAAAAGAGAAGGGGGAGGAGAAGGGGAAAGGGACAGAGAGAGGGGAAAAGAGAAGGGGGAGGAGAAGGGGAAGGGACAGAGAGAGGGGAAAAGAAAGAGGAGGAGAAGGGGAAGGGACAGAGAGAGGGGAAAAGAGAAGGGGGAGGAGAGAGGGAGGGAAAAGGAACAGAGGAGAGAGAAAGGGGAAAGGGACAGAGAGAGGGGAAAAGAGAAGGGGGAGGAGAAGGGGAAAGGGACAGAGAGAGGGGAAAAGAGAAGGGGGAGGAGAAGGGGAAAGGTACAGAGAGAGGGGAAAAGAGAAGGGGGAGGAGAAGGGGAAAGGGACAGAGAGAGGAAAAAGAGAAGGGGGAGGAGAGAGGGAGGGAAAAGGAACAGAGGAGAGAAAAAGGGGAAAGGGACAGAGAGAGGGGAAAAGAGAAGGGGGAGGAGAAGGGGAAAGGGACAGAGAGAGGGGAAAAGAGAAGGGGAAAGGGACAGAGAGAGGGGAAAAGAGAAGGGGGAGGAGAAGGGGAAAGGGACAGAGAGAGGAAAAAGAGAAGGGGGAGGAGAGAGGGAGGGAAAAGGAACAGAGGAGAGAAAAAGGGGAAAGGGACAGAGAGAGGGGAAAAGAGAAGGGGGAGGAGAAGGGGAAAGGGACAGAGAGAGGGGAAAAGAGAAGGGGGAGGAGAAGGGGAAAGGAACAGAGAGAGGGGAAAAGAGAAGGGGGAGGAGAAGGGGAAAGGAACAGAGAGAGGGGAAAAGAGAAGGGGAAAGGGACAGAGAGAGGAAAAAGAGAAGGGGGAGGAGAAGGGGAAAGGGACAGAGAGAGGGGAAAAGAGAAGGGGGAGGAGAAGGGGAAAGGGACAGAGAGAGGAAAAAGAGAAGGGGGAGGAGAGAGGGAGGGAAAAGGAACAGAGGAGAGAAAAAGGGGAAAGGGACAGAGAGGGAGGGAAAAGGAACAGAGGAGAGAGAAAGGGGAAAGGGACAGAGAGAGGGGAAAAGAGAAGGGGGAGGAGAAGGGGAAAGGGACAGAGAGAGGGGAAAAGAGAAGGGGGAGGAGAAGGGGAAAGGGACAGAGAGAGGGGGAAAGAAAAGGGGGAGGAGAAGGGGAAAGGGACAGAGAGAGGGGGAAAGAGAAGGGGGAGGAGAAGGGGAAAGGGACAGAGAGAGGGGAAAAGAGAAGGGGGAGGAAGGAGAGCAAGAGGAAAGTGACAGAGGGGAAAAGAAGACAGAGGAAAGAAGAAAGGGGAACGGTACAGAGAGAAAGCAAAAGAGAAGGGGGAAAGGAGAGAGGCAGGGGAAAGGGACAGAGAGAGGGAAGGAAGGGAGAGAGAGAACTTTTGGATTAGTTGTGTGTGTCCCTGGGTTAGCTGGCAGGTGGAGATTGGGTATGGATGATCCTGGTAGCTGGGAATAATCCTAGATTAGCTGGGGGTGCCTTGGTGGCAGTGCGGTCGTTGGTTGGGTTGGGTTTCGGGGGGACAGGGATGGTGCCTGTCTAGGTTGGAATGACATCGTCTCCTGAAAGGACCGAACTGGGACCTTAGGGAAGGTTCAGTGGAGCCCTCCGTGACAGCGTCCTCTGGGGGGTGCTCCAGGGTGAGGGGAGAAGTGCCCTGTATCTCCAGCCTCCCAAACTGACACTTCAGAAAGGAAAGGAAGATAACTGTCGGTTGCTTTTGCCAAATTTCTTTCTATTGTTTTCCCCCCTTTCTTTTCAATGTTTTATTACACAAGGATGGCTCTCTGGGGAATGGGTGGAGGAAGGGATGCTTTCTGGGAAATGCCCGAGCTTTATAACAAAGACTAAAATGAGATTTTGAAAAGCAAATAGAGAGATTTTGTTTAATTCTCTGGGTCCTGTATTCTGCTGAGTCACAATGACTGACACTGAAACCAAAGCTCAGGATAAGGAAGAAAACTCTGTCCCAGCCAGCAGAGCAGCTCTAGGCTGGCTGACTAAGGCAGCCCCTTCTAACGTGGTTTGGGCAGAGCTTTTGGGCATGGAATCAAATTCAAAGATGGATAGGATTTGGCTGATTCTGTTCTCGCCCCTCATTGTGCTCTACCCCCCAGCTCCCAATTCCTTTTCACCTGGGCAGGCACATAGATGGAGCAACAACACAATAAGGCAGATGAGGTGGTCCTGGAGTAACAAGAGATCTATGAAAGTTAGAAAGCCACAGAACTCGGAATATGAAAGGAAGCTAAAGAGGGCTGTCCTGGTAGCAAGAGATAACGATGAACTGTAGGGATTGGTTCAACACAATTTTAAATTTTGCTAAATCAGTGACTGAAATGTTCTAACCCTTTGACCCATTGGGAGGGTAGTACCCCAAGAAATTCAGTGACAAAGAAAGGCTCCATTCCCATAAATGAAAATCTTCACAGCACTATTTTTATAGTACCAAAGAAGTGGAAACAAAACAGATACTCAAAATAGAGATACTACTTTTCTCTAGGGGTAATCCTGAAAATCCTTGTGGTTCCTAGCACTGTCACTCCTAAGCTTCCCATTATTGGTCAACCACTTGAACTTTATTAGCTTTTACAAATGGTATGTACTGAGAGAATATTGGGCTAATAGTATTTACAAAAGAGTTCCTCCAAATGAGGGGCGTATTCTCTCCTTGTATGTTCAAGATCTCTGGGGAGAGTAGGCTCAAGTTTAAAGTTCAATGGTAGAGAGTTCCACTTAAGGCCAAAGGACACACTCCTGACTCTTAGCTCTAGGAGTCCTTTCTGTCCTTTCCCTGAGATTTCATGAAGTTCCCATAAGTTCAGCTTTCCACTGGTGTCTGAGAATCGGTGACTTCCTAGGTCTAGAGAGCCAACATTTCTCTCAATTTGTCTTTGTAAGATCTCAGAAAAAAAAGGGTAAAATGTACACACAGCACATTTTTTAGTTTAATCTGCATTATTAATATTTTCTCCATTATTTTCTTAAGTTTAGACAATCAACAAAACAATAAATCGAGGCACATCTAAAATGGTTAGACCGTGTCCCAGTTCCACCAAGAATGGGTGAGTGGGTCTATCTCCTTATCCCCCTCCAACATTCACTCAGTCTCTCAACATTTAATGAAAATCTCTCAGATTTTCATGGAGTTAAGGTAAAGTCTCAGAATTCTTCTTACCTATATTTCTTTTACATTTAGAGACTTGGAGCATGTTTTGATTGAGCCATTTCTAGTTTCTGGTTTTTCTTTTGAAAATCATTCATATCTTTTGGCTACTTATCTATTAGATATGGCTTTGGGCATTACATATTAATGTCACTTTTCTGTGTATTTTACATAACAAATCGGTAGTTGTTAATGCAATTATTTTTCCACTTTGCTATTTCCCTTCTGTTTTCTTCATAGATTTTATAAAAAAATTAACGGGCAGCTAGTTGGTGTAGGGGACAGAGCATCAGTCCTGAAGTCAGGCCTCAGACACTTAGCATTTCCTGGCTGTGTGACTGGGCAAGTCACTTAACCCCAATTGCCTCAGCAAAAAATAAAATAAAATAAGAGAGAGAGAGAGAGAGAGAGAGAGAGAGAGAGAGAGAGAGAGAGAGAGAGAGAGAGAGAGAGAGAGAGAGAGAGAGAGAGAGAGAGAGAGAGAGAAAGAGAGAGAGAGAGAGAGAGAGAGAGAGAGAGAGAGAGAGAGAGAGAGAGAGAGAGAGAGAGAGAGAGAGGAAAAAAATTACATAATCAAAATGATCTGTCTTACAATTATTTAGGGAAAGTTGGAGAATGAAGCAAAGAACTTTTTCCAAAGCCCCCTCTGGTTTTCCAAGATAGCCATCTTCCTTTTCTGTGATGACTTCCTCCATTAGATTGTAAGCTCCTTTTATGCTCAAAGGAATATTAAACTATACCAGCAGTGTTGCAAATAGGTTTATATCCCAAAGAAATCATAAAGGAGGGGAAAGGACCCCCAAGTGCAAAAATGTAGCAGTTCTTTTTGTGATGGTAAGGAATTGGAAATTGGGGGGAATGGCTGAATAAGTTATGATATATGAAAGTAATGGAATATTATTATTTTATAAGAAATGATGAGCAGGCTCATTTCAGAAAAGCCTGGAAAGACTTACATGAATGGATGCTGAGTAAAGTGAGCCAAACTAAGAGAACATTGTACACAGTTACAGCAAGATTATATGATGATCAACTGTGATGGACTTGGCTTTTCTCAGCAATGCAGCGATTCAAGACAGTTCCAATAGACTTGGGATGGAAAATGCCATCAGCAGCCAGAGAGAAAACTATGGAGACTAAACATGATTCAAAGCATTCTATTTTCACTTTTTTGTTTGTTGGCTTTTTCCTTTTCATGTTTTTTTCCCTTTTGGTTTGATTTTTCTTGTACAACAAGATAAATATGAAAATATGTTCAAAAGGATTATACATAATTAACCTATATCAGATTACTTTCTGCCTTGCAGAGGGAAGAGAAGAGTGAAACACAAAGTTTTACAAAAATGAATGTTGGAAACTTTTTATGTGTATTTGGAAAAATAAAATACTATCGAGGGGAAAGAAGAAGATCTTAAGCTCCCTAAGGATGGGGACTGTAGAATATCTTTCTTTTTTGTATTTGTATCTTTTGTGTGTTGTTTTAGTTTATTAAGGATAGCAAGCCTAGGTGACAGACTCTTATACTTGATCATGTCTTTCTAAGTATTTAGTAGGTGCTAAATTTTGCAACCTGCAGTATTATCTTCCACAATTTCCATCATTTCCTTACAAAACCTATATCAAACAATAATTCTGAGCTTCTTAAAAGGAAAAAAAAGAAGTTCCCTTCTGAAAGATGTTAGATCTTGTTTTCTCCCTTTTTTATTTAGGAAGAGGACCTTACCATGGTATCAGATGCAGTAATTGTGTGTTTGTTGCCAAAGAGTTCTTGGAGTCAGTACTTTGAGGGTATGTGAATTTTACTACATCTAGTGAAAAAATTTAATGTTAATGTTTTTGCAGATTATAGAAAGCATAAATAATTCTGCTTAGTATAAAGTTTAGTTAACCCAGAATACAAAATATATTGGAAGAACTACTTCTGGGCCTAGAGGGGCTGGGATTTACCGTACTCTGGTCTCCACCCTAGATAGGGTTAGCAGGGGGCCTCCCTTGTTCTAGGCTCAGGCATGTGGTTGAACCAGTTTAGTCTTGGGGGATCCTGCCTCTTAGAAGAGGGACTCAGTTTTTCCCCACACTCATTGGCTCATTAAATCCCCACCTTGCAATCAGAGGAAAAAGGTATGTAAGGGTCCAAAAAAATGAAAATTGAAATGTACTCAACGTACAATAGGTAAAGGATGGGCACTTTATCTGTATACATAAAAAAGCTACAAAGTCATTTATTTTTAACACCCCTCTTTTCTCTCTTCTGACACTGTCACTACCCTGGGCTAGACCCTTATCATTTCAGGCCTTTACTGTGCCAGCAGACTGCTGGTTAATCTCCCTGTCTCAAGTCTTTCTCACTCCAATCCATTCTCCACTCAACTGTCAAAATAATCTCATTAAAGCAGAAATCTAACCATGTCATTCTCCTGTCAATAAAATCCAGTGATGGGCCAGCAAGATGGTGTAATGGATAGAGCACTGAAGTCAGGAGGACCAGAGTTCAAATCTGGTCTCAGACATTTAACACTTCCTGGCTGTGTGACTCTGGACAAGTCACTTAAGTCCAATTGCCTCAGCAAAAAGAAAAAAAAAAAAACAATAAAATAAAATAAAATCCAGTGACTCACTAATACCTCCAGGATATGTAACAGATAGTGTACTTGTAGCAGGAGCAGGTTATGGATGGTCTGAGGAAAGACAATAATGGACATCTTTAGTATCTCCTTCCCCTTCCATTTTCCAAGGGAGACTTTGATTCCTGCCTAGAGAAGAAACAGGATGTTGGGGGAAAAAACTATCCCTTCTTCTCTCCTCTGAGAAAGAGAGTACCAGGATAGAATGATAGCTATCTGCTCTTGAATCTTATTACTCTGGGGAATATAATTGTAAGATTAGAGCTAATCTTCTGATCACTATTTCTTTTTTTTTTTTTAATTTACAATTTTTTTTTAAATTTTATTTTTTTATTCATTTTTCCAAATTATCCCCTCCCTCCCTCCACTCCCTCCCCCCGATGACAGGCAATCCCATACATTTTACATGTGTTACAATATAACCTAGATACAATATATGTGTGTAAATACCTTTTTCTTGTTGCACATTAATCATTAGCTTCCGAAGGTATAAGTAACCTGGGTAGATGGACAGTAGTGCTAACAATTTACATTCGCTTCCCAGTGTTCCTTCTCTGGGTGTAGTTGTTTCTGTCCATCATTGATCAACTGGAAGTGAGTTGGATCTTCTTTATGTTGAAGATATCCACTTCCATCAGAATACATCTTCATACAGTATCATTGTTGAAGTGTACAGAGATCTTCTGGTTCTGCTCGTTTCACTCAGCATCAGTTGATGTAAGTCTCTCCAGGCCTCTCTATATTCCTCCTGCTGGTCATTTCTTACAGAGCAATAATATTCCATAACCTTCATATACCATAATTTACCCAACCATTCTCCAATTGATGGACATCCATTCATCTTCTAGTTTCTAGCTACAACAAAAAGAGCTGCCACAAACATTTTGGCACATATATGTCTCTTTCCGCTCTTTAGTATTTCTTTGGGATATAAGCCCAGTAGTAGCACTGCTGGGTCAAAGGGTATGCACAGATTGATAACTTTTTGGGCATAGTTCCAGATTGCTCTCCAGATTGGATTCTTTCATAACTCCACCAACAATGTATCAGTGTCCCAGTTTTCCCACATCCCCTCCAACATTCATCATTACTTGTTCCTGTCATCTTAGCCAATCTGACAGGTGTGTAGTGGTATCTCAGAGTTGTCTTAATTTGCATTTCTCTGATCAGTAGTGATTTGGAACACTCTTTCATATGAGTGGATATAGTTTCAATTTCTTCCTCTGAGAATTGTCTGTTCATATCCCTTGACCATTTATCAATTGGAGAATGGTTTGGTTTCCTATAAATCAGGGTCAGTTCTCTATATATTTTGGAAATGAGACCTTTGTCAGAACCTTTACTTTTAAAAATATTTTCCCAATTTGTTACTTCCCTTCTAATCTTGTTTGCATTAGTATTGTTTGTACAGAAACTTTTTAGTTTGATGTAATCAAACTCTTCTATTTTGTGATCAATAATGATCTCTAGTTCTCCTCTGGTCATAAATTCCTTCCTCCTCCACAGGTCTGAGAGGTAGATTATCCTCTGTTCCTCTAATCTATTTATTATCTCCCTCTTTATGCCTAAATCATGGACCCATTTTGATCTTATCTTGGTATATGGTGTTAAGTGTGGATCCATATCTAATTTCTGCCATACTAATTTCCAGTTTTCCCAACAGTTTTTTCCAAATAATGAATTTTTGTCCCTAATGTTGGTATCTTTGGGTTTGTCAAAGATTAGATTGCTATAGATGTACCCTTTTTTGTCCTTTGTATCTAATCTGTTCCACTGATCTACCGGTCTATTTCTTAGCCAATACCAAATGGTTTTGGTGACTGCTGCTATATAATATAGCTTTAGATCAGGTACACTTAGACAACCTTCCTCTGACTTTTTTTTCATTAGTTCCCTTGCAATTCTCGACCTTTTATTCTTCCATATGAATTTTGTTGTTATTTTTTTCTAGGTCATTGAAATAGTTTCTTGGAGTCTGATTGGTATAGCACTAAATAAATAGATTAGTTTGGGGAGTATTGTCATCTTTATTATATTCGCTCGGCCTATCCAAGAGCACTGAATGTCTTTCCAATTATTTAAATCTGACTTTATTTTTGTGGCAAGTGTTTTGTAATTTTTCTCATATAATTCCTGACTTTTCTTTGGTAGATGGATTCCCTAATACTTTATACTCTCAACATTTGTTTGGAATGGAATTTCTCTTTGTATCTCTTGCTGTTGCATTTTGTTGGTGATATTGATCACTATTTCTTAACAGAGAAAGGGGAGTCCCAAAATTTATATCAAAGACTTGATTCCCTTCCCATGAAATATTAGTCTCACTGTGAACACACAAAGCAGATATCAGAGCAATCCAATTATCTTAATTGATAACAAAACAGAAATAGAGAAAGTATACATATGAAAATATATAGCAGATAATACAGATTGCTCAACAGAAAGAAAGACAGAGACAGAGAGATGGAGAGAGGGAAGGAGAGAAAATCTGGAGGGTGGGGCAGAGGGAGGAGAGAAAATGGAGAGGAGAGGGGAGGAGAGGATAGGAGAGAGGAGAGAAGAGGGAGACAGAGTCCCAGATCTCACCCAAAGGAGAAATTCCCTGAAGTCTCTCATGCTACAAGCAAGGGACAAAGACATGATGGAGATTGCCTGTTCTTCTCATGACAACTTCCTAAAATCTTTTCTTTCCCTCTAGCAACCTGAAGAGAGTTTGATATCACACATCTCTCATCTCTCCCAAGCTGGGAAGACTGAAGAAAACTAAGAGAGTGAAGAGACTGGATCTCTCTTCTTTCCTGTTCTGGACGACTTTGCCTTGCCCTTCACCAAGGCATTGATCACTCCAGTAAGAAGAGAATCCCATTACAATGAGTTTAATAAATAAAGTTTAATAAATTAATTAATTAATACAAAAAATAAAGATTATCTATAAGTTTTATGCTTACATATAAAATCCTTTGGCATTTAAAGCCCTTCATAACCTGGCCTCTTTCTTTCTCAATAGTGTTTTATTTTTCCAAATACATGTAAAGATAATCTTCAACATTCATTTTTGTAAGATTTTGAGCTCCAAATTTTTTTCTCTCTACTTCTTTTACTTCCCCCATCCCCAAGACATACCCTTCCTTTCTTCCTTTCTTCCTTCCTTCATCCCTCTCTCTCTTCTTTCCTTCCTTCCCTCCCTTCCTTCTTTCTTTCTTCTTTCCTTCCTTTCTTTCTTCCTTCTTCCCTTTTTTCTTCCTCCCTTTTTTCTCTCTTCCTCCCTTTTTTCTTTTTCTCTTCCTCCCTCCTTTCCTTCTTCCCTTCTTTTCTCCTTCCCTTCCTCCCCTCCTTTCTTTCCTTCTCTCCTTCCCCTCTTTTCTTTCTTTCTCTTTCCTTCTTCCTTTCTTCCTTCCTGACTTCCTTTTTTCCTTCCTTCCTTCCTTTCTTTCTCTCTCTATTTCCTTTTCTCTTTTTCTCTTTCTTTCTCACTCTCTTCTTTGAAAGAAAGAGGGAGAGAAAGAGAAAGGTGGAGATGTGAACTGATCCAACCTTTCTGGAGCGCAATTTGGAACTATGCCTAAAGGGCTATCAATCTGTGCATAGTTTTTGATCCACCAGTCTCACTACTGGATCTGTATCCCAAAGAGGTCATAAAAAGGGAAAAGGACCCATGTGTACAAAAATGTTTGTGATGACAGGGAACTGGAAATTGAGTGGATTCCCATCAGTTGGGGAATGGCTGAGTAAGTTATGGTCTATGAATGTGATGGAATATTATTTTACTATACGAATGATGAGTAGGCTGATTTCAGAAAAGTCTGGAAAGACTTACATGAATAGTTGTCGAGTGAAGTGAGCAGAACCAGGAGAACATTGTACATAGCATCAGCAAGATTATGTGATGATCAACTACGATGGATTTGGCTCTCCTCAACAATGAAATGATTCAAGACAATTCCAGTAGACATATGATAGAAAGTATCAAATGCATCCAGAGACAGAACTATGGAGAATAAATATGGATTAAAGTAAAGTATTTTTACCTTTTTTGTTATTGTTATTGCTTGTTTGCTTTTTCTTTTTCATGGTTTTTCCCCTTTTGGTCTGATTTTTCTTGCACAATGTGACAAATATAGAAATACGTTTAGAAGATTTGTGTATGTTTAATCTATATCAGTTTGCTTACTGTCTTGAGGATAGGAAGGGTATAAGAAATGGAGGGAGAAAAAAATTAGAATTATCTTTACATGTATTTGGAAAAATAAAATACTAATGAGGAAAAAAAATAAAGTCCCATCTTCTGCAAGAAACCCCTTCTGATCTCCTTTAATCTTAGCATCCTCCCTCTGAGATCATCTATAATTTATTCCATAAGTATTTGTTCATAAATAGTTGTTTGCATGCTGTATTCTCCCCTGCTCCCATCAGGTTGTGATTAGAAAGGGAGTTCCTTGAGACTGGGGACTGGGTTTGGAGGATTTTTTTTTTTTTTTTGGCTTTTCTTTGTGTCTCCAGAATTTACCATAGTAAGTGGATGATTAACAAATGTTTATTCACTGAACAGAAAAGACTCAGTGCTCAATGATAGAAAGATTTCAGAACAGTAACTTTGTGTGTAACTATGGTTATGATCTACTGGGGGACTGACAGTCAGGACCATAGAGACCCTCTAGTAGAGACTTCTCATTTTCCAAATGAGGAAACTGAGTTAGGTGGCTAGCCTAAGGTCACTGAGGAAGTAAGTGGAAGAATTAATATTTGAACTGAGGTTTTCTCACTTCAAATCCAGTACTCTTTCCATAGCACCATGCAACCTCTAAAAACCTTCTCACAGCATATAACAGTATAAAGCAGTTAGATATCTTTTTAAATGAGATAATAGTTGTAAAGTGCTTAGCACAGTACCTGGCAAATAGTAGGTGTTTAATAAATGCTTATTTCCTTTTTCCCCTCTACTCTGTACCCGCCTTTCTCAAGACCTCTTAATTCTAGGGTCTTCCCTATGTTGATTCGTTCCAATTCATTCTGTTTGTGGATCATTTGTACATAGTAATGAGGGAAAGGAAAGGGGGAACCCCATTTCTCGGCGCATAGATAATCCCATGAGGCGCAGTGTCCCTTGTAAAATGAATTTACAGGCCCCAAAACCTAGATTGATAAATAAAAGGTTTATTGTAGAAATTTGGAAGTAAAGTTCAGTTAGAAAGATGGCAGGGCCAAAGGTGGCCGTTGGCGGGCCTTACATGGCTGGAAGGATACCATGTGTTGGCTGGGAGGGCTCCTGCAATGAGGGCATCCCAGCTCACCTCTTTTATACCCAAAAGATGATGGGGAGTACCCCTAAGTTCTCGGTGGGCTTTTCAGTTAGCTCAGACCAGGTGAGGGCTGGGGGTAGCTGAGCTGATGATGGTGGGGGCTGGGCCCGGATATTCAAAGGGTGCCTTTGACCAGGATTTGTGAATCAAGGTCAGTCAAGGGTTGGGCAATTAGGAATCTTAAAGGGACCCCAACCCTCATCACATAGTTGTTTGCATGTTGTCCCCCACGTTAGACTTTGAGTTCCTTCAAATCAGGGACTCCCTTTTACCTATATTTGCATTCCCAGCACTTGGTACAATGCCTGGCACAAAGTAGAGATTTCATAAATATTTATTGATGGAAGATTGATTATATGTCTGTTAATAAAACCAGTAGCCTTGAGCCAGTTTCCTTATCAGGCCCATCCTCTCCAAAAGTACAAGGTGCTGCTAGGGACTCCTCCCTTGTCCCCTTGAACTTTTGTTCTCCTTCCTACACCCTCCCCCCCAAATATGTTTGATTACCTACTCCAGAAAGGCAGCACAAAGTGGAAAGGGTAGACAGGCTTAGGGGGTAAAGGAAATCACCTGTTTATCCCCCCTACGTCCCAAATGAAGACCACTATCATTCACACTAAAGAATCCAAGAAAAGAACTGAGCTGGAATACTTTTAACTGGCAACTGGCATAAAGCCCAACTCCACCCTCCTCCCCATTACCAGCTGCAAGATTAACTTTAAAGGATGGCTCAGAATTTGCTGTGCCGTATCCCAAATGCCATGTCCTCCCAGCATTGGGCCAAACCATGGCCAGAAGCAAGGCCCCAAAGTTCCCACGTAGTTTGGAATCAGGAAGGATAAGTCCAGATATGTACTAGGAATGCTTCCCCTGTACTATTTACAAAATAAACACAATTTGCTTATAACTCAAACACATGATAATCTCAAAATATGTCTGATCTTAAGTAACGCCACACAAATGACTGCTCTGATCAAAGGGATACGGTCCCCAGGTCAGTTTTTTTTTGTTTTTTTTAGAAAAAAAAAATCAAAGTTTATTATACATTCTGGAGAAAGGGGCGTCCCACCCTTGGAGCAGACAATGGAAGAGAGGAAGTGCCTCCCGTGGGCAGGACAGCACCTTTAATCCCTAACACTAAACACCCCTCCCACCACTGACTCTCATCCTCATTGGCTGAGAGGCTTACATTCTAAACTCAAGATCTACCCACGAAATTGAACTTGACCAATAAGTACCTGTGCAAACACAAGCATTCAGGCTGCTGCCCTGATCTCTCACTGCCCCGTGAGTGAAAAACAAAAGAATTACAACTCCTCTGGGCAAGAGCATCCCTCCAGCCTCCTGCCCACCCATGGCAAAGATCTAAAGGAAATAAGAAGTTCAAGGACATTGTTCCTCTTTTCATTTGCACGAGTCCTGGGGGCTCTGATGGCTATTATGAGCAAAGATATACTTGACCAGTTAACATCAATGCTCAGAAATTGGAGGGGGAAAGGAGAAGCAGAGTAAACAGATTCTTAAGTAGCAAAGAGAAAAAAAGATAGTTACAATTTCATGAATTCACAAAGACAGGATATTCTCAAAAGCAGCTGGGTGACCCATTGGATAGTGTCTAACCTGGCATTGGGGAGGCTCTGAATTCTAATTTGGCCTCAGACATTTAACAGTTCTATGATTGGACAGATCACTTCACCCTCTTTTCCTCAGTTTCCTCATTTTAAAAATGAATTAGAGAAGGAAATAGCAAACCATTCCAATATCTTTGCCAAGAAAATCCCAAATAGGGTTATGAAGCATCAGACAAGATTAAACAACAAGGTATTCTTCCTTCTTTATTTAGTTCATGGAAAACCAAAAAGGAAATTTATTAATTAGGATCTTGTTTAAATTTTTGTTACCAAATCTTAATTATGTGTGACATCTTCTTTTATTGTAATCAAACATACATATTGAGCTCCACAAGGCATTGTGCTAGCCTCCATAGAATATTATAGAAGAAAAAGTCATAGACGAATGAGAATTCAGTACAGTTGGAATCCAGTCACCCACATGATTCTGACCCACAGGGAGTTTATAGTCTAACAGGATAGGACATAAAAGGAGAGATGCAACGTGCCAAATAAATGATATAAACAATAAATGGACAGCGGATCCTACCGGAGTTCAAAGGTAGGAAATAACATCATTGATGGTGATAGATGCAAAAGATTTCACAAAGGATGTGGGCTTTTAAGTGTGTAGGATTCTATTTTTATATTATTATATTATATTATGTGTTCTATTTATAGAAGTGGAGTTAGTCCTGGCCAACTAGGAAAGCCATTTGTGCCTGCCAAAGAATTTTAATTTCGCATTTATAGAAACATGTTGATTTGTGAGATACACTGGGGTATGATGGGAAGAACGTTAGATTTGGGAGTCAGAAGAGAATGGTGACAATTGAGTTAGAGTAAGGCTACTTCTAGAGAAGAGGATACCTGGAAACAGAAATTACTAAAGGAACAGGTGTTCCCATACAAATTCCTGAGGCAAAGGGATTTTTAACCAATCCTTCCTGATTTTCCCATGGTATAATTGGTATAGTTAATGGGTCTGATTATCCTCAATTGGTACATTTGCCAAGGACTCTGGCTTTAATTCTCTTCCTGAGTAGAAAACAGGGTAGGGGTGTGGTTAGCTCCACTGACCAGAACTAATTGTTTAATTTCCAGAATGAGCATTTATACCTTGGAACCATGCAAAAGCTACAAACCAGGGTTTGGTTTATTATTTTGTTGACTGGGCTTTAAAAAGTAATGAAGAAAATGTTAATAATGCAAATTAAACTTAAAAGTGTGTTCTTGCAATTCCAAAGAATTTATGATTACAAATGTGATCTACCTCCAGAGAAAGCTGATGGAGTTTGAATGCAGATTGAAACATACTTTTTTCTTTTTTAACTTTTTTTGTGTGTTCTTTTTTTTTTTTGTTCTGTGTTTTCTCTTAGAACAAAACTAATATGAAAATATCTTTTAGAATCCAGCCATTCTGGAGAGCAATCTGGAACTATGCCCAAAAAGTTATCAAACTGTACATACCCTTTGATCCAGCATTGCTGTTATTGGGATTATATCCCAACGAAATACTAAAGAGTGGAAAGGGACCTGTATGTGCCAAAATGTTTGTGGCAGCCCTTTTTGTAGTGGCCAGAAACTGGAAGATGAATGGATGCCCATCAATTAGAGAATGGTTGGGTAAATTATGGTATATGAAGGTTATGGAATACTATTGTTCTGTAAGAAATGACCAGCAGGAGGAATACAGAGAGGCTTGGAGAGACTTACATCAACTGATGCTGAGTGAAATGAGCAGAACCAGAAGATCTCTGTACACTTCAATGTTGTATGAAGATGTATTCTGATGGAAGTGGATATCTTCAACATAAAGAAGATCCAACTCACTTCCAGTTGATCAATGATGGACAGAAATAACTACACCCAGAGAAGAAACACTGGGAAGTGAATGTAAATTGTTAGCGCTACTGTCTATCTACCCATGTTACTTATACCTTCGGAATCCAATACTTAACGTGCAACAAGAAAATGGTATTTACACACATATATTGTATCTAGGTTTTATTGTAACACATGTAATATGTATGGGATTGCCTTTCATCTAGGGGAGAGAGTAGAAGGAGGGAGGGGAAAATCTGGAAAAATGAATACAAGGGATAATGTTATAAAAAAAATTACTCATGCACATGTACTGTCAAAAATGTATAATTATAAAATTAATAAAACAAAGAAAAAAAAGAAAATATCTTTTACATAACATATAAAACCTATACCAAATTGTTCGCCTTTTCAAGGAAGAGACAGGGAAAGGAGAGAAAGGCAGAATTTAGAATTTTTTTAAAAGTTGAAAAAATTTTCAAATGGATGTTAAAATTGTTTTTATATGTAATTGAAAAGATGTTTTAAAATTACTATATTCTTACATTGTGCAAAAAAAAAAATTAGTGTATCCCAGAGAGAGGACTATGGGAACTGAGTGGGATTCACAACATAGCATTTTCACCCTTTTTGTTTTTGTTTGCTTGCATTTTATTTTACTTCTCTTTGTTTTTTACTTGTTTGATCTGATTTTTCTTGTGTGGCACAATAATTGTATAAATATATATGCATATATTGGATTTAACATATATTTCTACCATGTTTAAGATATGTTGGACTGCTTGCCCTCTAAGGGAGGAGATGGGGGAAAGGGAAAAAATTAGAGCACAAGGTTTTGCAAAGGAATTGTCCACAAATATGTTTTGAAAAATAAAAAAATTTAACAAAAAAAATTAATGTATTCTTGGTTGGTATGTTTTTCCCCAGGAAATCAGTTGTTAAATATTTGCCAGCACATCTGTGTTGGATATTGGTAAAACTTAAATGCAGGAGCTACTGGTTAGTCTATAGTTCTAGAAGAGCTGACTAGCTTCTGGATACACCTTGAAAATGAAAGGGCATGCTAAATTTGAACTCATGAAAATGAGTCTTTTGAGTTCCAAATCCAGTTCTTTAACCATTATGTACAGAACAGAATTAAAAGAATGCTAAAGAATAGCATTGATGCAATGTGATATGAAGATTGGTGCTAATATATAATTATTGAATCAGGACCAAGGTTTTTCCCTTTTTCTATTTCATCATCTAGAAATCAACCCATGTGGGAAATCTTTCTCAAAGTATTGGATCTAATCAGACAGTAAAAGAAATTCTAAGTTTAGACTAATGGGTGGATTCTTGCAAATCCACTCACTGTGTTTACTCAGACAGGTCTGGGAAAATGTGGATTCTCCCTTTTTTCCGACAGGTGTTATGGAAATTGATAAGTCTTATTGACCAAGACTTGAGTGATCCAAGTATCATACTTCAAAACCTTCAATGGATTATAACCCATCTCTCATTGCAATATTCATTCTTTCATTAATTGTTAACCAATTAGATTAATTAATTGATTGGTTTTCCAGGGACTATTTCACTTGATTCTCACAACAACCCTAGAAGGTAGATGATGTTATTATCCCTATTTTACAGATGAGGAAACTGAGGCAAACAGAAGTTGTTTGTTTAGAGTCACAAAGCTAATTAGTGTCTGAGACCTCATTTGAACTCAGATCTTCTTGACTCCAAGTCCAGAATGGTTATTTACTGAGCCACCTTAATACCCTTATATGCAGGCTAAATTGTAGATAATCAATAAAGAGAAGGTGCTAGTATTAAGGCAAATAGATGACTTGAGCACGATCAAAATGTCTAAGGCAAGACTTGAACTCAGATCTTTGGGACTCTAATCTAATGCTGTGTGCAGTGAATGCTTCCTTACAAGTTGGAAGTGAAGCAAGTCTTGCTCTCAAGCTGCTTACATTCTTGGGGGAAACAACACCTAAAACTATCTGAAGCTAGAACTGAACACAGTTCCACTACTCTATCCCTTGAGCTCTCTACCTGAATGATGGGAAGGAGGTACTCATATACGTGATGAGTTGTCCCTTCCATATTTCCCAGGAGTAATAGCTATAGGTCATCTAGGGCCCCACAAGGAATCCTAACTGGAGGTAAGTATGGATCCTAGTGCAGGGTAGTGAAGGAGCACAGAATCAGAACAACACCATCATTTACTAGCATCTCCTGACTTGGGGATATAACGGTATGATTTATCACCTGGTTCTATCTCTCTCTGAACTAAAACGATTCACACTCTGCATGTGTGTGTGTGTGTGTGTGTGTGTGTGCATATTTCCACCTCACATCTGCAACCCAAAGTATGAAAAGACTGAAGGACTAAATTTCAAATGCTCTTTCTCTGACAAAGTGGCCTAAACAAATGCATTATTTCTTCCTAGACAACATCACTTGTGGATAACATGGGATGTTTTCTTCAGCCAGTGACAGAAATGAATATAATATACTCTTTGAATTCACTCTCCCAATTTCCACTCAAATGGCCAGATTGGGTTCCCAGAAAGCTGTTGCTTCTATTACTCTCTTCAGGGTTATAGGAGTAACCTTGGACTTCCTAATTGGGATTCTAACACTGTAGCTCCTGAGCCCCCAATGATGTATTTCCCATTCATTATCAGTCAATCACTTAAACTCTTTTCAGTGATTTAAAAAATAAAAAAAGGTTTTACTGGGAAGATACAGAGTACAAAATACTTTTCTCAAATCAGTTGCAGATTTTCTTTGTACACAAAAGTTCCCTGGAAAGACAGAGCTCAAATTTAAAGTACAATAGTAACAACAAGATTATACAATGATCAATTCTGATGGACAATGCTCTTTTCAGCAGCAAGGTGATTCAGGCCAGTTGCAGTGGGCTTGTGATGGAGAGAGACATCTGCACCCAGAGAAAGGACTGTGGGAACTGAGTGTGGATCACCACATAGCATTCTCACTCTTTTTGTTGTTTTTGCTTGTTTTCTTTCTCATTTTTTCCCCTTTTTGATCTAATTTTTCTTGCGCAGCATGATAAATGTGGAACTATGTATAGAAGAAGAATATGTTAACATGTTTAACATATATTGGATTCATTGCCATCTAAGGGAGGGAATGGGGGGAAAGAAGGGAGAAAAAAATTGGAACGCAAGGTTTTGTGGAGTGAGCATTGAAAATTATCTATGTATATGTTTTGAAAATAAAAAGCTTTAATAAAAAAATTTAAAGTACAATGGTAAGGCGACACATGTAGAGAGCACATGTGGCATTTTTTGATTCCTAGCCCTAGAAGTTCCTTCCTCCCTTTGTGGAGTCCCCATGAGGTTTCCAGTAAGTATGGCTCTCTCCTGGGTTCTAATGATCAGTTGCTTTCTAGAGTCCATAGCTAATATTGTACTTTGTCACAAGCGCTCATCATCCCTGAATCACAACTGTCCTTAGCAATCCTCATCCCACGTTAGTTTACAGCCACTTTCTTTGTCTTCTGCCATTTCTGCATCAGAAGACTGCTGCTTTCTCCAGTCACTAGTGGGACTTCTGATGGACCTGATGGAAATTTATATGCGCATCTTAGCTAATGAGGGCCCATATTCATTATTAGCCCATACCACAACTTTGAACTCTTGTTCTTGGGGGAATACACCAAAGTTAATGACTCCCTCGGTACTTGTATTTTCTAAGAAGTCACTTTGGATTTCATTAAGAATTTTGTATTGATGTGATCATTTGCTTGTTTGTGAAAGGGGGAACTTGTTTAAAAATCAATCAATCCACAAACACTTTTGAAAGAGTTCAGAAAAGTAGTTTCCTAGCCATATCATCAGTCAAAATGAGGAATACAATTCTGGTCTAACTAGGCTTTTTTCCCCTCAGAGGCAAAACCAGGGGATATTCAGACAACACAAAAACCCTCTAAAAACCAAAAGACTGTTGCTAACCTCTGTGAACACCCTTTTCTAGTTTCTAGTTCATGACTGGGGTATTAAAAGGTCCCTGTAGTCTGGTTACCTTAATTAGTGACTTGCTAAAGAGAGCGAAAGTCCTTTGTCCACCCAAAAATTAAACCATAAACTCCATTGTTGATGAGCCAGTCACTCTGGTCATTCTGTAGGTATTAAACATCTGCTAAGCTGCAGAGAAGGTGCCAACAGTAGAGGCGTAGGGAGGTTGATACCAGAAATGAATGCCAAAATTAGTGAAGGGAGTTCTCTACTCTAGCAGATGGCATTAAAAGTCCTAAGAGGATTCAAACCAGACTAAAATGCAATCGGGAAATATTAAACAAAATAAATAAAAATACTTAGTAGATATACTATTAATATGGGGTTTCTTAAGCCAGTGAAGGGATCTCTGTGTATGGTCCAGCTTCTGAATTTGACACCATTGCCTTACACCAAAGGAACCAAATCTTAATTCTATTGTTATATGCCAGGCACTACATGCTAAGTGTACAGAGACAATAAAGGAATAGCCCCTGCTTTCAAGGAACTTACCTTTTTCTTGAGGGCAGAAAAGAAGAAAGGGACAAGTGTTTCTTAAGTTCCTACTATGTGCCAGACACTGTACTAAACACTTTACAAATATTATCTCATTTGATCCTTATAACAATGGTGGGAGGTAAATTCTATTATTATCCATATTTTACAATTGAGGAAACTGAGGCAGATAGAGGCAAATTGACTTACCCAGAGTCACACAGCTGGAATCTGAGATTTGAATTCAGGTCTTCCTGACTCCAGATCTAGAATTCTATCTATTATGCTACTTAGATAATAAATGTATACTTGCTACACATAAAAGTTTGTAAGATATAAATAAGATAAATACAACATATTTGGGGTGGGAAAGGAGGTGCTGATCTCTGGGGCGTGTTAAATATCGCAGCTAGTTAGGCTGTCTAGGTTGCACAGTGGATAGAGCACAAAGGTGGAAGACCCGTCTTTGTTAGTTCAAATCTGGTCTCAAATATTAACTTTGTGATGCTGAGCAAGTCATTTAACCAGTTTGCTTTAGTTTCCTCATTGGCAAATGAGCTGGAGAAGGAAATGACAAACCTCTCCAGAATGTTTGCCAAGAAAATCACAAATGGCGTCAAGAAGAGTTAGACACAATTGAACAACAACAAAATTAGTGGTAGAACTGGGATTAGAATGCAGATTTCTTGGGTCATAACCCAGAATAATAGGTTGTCTTTAACAAAATGACATTCTGGGACAGGTAGATGGTGTTGTGGATAGAGCACCAGCCCTGAAGTCCGGAGGACCTGAGTTCAAATTTGAGCTTAGACACTTAACACTTCCTGGCTGTGTGACTCTGGACAAGTCATCTAACCCCAATTGCCTCAGGGGAAAAAAAAGAATAAAATAACATTCCTGTGGGCTGTCTTATGATGGCAGGAAGGTGATGCTTGCTTCTGGAGGAGTATGACAATAGAAAGTTTCACTTAATGATGATAAGTCACTGAAGGACTTTAACTTATTTAACATGTATTGGTCAACCTGCCATCTGCAGGAGGGAGTAGGGGGAAGGAGGGAAAAGGTTTGGTCATTGTCAATGCTGAAAAATTACCCATGCATATATCTTGTAAATAAAAATCTATAATAATAAAAATTTAAAAGTGGAAAAAAAAATGAAACTATAAACAGAAATCTTGACCATTCTTCCCTACTTGAATTTTTTAATAATATCAACAGCATTTATATAGTACTTCAAGGTTTCCCTACCTTAATGTCCATTGGTCTTCACAACCCAATGAGACAAGTACTATCACTATCCCCAATTTATAGATGAGAAAACTGCGACTAAGACAAGATGAGGCTAAATGCCCAGTCCTCTTTTCCAACTTAGGCCTTATGATCTCCACTACTCTATCCATCTATGGTACCACTTTTATAAGTTATGATATATCCAACCACTATTAATCAGAATTTACTGAGGTTCAAGATATATTATTACAAGGTATAATACACCTCTATCTTATATTCAATGCTGTCAGGCTGTGAAAAGAAATTAAGGAATTTAAAGTATATTTAGGGAAATACATAAGGAAATTTTTATCTGCAAAAACACTAAGCTTGGGGGCAGCTAGGTGGCGCAGTGGGTAGAGCACCAGCCCTGAATTCAGGAGGACCCTAGTTCAAATTTGACCTCAGACACTTAACACTTCCTAGCTGTGTGACCCTGGGCAAAGCACTTAACCCCACTTGTCTCTGAAAAAAACAAACACTGTACTCCAAAGTTGTTGATTAGATTAGATTAATGAAAGATGTAGAAGCTAAAAGTTCCAACTGAAAAGTCATATCAAGGAGTTTTGCAAATTGCATTTGAACCCAGATGTAGAACTTTGCATTTGCTTTAATGCTTTAAGGACTGATAATTTCATCACTCAGTGTACTCCCCTATTGAGTAAAAAGATTGCCACCACTCCATAAGTTCATAGCTATAAATAGGAAATTCGTCACCATTTGTCCTACCTGGTAAAGAATCTCTTTACATTTAAGATGAGAGTATCTCAAAGTAGGAGACTCAAGCTGAGTCTAGCAACTGTCCCCATTCCTCCAACACACCAAAAAGTTCCAAATTTCCCCCTACCATCTATTCTACGGCCTGTCTAGCAACAGATAGTGTAATATTCTTTGCTGCTTTCTTAAACACTTCCAATAATCTGAATTTTGCCTTAATCACAAAATAGCAAGTGGGAAACTAGACAGAGATAAATGTAAACTGAAGCAGACAGCCACTCCACCTAGAAGTTAGTAATATTCCTAACTGGCTCAGAGAGATTATGACCATACTTCTAATTTTTTTTTTTTGTCTGATATACCCCCCACACACACACAAAAAAAAAAAAAGTAGAGAGAACTATATGGTTCTCATATTGCCTCTCAGCTTAAAATAGGTTATTTATTTTTTAAAAAAATAATTATTCTTATATATAATACAAATATATATTATATATAACATAATATAATAATATTAATTTTTAAAAATTTTTATTTTTCCAAATTACATGAAAAAGACTATTTCTTTAAACATTTTTAAAAAATTTGAATTCCAAATTCTCTTTCTCCCTTCAGTCCTTTTACTGAAAAGGCAGCAAGATGATATTTATTATACATGTGAAATCATGTTAAACATTTCTATATAACTCATGTAAAACATGGTAATCATTTAGCATGGTGTTAACATTCAGCTGCAAGATAGAGACTTGAACGCCTTCAGATCATATCTTGTTCTCAGGTAATGGAGACACAAATGCTTTTTATTTAGAGGAAAATGTCATACTTGTAACAAATAGAGTCATCCATAAGCACTTACATTGTGTCAGTCATCATCCAAAGCGCTGAGGATACAGGGGAAGGCAAAGTCAGAGCTAGTTCTCTGGGAGCTACTGGTTTGTACAGGAGACAATATGTAACGATGTACAATTATATAGCAACTATGTACATATGCAACAAAAAAAAAAGAGAATCAATAGATGGAAAGCACTGACATTAAAAGGGACTAGGAGAGGCTACTTGCAGAAAGTGGGATTAACACTGGAGTCTTCTTACTAGTCAATGGCCTTGAACACATATTCTGTCTTCTAATTCTGAACTATCTTTCAGGAACATGCCTCTCTTGTTTTATTTCCATCTCCTGGATTTTCCAACTTTTTCCAAGTCTTAACTAAAGTTCCTTCTACAAGAAGCCTTTCCTAGTTGCGAAATGATCTGACCATTCTGAAGAGCAATTTGGAACTATTCCCAAAGGGCTACCAAACTCTGCACACCCTTTGATCCAGCAGTGTCTCTACTGGGCCTGTATCCCAAAGAGACCGTAAAAGGGAAAAGGACCCACATGTGCATAAATATTTGTAGCAGCCCTTTTTATAGTGGCAAGGAACTGGAAATTGAAGGGATGTCCCTCAGTTGGAGAATGGTTGAATAAATTATGGTATATGAATGTGATGGAATATTATTGTTCTACAAGAAATGATGAGCAGGCTGATTTCATAAAAGTCTAGGAAGACTTAAGTGAACTGATGCTGGGTGAATTGAGCAGAACCAAGAGAATGCTATACATAGTAACAAGATTATGTGATAATCAAATGCGATAGACTTAGCTCTTTTACCAATATGATGATTCAAGGCAATTCCAATAAACTTGGAATGGAAAATGCCATCTGCATCCAGAGACAGAACTATGTAGACTGACTATGGATCAAAGCATAGGATTTTCACTTTTTGTTTGTTTTGTTTTTTTCTTTCTTGTGTATTTTTCCCTTTTGGTCTGATTTTTCTTATACAACATAGTAAATGTAGATAAATGTTTAAAAGAAGATAGGAAGGAAGGCTTTCCTAAACCTTTCTGCTGAGATCAGCAAAATAATAAATCAATCCTTGATTTTGTAGCATTTGCTAATTTCTAGGTGTAAATGCTCACACTGAAAATTTAGCAATCTACTCTTTCGGGATGACTCTTAACTCATCCCAGCTCCCTTCTCTCACTAAAGGTGTTCTGGACTAGGAGTCCAGAATGAGACATATATTGTCAGACCAGAGCGACTGGCTCACTTGTTTTGTTTAAATATGCTTTCTTACAAGTATTCTCTTGAGAAGGAGTTTGTGGATAGTTATCAGGAAGACATAATAATGAAGATGTCCTTAAGACATTTTTTGTTTTAAGAAAGGTTGCCTCATAGAAGAAAAATTAGGCTCATTTGAGTTAAGTTGAACCCAGCAGGAACATGGATGCAAGTTGCAAAGGAACAAATTTAGGTTGAATATAAGGACTCTTCAAAGACTCATAGAATCATAGAATTGAAAAAGACCTAGAAGAAGCCACCCATGCCAACCCTTTATTTTAGAGAAAAATGAGCTGCAGAGAGGTCATGTGACTTGCCCATTATACTTATAGGGAGCATCAGAGATAGGATTTCTATCCAGGTTTTTTGACCCCAGAGTCATTGGTCTGTACCATGCTGCCGCAGATCTCCAATCTCATCCATGTGAGTATTTCCTTCAACGACACAGATTGCAACTTTCATCCCTCTTTGTCTTATGCAATGCTTTCATGGGTTTTCATGGCAGTCCAGGAAATGAAAACTTCTAAAGATTTAATTTATTTTATATTAGATTTTCAGTTTTTCTATGTTCTACTTCATAAAAGAAAAAGTTCGTTTTATTTGGTGTTTGTTAAGTTATGAACAAAAAATATATGTGTGAATTTTTATTTTATTTTCCTCAATTATATTTTAAAATTATTAATATTTGTTTTTTTTTAATTTTAAGTTCTCTTCTTTTCCTCTGCTCTCATTAAGAAGGCAAACAATTTGGACTAAATTCATATATATATATGTACACATACACACATACATTTTTAAAGGAAAGGAATAACTTTCTAGCAATTACGGATGTCCAAAAGGAGAATATGTTTCCCTGGTTTCTGTGGATCCCTATGGGTTGCCCTGGGAGATTGTGGGACCTATCACCAGAGGGCTCCCAGGAAAGACTGGCTGACCATTTGCCAGATGTATTATGGTGGGGATTCTTTTAATGTTATCATTCTTCCAAGTCTGAAATTCTGTGATTCTGCAACTACCCATAGGGACAATTATAGGATTGTTTTAAGGATCCAAGGACAAAATGTATTTGGAGAGTTCTATAAATCTTAAGATGCCATAAAAAATGTCAGATATTATAATTATTATTATTATTATTATTATTATTATTATTTTTGGTGTCCTGCTTCACTGGGCTGTAGCAGAGACTTGTGTATATAATATGTCCCAGCTGGAATATTCTTAGTGTAGTGTGATTACTGAAAATGGAAGAAGCCTTTGAGGCCTTCTTCCCCAGGGTACTGCTCAAGACCATTTAGCCTTATGCAGGCATTGTTGATGGCGCTTGTTATCCATAGCCAGAAATAAAAAAGCAGGGGGTGGAGGAATTCTCCTGAGTCCCCCCATCTATGTCCCCTCTGGCTCCTCTCCCCCATCCTCCTGATCAGAGAATATAAACAGCCTCATTAGGCACTACGTAATGCTTTGTGTCCATGTGGCACAGCATCTTTCTTGCACAAAGAGTCCCCAAAGTCCCTTTGCTTTTCTTTGAGACATAGATGATGGATTGGTACAGTCACCCAGAGCTCCCATCTGTATATCTGGGGAATTCAGAAGTTTGTTGTCCCTTGATATGGTTCCTGTGGATACCAGCCAAGTTTCCCTGGAGGGGGCAGCTCTCTGCATTTGGGAAGAAAATAATATAATCTCCCACTTTAAATCATCCCCCTACCCTTACATCCTCTTTTCACTGTCAAAATGGCTATTAGAGAAAGAAAATATCCTATTATAGTGGACTCCATGGGATTGTTCAGTGGATTGAATCTTGTTTTGCTGGGATTGCAAGAATACCTTAGGCTAAGCTAAAATTTTATTATAAGAGCACTTGGGTAAAAAGAATTTAGCCCATTTCCTCTAGGAAGAAAACAATTTCTCAAGATGGAATTTAAAGCTCTCCACTGTTTGCTTCCTGTCTGCCTTTTTGACCTTATTTCATATAATTTGCTCTAGCAAAATGATCCCTAATTTCATCCTGTATATTCCATTTTCTAGGCACTCGTTTTTCTTTTCCAATTAAGGGGTATTTTTTCTTTCTTTTCCTTCCACCCCATTTCTTAATTTAAAATAATAAAATCTCTTCTAAAGAGTGTGCCTTAAGTTGAACAATACAAATTCCCACATTAGCCATATCCAAAAATTTATGTCTGCATATTGATTCTATCATCTCTCTCTTGCGAGCTGTGTAGCAAATATTATCACTGGTCCTCTGGAATTCCAGTGGGTCATTACATTCATTTGAAAATCTGAGTTTGTTTGCTTTAGGGGAAGCTAGATGGCCCAGTGGATAGAGCACCAGCCCTGAAGTCAGGAGGACCTGAGTTCAAATTCAGGCACACAGTTAACATTTTACTAGTTGTGTCTAAGGCAAGTCACATAACTCCAACTGCTTTGCAAAAACATCTTTAAAGTTGTTTGTCTTTATAGTATTATTGTTACTGTCCAATTCTAGTTCTGCTCACTTAACCTGACATCAATTCACATTCATCTTTCCAAGTTTCTCTGAAACTGTTGCTTCTTCTGCCACATTCATAAGTTTTTTAGCCTTTTCATCATTGATGAATACTCAGTTTCCAGTCCTTTGACATCATAAAAAGAGCTGCTGTACATGTTTTTGTATATATGGATCCCTTTCCTCTTTCTTTAATGTCTAGAAAGGTTATGGGCCCAGTAGAGGTAACAGTTGGTTAAAGAAGATGTAGTGTTTGGTAGCTCCAAATAGCTCTGCAGAATGGTTGGACCAAGCCATAGCTACACCAACAGCACTTTAAGCATATGTTTTTCCTTCAGCCCCTCCCTCCAATGTTTGTTCTTTGCCTTTTTCATCATCTTTGTTAATCTGGTGGGTGAGGTGAAACTGATTTTCATTTCTCTAATTATGAGTCATTTACAACAATTTTCCAGATTATCTGTTGACAGTTTGGATATCTTCCTTTAAAAACTGTCTATTCATACCTTTACCATTTATCTTTTGGGAAATGGCTCTTGTTCTTTTAAATCTGAATTGATTCCTTATAGATTTTAGAAATGAGCCCTTTATTGTCTTTGTGTATTTGTATAGGTTGTTTTCCAGACCTAGAGTCCACTTTTTATTCTATCTCTAGTTGTTGATTTGCTCATTTCCCTTACAGGCCGCATTTGGGAGGAAAGGAAGATGGTGTGATGGGAAAGGAAAATGGATCTGGTCAAAGAGAATCAGGTTAAAATCCCATCTCCCATTCTATTTAATCTCTCTAGGTTTCAATTTCCTCATCTATAAAACAAAGAGGACATACTGGATGGTCTCTAATGTATCTTCCAGTTCTAAATTCTATAACCCTTGTGGACATATACCCATTTTATTATATAATTAATATTTGCTTCAAAGGTAAGAAGAGGCACAGTAGATTAAGTGTGGAGACAGGAAGTGTTGACAAAAGTGATCAGGGCTGGGAAGAAAAAGAACAGCTCACAGCAGGGAGGGGAGAAATGGGGGAGGATAGAGTAGGGCCAGCTTTTTCTAGGAGTTTGGCCATGAAAGGAAGAGATACAAGACTATAGCTGGAAGACATAAGGAAGGCAAGGGAGCATGGGTTTTTAGGGATAGGATGTGGGTACTTGTTCATGGGCAAGAGGGAAGTAGCCAGCATAGAAAGAGGTTGAAAATTAGGAAATTTCCCTATTTTAAACAAGGAGATAGGAAGACATGAATTTAAATATAGCCTCAGACATTTACTGAATGTATGATCCTGGTCAAGTTATTTAACCTAACTACTTCAGTTTCCTCAAATGGGATAATAATAGCATCTACCTGGTTGTGAGTTGTTGAAATTCAAATGAGTTACTATCCGTCAAGCAAGTAGCACAGTTTCTACTAGAAAGTAGGTGCTTAATAAATGCTTATTCTCCTCCCTCAATTCTTTTATCCCTTTTGCTAAGCATTCATTGCTAGAAGTTCCCTCCTTCCACTGACAAATGCAACATGTCTCCATCTGGTGGCAGACATTTGCCTTTTTAATTCCTTCCCATAAAAATGTCTAATCTGAATACATTTGTTCTCTTCTACATTTTACTTTTCAAAACTGGAAGCAGGTTTGGGTAATTAGACCCAAACCCCAAGAGAAATTCCCAGAAGTCTAATTTCCAGTACAGGGAAGAAGTAGACAAAGGCAACGGGATGGCAAGGGCCAGTCAGTGTGCAGCAAATGGACAGGAATTATGGCATGGTGAAAAAAAATGCTGGCAAGGATATTGTATTAGAACGAATAGCAAGGATAGACTACTGAAATTGCAGTCAGGAGTATCCAGGATCGAATCTTTCCTCAGATACTTATTTATTACCTGTGTGACTTACTGTCACTGTGCCTGTTCCTTCATCTGCAAAAGGAAGGTTGGACGGCCTGTAAAGGCCCTCTCCTGTTCTCTAGCTAGAGTCTTCTTTCCCAAGGTTGTTTTGACCAAAAAGTCTTGTTTCTGTGGTCATTTTATGTCAATAAGTGGTCATTTCCAAAGTCTGACTTGATTAGGGGGTTGGTAGCTGTCTCTCCATCCTGCTTCTTGGGGTCTATGGGTATTTCTGGTCACACATGCTGCTGAGTGCCCCTGGAAGGTCTCACAGCACTGCTGATTGGGCAAGCCCAACACAAATATATGATTCAGTCTACATGTCCCACCTTGGTCCGAGCTGATGCTTCTTTTCCCAGCCCTGATCACTTCTGTCAACATTCCCCATAGCAACTGTTCTAAAACTTCTTGTTATTTCTGTGACTTTTTACTCTTTTAAAAAATTAATGTTTCCACACATAATTATGGCTTTCTTTAGGGTGGTGAGGGAGGAGGGAAGAGGAAAAAAAAGTAAAAGGTACACAGCAGAGAACAAAAGAAAAACAAGGAAGAAAAGATAAGTGGACAGCTTTCTAAGCAATATGTAGTATTTATTATATATTTTCTGGAATTAGAGACAGTTTTATATTGAACCTTCTCTTATTGTTTTGTTTATGATAATTTTTTTCTTTTCTCATTTTGTATTTAAATTTAAAATTTAAAAAATACCAAAAAAAAAAAAAAAAAGGGCCCAATTCACCCATGATCTCTTTCCCATTTCCTTTGAGGGTTCAGTCCTTTAATGATGACCTTTTCCTAATTTTCTTTTTTCTTTTTTTTTTTTTTTTGAGGCTGGGGTTAAGTGACTTGCCCAGGGTCACACAGCTAGGAAGTGTTAAGTGTCTGAGACCAGATTTGAACTTGGGTCCTCCTGAGTTCAAGGCTGGTGCTCTATCCACTGTGCCACCTAGCTGCCCCCTTTTCCTAATTTTCAGCCTCTCTTTATGTACTGGCTACTTCCCTCCTGCCGATGAACAAGTACCCCCATCCTATCTTTAAAAACCCATGTTCCCTTGACTTCCCTATGCCACTTCCAGTCTTGTATCTCTTCCTTTCATAGCCAAACTCTTGGAAAAAGCTGGCCCTACTCAAATCCCCCTTTCTTCCCTCCCTCATAATTCTCAACACCTGTAATTTGGCTTCTGAACTCACTTGCCTGAAACCATTCCTTCCAAGATTACCAGTTATTTCTTTATTGCTAAATTCAATGATCTTTTCTCACTCCTCACCCTTCCTTGGCACTCACTTGGTTGCTTATCCCCTAATTCTAGATACTTTCCTCTCTTTCTCCATGACATTGGTTAATTAGAGTTCTTGCAGGTTTCTTCACATAGTACCTCCTCCACAATCATCTCCAACCCACTGGAAAATCTGGACTTCATTCCTAGCTTCCCCAGCTTTGATAAATCAGATTTTCCCCTGAACTTACAGGGGGTCTCAGGCTTCTCCCCTTATCCCTGAAAGGGTAGTCTTCTTCCTCCAAACTGTTTTGAATTCTCCTTTATCTTCCTCCATTACAAAGGGAGATCCTCGAGGACAAAGACTGCCTTGCTGACTTGGTAATTTTACCCCCAGAACTTAGCACAGGACCTAGCACATAATAAATGCTTTATTTTTCATGGGTCTCTTCCTACCCATACCACTGATCCTGAGCCTTCAATTAAGCCTATATAAATCAACCTAAAGAAGTCCCTGAATTTGAGGATGGTTATTTTCAAATCTGGTAAAGTTCAATGATCAACTCTATGTGAATGACTCCCAAATGTATACACGCAGCTCTGTTCTCCAGGTTTACATGACTAATTGCATGGTAAACATTTCTATGTGGAGGTCCCACTTAAATCCCAAATTTGCCCCTGCATGAGTCTGTCACTGCCCCAAATTGAATACTGCTGGTGATATCACTGTCTTCAACACTCAACTCAAAACTTGAAGTATCACTGGCTTTCCTGCATCCAAACAGCCGCCAGATGCATCTTTCCAAGTTGGACCACTCAGAGCGCCAACATTTACAAAATCATCTTACTGAGGCAGTTCTGATTCCCACATCCACTGTGGTTCCCACTGCCCCTAGGGCGATATGCCAGCTACTCCACCTGACAGGTAAGGTTCCTGTTCACAAGCTGTTACTTCTCCATCCTTTCCCCTCTATATTTACACACACAGGGCATGTTAAACACGGTGACTTCACACTAAAACCATTACCTGGATTGGCTGCCACCTCCCACATCTGGTCTGGAGCTTCCCTTCTCCAAGTATCATAGAGTCTTTCCTCGTCCTCACAGACTAGTGTGTTCACTCCCTCATCCGATTCTTTGGATCACCTTGAGCGTCTCTTTTTTCTCATTCCAAGTACAAGTCCTTTGTCCCGTGGCATAGTCTGGGCTCCTGGGGTGGAGCAACCATCTTGCTCTCACCTTTGTGTATCTAGGGAATATTCTATGGAAGCTTCTATTTTGGGAGGACTGTTGAATTCTGTATTAAGTTAACATCACCCCAGTTGCCTCAGCCAGTGGGGTCATTACAATATTCCTCCCCAAGTGACCAACTGCCGTTGACTGCCTTCCTTTGCGGTGCTTTGGGAGTCCGAGAAAGCTGACCCCTGACCTCATCACTATTCCCACAATGAAGTGGAGAGTCATGGACCTGCTGCCACACCTGGGTTTGAAAGACAAAGGCTCTAAGACTGGATGACTGCTAAGGTTCTCCTTTGCAGCACTAAATCTATGAACCTAGAAATAGCAAGAGAGCTTAGCAAGATGACAAGCCTCTTCTTAGATGTTTGGATACAAAAAAGAAAATGTTGTGTCCCATGCTATCATTCGCTGCATAATGAGCTAAACTTGAAACTGGCTTGAATCATTTATAACAGACTTTTTACTGTTTCCAGAGACCTGAATGGTCAGAGGTCTCACAGTCTGACTCCCCTTGCCAGGCTGCACTTTGTGACCTCAGTCCTCACCACCAAGGGCACAGAGAAGTTCCTCCTTGCACCCATGGTCACAAATCAGACCAGAAGTGGCTGCCAGCCCCAGTTTTCCTGACCCCAGGCCCCCCCCACCCTTCCAAACTCAAGGACCCCTGGTATAAAGGAGCTAGTTCGGCTCCATTAAAGTAGGCACAGAAATCTCTTCCAGTGCCCACAGCAGTTTAATTCTTGGTGGTCCTAAAGCATCCAACTGGCCCAAGAGTAGGCTAGGACACAGAGGTCACCTTTGGCTACCAGAGATGCTTAATGAAAAGAACACAAAACTATATGAAGAACAGATTTATTAGAAAAATACTAGGACAGCATTCTCCCTTTAAAAGTATAAGAGAATAGAGAGGTGCTGCAGGGCGTCATTTAGCCTTTCTTTACAAATTTCATTTGAAGTAGTGGGAAGTGTGCCAGCCCAAATCAACAGGCCAAGGGGTGCCTAGAATTCATTGGAGATAAAGGCAACATTCAGTTTCACCCCAGCTGCCAAGTCATAATAGAACTGTCAGCAAGGCTACATTTACACAGAAGCTCCTGACCCATTGTTGCCTTCCAAAAGCTCTTCAAAGCAGAGAGCCGAGAAAGGTCACTCCAGTGGCAGCCATTCAACCTTGTCCTTGGGGAATCCCCTGTTTCCTTCACCTCTTTTTCACAAACTTTTTTGTTGAAGCATTGGGGTTCAAGCGTCTCCTTCCAGCACCCAGTGCACTGTCTCTGATCTGCAGTGTGGCTGCCCGGCTGTAGATATCATTCTCCACAAAGGGAGATATCCCTGCTATGTAATCGGGATCGAACACGTTGGTTTTCTGCCTGGCCTTTCGGGACAGTCGCTGCTGTGGGAATGGCTGGTCCTCCGTCAGGTGGGGGTTGTTGGCATGCTTCCCTCCTTTGGGAGCAGGGAGTGAATACTGCACAGGAAGAGAAAGATTTTTAGAGAGGAGGGAAAACAGAGACCAGTGTGGACATGGCAGAGGAGAGAGAAGGAAACCTATCTAGAATCTTGGAGCCTACAGCTCACATATGAAACCCTGGCTCATTTACTCTGTCCTCCCCAGGCACCGACTTCCAGCCGTGTACCTCCTTTCCCTTCCCGGGCGACCAGAAAACAATCTGGCCAAACAATTGCTCCTGGTTGACAGACATATTTCTGTTGGTTAATTCAGCAGTGCTGACCACTGAAGTTCTGGAGCCTCTGGTCATGTCTGCTCCCTAACCCTTCCTGCCAAGCTCAAGGTTCTGCTCTGATGAAGCAGGCAATGGCTGACCACTCACCCGAAGGCCACGTGCATTCAGCACCTTGGGGTTCCGGGAGAAGTGCATGTGAAGGCTGCCATCATCGTTGACCGTCACGGCCACTTTTTTCAGCGTTCTATTTCCACAATGTGCACAAAAGATCCTGGTCATGTCAGAGGTGGTCCTAGAAGAGAAGGACAGAACCTCTTGAGCTGTGGGTAGCAAACCCACCCATGTGGGAGACAAGTGTGAAAAAGCTTGTCGCTAAAGAGCTGAATGGTGACAGGTACATCTCTCCACAATGCTTGTGAAAGTTCTTTAAGAAGTGTTAATACCTTACTTATACTTTAACCTATTTAATGTGTATTGGTCGACCTGCCACCTGGGGAAGGGGGTGAGGGGAAGGAAGGGAAAAATTGGAACAAAAGATTTTGCAATTGTCAGTGTTGAAAAATTACCCATGCATATATCCTGTAAATAAAAAGCTATAATAAAAAAAAGAAAGAAAGAAAGAAAGAAAGAAAATAAAAAGAATGTACATCAGTAAACAGCTCTTGAAAAAAAAAAAAGATAATTATTAGGGGAAAAAAAAAGGCTTAGTAAAACCCTCCTCATTCTTCTGGGAGTTGGGCATAAATGTTCCAATAACTATGAAATAGAGAGGATTAACAAATTATTACATGATGTTATCACTGAATTCTTCAAGGGACAAATTCTTATAACCCAAATTCCTAAATATCAGGCTAGGAGACATTCTAAGGAGCAAAACACTTATTCTTGGCAGCCAGGTGTCAGAGTAGATAGCATGCCACTCCTGGTATCAGGAAGTCTTATCTCCCTGAGTTCAAATCTAGTCTCAGACACTTAGTAGCTGTGTGATCCTGGGTAAGTCACTAACCCTGTTTGCCTCAGTTTCCTCATCTGTAAAATAGCTCTAGAAGAAAATGGCAGACCACTCTAGTAGGTTTGCCAAGAAAGGGCCAAATGGCATCACAAAAGTAAGAGTAACTAAAACAACTGAACAACAAAAATATTCTTTTTATAAATACCATGCATAGTTTTTCCTGTTTGTTATGTATTACTTCACCTATTGTGTACCTGGGATTGTGGAGAATCTAAAAGTGCACCCAATAATTATTGAGTTTTGAGAAATCTTTGATAAAGATAAAGATAATGAGGAATCCAGATAAGAGATTACATAAACCCTACAATATGCAGAATTTCAGTAAGGTACAGCTGGCACGGTCTGATTGAAAAGAATGCCAGAGTGAGTCAGAAGGTCTCGACTGTAGCTCCAGCTCTGCCATTTACACCAGTCATTGCTCTTCTTGGCCCATTAAAGTAAGGGAGCTTTGAATTCACTAACTTCTCTCTGACTCTCTAAATTCCTTTCAAGCTCAATTCAAATGTCCTCCCCTCCAGGAAGTTTTTTCTGGCCCTCTCCCACAACAACTATGACTTTCTGAGTTCTTATACATCACTGGTTCAGAAGTCTCCAGTGTAATGATATCATGTGCCACAGTGACCTGTCCCCTTACCCAGACTGTAAACTCCTTGAAAGCAGGTATTGTCTCTGACCCACCCTGTTCATTGTCAGCATTGAGCACAGCAAGCAGTTTAGCCCTCTTGGGCAGATCCAAGACTGCTCATACACTTGGGTAAGCATTTATTTCTTAGGCCCAGAGCTGATTTTCTAAGAATGGAGATAATTCACAAGTTCTCAGGAGAATGAGTACAACTTTGGGGAATTAAATTTACTAGTAAGGTAAAGATAATTTCAGTTATACCTCTGCAGTAAATCCACATTACAACAAAGAACAAAGAGTAATTGTCTTGGGAAGAAGGCAGTTGTGTGTGCCAGAGGGCAGTCGCTACTCCCCACTAACAGAGGCAATACAACACTGGGCAAGACTTGCAGGGGACAATGGAAGGGAGGACCACCGGGTTTATTTATGACTTGGAGAGTACTCGTCATTGTCTTTTCAAAGCTTATACATGGAAGAGGCCCAGGTGAACCACTGGGTATCACCCTGGGGCTTTTATTCCTAGACACACACCTAGCTACTATTTTTAAAAAGCCTATTATATGTCACTTCATTGAGTAAGAATTTGCTTAAATTTCTTCTTCTGCAAATGAGGGCACTGGACTAAATGTATGCCTGTGATATTCTATCACCATCTACAAAATGAATTGGAGAAGAATGCCTGCAGCTTCCCATGCTAAAATGTAACAAATTTAGCCTCTTTTTTCTAGATGTACACTTAAGATTCTGGGACCAGCTGGAGAGACTTACATGAACTGATGCTGAGTGAAATGAGCAGGACCAGGAGATCATTATAACTTCAACAACAATACTGCATGATGATCAATTTTGATGGATGTGGCCCTCTTCAACAATGAGATGAACCAAATCAGTTTCAATAGATCAGTAATGAACTGAACCAGCTACACCCAGCGAAAGAACTCTGAGAGATGACTATGAACCACTACATAGAATTCTCAATCTCTCTATTTTTGTCCACCTGCATTTTTGATTTCCTTCACAGGCTAATTGTACACTATTTCAAAGTCCGATTCTTTTTGTACAGCAAAATAACTCTTTGGACATGTATGCATATATTGTATTTAATTTATACTTTAACATATGTAACATGTATTGGACAACCTGCCATCTGGGGGAGGGAGTAGGGGGAAGGAGGGGAAAAGTTGGAACAAATTGGCAATTGTCAATGCTGAAAAATTATCCATACATATATCTTGTAAATAAAAAGTTATAATTAAAAAAAAAAAAAAAAGATTCTGGGACCAGTAAGGATCCCCTAGGTGAGGACTCCAGGCCATCAGCCTCCCTGTTGCTTTCTTAGCTGGGGGAGGGACTATGTCATACAATTATTCTTCACATCCTGATAGTTACCTATTGTTTGTGTTCCTACTCTTTGACTACTCCCATATTGTCTGGCACACCAAGCTGAATGTTTGTAGAATTCAATACAATGTTTTGTATACATAGTGCAATCTCTGTTTATTCGATTAAACTGAATATTCTATTTCTAATTACTTAAGGACAAAATATCTATACGATGGATTGTATTTTTGTTTGCCCTCACTCTACCAGGAGATGAAAGGATTGTCATAGTTTTCCCCTAATACAAGATGGGCCTAGTGGAGCTTTAGAGATTATGATTGAGCCAGCAATAAGTTCCAGTCCTTTCATGAATTGCCATATACAAACACTACACTAACTTTGTACTAACAGACTCATATCAACTCCCTTCAATTACTGAGGCATCTGTTATCAGTTATAAAAGCACGCATTTTCTCTTCTGAAATTCAATGAACTCTACATACTTGAAACAGCCATGACAACGCAGTATGTAGCTTCTGGCCTCCCGGATGAGCATCCCATTCACTGCCAGCACATGGAGCCCCATCTGGAGCAGAACATTCTACAATCAGAAAGTTCAAACAAAGTTGAATCTCAGAGTGGTCCAATGAATCAAATCAGCAAGAAGAGGGACAGGTGGCCCCCCAATTCTCACTTGAACAGGGGTTTCCTAAGGAAAATTGGGCTTTATATGCCTTACTAGACTTATGAGACTGAAGACAAGGGCACGAATATTTCTATAATTTCAAATTATATTTCAAAATTTGTGTGTGAGGGCTAAGATTGACCCTATCAACAGAATCACCAGTTTATCAAGGTCTCATGCATTAGCAAAATCTTAACACACATAAGTCATATCTTTTCATAACCAAATACAATGTCTTTATGGCAAAGCACTTTCTTCAAAATTTGACTGAGAATAAAGATATCACAAACCTTAAAATATGAACAACTAAAAATTAGAATGAGGGATCAAAACTTTAAACTGGTCTATACAATTTAACTATGTTGAATCCCAATTTCCAAAGCATTCAAGTTCCAAAGACTGAAAGTGAATGAATGAAATGTTCTTTAAACACCCATAAATGGGCTTTTACAAGGGAATTAACTGTGCTTGGACACAGCAAAAGTGGACCACACTCTAGAGTAGTAAATCTCCAAAAGCTTAGTTCAGAAATTGCTTGTTTATTTACCTTACCTGCATGGCAAAGTCTGTGGTTACACAGCCAACCTGGACATTGTCAGGATTGTCATACTGTCCCAGTTCTTGCTGGACTTGTTTAATATTACTGGGTGTTATCCATCCTCTATCATCATCTTCATCTTCATCCTCGTCCTCATCCTCCTCAGCACTACCTCCGCTCTTTCCTATTCTCCCATTCTCTTCTTCCTCACTTAGTTCACATTGATTTCCTCCAGTCTGAAAAATTAAGAATTCATAAAAATCCAACATATTGGAGGACTGTGTGAGAAGATAAAAACTACTCTGCTGGATCAGGGGAGAAACTCACCATCAACTCCTGAAGATCAACTTCAATATTGGGCAAAGGATTTCTCCAGAACAGAAAGGAATTATATTCTGGATTCTCAGAAGACTCAACAGTTTGAGGTCCATGGTGTACTGTTTCCTCTGGAAGTTTGGGCTGAAATTTTTACAAAGAAAATGATTTGAGAATGGCAAACTAAAAAAATAAGTCAGTTTTGCAAATTTGTAGCACAATAGACAATAAAAATCAAAATGAATACTGCCTACAGAGTTATGTCCTGTAGCCTTTCAGTAGCTAGCACAAAAGATTACCTTAGAAGGCAGGTGAAAACCAGGAATATGTAAAGGATTTTCTGGATGTAGTACTGATGAGCTCACTTTAACCTGCAGTACAAGAGTGACAGTTCTTGAGCAAGAAAACAGTAAGGAGATACACCTGCCCACATGTGTCCCTTCCCCTCTCCCCCAAATGACACAAAGTACTTCTAAAACCAGAATTGCAATTTACACCCCTTTTGGCAGATGGCTGTGAAATGATGATTAGATTACTTATTTATACTTGGTGGGGTCTTATAAATAGGAAATACTGTCCTGCAGTCCTTGAGGAAGAATTTTAAACAGACAGGATCACACAACACAATTCATCAAAACAGTTCAAAGTGATCACTTTGATCTATTAATTCTTGTGGGCAGTGAAGTATAGATCTACCACGTGTTCATATTTAAATTAAGAAAGCTGTCCTGACCATCCCCAAAGAAGAGAAAAGATCCTTCATTTGCATGGATCCCATACCTTTTTTTCTGGCTCTTTCTTCAGGTGAGCCACCCCTACAAGCTCTGCCTCCAACTGGTAAGTCAAGGCCAACACCTGGATATCTGTGGCTGAAAGGCTGGGATAATCACCAGTCTTTTTGGAAAATTCAGTTACTATAAACAAGAAGTGATCACAGTTAGAAAAGCATATGATGACAACAAAAGTTAACTAATGATAAAAATATCAAAATGAGAGTTAAAATCTTTGGGAAAATAATACATAACACTGCAGATAATATTTTTCAGTGGTTATTCTATTCTTTTCTGCATGAAATGGAACTCTAGGAGGAAGAAAGAATAGGATTCATTTGGAAATATAGGTGATACAAAAACAAAAGCTATCAACAAAAAAAAGGAACTTTTGGAAAAAAAGAAACTAAAGGAAACAAATTTTTAAGATGAAAACTCCTAAGCAGCCTTTCCCCCCTTATTTATAGCTGGAGTTTTGTCCATTTCAAGATTGTTTTGAGTTTTACTTGAAAAGTTCTTTAGTTTTAATTATATCTGAAATGCAGAATTAGTATCATCCAACCAGGTCAAAGAAAGAATGGCTTTTAGACCTAGAATTTAATTTTCCATTCTTCCAGAAAGAAAGCAAGTGGTAAGAAAAAAAAAGCTCATCATCTAGGGATCTTAACTTTAGGACTGCATGACATGATCAAAAAAGCAGCATGACAGAGTAGGGAAAACACTGAAGAAGAAATGTGACTTCTAGTCCCTCGTACACTGCTAGATAATCCTGTGACCCCAGCGACTCAGCTACTCTCTTATTCCTAAATATCTATCCCAAACTTTTCTTCTCTGATTCCCCAACTGCCACACTTGACAGCAGATGACATTCTAGCAGCAACTGTTCCATCCAAATTGTTCCCCAGCCCACACCTTTCCTGCTCCCCTCGGCTAATGAAGTCACCCACTACTCAGGAAGGGAATTTGCCCATCTCCAGCTTTCCTCTCTCCAAAAATGCTCAAGATATTCAGTGCTCCTGTGCTCCACAGTTCAAGGCGGCCCTGGGCAGCCCCTTCATTTGTACCCTTGTTTTCTGATGAGCTGTCCCATGGGTTCCTGTTCTACCGCCAATCCCCAATCTTCAATCTCTCCAGATCTAGTGGACCAATCATCCCCTTCTGCAATAGCCCTCTCTTGCTTCTCCAGTCTTCTCTCGCCTTGTTCCCCAACAAGCACTTTCCATCCAGAGACCCTGACCTCCTACCTCTTCAACCAACAAGACACTCCATCTCTTGGTGAGGATCTTCCATGTCTAGAATGCTCTCCCTCCCTCCACTCCCATTTTCTTCGGGTCTTCCGTAATCCCTTTTAATTCTAGGCCCTCTCCTTGATTAATTATTTTCCACGTATAGCTTGCTTTGTATAACTTTTCTTGCATGTGGATTCCCCACCAGATTGTAAGCACCTTGAGGGGCATGGAGTTACCAATAAATGCTGACGATTAATCTTAAATACACACACTTCACTTGACCCTTCCACTCCCTCAAGCTAATCTTTATACCTTCTTTTGTTAACTAGAAGTAACTTCTCTCATAGCTAGTTCATACCGTTGCTCACTTCTTACGTTTCCTGGCAATTTGGCTTCTGAATTCAAAACTCTAAGAATAACACACAAGCTCAGATCTTCCTTTAACTGTATTCCCTCTCTCTTCCCAGGGCGCAGACATGCCCCACTCTCCTTGGCGAAGCACCTCCCGGCTCTCCTGTGTCTGTCCACAGCTCGGTCTCTCGCTGGTTGTCATCCATGAGTATCCCCTAATCAAAGCTGTACCCGCGACTGCCTGTCTCTGCACATTATCTCTTGGTGATCTTACCAACAGATTTTTAAAAAATCAGTCCTATGCAGATGACTCTGAAATGTATGATTCTCTTCTGAAAAAAACAAATTCACTAGCTGACTGCAGCTCTTTCCTATTGTCCCATTCTCTTCTTCCTCACTTAGTACACATTGATTTCCTCCAGTCGCCCCCCAACGTGTCTAAAGCTACTCACCGCTGCCCACTTTACCTCTAACCTTTCCCATTTTACGAGGCCAGTTTCAAATCTTGCTCTATCCCTTTCTCCCCGATTGAGCCTTTCCACATCCTCTCTAGAAGTTTCCCCGCCGCCCCGCTCCTACATCCGGGCCCTGCTTCCTTTGAGGTGTCATCTTAGCTTTAACTTCTCTCCCAAGCGCTGCCCCTCCTCGGCAACATCCTTCCCTCAGATGCCCAAACACTCGCGCAGAGCAACAGGTGAGACTCCGCAGGAGGACAGACAGGCTGCTGCTGGACCTGCCTTCTCTGCCAGCCCCAGTTCCATTACTGTTCCCCTTTACTCGCTCTAGCTTCCAGCTCGGAACTTTACCGGTCACTTCTCACTTCTAAAGCTTTTTTCCTTTCAGACGGCGGAGATTCTGGGGTCGCCAGAGCACGCGGCGGGGGCGGGGTTGGGGGCGGGGCCTGGAGCCTGCGAGCCCCGGGCGGGCCCCTCTTTTAGGCCGGAGCCCAGCGCTCCCTCAGCGCCGGGCCGGCCCCACGCCAGCAGGGTCGGATTACGTCGGACCGGGTCCGAGCCCACCCTCCCCCTCGGCCTTGCCCCGCGCGAGCGGCTCCTGCAAAGCCCGCAGCCGACATCCTGACCACGAGGGAGGAGTGAGGGAGCCAGCGTCCCAGAGGTCTTTTTGCAGCCGGGGCCGCACCGGGGGAGGGGCGGAGCAGGGCCCCCGCACTCACCCAGCCTCACGTACTCGGGGAAGGGCTCCTTGAAGTGCAGCTCGTAGGGCAGGACCGCGAGGCGCCGCCGGGTCGCCTTGTCGCGGATCTCCGTCACCACCTCCCTGATGGTGTAAATGGTTTTCCCGATGTCCTGCCGAGGATCGGAGGGTCAGCCCCACGTTCGGGAAGCGTCCCCTGCTCCTCCTCTCTCCCTCCCGGCCCGTCCTCTCACCTGCAGCGCCGCGTCCCGCAGGAAGGCTCCGGCGTCCGCCACAACGTGCTCCACCAGCACCATCTTGACAGGACGTGTGCCGGGCACGCCGCGCCTGCGCAGTCTGTCGCCGCGCCGGAAGGAGGTCGAGAAAAGCAAACCCGGCTCGTTTCCTCAAGGCGTCTCCCCCTGCTGGTTGGAGGAGGACAACCAGGGGCTCCGCCTACTCCCTCCCTCGAAAAAGTTCATTGGTGGGAAGGGACTTAGTCCAACTCCGTCATCTTAGCATCCTGAGGCCTTTCTCCTTTATTTTTTTAATTTTTATTTTTTGTTTGTTTTTAATATCTCCATAACCTCAGGGAGCTGATGCCCTGACATGCAGGTGAATTGGATTTAAGTGAGGGAGGCTGCGCAAGGTCACGTGCCTCACTTTCCCCTCCAGAACCTTCTGGGCCCAGGGGTCAGATAGAGATCAAGATCACTGAAATAGCTCTCACGTAGGAAGCCCTTAAATTTTAATAATTTTAAATAATTTTAATTTTTAGTAGTCATACAATAGTTATTGATTGATCGTTGATTTAAATACTCAATATCTCATAAAATTTAGAAAGTTGCTTTCTTCCATTTTTAAGAATAATTTTTGAAGTGTGGTTATTAATTCTTTAAAATTTTGATACTTCTTTAAATGCGCATGGGTCAGCGTTCCCTCCCTCCCCCACTGATAGTTCTTTTATTACTAATTCCATTTGTTTCTCTGAAATGGGATTATTTCCTGTTCCATTTTGGTGTTCTCTTAATTTAGGTATTTATATTTTAGCTCCTATAGGGAGAGTAACTGGGATGTAGCACCCATTTCCTCCCCCTTCTCTTCTCTCTGAGCTATCTCACTTACCCCAACCTGCCCTCGGAACTCTGGGTAAATTCGTGCCTACATTTTAAACTGTAGCTTTCAAGTCCCCACCCGTACCTTTGACTATAAACTGCCCTCTACAGAAATGACCTTCAATGACACCTTTAACTGTTCAACACAAAATAATTAGGAATTCCATGCGCTCTGCAACGTGATCATTTTTCCTTTATGGATTTCATAGTATAGTATACCGCCCTCAATGGCTCTGCCAAACCCCCCCCCTTTTTTTTTTACTCTTTTAAAATTCAAGTTCCTATTCTATCCTTCCCCTGTACCACAAAAAAAAAAAAAATTAATGCATAAATATTTCCTAATAGAAAAAAAATCATCACTCCTACTGGCTGTACCTTCTAGCAGATGCCTTATTTCCTTCCTTTTTTTCCATAGTCCATTTTAATAAAAGGTAGTATATACTCATTATTTCCATTTATTTATTATGTGTACTTCTCTCCAACCCATGGAAATCTGGCTTTTATCCCACTATTCTATGAAAAACAGCTTTTAAAAATAGTTACCAAATTCTTTTCAGTAAGTGGTTTCATACCTCAATACATGTGATTAAAGGAAGCTTACCTTCTCTTTCCATCCCACCTCTGAAATGGAATGTTATTTCAGTCAAACTGATGTCCTTGTTATTCCCCAAGTATATTTTCTGTATTTTTGCTTCTATACTCATGCCATTCTAGAAAGTACACTTCTCCATCCCTTCAGGTAAAGAGATGTAATTTTAGCCACAATGATCAGTTCTTGTGCTCTCAGCTATACCCTTGATTACAGAAAACTAGAAAGTGAACACCCAAGTTCATATTTAAAGTTCTGCTTATTGGAAAAGTTATAGATTCATTCATATAACTAAACGATAACTTAGAGATCATTATACACTTCAATAACGATACTCTATGATGATCAATTCTGATGGACGAGGCCCTCTTCAACAATGAGATGAACCAAATCAGTTCCAATAGAGCAGTAATGAACTGAACCAGTTACATTCAGTGAAAGAACTCTGGGAGATGACTATGAACTACTGCATAGAATTCCCAATACCCCTATTTTTGTCTGCCTGTATTTTGGATTTCCTTCACAGGCTAATTGTACACTATTCAAAGTCCGATTCTGTTTGTACAGCAAAATAACTGCTTAGACATATACATATATTGTATTTATACTTTAACATGTATTGGTCAACTTGCCGTCTGGGGAAAGGGGGTGGAGGGAAAGAGGGGAAAAAGTGTAACAAGAAGCTTGGCAATTGTCAGTGCTGTAAAATTACCCATGCATATATCTTGTAAATAAAAAGCTATAAAAAAAAAAAAAAAAGCTTATTAACCCCTCAGGGATTATGTAGCCTCTCCCTTCAAGCTGGAAATTTGAAGTAGAGAGCTTCTAGCCTATATATCCTATGTATTACTCAACCAAATAATACCTTTTTCTGTAGAGAGCCACAGATAGTGGAGGAACTCTGGGTGAGTTATAAGACCCTTCAGCCCAGAGGGAACCTGCTAACAATGCCTGGTTTGGCTTCCCATCTTCCCTAAGGGCTCTCAGCCTTCTTGAGAAGCCAGGAAACTGAAACAGCTCGTGTTGTAGTTGAAGCAGTGATACCAAGTGGCAAAGAGTCATCTACATACAATAGCACGTTGTTTATATGGTCCTGCATGCACAGTACATAGTTAGCACATGTACAGTGTTGCTTTGGTTATAGAAGGATGTTAGGGTTTGTAAAGCTGAGAGAATTTGAATAAACAGATTCCATGTTTGACCATCCACATGAGTCCTGCCTCATTACTCCTCATCTAAGACCAAGGAGGTCATAGTCTTTGAAGGCTATTTAGTCTCTGGAGGCTTGATCATTTGCCTCTGAGAGACATGATCCTGTTTCCTGGGATTTGGAATTTTTAAATCCTTGCAAAATCAACTACAAATCCCTGGTACTTATAATAGTATATAATTAGGAAATAATGTTTTACATGATCAGAAATATAAGTCAATATCATTTTAGTTGCCTTTTTAAGGAGTAAAGGAGGAATGGGAAGCAGGGATAGAATTTGGAACTCAAAATTTAAAATATGGATGTTAAATTTTTTTTACATCCAATTGGCAACTATTTAACTAACAATAAAAACTATTTAACAAAATTAATTTAAAAATTAAAAACTACTACCATGTAATAACATCAACTGCACCCATGCTAAGCAGACAAAGGATGATTAGCTAAGAGTCTCAGGCAATCATCCTGGAGTGTTATCACATCAATAGGTATAATAGAAGTTGGCACTATGTAAAACATCATTTGACATTTGCTTTAGTAACCATTGTTGAGGTTGGCAAGGGAGACCCCAAACTTTTGACCAGCGTCATGAAGTGTCTCAAAAGAATTTGCAGGCTTGGACCCATCTCATTAGCCAAGGGGCAAAACTTTATTGCAATAGTAATGCCATTACAAAAGTGGACTGAATTGTAAGGGAATTCAGCAAAGAAGCAGAAGCAAGGAGATACATTTATCCAGCTTTCAATCATGGATATGCTAATTCCATGGCTCATGGGTAGGAAGGAGTGGTTCTTGGTTGATCAGAATATTGACAAGATTACCAATCAGCAATGCATTGAGGAATGAGCTGATTCACTATTGTCTCAGGAGCTTGATATGTAGTAGTTTCCTGAGGCCAGAAGCTATCTGACTAAAGAGTAGTCAGACAGATTGGGCATAGGGTTTCCTGAGGCAGATTCCAAAGCTAGAAGATTTAGGACTACTGACTTACTGTTAGAACATAAGCCCCAAGGTCAGGGGACCATAAAATCATATATTACCACTAGTCTAAGTGAGCCATAGATTACATTAGATACATATATTACTCTAGGAAGTACATAACAATAAAACAAAAACAAAATGTATAACAAACAATGTAAAGCAGTAACAGTGGATCTACATAATATCAAGACATAATAGTAAAACTGTACACATAGGCTACTACAAAATTAAAGAGAATTAACAAATGTAATCATGACATAGGGACAATAGCTATATAAAAGCAATTAAGTAAAATGGCAAAAATAACAATGAAATAGATATAAACTAAATACATAGTAACATATATCAATGAATATATATATATATAGCTACATTCAAAACACTGTTACATTACTTGGGTACACAGGTATCCTTTTCACCATTTTAACTTGGGTTATAATGAAGTTATCTGGTTGGATAATCCCAGCTCTCCTTCCACCTGATTGAATGTCCTGCCCCATTCCTGTGCTTAGGCTGATCAGAAATCTTATCAGAACTACTTTTGTTATTGTGTCATTTCAGTTATGTCTAATTATCTGTAAACCCATTTTGGGATTTTCTTGGCAGAAAAATGAATGATTCTCTCTAGCTCATTTTTACAGATGAGGAAACAGGAGTAAGATACTTGCCCAGGACCACACAGCTAATAAAATTCTGAGATCAAGTTTGAACTTATGAAGATGAGCCTTCCTCATTACAAGTCCAGGGGACTTCCATTGTGCCATCTGGCTGCCCTAAGTAGAACCATAGTAGATGTTAAAGCTTGATTGGGACCCAAGTTAGCTGGTATTGTTACTGTATACTGAGGAGTATATCCAAATCCTAGGTCATGCTGCTGCTAGAGAATCAAGCAGAAAAGACATTTCTTTTGGGTTTCAGCCCTTTTTCATTACTGAAACTAGTTACTGTGGTATAATGCATATGATGCAAATTAGGTCTCTCCCTTGACTTTTTGGGGGAAGCAATAGGGGTAAATTCTGAGAAACTCTCCTCTGGGAGAGGCCTGCCCTCAGGGAATCAAGATAAGTGGTTGAATGATAAGTGAATGAATTCAGTTGGAAATCTTGAGGGAGACCAGTTGCACCCTTTATTGAGTTGAAAATTAGTCCAGAATACTCCCAGTAGCTAGAACTCCCAGTTAAGTGGTCTCATTCAGTTGGAGATCTCAGCCTGATATTCCTATAGAATGGCTGGAAACTCCAAGATCATTTCTTTTTAACTGAAATCTAAGCCTGGGGCAGTGACAATATTGAAGGTACCTCATTCAATTTTGAATGGAAGCCAGAGCCTCAGACCACTAATAAAAGGCAATTCTTGAACTCCAAATCTCTGCAGAAGTCCAAAGCAGGAGTATGCTTTGCCAAGGAAACTCTCTTCTTGGCAAAGCTGCCTGCTAGGACTCTTGCCCACTGTGAAGTTATCTTCTTCTCAGTGTTAACCTTTGTTATTTTCCTGACAGGACCTTACCCACTGAGAAGTCTGTCTTCCTAGCAAAGCTGGCTTCTCAGTGTCAATAAAATTCTCTTTTACCTCAGACTTTCAGGTTTGCAAATTCTTTCACACTGGTCCTGTGCCGACCAGAGGGAATTCCCCACCTCAGTTCTCACACCTCTTTTCAACTACTAGCCTCATCATATAGAAGCTTCATCCAAAGTGACTTTCTTTTCTTTTTTCTTTTTTACGAAGCAATTGGGATAACATGACTTGCCTTGGTTCACACAGGTAGCAAGAATTGTCTGGGTCAGATTTGAACTTAGTTCTCTTGACTTCAGGGTCAGTGCTCTATCCACTGTACAATCTAATGATCCTCAAAGTGATTTAAAAAAAATTTTTAAATAGTTTTTATTTACCAGATATTTGCATGGGTAATCTTACAATATTTACAATTGCCAAACCCTTTGTTCCAATTTTTCCCCTCCTCCCCCCCTCAGATGGCAGGTCGACCAATACATGTTAAATATGTTAGAGTATAAATTAAATACAATATATGTATACATGACAAACAGTTGTTTTGCTGAACAAAAAGAATCAGACTTTGAAATATTGTACATTTAGCCTGTGAAGGAAATCCAAAATGCAGGCAGACAAAATTAGAGGGATTGGAAATTCTATGTAGTTGTTCATAGTCATCTCCCAGAGTTCTTTTGCTGAGTGTAGCTGATTCAGTTCATTACTGCTCTAATGGAACTGATTTGGTTCATCTCATTGTTAAAAATGGCCACATCCATCAGAATTGATCTTCATGTAGTATTGTTGTTGAAGAATACAACAATTTCCTGGGCCTGCTCATTTCACTCAGCATCAGTTCATGTAAGTCTCTCCAGGCCTTTCTGAAATCATCCTGTTGGTCATTTCTTAAAAAACAATAATATTCCATAATATTCATATACCACAATTTATTCAGCCAATCTCCAATTGATGGGCATCCACGTAGTTTCCAGTTTCTGGCCACCCCAAAGAGGGCTGCCACAAACATTCTTGCACATACAGGTCCCTTTCCCTTCTTTAAGATCTCTTTGGGATACAAACCCAGTAGCAACGCTGCTGGATCAAAGGGTATGCACAGTTTGATAACTTTTTGAGCATAGTTCCAAATTGCTCTCCAGAATGGCTGGATGTATTCTCAGTTCCACCAACAATGTATCAGTGTACCTGTTTTCCCACATCCCCTTCAACATTCTGCATTATCTTTCCCTGTCATTCTAGCCAATCTGACAGGTGTGTAGTGGTATCTCAGAATTGTCTTAGTTTGAATTTCTCTGATTATTAATGATTTGGAGCATCTTTTCATGTGACTAGAAATAGTTTCAATTTCTTTATCGGAGAATTGTCTGTTCATATCCTTTGACAATTTATCAATTGGAGATTGGCTTGATTTCTTATATATTAGAGTCAATTCTCTATATATTTTGGAAATGAGGCCTTTATCTGAACCTTCCTCAAAGTGATTTTTAAACCTACTGTCTGGATCCTTATATGATTGGCAGAAGGTCTTTTTTTTTTTTCCTCAGGGTCCACTCTTCCTTCAGTTTCCACTTGTCCATCAACTTATTCATCAATCAATGATAATTATATTTATAGAGCCCCTGCCAGCTTCAAGTGTCATTTCTAAATAGGCAAGTTGCCCAGTCTTCCACAAATAGACATGGGTAGCATTCTATCCATCTGCTGACTTTTGTGTCCTTTCAACCCTGAAGTTTCTCAACAGAATTCTCTCACCTTTTAAAAAGTCTTGTATAATTAACGTGGGAATCCTACTAATTTTTATTTCTTTTGGCTTCCTTCTGAGCTACAGTTATAGCTGTGTCGCAAGTATAATTTAATTTCTTTCTCAGCCAAATACTTATATTAATCAAGTGTGTTTATATCTTTCCATTCTTGAAGGATCCAAAACGATTCATACCCAAATATTAGCAGACAAGATCTAGAGTGGGCAGCTAGGTGGCACTGTAGTGAATAGAATGCCAAGCTTAGAATCAGGGAAACATTTTTCTGAGTTAAATCTGACTTCAGATACTTACTAGCTGTGTGACCCTAGGCAAGTCACTTCACTCTGCCTCTGTTTCTCATTTTTAAAATTATCTAGAGAAAGAAATAGCAAACTACTGTCTTTACCAAGATAACCCAGGTCTTGAAGAATTGGAAACCTCTTAAAAGGACTGAACAACAACAATAATAGGGGATAGAATAAGCAGCGTGGTTTGTCATAGGATTGTTCACATATTACAAGGAGAGCCATATTTTAGTTAAAGTTTATTCTGGCCTCAGTGTCCCTAATTTGTTCATCAGTAGCTGTAATGTCCGAGCTAGTTCTCTGGAGGGTTTCAGGACTGGCCTATTTACGTGGACAAGTGATGAAGGCAGGAGAGCCACCAAGTCTTCTCTGTCTGTGGCTGAAAGAGTCTTCTGTGTCTGAGACTCTCTTAAATACCTCAGTAAGATTACATCACTACAATACACTAAGCATGTACAGACATTACATCACCATATCACATTAAGTATATGTTTAGAGAAACCATTATCTCACACTGAATAGGTGCTTAAATATAAGCACTGGGCTGTCCTTGATTCAAGTATTCCTTCTTCAGAGTTCCGTTCCTCTACAGTGAGCCATTGAGCTATTTAGGCTTTTGAATCCCCTTAAGTATGGTAAGGGTTTGTTTTAGACTTCTGGATGATAGCCAGAGTTAACATATCTTTCAAAGTTTCTGCCTTGGTCCAAATAGATGCTAAAAAGTTATATGCTAAATAATATAGTTTTCTCCACAATACTTTAGCAACTAGAGATGCTTTCTGGTTCTTGGATCGGTATGCTAATGTATAGCTTGTGAAGTAGTCAGTGACTATCAATATATGACTTATGTTCTTATTGTCTTTCAAAGACAGAAGGCAAAAATGGACAAATTTCAATATTAATTGAGTAATTTAATAATATTGAATTCAATAAATCAATATTAACAAATATTTGCATTCATCAAATATATAGCATGAATTGGCAACATTTTTCTTTCCATGCAACAGGAAAAAGTCATACTTCTTGGTGACATCTGAAGGATATTTTTTTGGTGGGGAGGTGTGAGATCTGTTGTTTAAAGGTTCTATGGTTCCTTCTTGACCCACGTGTCCAAATGCTTTTTTTTTTAGCCATAGAGAATTGGGAACTGGGCAGCATCAACTGTTTCCTCATACCATGTATCTGATCAATGACAATCTAGGGTAGTATTCCATTGTATTGTTCCAACTTCTGCTATATCAATTTTTTACTATTTTTGTTCTTTTTAAATAGAAAACTATAAGGCAAAAAAAATTGATTCAGTGAAGAGAGCGTCACATATGCTGCTAAATGCTCCTTTGCCAACTGCTTATAATCCAGCTCCCTTGAAGTTATATTTGGCTTTTTACTTCTTTGTGAGAAAGAAAGAAAAATAAGAATTAATATAGCACATACTATATGCCAGGCACTGTGCTAAGTACTTTACAAATATTACCTCATTTGTTCCTCACAACCACCCAGGGAGGTAGATGCTATTGTTATCCCCATTTTACATTTGAGCAAACTGAGACAGACAGAGGGGAAGCTGGTAAATATCCAAGACTGGATTCAAGTTCAGGTTTTCCTGACTTCAGACCTAATGATCTATCTTCAGTACTACCCAGCAGCTTTGGACATCTTATAGCCTTCTGGAAAAGGTATTTGCATCCACATTGATCTTCCATGATCAGTAGTATGTGCTGAATTCATAACGGGTTAGTGTGACTACCTTACTCTGAACCATGAGTTCAATAATCATCTTTATGCAGATCTCAGCTCTGTTACATCCTGTCCCAACCTCTTTCCTGATCTTTAGTCTCTTATTTCCAACAGTCTGTCAGATATCTCAAACGAAATGTTCTGTAAATATTTTATAGTAAATAAACATATTCCAATCTGAACTTATACTTTTTCTTCTCCAACATTCTCCCCTTTTAGTTTCCCTTTGCTTCATTAAATCAACTTCTTTTGCCCCAAATGTCTATGAAGGATTGCTGAAAAAAGCAAATGGTTCATGGATTATGGGAAGCCAAAAGTTAAAGATGTGATGTCAAAGGACTCAAGAGCTAATCCTTTGAAGATACTTGATTGTTGAGCCAATGGCAGAAGTTAAGACTTAAACAGAAGTGTAATAACAGAATATTGTACTGAATAGACATTGATTCCATCCTTGGTATGAGGAATTACTTGGTATAACTCAATGCATTTGGTAATCTGTGGACAATAAAGCTTTGGATGACTTTGGGCATATGGGTCAAGAAAGTACTGAAAGAGCCATTGGGAGGACATCATCATTTTACCAGTTCCTCAGACTTAAAATCTAGGAATCATCCTGGAAATGGAAATCTCATTATCTTTCACTTCCCTGATTTCATCTTTGCCACATCTCTGAAATATTTCTCCTTCTCTCCTTTGAAACTGCCACCAATCTAGTGCACTCATCACCTCACACCTGGACTATTGTAGTAGTCTGCCAGTGGGTCTGCCTCCCTCAAGGCTCGCTCCATTACAATCCTCCTTTCATTTAGCTCTCAGAATGATCTCTTAAAGTATACCTAAACCTGGAATGTTCTTCACCCTTGCCTCCTAGTTTCTCAGCTACAGTCTCAGATAGAACCCCACTTTTTTAGAAGTATTTTTCCTTGTTCTTAGTGCTAGAGCTTTTCTCTTTGAAATTTCCAGATTATTATCTATATATATATCTTTATATATACATCTCTATATATGTTATTTGTACATTTTTCCCCCAGTAGTTTCAAAATCATATCTGAATCTTCATGACTCTATTTGGAGTTTTCTTGACAAAGATACATTTCCTTCTCATTTTTACAGTGAGGAAACAGGCAAACAGGGTAAAGTGATTTGCTCAGGTGACACAGGGAGTAAGTGTATGAAGCCACATTTGAACTCCATTCCTCTGGATACCAGGCTCAGCACTCTGTGCACTGCCACATAGCTACCCATTGTTTTGTACATAGTTGTCTGCTTATTGTCTCCCCCTTGAGACTACCATCTGTTTTTGCCATTCTTTGTATTTCCAGTACTTAGCTCAGTGCTTGGAACATAGTTAATAAATATTTATTCTTCTTAACTTGGCACTTGTCAGAATATTTCAGAAGTATGTTTTCTTTATCAGGTCATAACTTTATAACTTTGTTCCATAAACATAGTCTTGGAATTTCTCAGTGACAATCTATTTCAAAGCCTGGGAATCCAACTTGTGAATAGGGAAATGGGTTTCAATGTTACCCAAACTTTTTAATAAATGCTTATTGGTTGGTTAATGAATTTGCCATTAGCAATATTAGCAATATTCTAATGACTCCTAAATTTACAGATCCAGGTTTTAGTTTACTCCTGAACTTTTCTTTGGTATGACCAAATGCTTCTTAAATATCTCTACTTGGATGGCTCTTTGGCATTTTCAACATACCATGTCTAAAATAGTACATATCATCTTTCCCTTTAAGCCTATCTTTCAAACTTCCATTTTAGTACAGGACATTTCTACCCATTGAGTCCCCAAGATTTAAGGCCTCAGAGTTTGATTTTGAGTCATTCTTTTACAGCATCCCTCTTCCCCACTGCCAGTCACCTGCATTATTTTATCAATTTCATCTTCATGCCATCTTTCCTATTGTTAGAAATATGCTGCAAAGATAAAAAGAACTCAGGAGTGTATGAAATAAGTTCATTTATTTACAGTTTTTGCAAGAAATGGGTGATCCACACAGGGACAGTCCCTGGGCAGATATGAATTTATTAATGCAGGAATGAGCTTTTTATTTCCTATCCTAACGCACAAAGTACTTCTCTCGTTCCCACAATTGGTTGACAGACTTCTTTGTTCTCTCATTGTGTGTTCCTCTTTAACATGTTCTCCTTCCTTCATCAATATAGCCCATGTTCAAAAATGGCAGAAAACTCTTCCATTGGGGAGAAGTTAGTATTAATTAATTCATTAAGCATGAGTAGTCAATGCTTGTAGTTACCTTTAACCCACTTCTTGTATCAGAGTGATTTTTTTTTTCCAGTTTATCAGTTCAGTGATTCAATATCTTGCTTTATACAACTAACTAGGTTAGCTGATGTGAATTTTCTTTAAGTCCTTGTTCCTATATGGAAATACAACTTTATAGGTTGCTCACACTATCTATCCCATTCTCTCCATTAACACAACTGGCACTATAATTTAAACCATCATCACCACTCATCTTGACTTTTGCAATGATTTCCTGTTTTTTTTTTTTTTTTTTGTCTTTCAAGAATTTTCCTCCTCCAATCCATTCTTGACATAGATAACAAAATAATTGTCCCAAATTATGGGTCCGATCATATTATTCTGCTTATAACTTTTCAGTAGCTCCCAAATGGCTTTAAGGATGAAATATATTTTTTTCAGCTTGGAATTTAAAACCCTTCATTATCTAGCTTCAACCTTCCTTTACACCTTCCCCCGGCCACACCCCTTTATTTCTTCACATACCATATCTAGCCAGATTGGTATACAAACTGTTCCTCAAACTTAACATTCCTTTCTAGTCTCTGTATTTGCACAGGCTGACCTTCAGTAAAGCCCTTAAGTTTCTAAGTCATAAGATCATAGATTTTAAAGCTAGAAGTGACTTTGGAGGTCAGCTAGTCCAACCAGGCCTCTCGTTTTACAAATGAGAAAACTGAGGCCAAAGAGAAGAAAAGATTTGCCTACAGTTACATGGGAAGAAAGAGGCCGACTTGGAATTCAAATCCAGGTTCTCAGATTCCAAGACCAGTGTTCTTTCCATTCTACCATAAGTTCTCTCATGTAGTATTTCCAGCACTTTGTAATTCAAACCCTATTCAAACTGGGTCATCAGATTATCACTCTTCCTTTCCCAAACTGTCAGCTAGCCAATTGGAACAGCTAGCTGTTCCCTGATGTCCTACCTCTACTCATTCACACATTCATTATTTCACTGACTCTGGAATTCACTCTCTCTCTTAGACTTATATTAGCTTCCTTCCTCAATAGTCAGTTCAGATGCTGCCTTTAAGAGAATTTTTTCTTTGCCTCCCAAATTATTACTGAGAGTCAAATGACCATGTATTTACTTATCTGTGTAGATGTAAATCCCTCAAATAGAATGTAATTAGGGCTGGTGCCATCTTGTGTTTTTTATTTATACCCCCAGCACCTAGGAAAATAGACAATAAAAACTGATTTCAAAACTTTCTAACTAAGCATCTACTTTGCATCAGCATGGAGGCTTGGTTTGAACTCCAAAGAATCATGCCCCTGGGCCAGGTGCCCCTCAGTTCCCCTCTCCTTTCCAGCTTCCTTTTTGTATTGTATATTCTCCATGTTTGAAAAAAGAAAAGAAAGAAAAGAATATCATTAAAGCATTTAAAAAGGTAAAAAAGCAGGAAAAAAACACCATTTTAAAGTTAAATCATGAATTTATTAAATACTTCAAAAGAAAAATAAGCTATATGTTATCAAGATTCAGATTCACTTGCAGTCCTTTTTCTTTTCTACTTTTTTATGGAAATGTTCATTTTATTTGGTAAAGAATAATTTTTTAAAATGGCATGGTCAAGCCAGAAAACCTTAATAGTCAAATTATAATGAAATGACCGGTGTCATGAGGTTTCTTGAAAAAATGTGCAGGTTTGAACCCATATCCAAGTCAAGGGGCAAAGTTTATTGTAATGGTAACACCAATTGTAGCGGGCTAAGTTACAAAAGAAATTAGAAAGGGATGGAGGGACAGGAGATAGATTTATACCAAATTGGATCAGAGCTTCAGATTACTCATTTGCTAATTTTATGGCTTACAAATAGGTTTGAGGGGTGATCTATTTACTATTTTCTCAGAAATTTGGCCGCCATTACTGACCAAGAGATTATATTTGTGAATTTTATGGTTTACAAGTAAGTTTGAGGAGTGGTCTTGGGAATTTGGTTATCACTGACCAGCAGATCTAGGACTATCCTAAGGCCAGAAGACTTTAAAATCTATGACAGATTGTTAGTGTAAGAGCACTCTCAGGTCAAGAGGCTTCAAGATTACTAATATATCTAAAGGAAAAAAATATTATTACACATACCTAGGCCAGAGGACTTCTTTTTTTTTTTTTTTTTTTTGCTGAGGCAATTGAGCTTAAGTAACTTGCCCAGGGTCACACAACTAAGAAGTGTTAGCTGTCTGAGTCTAGATTTGAACTAGAACCTCCTAACTCCAGGGCTGGAGTTCTATTTACTGTTCCACCTAGCTGCAGTGATCAGAGGACTTTTACAATCATTGATAGACAAGAGCACTCATTAAGTCAAAAGGGCTTCAGCATTACTGCTCTTTCTCCTATAACATGATGACTATATTTGCCAGATTTCCTTGCATTATAAAAAGAAAATGAACTTTAAAAATATTTTGCAAAAATATTTGTTATCAGAACACAGGTTAATATTTTTGGTTTGGAACACTTAGTGACGATGATCAAACAAGACTACATGGTGTGGTGGAATGAGCCCTGAATCTGGATTCAAATAGTGACTCTATCAGTACTGGCTGTGTGAACTTGGACAAGTTCCTTAAACCCAGAGCATTCATTTTCTTAATTGTAAAAGTACTTAAGCCACTAGGTTGTAGTTGGAATGAGGCAAGATTGTGCAGATAAAGTGTTTTGAGTTCCTCAAAATATTATATGAATCTCAACTATGTTGGGAACAGCAATCTCTAAGCTGATTGGCCAAGCCCAGCACTGATATCAAATGTGCACAGCACTCATGCAGGAACAACATTTCCTTCTATGATTCTCATTAGCGGACTACTATTTCCTATATTATTTATAATTGGCTTGTTACAGCACTAAACATCTAAAAAAACCTGGTGACAAGGGGAATTTGGGCAAGTGAATTAGAAATGATTCCACATGCATACTGTCCTAATAAAACTAATCTTTCACAGAGACAAATGATAAAGGAGAGAACACTATGGAAAGCATTGTCACTGTGGGACAGAATCCAACAGTCCAAGAAATAATGGTGTCTACCAACTTAGACTCAGAAAAGATCAGTATATCTAGGAACCAAAAGATGGTTAAAGTATAACTAAGAATTGCCCTAAATGCCTATGTATATGGTTTCAAGTCAGAGGAATCAAACAATCCATAGAATTGACAAAGAAGACATAAGTAAGCTAACAAAATTCACTGACATTTAACCTTGTATAACATTTACCTTTCATTATTGGCTTCTTGTAATGTAATCAATAATTAACAATTAACCATAAAAAAACTTACTCAAATATTAAATGTCAAATGTAGTAACATATAAAGGTCAATAAGTCAGACATGTCTGAAGACTATGTTGACCTAAAAAAAGTATATGATCATGATCTAGTATAAGATAAAGCCTGAAGGAGCCTGAGAGAAGTGGGAGCATCACTTCCATCAATTCCTCACTCAAACTACCTCATGACTCCCGTCTTCCTTTGTCATGGACCCTATTCCTTCTGCTCAGCCCCCTGGATCCCATGCAGAGGCTAGACCCCTGCACAACAATTTTTATATTGTAATATTATGTTATAGGCAGGAGTGTGCTGGAGTCAGCTCAGAACTCATCACTAAATTGTCAGTGTGAGTATTTACGCACATTAGACATCTGTAAATGCTATAAATCAGACCCTGATTTATTGTTTTGTTGTCTATACCTAAGAAAATTATGGAGAAGATATTAATAATGAAGATTAAATGTTATTGTGTGTCCTGGGTATATTTTTTTAAAGGAAGAGCTGGTTGTTAATCTTTACCTGGTTATAGATGTCCCTTTGAGTGGAAAGTATTTAAGTTTAATTGTTAAAAATTTCACATTCCATTCAGAGGAAGCTGCCAACCTATCCTGCAAAGTTACTTCATTCTACTGTCTGTGGGATTATAGGAAGATCTATCTAGAATTGGAAAGAGAGTTACAGCCCATTGTTCCAAAAAAAATCTTATTTTTACAGATGAGGAAACTGAGGGCTAGAGAATTTAGCTTGCCCAAAATTACATATGTCATAAGTGGTAGAACTGCAATTTAGCTATCAGGGTGAAGGAAGACATTGGGGGAAGAAGAGAGGCAAAAGGAATAGTTAGGTGGCGCCATAATGTATAGAGTACCAGGTCTGGAGTCAGGAAGACTCAACTTTAGAGTTCAAATCTGTTGGAGTTTAAATTTTTTTTTTTTTTTTTTAACATTTTTTAGTGAAAGTCTTGAGTTCCTAATACTTTCTCACCCTGTCCTGTCCTCTTCCTGAGATGGTAAGTGCAATTATGTAAAACATAATGTGCAAATATGTAAAACATTTCCATATTGGTCATTTTGTTCAAGAAGACGAGTAAAAAAAAAAAAAAAAAAAAAAAAGAAAGATAGCAAAAAATAGCCTGCTTCAGCCCATATTCAAATAATATCAGTTCTTTCTCCGGGGTAAATAGTATGTTTCATCATCTGTCCTTTGAGATTGTCTTGGATCATCGTATTGATGAGAATAGCTAAGTCATTCACAATTTTTCATTGAACAATATATGCCTGTTATTATGTACGATATTTCTCCTGGTTCTGTGCACTTCACAATACTTAAGTTCATGTAAGTCCTTCCATAGCATAGTAACATTTAATTATAATCATATACCACATCACTAGTACAGCCATTGCCCAATTGATGGGCATCCTTTTGATGTCCAATTCTTAGTCACCACAGAAAGAGCTGTTATAAATACTTTTGTACATATAGGTCCTTCCCACGCCCTTTTTTGGGATGTAAATCCAGCAGTGGCATTGGTGTCTCAAAGGGTATGCATAGTTTTGTTTTTTTGTTTTTTTGTGTTTTTGTTTTTTTCCTTTTTCTGAGGCTGGGGTTAAGTGACTTGCCCAGGGTCACACAGCCAGGAATGTTAAATGTCTGAGATCAAATTTGAACTTGGGTCCTCCTGAATTCAGGGCTGGCGCTCTATCCACTACGCCCCCTAGCTGCCTGTATGCATAGTTTTATAGTCATTTGGACATAACACCAAATTGCTCTTCAGTAATTTGGATCAGTTCACAATTCCACCAACAGCGTATTAGGGTCCTAGTTTTCCAACAATCCCCTTCAACATCCCTTTTCCTTTTTAGCTTCTCTGATGGGCATAAGGTGGCACCACAGTTATTTTAATTTACATTTCTCTAATTAATAGTGATTTAGAGCATTTTTATATCATTATCAATAATTTTGATTTCTTTGAAAACTGTTTATCAATTGGAGAATGATTTGTATTTTTATAAATTTGACTCACTTCTGTATATATTTGAGAAATAAGGTCTTTATTAGATACCTTATTTTTTTTCCATTTTCTGCTTTTGGTTTCATTGTTTTATTTGTGCCAAATCTTTTTAATTTTATGTAATCACAATAATCTATTTTATATTTTGTAATACTCTCTATACCTTCTTTAGCTCTAAATTTTCCCCTTATTCAAAAATCTGACAAACTATTCCAGACTCTCTTAATTAGCTTAGATTATAATTTTTTAGATGTAAATCAATGTACCCATTTTGAGCGGAAGTTGTTCTATACCAAGTTTTTGTCAAACTTTTCCTATTTCCCCTGCAGTTTTTTTTTTTTAATCAAATAATGAGTTTTTGTTCCAAAAGTGTGGGTTTTTAGGTGTATCATACACTAGATCACACGGTCATTTACTATGACGTAATTTTTTTTGGATAATTACCACTTTATAATACAATTTGAGATGTAGCAGTTTTAGAGACGAGGAAAGTGAGGCAGACAAATTAAGTGTCACAGAGCAGGGTGTCTAAAGCAGGATAGGGACGCGCCTCTGATTCCAGGTCCTGCACGGTGACATTTATCTGTCTCAATACTAAATACTTAAATAATTACTGAATCGAATTAAATTTATATTCAAGCCCCAGGCACTTAATAAATGATTTTTCATCCATTTTTTGACTTTTATTCAAGAAAAAAAAAACAAAAACAGCCCAACACGTGACCTAACCCTGGAAAGGAGTCAAAAACTGAACAAAACCCCCAAACAGTCCTGCCCTCAGGGAGCTTATACTCTCAAGTGGATGTAATTCGTATTTAAGACATAGGAATTTCAGGCCGCAAGCTTCGCACCCCGCCAATGCACGCCCGCCTAGTCCTTTCGCTGGAACGCCAGAGAATAAGCGCGTCCCACTCTGCTCCCCGCCCCGCCCAACTCCTGGCGTCCGCGCGCGCTCTCGGCTTCTCCTGCCCACACTCGTGTGGGCTGGCTTCGCCTCTTCCGGGTCAGGTGATCAACAATGGCCACATGACCCGGCCCGAGTTGCAGCGGTCGAAGGCGGAAGCAGAAGTGGAGTTCGGCGCCGCTGCTTGGCCTGTTGCAGGTAGGGGTCCCGGCTCCGAGCCCGGCGGGCTGGGTGAGCCGGCCCTGGGAGGGTCGGGCAGCCAGGGCCGAGCCAGCCCGAGGTTGACTGCCGGCTTTTGAGGAGGGGGGAGGCGGCTTCCTGTGGGAGGGGCCTGGGACGGTGGTTCCGGCCTCTGAGGAGGGGTTGTCCATACACCCACTTTGGGATACTCGGGGGGAGGGGAACAGAGGGGGCGGGAGCGCCCTTCCTTCCGAGAGCAGGGGGCAGGGCATGACCCGGCCCCGGTGACCTCTGCACTGGGGGTCAGGAAGACTGTCAGTCAGCTAGCATCTATTAAGCCCTTTCTGTGTGCCGGGATACCCGGAAAGGCAAACCCGAACACTCCAAGGGGAGGTCGTGCAGACCCGGGCTCGGAGGGGTGCCGCCGGGCGAAGCCCCGGACACCGTCGTCCTTCCTCGGCGTCCTGCGGCTTCTGGTGTCCCCGCGTCCCCTCCCCCTTTGGAAGAGTTCTCTTGTCTTGTTAATCTTTAAGCGCCTCTTTCATCCGACTCCTAGTTTTGCTGGTGCGGTTTTTCCACCTCTGCAGGAGTCGCTGATCTCCTCAGATCATCTTTCTTTTAGCTTCTTTAGCCCGATTCGTCTTAAAGCTTCCAAAGTGCTCTGACATTGAACTAGCCCTTCTTCTCGGGACGGGGCTCTGCCTCGCGCCCGGCTGTCAAAACTTTAAAGGCTCAAGTCCGACTCTTCTCTAGTTCTATTTCCCCCCTTGTGTTCGATCTAAATTATTCAGGCTCCTGGGCCCGGAGACGGCAGCCGTCAGTCCGGCTTATCTTGATAAACGTAAGCCGGCCTGACCTGGAGAGAGAGACCTTAAGGTTTGTAACGACTGTGACTCACTCGTAGTTGTTCCTTATCCCATCATGCAGCTTGCTTCATATGGAGGCTTTATATATATATAATCCAGAGTCTCTGCAGTAGTTCTATTTTAAACTCCTTCTACAAGTCTGGACGGGGACCATGGAGCCGAGGGAAAGGCAGTTTTGAAAATAAAATAAGCTAAATTTTTTCTCAAACCAAAATGATTGAAAAGGATTTCAAGGAGGAAAGAGTTCAGATTGTAACTTCTTTCTGCCCCAATAAATGGTATTTATGAGTGTCAGTGGCCAAAAACATTCATTACTTGATGACTTTACTCTTAGTGATGAGGGTTTACAAACATTAATTAGGCCAGAGTTTGGGGACGGATGAACATTCAGTTGAATATGAAGTTTTTCAGATAGGTGAGACTTGTAAGTGCGTTTTCTGGTGACAGCCTTTATTTGTTAAGCACTTGCTGTGTGCCAAGCACTGGTGGAGCACTAGGGATACTGAACCAAAATAACAGCAGCCCCTGTCCTCATGGAGTTCTTCTAGAGAGGGAAACCGCACTCAGAGGGCAGGATGGCTGGCTAAGGAGTTTGGGTCCAGAAACTTACAAGCGACTTAAGATCCCAAGGCCATTTCTTTGAGCCAGACTAAACATGAGACTAGAAGATTATCTGCCGAAAACCAGATCCAGAAAGAGGAAAAGCTTTGTCCAAGGTCACGTAGCTTGTGGTGACTGAGCAAGGATTTCTGAGCTGCCCAGTGCCAGATGTATGGCTCTGTCCGCTTTAAAATGCTACAGCTTCATGGAAGATTACAAATATTAAAGTTTTCGTAATATTTGGGGTTTGGAGAATTATTGCTTCAATTCCTGTAATGGAAGATAAAGTCAGTATTTTGCATCTATCTGAGTCAATTTAGTAATTATTTCCAAACATGGCAAAACGAGGACTTTGTACTACTATTTACTTTCATAAATCTCTCTTGTTTATAACTATATCTATCTATCTATATGTATGTATGTATCTATCTATGGGTTCCTTCCCCAGCTTGCTTTTTGTTTAGGATGAGACTGTTTCAAACAGTAGACATTTCTTTATAAATAAAAGACAAAGATAAAGTCATGTTTCTCATTCTTCCTTAGTGCCCTTTTGTGCCCTCTATCTGGCCACTTCATTTTTAGTTTAAATGCCTATTTAGGTCAGTCCACTTTACCTCAAGTTTTTGGCTTTGTTGCCAAAATTTGAAAACAAGAAATTGGCATGTTGATATCTGTCACTATCAGAAGATTCATGTTGGGCCTGGGGATAGTTGTTAGTAAGAAGTAGAAATATGGAGAGCAGTCTGGAATTATGCCCCAAAAGTTATCAAAATGTACATACCCTGGGCTATATTCCAAAGAAATACTAAAGAGCGGAAAGGGACCTGTATGTGCAAGAATGTTTGTGGCAGCCCTTTTCATAGTGGCTAGAAGCTGGAAGATGAATGGATATCCATCGATTGGAGAATGGTTGGGTAAATTATGGTATATGAAGGTTATGGAATATTATTGTTCTGTAAGAAATGACCAGCAGGAGGAATATAGAGAGGCTTGGAGAGACTTACATCAACTGATGCTGAGTGAAATGAGCAGAACTAGGGGATCATTATACACTTCAACAATGATACTGTACGAGGATGTATGCTGATGGAAGTGGATATCTTCAACATAGAGAAGAGCTAATCCAATTCCAATTGATCAATGATGGACAGAATCAGCTACACCCAGAGAAGGAACACTGGGAAGTGAATGTAAACTCTTAGCATTTTTTTTGTTTTTCTCCCCAGATTATTTTTACCTTCCGAATACAATTCTTCCTTTACAACAACAACAACAAAATTCGGTTCTGCACAAATATATTGTACCTAGGATACACTATAACTTATTTAATATGTATGGGAATGCCTGCCATCTAGGGGAGGGGGCGGAGGGAAGGAGGGGAAAAACTCGGAACAGAAGGGAGTACAAGGGATAATGTAAAAAAAAAAAAAATACCTATGCGATGTACTGTTAAAAAATGTTATAATTATAAAATTAATTTAAAAAGTGGGGGAAAAAAAGAAGTAGAAATAATATTTTTAGAGATAGAGTCTCATTTAATTCTTAAAAAACACCCTGTGGCATAGGCAGGACAGTTGGCATTCCCATTTTTAGGAGAGTAAACCTAGCATCAGAGTGATTTGCTTAGGATCCTTTTGTAATTAATTAACAGAACAGCATTGAGAATCAAAGTCTTTTGAATGTTTACTCCTTTTCCCCAAAAAGGGGAAGATAGAATAAGGTTGCCTGTTTTCAGGAACCAGTTCTAAATTATTACTCCATTATTTCCAAGGAAAAAGAAATGGGGAAGAAAAGCTATCATTAGTGGCTCTTTGTTTCCTAGAGGAAATACTATGCATCTTAAAGGGTCTATTCTACTAGATGTCAAATTTTCAAGCAAAGAACTTTACCCTGTAATCCCTCAAGTTAATTTCCATTTGAACTTGAATGAAAAGTTAGTTTAATAACTTTGTATTCTAGCATGCTGCCTTTGATGGTAGTGGTGGTAAAGAAGCAACAAGTTTGGGAGAAGAGCGGTTTGGTTCCAAATGTGAAAAATTTACAAAGGCGTTATCATAGTCACATGGACCCTTTATTGTCATGAAAAGACATATGGGTTAATCAGAATTATTAAGCAGGTGTTCTGTGACTCAGTGGGGCTAATTAAAGGTCAGAGGATAGAGGGAGAGGTGGTAGAGAATGAGCATTTAAATAATACCTTCTGTGCCATTGTCAGACACTGTGCTAGTCTCTAGGTAAGAGATTTTGGTCCAGAAAGTTTCATATGATTCAACCCTCTATAGCTAGGGAAACTGAGGCAGCAGAGGTTATGTGATTTGCTCAGGGTCATGTCGCTTTGAATTGTCTGGGACTGACTTTGAATTTATGGTTTCTTGATTTTCAGACTGGAGGCTGAATCACTGCTCTTTTATACACCATAGGTGCCTTTTAAATATTTGTTGAATTCAATGGGATTGACCTTGATTTGCTCTTTATTTAGACTATCCTTAAGAAGCTTGGAAGTTTCTCCCATTACCAGCTGTTTTGATGGGAAGGCTGCTTCTCCTCTTCTTGCCTGAAGAGAAAAATTGCAATAGTGGCTTTCTGGGCTTTGGGGTGCCAGGAAGAGTGGGTGTAAGGAGGATGGGAGTTCTTTCCTGTTTGTAGGAGTAGTGTTACTTAGGAACACAATCATAGGAAGTGATAGATAAAGCTGTTTTCAAGGATATTTGGAGCAGGTTTTGTTTTGTTTTTCTATACAGACTCTGGAATTTCTTTGAGGCTCAGGAAAATGGGAAACTCTGCTAATAGAATTGAAAGCTGGTGATTCTCCGTATTCCATGCATTTGCTTTAGCTGTTCCCCAACCGTGGAGTGCTGTCCCAGCTCACCTCCACTTTCTAGCTTTTACTTCCTTCAAAACTCAGCTCAAAGCCCATCTTCTGTGAGAAGCCTTTCCAAGCCTCTCCATTTCCTCCTATACCCCTCCACCCTTGACTCTGAAATTTCCTTCCATTTTATTTCCAGTTACACTGTGTCTTATACATACAATACACAGAGTTGCTTTTCTAGTTAGTAGCTAACCTGCTTGAGGGCAGGAAAGTTTTTGCCTGACACATAGTAAGTGTTTCTATGTTTGTTGATTGAATTCCCAGGGATATGAAGGAGGGAAAGGGGAAGGAATTAAGCTTTTTAATAATACCTACTATATTGTGAGCACCGTGCTAAGCATTTCAGTCCTCACAACAACTTTCTAATTTAGATGCTGTTGTTATCCCCATTTTACAGTTGGGAAAACTGGGACAAACAGATTAAGTGACATGCCCAGGATCACACAACTAGTAAGACCTGAAGCTGGTCTTCCTGACTCCAGGCTCAGAGCTTTATCCACTGTGCTACCTCGATGATTTCATATGGCTTCTTTTCTCATTTTTAGTCCCCAAGAGACTTTTTAAAAAGTCAGATTTTATTTATTTGCTTTTTAGTATTTCTCTTAGTGCTGGTTTCATAGAATCCTGGCGTGGAAGGGATCTTGGCAGTCATCTAAGGTAGTGGTTCTTATATGTATTCTGTGAATTTGTTTTTAAAAATATTTTGATTACTCTTTCCTTGTAAATGGAATCCTGTAATGGTTTTTCTTTTATGCATTTAAGAGCATGATTCTGAGAAGGACTCCATCAGCTTTCCTGATCTCTGTCTGAGGGGTCTTTGCCATCTAAAAGGCTTAAAAGCCCCTGCTCTAGTTTTGCTTTCTCTTTTGACAGCTGGGGAAACTGCAGCCTCCAAAGCTGCTCAATGACCTGTTCAGGATTATATGAGCAGGGAGCTGTTGGCAGAGCCTCCTGGACTTCTTGTAGGTCATTACAGTCTGAACGCAGGCTGGTGAAGGGAACGCCGGCTGGTGAAGGGAACGCCAGAGACTGGTATGGGAAGTCCTTGGAAGAGCAGGGGAGGGAGAAGGGAGTGAGGGAGAGGATTCGGGGTGAAACCTTTCTTCTCTGTCTCTTTTTGGGGTGGGCTTGCTTCTGGTTAGAAAAATAAAATAAAGGCATGAATGCTTCTTCCCACAGTTGAGTGTGTTCAAAAGAAAATCTTGCTGTTGGACGGTCCTGTGTCCTCTGTGTTCAACTTGTAGATTTCCCTTCTTCATGAAATCAGGATTCAGTGGTCTCTAATCAAAACTAAAAGATAAATATTCAGATTCCTACTGGAGAGAAGGATAAGACATAGAAATGTCAGGATGTGATTTTGGAGACTCAGAAGACAAGTTATAGTGACGACCTGCAGAATCTCTCCTGAAACTAGGTCATGATAGACCTAGAGCTACATAGAGTAAGAGGGCCCATTTGGTGGGACTTCTGCTTCTGTAAAAGTCTCTTTGGATATCGGTGATGGTGGTGATTGTGGTTGTTGTTTGAGGTGCACAAAGCCCCGTTCTGGGAATTTGTTTCTAAGGATCAGGGTTCGGCTCCTGTGGGGCAACACATTTCTGTGTTCTGGGCCTTGGTACCTTCATTCATAAAATGTCCTTCATTTTAGACTAGAAGCTCTTCTGGGGCATCCTAGAAAACTAATTCCCAAGTTAAAAAAAAAGTTACAAAGCTGAAGGAAGATGGGAAATCAGAGTGGCTTGCTTTAAGTGGAATATTTTGTAGTATTGCTGTTGAGTTGTTTTTAGTCATGTCCAACTCTCCCATGACCCCATTTGGGGTTTTCTTTTTATTATTATTATTATTATTATAACTTTTTATTAACAGAATATATGCATGGGTAATTTTTTACAACATTATCCATTGCACTCACTTTTCCATTTGGAGTTTTCTTAACAAAGATACAAAATATTGGCCATTTCCTTCTCCAGCTCATTTTACAGAAGAGGAAACTGAGGGAAAGTTAAGTAGGGAGGATTAAGTAACTAATCTGGGGTCACACAACTAGTAGTTGTCTGAGGTTGGCTTGAACCTAAGTTCTCCTGACTTAGATGGGGAGGAGGGGAGGAGGTGAATGGAGACAGTGTTCTAACCACTTCACCACTTACCTGCCACACTGGAAAGAACAATGGGATTCAGCCTTTAGTTCAAGGTAGCTGTCAGTTTTGAGACTTTGTTTCTCAGAGATCAGACCCAAGAGTTCCATCAGGGGGGCTGCCTGCCTCAGCTACACACCTCCTGCAACTCTTTTTGCTTTCACACATTTATCTACTCAGGTTCCTCTTTTGTTTTTTCTCTGCAGTTTGTTTTCCTCTCACTTTGTAGCCACAGTTACTAAAGTATTCCAGATTAAAGGGATCCTGCTGAATCTTTTTGCTCATGTCCTGGAATGGGAGGATTGAAACCAGCAGGTGGGGCTAGTGAGATGCACACATCTCTTTGGGATGCTGGAATGAACCTGGGAGCCAGTGCTGGATCTTATTTTTTTTGTCTCATTTTATTTAAAGATTAAGATGATCTTGATGTTGTTGGTGGCTTAAAGAGAGGGAGGAGGCAGGAGTCAGAGTTATTGACAGTGTCAGCTTACAATTCAACAGGAATTCTCTTCTGTGGCTAGAAAAGAGTTTCTTTTCTCTGCTTCCTGCTGGTGGTAGTAACAATAACAAGAACAATAATAGGCAAAGGTTTCTATCGTGCTTTTAGGTTTACAGAATGAGCTCCTTGGAGATGGGATTGCTTTTGTCTTTCTTTGCATCTCCAGCGTTTAGCACAGTGTCTGGCTCAAGGTGGGCATTTAATAAATGCTAGTGGATGACTTGAATGTTATCTCCTTAAATCCTCTCACCAATTTTGGGATATTAATGTTATATGGTTATCCTCCTTTTCCTGAAGCTTATCTAGGTTAATTAACCGACTTACTGAGGGTCTCCAGGGTAGTGCTTGAGGCAGGATCTGAACTCAGAGCTTCTCAGATCTCAAGCCCAGCCTTCGGTCCACTGTGCCATGTGAAAGCTCTAAGCAGTATCTGAAGCAGATCCAAGATAAGGGCAGGGGAAGGGGTGGGGAATGAAGAGGGAAAAGTAGACAAGAGGGAGAGTAATAAATTGCTTGAGCTGGTGAGTGGTAGGACTTGAGTCTGACAAATATTTGCTTAGAGAGCACTAAGCGGCAACCTTACTAGATGCTCTCTGCTTGGCTTTGAAGAGATTAGTATTTTTTTTTCTTTTCTTTTTTATCTAGTATTTCACTAATCTTTCATACACACACACATATCTCTGGTGATGCAAATATGAAATAAGAGGCAAATAAAATACAGTGTAGAACAGCTTGATGTCTTGGAAAGAACACCTGGCCTGGTAACATCTGCTATGGGTTTACATGCTGGCATAGACTCTTAAATAGCTTGTGACCCTGAACAAGTCACTTAACTCCTGGGCTTCATTTTTCATGCACGCACATGCACACATCCACACATACATGTATATATGTACACACACACATATATATATATATATATATACACATAAATGAGTTAAGAACATTGATACTACCTCCTGGGGTTGCTATAAGGAAAGACTTGTAAACCATAATGATAAGTACTATATGAATGTGAACTGTTATTATCATTAATAACAATAATTAGTAATAAAGAGTTGTTGACACAGTGGATAGAGCTCTGGGCTTGGCATCAGGAAGACTTTGAGTGCAAGTGTGGCTTTAGACACTTACTAGCTGTGTGATTCTGGCTGTGTCATTTAACCTTTCTTAATATCAGTTTCCTCATCTGTAAAATACAGATATTGCTAGGACCTCTCTCTCAGGGTTCTTGTGAGGATGAAATGAGATGATATTTGTCAAATACTTGGCACAGTGCCTGGCACTTAAAAGGCATTACATTATTGCTCATTCCCTTCCCTCTCCATTATTAACAACCACAAATGACGATGACTATTTTCCTTTTGGAAAGTTTGAGAAGCAAGCCATTTAAAAATAAACACCATGAAAAAATAAACCTTTAAAAATTACAATAACCTTTAATGGTCCTATTTCTTTATAGTTAAGAATGTTAGGAAATGATAAGTCCAGCAAGTCAGTTACTTATTGTCAGCCTGGAGGAACTGAATTTTTAGGATTAATGTCTTCCTTTCTTTTTTTAGTTTATTAATTATTATTATTATTATTATTATAGCTTTTTATTTACAAAACATATGCATGGGTAATTTTTCAACATTGACAATTGCAAAACCTTCTCTTCCAACTTTCCCCCTCCTTTTCCCCCACCCCGTCCCCTAGATGGCAGGTAGTTCAATACATATTAAATATGTTAAAGTATATGTTAAATCCAATATATGTATACATATTTATACAGTTATCTTGCTGCCCAAAGAAAATCGGATCTAGAAAAAAACCTGAGAAGGAAAACAAAAATGCAAGTAAACAATAACAGAAAGAGTGGAAGTGCTATGTTGTGGTCTACTCTCATTTCCCATAGTTGTGTCTCTATGTGTAGCTGATTTTTTTCATACTGAACAATTGGAACTGCTTCGAATTCTCTCATTGTAAGATTAATTTCTTAAGAAAAATGATAGTGCTGCTTTGATGTTTAGATAGATGTGGGAGCCCTGCTGAAGTTGAGCTACCAGAGATGTTTCCCTGATACTTTGAAGGCTTCCAATTTCAGTCACATGGGATCAGTAGAATCATACCTTTCTGAAAACAGAGGCCTTTAGTTTGGGTTTAATGTGAATAGTGGTTTCTTTTTAAAATCCAGCAGAGACATCATCCTTTAGGCTGAGTTGAATAAGAAGACTTCCTGTGGGAAAAATGTCAGTTCCAAAGGAAGTTATGTGGTGTTGTCTCAGTCTCTTATCAAGCTTTATTTCTGAGGACAGTGTTGTGGTTGGCGTGACCTCAGTATGCTTTATAAGTAAGTTTTTTCATTTCAGAGGATATGATTTAATCAATATGAGCACTTCCTTTGTCCATTCAACCTCATCTTCTCTCCTCTTACCACTTACCTCAACACCTTAATGGCTAGCCTTCCTGAATTGCTGTGATAAGGGGAAAAAAGTACCACTTTGTGACCAATCTTCTGATTATTGGCTTCTTAGAACTTTGCTTAGTCTGGTCTTTGGACTACAGCCCTACATAGAGTCCATTGGTAGTGCCACGCTGAAAGGCTTTCTAGAATGTAGACCCTGCTCAAACTTGCCTTTGAAGATTTAGGGTTTCTCCCTGCTAGGAAGAAAGTATCTAAACAGGTCTTTAGTGGAGCCTGTGTTTCATAAAGGGTTAGAACAATCTCAGTTTTTCTATTAAATCTTTTTCATTTATTTATTTTACCTGCTTTGGGAAAAATACCTTGATCTTTATGGGTTCAAGATGGTGATGGACTCCTTTCCAATTAAAGTCTTGTCTGCAGTTCAAGGTTTACAAGGTATTTTTTGCACAATGAACTCTGAAATATTGCTGAATTTTCTTTCCCTGTCCTCTAATACTAAAGAGAATTCTTGTTGACAGGATAATTTCATAGAATTGGATTGGCTTTTTTCCCTCCAAAAAAGGGGGACCTGAACAAACTATTTCATCGAACTTGAGTTTAAGCTATCCACAAGTGTAGCAGCCTGCCTCAGTGCCTCTTCCTAGAGCTTTTCAAGACAAGGCTGAATCATCGCTATCTTATTTATTGTATGTTCATCGAACTTATTCATTCATTCATTGATTGTAAAAGATGATTCTTGATTTGGTAAAGACTAGTAAACTTCCCCCCCTCAAATTCTCCTTTCCACTTGGAGATCCTATAAGATTTTCTGACTTACAGGGGAACTGGGATCAAATGTTCTTTTTTCTAAAAATGACAATTAATAACCTCATCATGTTTATCTATTTTAAGATTAAGATTGTTTTTACATATGCAGAACCAGCATAATTATATTTTAAAAGGTTTTTTCCTTCTCATTTTGGGCTAATGCAAAAGATTACTTCAGGTAATTTGAAAGGGCCAGGGGGTAAACATCATTCAGCTGTTAGGATATTATCAGGGAAAAGACTGAAATGAAAATATCCACAGTGGAAAAGTTACTTGTATAGGTGAGTCACAACCATTAAGCTTTGCCATTTTTTCCTGGTAAGGGGGGGGTTGTTTCATAGTCTGGTTATGGGAGGACAATTATGTTGCCTCAGTTTGAATGGTGTGATTTTTATAGGAGTTGTGTGCCTTCTAGTCCCATCCTCCTTTGCAATGTGTGTCCCAAGCAGAGAAATCTAAGTCAGAAAATTGGTGGTGACAGCTTTATACCATTTCCTTTTTTCTGACTGTCCTGATTCTGGGCTTTGCCCTGAGATTGGAAAATGTCATAAATAAAACCACCTAATGAGTCTGAACAAGCCTGCAATGGCAGAATCAGTGTTTGGAAGAATGTTTGCCTGTCACCTGTCCTAAAGACATGTATTTGTGATCTGAAGCTTAACAGAACACAGGCAAACTTGGTGCTTCAGCTGTCAGTCAGCAAGTGTATATTAAATGCTTATTATGTGCTGGTCAGTGAGCTAAATGCTAGGGATACAAAGAAAGGCAAAAATACAATCCCTGCCTTCTAGCATCTGACATTCTAACCAGGGAGACAACATGCAGGTAATAATGGATGTACAGACAGAGTGATACAGGGTGATCTCAGAGGGCGGAGCTAGCAGTTTGGGGGGCAGGTAAGGGCCTGTTGTAGGAGGTTGACTTTGAGTTGAGTCTTGAAGGAAACTGGGGAAGTTGGAATTCTGAGGTGAGGAGGGAGAGCATGCCAGGAATGGCAGATAGCCATCAGTTAGCAAGCAAATTGTTAAGCACTCACTGAATGTCAGGCACTGTGCTAAAGGCTATCGCTAACATGCAAGTCAGAAATACATCCCTGTCTTCAAGAGTTCACATGATGGATGGGACAACATGCAAAAGACTATTCATATACAAGATATATATGGTGTAAATGGAGTGTTATCTCAGAGGAAAAGTCCTAGCAGTGGAGAAACAGGGTATCCCACATGGCCCTCCTTGTCTCCTCTGACATTGCCGCCACCCTTGTACATCATCTCAAGTGTGAGCTATTGCAGCATCTATGGCAGGTTGGTGGTCTTGTCACAAGGCTCTCCCTACTCTAGTCTGTTCTGCATCAGCTGTCAAAGTGAGGTCTGACTACTCAATAAGTTCCAATGGCTCCTTATCACCTCCAGTATTCAATATTACATTGTTTTTTTGTCTTCAAAACTCTTTACAGCCAGCCCCCTCCCCACTCCACTCCTCTCTACTTTTCCTGTATTCTTATACCTTATTCCCAGACACTTCCTCCTTCTCTCTCCCCTCCCTAACCTAGTGACTTTGGCCTCCTCAATGTGCCTCAAACAAAAAACTCCATCTTGCAATTCTCGGTATTTTTATTATCTCCCATGCCTGGAATGCTCTCTTTCTCTCTCTCCCCCCTCCTCTCCACTTCTGACTTCTTGGTTTCTTCCATTTCCCAGCTAAAATCCCATCTGCAGAAAGTCTTTCGCAGTCTCACTTAATTCTAATGCCTTCCCTCTGTTGATTATTTCCAATTTATCCTCTACATTCTTGTTCATAGTTGTTTGCATGTCTTCTCATTTAAGTGGGAGCTCTTTGAAAGCAGGGACCTAATCCTCAATGTTTCACTTAATGCTTGGTATATAGTAGGTGCTTATTAAATGTTTACCGACTGAGTTGAGTCTTGAGGGAAGCTGTGGAAACCAGGAAGTCAAGATAAGAAGAGGGAGCTAGAGAAGTGAATGAAGTTAGCAGAGAGAGGCTCATATTTCAGGAACTGTAAGAAGGCCAGGCTGGATTTTTGAATGTGTTCAGGGAAGTAGAATATAAGAAGATTGTCAGGGTAAAAAGGGGCCAGGGTGAGCCTGGAAGGGCGAGAGAGCCAGTGGAGTCTGTTGAGGATGATCAGATCTGATGAGCAGACCTCCACTTTAAGAAGGAGAAATTGTGTGGAAAGACTTGAGGCAGAGAGATCAAGCAGCACCCTGGAGCAGCAGGTCAGGGGAGGAGTGATGAGGGCCACATGGCTGGAGAAAATGGGTCATAGAGCAAAGGTGTCATGAAGGGAGAAAGGACAAGACCTGACAACAGATGGGGTGGAGAGCTAAGTGGGGGTAGGGTCGAAGTTTATCTGGAAGTTGCCAACCTGGGTGACTGGGAGAATGGGGGTATCCTTGATGGTAACAGGGAAACTTGGAAAAAGAGGTTTTTGTGGAAAAGATAAGGAATTCTGTTTTGGACACATTGAATTTGAATTGTCTATAGGATTGTCTCAATTTGAGATATCTTTAGGTTGTTAGAGATGGCTGTCTGTGGCTCAGGAAAGAGATATAGCTATATCTCTTTCTATACATACTGGATATAGCATGCATAGCAGTGATCTTTGGATCAGGGGAGCCAAGACAGGTGAGAGAGCCTAGAGGGACAAAAGAAGGTCCAGGGCAAAGCTTAGAAGGACATAGACAGTGTCCGACAGGGATAGAGTGCTGTTTGTGGGAGGCTTGAGAAGGAATGCACAGATCTGGAATAGCCTCCATGACGAGGGGGGTAGTGAATGTATAGATTGCATTTATCTACATCACCTCCACCCAAAGCCTCCTCTGATGCCTCCCTAGTGCAAGGGTGGCTCTTGGTTCTTCCATGCTATTTCAAGTAGAACATCAGCTCTAGTTCCTCTTCCCAAGCTGAAAGGGTTGTGTTTATGGAGTGAGTATCTGCTGTCCAAGGACCAGTTTAATTAAATGGCAGACTGCTAGGTGATGCAATGGATAAGAGAGCTAGTCTTGGAGTCAGGAATATGCAAGTTCAAATTTGGCTTCAGACACTTTGTGGCTATGTGGCCCTAGGCAAGTTTGCTTACCTCAGTTTCCTCATCTGTACAATGTAAATAATAGCACTGATCTTGGAGGGTTATCATGAGGATCAAATGAGATGATAATTATAAAGTGCTTACCACAATTCCTGGCATGTAGTTACCACCATATAAAACTTAGCTATTATTATTGTTGTTATTGTTATTATTATTATTAAACTCATTAGTCATTTCATATTATGAAAACACTCATTTACCCAAGCAGGCAGGAGTTGGGCTCTGTCCTGGGAGAGTTTTGAATCCCCTGATGGAAGTGCAGGATTTTGTCCTTCTTTCTAAGTGGTCTCATTGGTTCTCTTTTTGGACTGGAATGTAAATCAATTCTGAGTCCTCTTGTCATGGAAAGGAGGGGGTGGCCAGGAAATCATAGGGGCCAAGCCTACCTGTAGCTACCCTGTCTATGATCTTGGAAGAGCTACTTAATCTCTGAGTTCTCAAAGACCAAAATTGTAAGACATATGCTAGGTTGTCTTGGTAGGGGAAGTTTACGTGGAGAAGATTTCATTACACCAATGAAATCTAAGACCTGTCCCCCAAAAAAGTATGGAATTAGAGTCAAGAGAAAGCTGAGTTTGAGTATTCCTATATACTTCATAGCTCTGTGGTGAGAAGCAATTCTCTTATTGGCTGTGAGCTTCAGGTTTTCCATCTGGAAATCGGAGAAAGCACTTCCTTTATAGAGTTTTTTTTGAAGATCAACAATGAGATTGCCTTAAAGTTCCTTATAAATGGCAGTCAGGAGCATTGCCCTCACCATGATCACCAAAAGTCAAGTTTTCTGTCCTGTCACCTTCAGGAAATAGCAAAAGATGAGTGTTTGATTTCTGTGGGGATTTAAGTAGTAGTTACTGAGGCTAAAATGCCTGCATCTTTCTCACAGAGGTCTTAAGTGTGAGTGAACAAGTAAGTTTGCACTTCTGGAAAGTGCCTATAATGAATTGTATAGGGCCCAGTTTCTTTTTTAAAAAATTAAAAAAAATATTTAAAATAGTTTTTATTTTTCCAAATATATACAAAAAATAGTTTTCAACATTCATTCCTGCAAAGTCTTGTGTTCCAATTTTTCCTCCCTACTTCCCCTCCTCCCTTTTCCCTTAGACAGTGTGTATGTAGGTTAAACATGTTCAGATCTAAATATATTTCCATATTCTTTATGATGTGTAAGAAAAATCAGGTCAAAAGGGGAAAAAATGAAAAAGAAAATAAAAATCTAGTAAATAAATAAAATAATATGCTTTGATTCACATTCATTCTTTGTATTCTCTGGATATGGACAGTTGTTTCCATCACAAGTCTGTTGCAATTGTAAGACCCAACTTCTTAAACTGGCTTGTGACCCCATATGTGATCTTGTAATTGAATTATGGAGTTTATGAATTGAAGGCAGACCCAAATGTCTTTTGGATATTGTGGCCAAATAGGTCACAAAATTATGATTTATTTTCAGTAAATGTTTAATTGGTATACCTATTTTATATATCTATTTGCCTGGAGTCACATAAAAATTTTGACATGAAAAGGGATCTTGAATGGAAATGGTTTTGAAATGGAAAAAGCTTTAAGAAGCAAGTAAAGGAGCCAACCCAGTGGTTATTACATTTGCAGCTTTGAAGGGTTTGGGGAGAATTTACCACAGTGGATCTCCCTGCTACTATGACTCCTGAAGCCTTGTGGATTATGGTTATGGTGATATTTGACTGACTAACTCATTTCAGCCTCAAGGTTTCAAAGCAGACCTTTTGTCTACTTTAGATATTATGCTCTTTTTGTTCTGTATGATATATCATGAGTCACTACTACTCTGTTTTTGGACTAGAAGTAAAAAGTTCTCTGTATGTGGGTTCTGAAAAAATGGATCTGACCCAGGAGATCACAGTGGCTTAGTTTGTATTAATAGTGAACTCTTCTTTCAAGGCCATTTCTAGAGAGTAGAATATGTCTCAGTACTAAAGGTGGGAACAGCATTTGTTGGGTGAAACGCAGGGATAGGAACCATGTTGTAAACCTGAATGACTGTTCAGAGCAGGACAGGAAAAGATCATGTACAGATGAAACCCCAGGAACCAATGAGGCTGTGGCTAGATGCCACAATGTGCTTGGATTAATGTTGATGGTAGCACATTGATTTTACCTGTTTGTTTTTTCCTAAGGCTGGGGTTAAGTGACTTGCCCAGGGTCACACAGCTAGGACGTGTTAAGTATCTGAGGTCATATTTGAACTCAGGTCCTCCTGAATTCAGGGCTGGTGCTCTATCCACTGTGCCACCTAGCTGCCCCCAGCACATTGATTTTATCAAAGATTTGTAGGGTTGTGACTGACTCCAGAAGGGCCAGGAGCATGTAGCCCATTTCCTGTCCCAGGGGAGGGCGGAAAGAGATATGCACTTTTGGACTTTATTTTGCTTGACTATATCATATGTTATAGGGATTATGTTTTTCTCTTAGTATTTGTTTATGTGTGGTGCTTGAGGGAAAGGAGAGGAACTAGTGAGAAAAGAAAGGGGGATCGTTGAAATTGTTTTTCAAAATGCATAAAAGAGAGCTGGAAAAAGTTCACAAGGAAACACAATTGTCAACCTCAAAAAGAAAGGGATTTCTGAGGATTTAGAAAACATTTTTTATGTTATATTTTTAAAAATTCATTTTGTTAAAATTTTCCAATTACATTTTAATCTGGTTTGGGCTGTACTGGGCAGTTTTGTTAGCAGCACCTCTATTATATATAATAGAGGTTTGCAACTTCATATAATCAACTCTTTATTTTCATTCCTTTTATGTAGAAATGTTTTGTTGTCAGCAGGGGTTTTTTTTTTTTTGTTTGTTTGTTTTTTTTTGTTGTTTGTTTGTTTAATTCAGAATAAAAAATAAAAAGAAAGGATCATAATGGCTGACATCTTCCCATCTGGGCCTTCCATCTTAGGCTTTCTGAATTGGCATCTCCCAAAGCTCCTCTTTTCCTCCAGGACACAGCATGGTGGGGTGACCAGAGGCCTGCATTTAGGGCACGAGACCATAGTTTCTTATCCCCCTTTGCCACTTATCTCTTGTCTGACTCTGGGCTTGTCATTTCCTCTGGATCTATTTCCTCATCTGCAGAGTCAGGGAGTAAAGCTACAGGATTGCCAGGATCCTTTTGAACTCTAAAATCCTCCAGGACCTTGGAGGAATTGGTGATTTGGCATTATCAAGTGATACTTCAGATGGTCTCTGGCTGTTCCAGATCTCCACTTTTCTTTCCTGTGTACTTTTGTGGAGGTTGCCCAAATCTGAGCAGTTGTAAAATCCTCCAAGTCTGTAGTAATTACCGGGTGACCCAGTTAATGGGTCATTTTGCTATTAATGACCTCTTGAGTCTGTCTTGAGTGTGTTTCCTCTTTTCTCAGACGAACCCTCTCTAAAGCTTATTGATCTGTTGTCTTACAGTTTCATGGTGATGATATGGCATCTGCTAGCTCCAGCAGGGCAGGGGTGGGCCTGCCTTTCGAGAAGTCTCAGCTTACTTTGAAAGGTGAGTGAAACTTGTGTTTGTCTTGCCGAGGGCCAGTGACCTATAGCAGCAAGGAGAATCTTTGGTGAAGAGACATTAAGGCATTGCCCTGGTCAAAGAAAATCAGCCTCTTTGAGCTTAGCCCTCTGTTGGACAGTCCCAGTGTGTTGGTTAGAACTGTGGAGAGGAGGCTGCATTTCCCCTAAGTGAGCATCCCTTCTCGTACTGTTGTCCTTTTTAGCACATGTAGATCTTCCCTTGAGAAGTCTCATAAGAAGGTAGAAGGTTAGTTTCTTAACATGGGAGTAGGCCCAACTCTGGGGGCCACACCTGTAGAATGATGGAAATGTTATTTAGGGGTTGATCTCAAGCCTCTCAACGGGATCATTCTTGGACAAAACTGTATTGTGGTCTGCCAGCTTTATTGTCAGTGCCCCAGAGTTCCATTCTGTAGCAGCTTTTGAAAGGAGTTGGGTCTGCAGGGCGTATGGAGGATTACCTCCACCAATGACTTCATCCTTTCCTTCTTTCTCCCTGAGTGCCCAAAGCCAGAAATAAAGAAGACCTTGGTGTGTGCCAGATCATAATGTTGTATCCCTCTAGTAGCATCTTGTGAGCTGCTGTTTTTTTAATGGGACTACTCTGATCATAGACTTGAGTACACTGACAGTCCAGATAGTGATAAGATGAAAAGAAGTCCTAGGTTAAGGTCTAGAAGTGTGTTGGGTATGGGTAGTCTTGAGTATGAGTCTTTAAAAGAGCAGGGCCTTCTTCACTTTGGGCCTTTTGTCCCCCGTGTATAGCCCAGAACCTGCACTGTAATCATTTTTAGGACATTCAGGATTTCACAGTTTTTAGTGTTTGCTTCCTTTAGAGCAAGATGCTCTGTCTGATAAGGCGACTCCATGTACATATCAGCACTCACATTAAACATTTAATAAATGTTCATGGATATTGGCTCCTGAAGGTCGCCCCCATGTTGACTCATAACATCCTACATTTCTTGCAATTGGAGTGAGGTAGTTTGATGATGTTAGAAATAGAAATCCTTATTGGAGAATTGATGTGCTCATTTTTGTTCTGATATTGAGTCTTGCTTTGGGTATTGATTTATTGTCTTTTTGGAACACATTTAAGTACTTCTGATTATGTAGCCCTTTGGCCTTTTTTGAAGTGGGGAGTAGTGGAAAGATCACCAAAATGTCTCTTGCTGCAAACTGACTGTGTGACCTTGGGCAAAAATCCCTTCCCACTTGAAGCCTGTTTCCCCATTGGTAACATGAACACAATTCTAATTCTAAGTTACTTATCTGACAAGGTTGGTGTGAGGATATTGTAAAATGTGTCATCAGCTGAAAAGTACCATCTAATTGGGAACTGCTCTCCTTAAAAGTGCTTTGTGGTGGAAAGACATTGTTTCAGATTTAGTAGTCCCCCATCCATCCCTTCTGGATGCTGAAAGTCCCCACTACCACTAGGTGGTGCCCGTATCCCTCATTTGGACCCCTCTCCCTTTTCTCCAGCACCTTGTCACTCTGGAAGTCAAGCTTGCCTCTATCTTGCTCTTGGGCTTTTCTTTTTCTCCACTTCATTGACCTCTTGTGAGTTTCTAAAAGTAGGCAGATTTAGAAAATAAACTTGTAATCAAGAAGCATTTATTTATTAGCATATGCTGTGTAAATTTGGTTCTCTGGGTGACACTACCTTTCAAATGATGGGATAGCGGCCTTAGCGGTGTCTTGAGGCAATGGAATCTCACCATATATCCACCTTTGAGATCTCAGTGAGAGGAGGGGATTGTAAAATCTTTACAAAGACGGGGCTTTCTTTGTTAACACATATGCTGAGAGCAGAGTGATATACAAAATATTTCCTGGCTCCTGCACAAGGATAATACTCCAAAATCCTGGAGTGTTTTTAAAAAGATCCATACAGAGAGGCTACAGAAATAGAAAAGCTTCTAACTGTGAACCTGATGAGCCATGTTAGGAAGAAGTATATGTGCCATTATGGGTTGGAGAGAGTGTGCCAGGCATGCCCTCTGATTTGTGGGTACTTACTTAGAAGACATAGAGGGGGATCCTATCATTGAACCTAAAGAGTTATTATCCCTTTGATTGTTGATGGCTCAGCTAAGATACTTGTTTAGCTTTGTGTTCTCTGAAACCTTAGTCTCTTTCAATTGAATGAGCTTCAGAAATCTGCCATGGAGGGATATGAAGGCGCTCTGAGAACTGGCTTTGAGGACTCACCTTGCCTCTCTTTTTCTGCACAGTGGTGTCAGCAAAGCCCAAGGTGCACAGTCGCCAGCCTCGCATTAACTCCTTTGTGGAGGTGGCAGTGGATGGGCTCCCCAGCGAGACGAAGAAGACTGGGAAACGGATTGGGAGTTCTGAGCTACTCTGGAATGAGATCATCATCTTGTAAGAGAACTTTTTTCCTCTTGAAATAGTAGTTTGGGAAGAGAAAGGAGGCCTCATTGGTGAGCCTAATGTGGCTGGTCTCTCACATCCCTTTTCTTCATTCTGCACTTCTCCATCAGTGTTAAAAAGTATTTGGGACCAGCCAGAAAATTTCAGGGTCATCTTTGTGAGTGACAGGAATTCTGTTTGTACCCTCTGGGCTTTTTTCCAGGGTTGTAGCACTAGTTTGGGTTCCTCCTGAGTTCTAGAAGTAGCTGATTTGCTCGGTGTGTGAGTGGGATAAAGCAGATATTTGTTTTTCAGGAATGTCACAGCCCAGAGCCACCTAGATCTGAAGGTCTGGAGCTGCCACACCTTGAGAAATGAGTTGCTGGGCACTGCTTCTGTCAATCTCTCCAACGTGCTGAAGAACAACGGGGGGAAAAGTAAGTATAATGACAGAATGACGGAGGTGCTTTGGATGCCAAACATTATGGGCAGTCACTAAGGCGTAGTCATACGGTCAGCCTTCAGCTTTTGTAAGCCAAATTTCCCAAGCGTCATGGACAACTAAACTCTGTGGTTAAACTGTTACCAGCAGCAGGCAGCCCCAGGACTCTTGTTTTCCTCTGATGATCCGTCTAGGGCTTTTTGGAAGGGAAGGAGTATGATTGTCTGCCATGGCAGTATTCAGGCTCTTCCCAATAGAGCCTTTGAAGAGGGAGGCGATTGATAACTTGCCCCTGCTGTGGACACACCCTTTCCCTGTTTACCTTAGTGGTAGAATAAGTATGTGATGTATGGGGAAAAATAGCCCCAAACTTTCCGTTCTCAGGATAGAACAAGGCAGCACTGCTTGTGGTAAGGCTGTGCACACAGTAGGCATTCAGTAAATCATTGTCAGGTAATCGCTTGTTTATCCACCTGCCCGGAAACACAAATGGCTATTTATTGCTCTTCCTGGTCGGTGACCTGGCCCACAGCTGTGGCATTTTGGCCCCATCCCATAAAGGATTCTATTCAGAGCACAACCATAGGTTGCTGTAAGCCACAGCTACAACAATGTCAGTCTCTCCTCATGCTGGCCCTTCAGAAGTTATTTTCTATACATGGGACTAAGCTTGAAAGATATAATATGGTATGGAGATTGCTAGGAAGAACCAAGAGTTTACTTGGTTATCTGTTCCCTTCTGAATGGAGCACTGTGTGAACTCCTGAGTCTCCTTCATTTTGATTTTCCCTGACAAATGCAGGAATGGAACTTTGTCCTTGGTGGCCTCAGGGACTGTATGATGTTGGAGCTATACCTGCTCTTAGGTCTACAGAAAAATTCCCGAGTCTCTTCTTCATTGGGGCCCTGTTCATTTCTGACCGTTTAAAGCTGAGATTAAGGAGACAACAAGATGACCCTTAGGAAAGCTCTTTGGGGGAGAAATATTTGTTGGCTGGGCTTCTCAATGAATAATAGTACCCGGCACACAGTTGGCACTTAAATGTTTTTCGATTGATCGATTGAAAATATTCCTACTATACTTTGGCTGCAGTGAGAGGCCTCCTTTTTCTTTGTGTGGGCTTTTTTTTGGCGAATTTCTTGTCTTTCTGGCATGTACGTAATGCTTGTTTGGAGAATTGGTTTTGTCACAGGAACAAGTAAATCCACTACGGGCAAGGTTGGTAACATGTAGGATGCCTACCTCAGGAAGCGCACACAGGCAGCTAGTTCTTATTGGCTTCTTTATGGCTTGTTAACACTTCTCAGTCACTGTCAAGCATTGTTTTCCCTTTTTGTTTTTAGAAATTTTCATTGATGTCTTTTGATTTTATATAGCCTTTAATCTGATTATATTATTGTTGTGTCTCCCTTCTGTATGTTACTAGACTTGGAGTCCTGAAAACCTGAATTCGAATGTGGCCTCAGTTGCTATCTGGTGATTGGGCAAATCACTTCATCTTTCGATGAGTTTTCTCATCTGTAAACAGGGGAATAAAATAGCACCTGCTTGCTGATCCTATTGGGAGGACCAAATGAGATATTTAGAAATCACTAAACACTAAGCACAGTGCCTGGCACACAATAGATGATTAGTAAGTGCTTATTCTCTTCTATTCCTCTCATCTTTTACAATAGAGAACAAAAGAAGAAAAGCAAAAAAAAAAAAAAAAAAAAAAAAAAAATTCAACAAAACTAGATAAGACATTATCAGAATAAGATGGGATATGCAGTCCTTGGAATCTATCTCTGCAGAGGATGGAGAGAAGGACAGACTTGATCATAATTACAAAATGTTCTTTAAAAAAAAAAAAACAAACCAAATGTTTATTGATACCTTTTGGTTTTTATCATCTACATCTCCCACTATATCACTTTCTTAACTTAGCCCCAAAGAGTAACCATTTTTTAATAAATAAGAAAAAAGAGGAAGGAGAAAAATGTTCAGCAATATCAACATATTGAAAAATCTGATGTTATGTATAGGGATCCCCCATGTCTGCAAAGAATTGGGTGAAAGGATGGTTTTGTCTTACATTGAAAGTCAAGCTTCCTGTAATTTCACAGAATTCACTTTCTGTTGTTTTGTTAGTGCCATCATATTTCATGCACATCCAGAATTTGTGAAGTCATTTCCCCCATAAATGGACTTTTCCCCCTCCCAGTTGCTTGATATTATAAAAAAGCACTTCTTTCCTTCCATCTTTCCTTCTTTCTTCCCTTGTTTCCTTCTTTCTACCCTTCTTTCCTTCCTGTCTTTTTTCCTTCTTTCTTTCTTTCTCTCTTTCTTCTTCTTTCCTTTCTTTCTTTCTTTTTCTTTATCTTTCTTCCTTTCCTTTGTCTCTTTTTTCCTTCTCTTTCTCTTTTCTCCCTTTCTTCCTTTCCTCTTTCTCTCTGTTCTTTCTTTCATTCTTTCTTTCCTCTTTCTTTCTTTCTCTCTTTCTCTTTCTTCCTTCTCTTTCTCTTTTTTCCTTCTCTTTCTCTCTTTCTCTTTCTTCCTTCTCTTTCTCTTTTCTTCCTTTCTTCCTTTCCTTTTCCTTTCTCTTTCTCTCTCTATTCTTTCTTTCTTTCCTTTTCTTTCTTTCTTTCCCTTTCTTTCTTTCTTTCTTTCTTTCTTTCTTTCTTTCTTTCTTTCTTTCTTTCTTTCTTTCTTTCTTTCTTTCTTTCTTTCTTTCTTTCTTTCTTCCTTTCCTTTCTTTCTCTCTCTTTTTCTTTCCTTTCTTTCTCTCTTTCCTTCTTTCTCTTTCTTTTTCTTTGTCTTTTTCTTTCTCTCTTCCTTCTTTCGTTCCTCCCTCCCTCCCTCTGTTGGTCCCTCCCTCCCTCCCTTTGTCCCTCGCTCCCTCCCTCTCTCCTCCCTTTCTTTCTCTCTTCCTTTTTTTCTTTCTTTCTCTCTTCCTTTTTTTCTTTCTTCTTTCTCCTTTCTTCCTTTCCTCTTTCTTTCTTCCTTTCCTCTTTCTTTCTTTTTCTTTCTCTCTTCCTTTCTCTTTCTTTCTCTCCCTTCCTTCCTTTCTTTTTTCCTTTCTTCCTTTTTTCCTTTCCTTCCTTCCTTCCTCCCTCCCTCCCTCCCGCCTTCTGTCCCTCCCTCCCTTTCTTTCTGCTCTTTTTCTTCTTTCTCCTTTCTTCCTTCCTTTCCTCTTTCTTCTCCCTTCCTTCCTTCCTTTCTTCCTTTCCTCCTTTCTTCCTTTCTTCTTTTCTTTCTCTTTTTCTTTCATTCTTTCTTTCTCTTTCTCTCTATCTTCCTTCCTTTCTTCCTTTTTCTTTCTTCTCTTTTTTCCTTTCCTCTTTCTCTCTCCTTCCTTCCTTCCTTCCTTCCTTCCTTCCTTCCTTCCTTCCTTCCTTCCTTCCTTCCTTCCTTCCTTCCTTCCTTCCTTCCTTCCTCCTTCCCTCCCTCCCTCCATCCTCCCTTTCTTCTTTCTTCCTCTCTTTTACTTTCTTCTTTTTCCTTCCTTTCCCCTTTCTTTTCTTCCTTTCTTCCTTTCATTTCTTTATTCTTCCTTTCTTCTTTTCTTTTTCTTTCTCTTTCTTTTTCTCTCTTTCTCTCTCTCTGTTCTTTCTTTGTTTCAGTCTTTCTCTCTTTTCTTTCTTTCCTTCCTTCCTTCCTTCCTTCCTTCCTTCCTTCCTTCCTTCCTTCCTTCCTTCCTTCCTTCCTTCCTTCCTTCCTTCCTTCCTTCTTTCCTTCCTTCCTCCCTTCCTCCCTCCGTCCCTCTCTCCCTCTGTCCCTCCCTTCCTTTGTCCCTCGCTCCCTCCCTCCTCCCTTTCTTTCTCTTTTTTCTTTCTTCTTTCTCCTTTCTTCCTTCCTTTCCTTTCTTTCTTCTTTTCTTTCTTTTTCTTTCTCCCTTTTTTCTCTTTTCCTTCCTTCCTTCTTTCTTCCTTTCCTCTTTCTTCCTCTTTTTCTTTCTCTTTCTTTTTCTTTCTTTTTCTCTTTTTCTTTCTTTCTTCCTTCCTTCTTCCTTCCTTCCTTTTTTCTTTCTTTCTTACTTTCCATTTCTTTCTCTCTTTCCTTTCTCTTTCTTTCTTTCCCTTCCTTGCTTCCTTCCCTCCCTCCTTCCTTTCTTTCTCTCTTTTGCTCTCTCCCTTTCTCCCTTTTTCTTCCTTTCTTTCTTTCTATTTCTTTCTTCCTTTCTTCCTTTCCTCTTTCTTTTTCTTTCTCTTTTTTTCTTCTTTTTTTCTTTTTCTCTTTCTCTTTCTTTCTTCTTTTTTTCTTTTTCTCTTTCTCTTTCTTTCTCTCTTCCTTTCTTACTCTCTCTTTCTCTTTCTTCCTCTTTCTTTCTTTCCTTTGTTTCTTTTTCTTTCTCTTTTCCTTCCTTCCTTCCTTCCTTCCTTCCTTCCTTCCTTCCTTCCTTCCTTCCTTCCTTCCTTCCTTCCTTCCTTCCTTCCTTCCTTCCTTCCTTCCTTCCTTCCTTCCTCCCTCCCTCCGTCCCTCCCTCCCTCCCTCCCTCCCTTCCTCCCTCCATCCATCCTCCCTTTCTTTCTCTTTTTTCCTTTTTTACTTTCTTTCTTCTTTGTCCTTTCTTCCTTCCTTTCCTCTTTCTTTTCTTCCTTTCTTCCTTTCATTTCTTCCTTCTTCCTTTCTTCCTTTCCTCTTTCTCTCTTTCTTTTTCTTTCTCTCTCTCTTTCATTTCTTTCTCTCTCTGTTCTTTCTTTCTTTTTCTTTCTTTCTCTTTCTCTCTTTCTCTTCCTTCCTTCCTTCCTTCCTTCCTTCCTTCCTGCCTGCCTCCCTCCCTCCCTCCCTTTGTCCCTCCCTCCCTTTCTTTCTCTCTCTTTCTTCCTCTTTTTCTTTCTTCTTTCTCCTTTCTTCCTTCTTTTCCTTTCTTCTTTTCTTTATCTTTCTTTTTCTTTCTTTCTCTCTTCCTTCCTTCCTTTCCCTCCTTCCTTCCTTTTCCTCCTTCCTTTCCTCCTTTCTTTCTTCCTTTCCTCCTTTCTTTTTCTTCCTTCCTTCCTTCCTTCCTTCCTTCCTTCCTTCCTTCCTTCCTTCCTTCCTTCCTTCCTTCCTTCCTTCCTTCCTTCCTTCCTTCCTTCCTTCCTTCTTTTCTTTCTTTCGTTCTTTCTTTCTCTTTCTTTTTTTCTTTCTTTCTTCCTTCCTTTGTTTCCTTCCTTCCTTTCTGTTTCCTTCCTTCCTTCCTTCTTTCCTTCCTTCCGTTTCCTTCCTTGCTTTCTTTCTTTTTCTTTCTTCTTTCTTTTTTCCTTTCTTCTTTCTTTCTCTTTTCTTTCTTTCTTTCCTTCCTTCCTCCCTCCCTCCCTCCCTCCGCCCTCCCTTTCTTCTCTTTCTTCCTCTCTTTTTCCTTCCTTCCTTTCCCCTTTCTTTCTTTTCTTATTTTCATTTCTTCCTTCTTCCTTTCTTCCTTTCCTCTTTCTCTTTATTTTTCTTTCTTTTTCTCTCTTTCTCTCTCTCTGTTCTTCTTTCCTTTTCTTTCTTTCCCTCTTTCTCTCTCTCTTTCTTTCTTTCTCTTTCTGTCTTCTTCTCTTTTCTCTCTCTTTCTCCCTTCCTTCCTTCCTTCCTCCCTCCCGCACTGTCCCTCCCTTCCTCCCTTTGTCCCTCGCACCCTCCCTCCCTCCTCCCTTTCTTTCTCTCTTCCTCTTTTTCTTCTTTCTCCTTTCTTCCTTCCTTTCCTTTTTCTTTATCTTTCTTTTTCTTTCTCTCTTTCTCTCTTCCTTCCTTCCTTCCTTTCCTTTCCTCCTTTCTTCTTTCTTTCTTTCTCTCTTTTTTTTTCCTTTTTCTCTCTTTCTCTTCCTTCCTTCCTTCCTTCCTTCCTTCCTTCCTTCCTTCCTTCCTTCCTTCCTTCCTTCCTTCCTTCCTTCCTTCCTTCCTTCCTTCCTTCCTTCCTTCCTTCCTTCCTTCCTTCCTTCCTTCCTTCCTTCTTTTCTTTCTTTCGTTCTTTCTTTCTCTTTCTTTTTTTCTTTCTTTCTTCCTTCCTTTGTTTCCTTCCTTCCTTTCTGTTTCCTTCCTTCCTTCCTTCTTTCCTTCCTTCCGTTTCCTTCCTTGCTTTCTTTCTTTTTCTTTCTTCTTTCTTTTTTCCTTTCTTCTTTCTTTCTCTTTTCTTTCTTTCTTTCCTTCCTTCCTCCCTCCCTCCCTCCCTCCGCCCTCCCTTTCTTCTCTTTCTTCCTCTCTTTTTCCTTCCTTCCTTTCCCCTTTCTTTCTTTTCTTATTTTCATTTCTTCCTTCTTCCTTTCTTCCTTTCCTCTTTCTCTTTATTTTTCTTTCTTTTTCTCTCTTTCTCTCTCTCTGTTCTTCTTTCCTTTTCTTTCTTTCCCTCTTTCTCTCTCTCTTTCTTTCTTTCTCTTTCTGTCTTCTTCTCTTTTCTCTCTCTTTCTCCCTTCCTTCCTTCCTTCCTCCCTCCCGCACTGTCCCTCCCTTCCTCCCTTTGTCCCTCGCACCCTCCCTCCCTCCTCCCTTTCTTTCTCTCTTCCTCTTTTTCTTCTTTCTCCTTTCTTCCTTCCTTTCCTTTTTCTTTATCTTTCTTTTTCTTTCTCTCTTTCTCTCTTCCTTCCTTCCTTCCTTTCCTTTCCTCCTTTCTTCTTTCTTTCTTTCTCTCTTTTTTTTTCCTTTTTCTCTCTTTCTCTTCCTTCCTTCCTTCCTTCCTTCCTTCCTTCCTTCCTTCCTTCCTTCCTTCCTTCCTTCCTTCCTTCCTTCCTTCCTTCCTTCCTTCCTTCCTTCCTTCCTTCCTTCCTTCCTTCCTTCCTTCCTTCCTTCCTTCCTTCCTTCCTCCCTTCCTCCCTTCCTCCCTCCTTCCCTCCCTCCCTCAATCCTCCCTTTCTTTCTCTTTCTTCCTCTCTTTTACTTTCTTTCTTCTCTCTCCTTTCTTTTTTCCTTTCCTCTTTCTTTCTTTCTTTCTCTCTCTCTCTTTTTTTTGGAGTTAAATGACTTGACCAAAGTCCTGTAGCTAGTACAGGTCAAATGTCTGAAGTTGGATATGAATTCAGGTCTTTCTGACCTGGGGCTAATATTCTGTCCACTGTGCCACTTAGCTGCCCCAAAAGTACTCTCTTGAGCATTTTGAGGTATATAGGATCTTTCTTTCTGACCCTAACATCCTTGATTTTTAGCAGAATGAATCTCTGGGTCCAAGGGTATGGATATTACAGGAATTTTCTTTCTATAATTCCAGATTGCTTTCAGTAGGTGTACCAACTCCTTTACTGAAAGCTGTTCATGATCAGCTCCACCACTAGCATCTTCCTTATCTACCTTTTAGCAAGCCAGAAGAACAGGAATTATCAATCTGAAACCCACTGCTTGCTGGCTAAGTCTTGCCATAGGGTGTTATATGGGTGGCTAGGTTTGGTAGTGGGGTGTACCAAATTGGAATATGATGGAAACTGTGCCTTAATTACACAGGGTGTTACTGCCCACTTAGAAAAACAACCTTATGGATATTTACTGCTGTTTGTGGTCTGTGGTGTGGTCCATAGCTGTGGGTTTTCTGACTCCATAAAGCCTTCTATTCAGAGCAGAGATGTATGCAGCAATTGTAAGTCAAATAGAGGCCTACTTCTGTCTCTCCTGCTGCCTGCCATCCTGGAAACATGGGAGGGGTAGCATTTTAGAGAGAAGCATTTAGGGGCCTCCTGTCTTGAGAGAAGGTAAATAATAGTCCTTGCTTAAACAGGAGATTGCATTAATCAGTTCCCTGTTGGGTTAGACAGGAGATTTTGGGGAAATGGCACTAATAATAACTGACTTTCTAGAATGCTTTAAAGTTGTCAGAGTACTTTACATACATGATCTTACATGATCCTTACAAAAACCTTGTTAGATAAGTATAATGGTTATTATACCCATTTTACAGATGAGGAAACAGGCTGAGACAGTGACTTTCATACAGATAGTAATTGTTGGAGTTAGATTTTGAATTCAGGTTGGCCTTAGTTCCAGTCCCCTTTTTATCCACAGATTTTCCTCATCTGCCTTTAAAAACAGGTATTTCAGTTTTTCTGTCATGATCTCTGTTCCCCATGTGGACTTTTTCTGCTGGAAATGTAGTGAGTATTATAAGCAGTGACATACAATTGAGCTGCTGTTAGTGTTTTTGGATCACATTGTGTTAAGAAATTCTTTAAGTATATGTACTGATTCGTCCAAAGTTGATTTTCCCAAGTAGGATCTGGGTGATGGCAGTTTGCCATTTTTACCTGTAGTTTTGCAGCTCCACAAGACACAATTGGACCCTTTCATTAGTCTTTCTATTGCTGAAAGATGGTTGGAAAAGTCAACTGACTGTTTATGCTTATTTTTTTCTTGTTGAGGTTCTCACAAGAAAAAACTATTGGATTTTTCCTTGGCAGGGCAAATGGTGATGGAGAGCTTTCTTAATGTCTTAGTAGTACACAGTGGCCAGTAGCTACTGCTTTTATGCTGGGACATCTCTCCGTCTATGCTTTCAATGGGATTTGATGCTAGGTCTGGTTTGCAGAGGGGGTCTGGGGTCTTTTCTGCACAGGAACACCTCTGAGTGTAAGAATGAGTATGAGAATGAGTATTTGATGTTGAGTTTTTTCTGCACTAATGGCAGGTAGGTCTGAGAGCAACTTGCTTTTTTAAATGTGTTCTTCCCAAAATAAAAACAATAATGATAAATAGCTCCCGTTTTTGTATCACTGTATGAGAAGTGTGTATCTTATACAGGAAGGAGGGCTGTACACATGTTATGAATACATAATTTTGCAGATGAGAAAACTGAGATTCTTTGAGCTTAAGTTGACTTGTCCATAACTTAGAGGTTAATAACTTGTGAAATAGGATTTGGAGGTGGCCACTCAGAGCTTTATCTGATTTGTTAGTTGCCATGTGATGTTTGGCTTGAGCTACATTTCTACAGGCTCTGTTGTCTTTCTCTTTATGTTGCTTGTTCTGTGTTTTTTTGATTCCAGCTATCCATTTCCCACTAAGAAGAAAAGGTTCCCTTGTACATCTTTATGAGCAGAGTTGGATTCTTTGATCATGTTCTAAGTATTAAGACCAGATTGCAAATCATGAGCTGAATCATGTCTGCCCATTCTTTTATGTGCTCCAGACAGGAAGGTCATGGACATTCTAAATCTTTTTCTCCTTGATACATTCTGTTTTGACAACATAGAAACTCCCCAGCAAATACCCTATCTCACTGAGCTACATCCCTGAAGATAAGTCAGCTTTGCCACGTAAGAATTTGATTGTGATGGATGCAATGTGTTTCCTTGCAGTTGGAAACAGCGAGGGAGAATGTGTATCTCAGCTTGGCCCCGATGGTCACCATATATATATATATTTGTATTGAATCCTCCTTTTACTGCTTATTATCTCTTTACTTATGTTATCATTAGCATTCTGTGTGTTGTCTATGTATCCTTCATCAGTTCATGTAACTCTTCTCATGTTTCTCTGGATTTTTCATTGTTGTCATTCACTTTTGTTTTTTTTGGTCCAGACCTATAATTTTGTTCCTGCAGGTGTCCCTGGAAATCCCTTCTACTCATTCAGGTTTAAGAGCTTGTCTATAACTTTTCTTTTCAGAGAGTCATGTTGGACCTTTTGAATTTAAGTGACTTGACTCACTAGGATCACAGAGCTGCTCAGTAACTGTCAGAGGCCAGGCTCAAACCCAACTCTTCTGAATTTTTCAAAACCAGCATTTAGTCTATTAAACCGTATTGCCTTTCTTCCTTTTCAGGATGGTAATTTTGCATAGCACTCAATGTGATAATTCAGTTATTCCTCCACTGCTACCCCAAATGTACTCTAATTTTCCTGTTTAATATAAATTAAACTTTTAATCCTTTAAAGCTTTGAAATGGGAGAAGAGACAGAAAGGAGATCATACTCTCTTTTCCTTGTCTAAGCTGTTGCTATTTTATTTACTATTGCTCCAGCTAGGGTGAGGAAGGGAAAATCAGTCGTCATGAATTTATTTAACACCTCCACTATGCCAGGCACTCGGGCATGGATGAAGAGGGAACTGTGTCTAATAGCTACTGGAGCAGATAGGAAGGTTTGGTTTAAAAGTGATTTTACAGTATTTCTATGTGTTATAGCTGGGCCTGAGGAACTCATAACCAAGAGCAGAAACTGCTAAATCAATTTCTGAAGGACTCCATAACCAGCTTGTTATATTTAGAAACTCTGGAAACTACTGAGATGCTGTTGTCTCAACCCCGGGATATACCTAAAGCACTAGCACAGCCACTCATGGCTCAGGAAGGGGGAAGCTGCTTTGGAAGAATGAGGAGCAACTCTCTGGGACCATCCTCAGCCTTGGGACCAGGGATGGGGGAGCCTGCTTGTGTTGTCGGCCCCTTGATGCAGCCTTAGATGGACTGTGTGCTGAATCAGACCACTGGAGCCTGCCAGCCCACAGCCTCCAAATGAAAGCCTCTGTTTTATTGCACTCCGATCGGGTTGCAGTTACATCAGCGGCTACTGTTTCTTGATTGGCACCAGATGCCAAGGTTGTTGTTTTTTTTTTTTTAACAGCCTCTGAAAAGCGCCTTGTGTGTTTGCTTTGCATCCTCCTGCACCTCAGGCGTACATGCCCAAGCCAGAACCTCAAGGAATTCTTTAAGAAGCCAATAGCAACCCCACCCCCTTCCCCCAACCTCCTGAAAGCTGCATTTGGACCCATTTCGTGACTTTGGTGTCAGAGGAGGAGAGCTGTTTGAAAGAAAAGGTTCTTTTAGTCGAGAGTCTTAAAAAGCAAACATACAGGTCTCTGAAATGAATGTTAAAACAAGCCTGCTTTCTATGTCTCAAGCCCTAAGGTTGCCTTGTAAAATTTCATATTCAGAAAGAGGAAGAAAAAGGCCTGGACTAAAAGTCTTCTTCTCCCCTATTCTTGGCCCCTTCTGCATAGCCTGGGATTCGCTTCAGTATTTAAAGTGATTTGTAAGTGCATCAGTTTTGGAATGGGCATAATGACCACCAGAATGATTCAATTAAACCACATGGAACGTACAGGCAAATGTCCCCGATGCTGTCCCTGAAAGTAGGGAATGATTCTTTAACTAAAAACATAAGCTGTGGTTAAGATCATCTTCCTTTTCCTTTCTGCAAAGGGTTCGAGGTTAACAGGGTTTCACCCACAATTCCTTATCCCCTTCCTCTCTTTTTAGGCCTCTTCCATGTTTTAACTTACAAAACAGAGGTTTTTCTCAGAATGAATGTTTTTCCAGCTTTTGAGTGGGGTCTTTGAGAGAATTTTCTTGATCCTTGCATACAGAGCAAAAGGGTTTTTGAAAAGTCAAGAAGTCTGGAAAGTGGCAAAGATAGCTGGTGAATTTTTTCCTAGCTGGAATTGTTTAGGAAAGAAATAGAAGGGCCTATGCCCCTTCTTCTCCCTACCCCCATTTGATTTAATATTGGGGAAGAATCCACAAATTGAAAGGAATCTTAGAAGTCATTAATCTAACCCCTTTTTTTCTACACATGAGGAAATGGACACAGAGTAGTTAATGGCTTGCCCAAAGTCACAAAGTTAGGATCCTATTGATTATAGCAGTTCCAGAATTGCCTTCACTTTTCCTTTCAACTCTGTACCATAGAACCAGGCTTCTATCCCTCACTTGGCCAGTAATATATCTGAAAAGGCATTTCAGCAGTTTTCTGCAAAACTTTTATTTTCTAAAGGGCATTGAATGATGACCTGGCCTCAAACTAGAACCAATGATAGGAGAATGAGAATGCTTGTCAGAAACAAAAATGAAAAACTGAGCTTTCAGTTCTGGTGTCCAATCTGAACCAATCCTTTGTAACAACAACTGGCTCCTGCCTCTATCTCAGCCTGGTCAGTTTCTCTATAGGTGACTATGGCTTCTTGGAGAGCAGGGAGGCTAACCATTAGGTTTACCCAATCATGCAGTTCATTCACGTTTCTGTTTTTCTTTTTCCCACTGTCTACCAAGATAATTTGCGTATCCCCTTTGGCCCGGTCTTCCGAGAAGGGAAGAGAGAGCTATCGAGTGAGTGGAGGGGATCATCATTACAGTCATGTGTCATCTGTGTGTTTTTGTAGCCCTACTAATTGCTGAGGGGCAGAATCACCTTCCCCTTTTCCCTACCGAAGTGCTTCTTACAGCCTAGGTAGCCAAGCAGAAGTCTCTCTCCAACAGCAGGCCCACACCCAGAGCCCTGCATCTTATCCTGCTTGGAATTCTGACCATTTTTTCTTCTTCTTACTAGGACTCTTTTGTACTTGGTTGAGGAGGATGAGAATTAACTGGATACTTGCTGAAATGGTGGCCCTTATAGTATTTGTTTAGTTTCATTTTACCTGGAGGATACAATTTGTCCTTCCTTTTTATTTTTGGCTTTTACAAAAGATGCTAGGATTTTTTTTGGGACACATAAATCTTTTTCCCTGTCCATGATTTATCTTAGGATATCATTCATGGGTGTAGGATTGATGTAGGTGGAAATCTGCCATAGCAACTTGGGAGTCCTAGAGAATTTCTTGCGCCCTTGAGAGGTTAAATGAATTGTGCTGTGTCAAAAAGTCCATTTAAGGTAGAGATTTTTAGTTTGTTTTGTTAATGTAAACATCAGTTGTTTTCAGTTACTAAAAGCAGGTTTTTTTTTGTTTTGTTTTGTTTTGCTGAGGCAATTGGGATTAAGTGACTTGCCCAGGGTCACGCAGCTAAGAAGTGTAAAGTGTCTAAGGTCAGATTTGAGCTCAGGTCCTCCTGACTTCAGGGCTAGTGCTCTATCTACTGCACCACCTCACTGCCCCTAAAAGCAGATTTTGACTCAGCTGTTGTATAGTAGGCATAAACATCCCCATCAAAGTCCATGACTCCCCTTCTATGCACATAGATAGTTTAGGGGAAACGGGGCTCAAGCTTAACAGTTCTTGCTAAGATCAACTAGCCCATCCATGGAGTAGTTTTGCTGGATGTCTTTTCTCCCCTTTTGGGGGCTTTCATGAGGCTTTGTTTAGACAAACCATCAGCTTTTGTGATTTGCAGATTGGGTTTTGTTTTGTTTTGTTTTTTAGGTAATCGGAAAGATGATTCATTCTTCCCACCTGTCTTTTAATTCTTCATAGTTATTTTTTATGCACAATAATAATCTAATACATTCATGTAATTTCGTTTGTTCTACCATTTTCTAAACAATGGACAATGACTTGTCCTTTTTTATTTTTGGCTGTTATAGAAGGTGCTATGATTATTTGGGACACGTAGATCTTTTCCCCTGTCTATGATTTCCTTAGAATATCACTCCAAAATTGGGATCACTGGATAAAAGAGTAGCAATATTTCTGTAATTTTTTGGATGTAATTTCCCTGTTTCCAAGAAAATCATACTTATTCACAACTCCACTGACAAAATATTGGCATGCTTTTATTTTTTTCAGTAATTCCATCAGCAATGAATTTTGTCTCTTTGTCAATTTGATAAGTATAAGATGGTGTTTCACAGTTTTAATGTGAATTTTTCTGAAATTTAGTTTCATTCCTCTTAAAAAAAATTTTTTTTTGAGAACCAACTGTTTCTTATCTATTGGATGATGGAATTTCTTATAAATTTGTGTTAATTCCTTATAGAATTTTGAAGGCAGACTTTTATCAGAAGTGCTAATTGTAAAGATCTGTTGCAGTCTGTTTCCTTTATAATATTTATAATGATGATTTTGGCATCATGTAGCACAAAAGGAGAGTGGGTTAGTGAAGTTTCCTAAGGGCCAGGGAATAAAGAAGCTGTTAAAATTGGGCCTGATTCTAGGAATCCAGATTAATGAGGTGAGTGGGAATTTCACTCTTCCCTTAGTGAATAAAAGTACTAATGATGCAGGACAGCAGTGCTGATGTGAACTGAGACTTCATTCAAGTCTTTTTTTTTTTTTTGCTTTTCCCAAAATAATAATTATTCCCTCTAAATCATTCCTGTAATCTGAAATTTGCTAGGACATGACAGTGAAACATACCAGAATAGATGGGGGGCTTTGTATACTTTTGTTGGACAAGCAAAGTCTCTTTGTGTATCTAATGTGTCTTATAGGATAGATTGTAATAATAATTGGGAGAATTTGATACTGTTTATATATGTAATTTTTTTTTTTTAAGTAAAGAGGTAGGGTGTGAGAGAGAGTGTGTGTGTGTGTGTGTGTATGTTTAAGTAAGTTTGGGATGAAGTACCTTGGTACCTGAAATACATTCATGGCCAGGAAGTCCATGGATGCTTTTTTCTTAGTCGGATAGTTTTTATATGTGTAGTCTTGAATTGATCTTGTGAGACGAAGCACTTTTCTCAGGCCAAGTTAGTGTAACCTTATGTGTTGTTAGCCTGCACTTCATTTGTAAGCTGAAGTGCTTGTGTGCAGATGGCAAATAAGATGGGGATTTTCCCCTCAGGCAAGAGATTGAAACAAAATGGGTCTCATTGTGGGATGGTGGAGTTAGTCCAAGTAACAAGAGTTTAGTGTTCTCAGGCTGATTTCTCAGGCTAGTTTGAAGGAAACTCAAAGCAACGGATTTCTCCTGTCAGACTACGTCTGGTGGAAGCCAGATGGTGGCAAAGATGTCTCAAATGTGGCAGGTTCTTATGAGAGGTAATACTGGAGGCTTGTGGATTTTTGCAGCAGGAACATGGAGGAAGAATGTTGGGTTAAAGCTGTAGAAGTAGAGGAAGCTGGTTAAACCCCAGATCATGTGCATTGCTTACTCTTGTGAAGGGCTGGGAAAGGAAAACTACACTGTGTTCTGGTATTTCCTCTGTGCTTTGTTGCTGAGTAGCTCTAGGTATACAAAGAGGTTTACAGTCATGTGCAAAATGAGCATTTACCTGTTAATAAACACACTGCTTGTTTTTTCTTCCTTTTGAGAGAATTATGGGAATGATGGCGTGAAGGAGCCTTGTTTCAGTAATCATTGGAGTTAAAGCCAAGTAAACCACATCATTGTCAGTTTCCATAAAGAAGCCTTTCTGAACTGAAAGTTTCAGTATTGGTTTCCTCCAAAAAGTACAGTGTAGACTTTTTTTTTTTTTTTTTTTTTTTTTTTTTTTTTGTGGTGGGGAATGAAAGGTTGATTTAGGAAAATTGAATACTAAATGTTTGAATGAAATCCTTGCCTTCATTTTTTGAGTTATGAGAAATCAAGGACAACATTCCCTTTTTAAAAAAAGTAATGCATGCATATTTGGGGAGGGAGGGTTTCAAACACAGCTAAGCATCTAAATAGAAAATGCTTTCTCACATACACTTCAGAAATCCTGAGGGTTTAGAAATCCCTTTGCAGAGCATGAGCCCTGGATTTCATAAACATATAGTAGTTTTATTGTTATTGTATAGTGTGGCTGTAATGATTTACCAGTTGAGGTTTTCCGCCTTTTTTTTTTTTTTTTTTTTTTAATCATCAGCATAGGAAAAAAAAAAATTGTCAATGTTGTAGATTCTGTCCATCTGTGCTTATTAATGCTTTATGGGAACTACACATTTGAATACCACAGTGAAGGGAAAAGCTGAATTCTAGTATCTTTCATTGAACAAATAAACTCATTTCACTGAGTTATCTGAAGCTGCTGGGGGACATGGCTAATGTGATACTCAAGAGGGGCCAAATTTGAGAATATAGTAATTTGGGATGAAGACTCTTGGTCATTTCCTTGGGATTAAAGTTGGGCTGTTTGATTTGTATTTGGATAAGGTTTAGTAGGTTTATATTAAGAAACTAGAAATTGATTGCTCTCTAGTAGGAAAATGAAGAAATTCCTTGCTTCAGGGACCTTCAGGGAAAGTCAGTTAAGACTTTAAGGGTTTCCATAGATTTGTTTTCCCCTTAATGTGGCAAATTAGGGCAGCAGGAACAGTTGAACTGGAAGGTTGCTCTTTAGATCTTATTTAAAATGAGAGGAGTGTTTTTGAAAAATGCCCATTGTGGGGCCAAACATTTTGCCCATAGAGTACACAGTGTGATAGTGTGTATGTCTCAGAACTTTAGGAATCTATAGGTTTTGGGGGAGGTAGGAGGAATCCCTCCACTTACATAGGATTGTAAATTATTATTGCCTCAACAGGTGATCTTTGTAAATTGCTATGGCAGAAAAACTCACTATCTTGTGGTCAGCCTAGTCCTTGGTTATAACACACACCATCTTTGCTGGGCCTGCATTTGTTTAGATCAAGGACTGGCAGTTCATTGGCAGAGCCTTTCAGACCCCTTTCAGAGCTTACAGTGAGGCGTCAGAGGAGGAAGGCAGTTAAAGATCCACAACTATGTCTGCTCATGGTTTTCTCGTTCTGTGCTGCTTTTTGATCTGAAGGGAATAGAAAAGAGGGACAACCTAATTCTAGGTGTCAGGGCTAATTTATTTTCAGACTATCGAGCTATTTTGCCTTTGCTAAGATTATCTCAGAAGTAACCATTACAACCACCAACCCTGTAACTTAGGAAGTTGGCTTGTGCTGTCCCAGGCCAGCAATAACGCATTCTGCCAGTTATTTCCATTTGTATTTATATTTTGTTTTAATTGCATCTGATTTCCTCCAGCCTTATGGAATCATAAGTTGGTGTTCTCTGTTAAAGAGGCCCCATGATTAGAATTAGAGGGTAGTAGATCAGAGGGCCACAGATGAGATATATTGGCAGAGACTCTAAAACAGTTACAGAAAGTAGAGAATGAGGGTTTTCTAGTCATTGCTGAGGGAGCAATGTAGCCTTTTGTTTTATGTGCTATCTGCTGATAGCACAAACAGAGCCGGGCCAGACATAGCAGAAGCCTTGGCTGAGGCTGAGTCGTTCATGCCGTCAGGAGGATGACTTATACCTATTTGGTGTTATTGTCATAATTTAGAGGAATGTGCTAGAAGGCAGTAGAAAGAGTACAAGAAAGGCTTTCTGTAGAATCAGCTTTCCCACTGGTCTCCAGAGGGAGGATAGCTAATGCCCCTATTTAGAACTCCAGTTCCAGCCTGTGTTTTCCAGCCACACACTCCTACTCAGCTCCACTGGGTACCCTAGTCTGTCACTCAATTAGCTAATCACCTTCTTCTTAGCTCCATTATGTATTGTATAGCTCCCCTGGCTCTGTGGGTTTTTTTTTTTTTTTTTGGTAAAGCAAGTTGAAGAATGGAAGATTGTATTCTCAGAAGTTTAATAAAAAAAAAAAATACACATAAAAATACCCCCTCAGTGAAATGAAGATAAATTGTCCCGCATATGACTGCACAGTTGGGCGTGTGTGTGTGTGTGTGTATGTATGTGTGTGTGTGTGTGTGTGTGTGTGTGTGTGTGTGTGTGTGTGTGTGTGTGTATGAATGAAGTGGATCTGGCCAGAAACAGTGAGAAAACAAGGAAGAAAAGCAAGACTGAGGCTCTGAGATAACTGGAGCCAATTTGGGCTAGGGTTATTGCTATTGTCTTAAAAAAGTAAAGAGAAACACTTCATTAATGCTCTCCCTCCCCCATTGATGCTTTCCTTGTGACCAAGAAAAACAATGAAGCAAAAACACCTGATGTAACCCTAGGATTTAGGGAGTGTATGTACTTTTTTGCTTTATGGTCCCCACTCCTCTGCCTTTCTCCAGACCTTTCATTGGTCTGCTTGTTGAAGCCAACCTCTCTGAAGGTTGGGCCCCTTTGGCTTATGTGAAAAGGCTATCAGCAGATGTGATGTAGCTGGGAGAGTTTCTTGCCCCATGATGATCTTTGATGTTGCCATCTTTTTACCTGAAGAAAAATTCATCCAGATCATGTTGAGAAGATGATGATAGAAGATATAAAGGAATATATTCATGTGTTGTTTATAAATTGTTCCTCTAATATTTTTACTTGGTAGCTAACTAAAATGGATATTATAGTACTTGGTACCATCAAGAAGTGTATTGAAAACAAGTCTAACCACATTGCTTTATCCTCATTGTGGTTGCTATGCCATAAGGATGAAAGAGGAGGAGGAGGTCTGCATAGAGACCTCTAAACTTACAAATTAAAGGAAGTTTCCTTTATGGAGTAGATAAAAGATAAGTACTTTTTAGGGGTGAAAGGGGGCTTGGAAGGAAACAATCTAACTTAGAATTAGTGGACACCAAAGTTGGAAATAGGTCATTTTAAGACAAGAGTGATACTTCCTAGAAAATTAGTTATGGAACTTATTATCAAGAGATGATAGTGACCGAAAATATAATAAGGAACGGATTTAAAAAGTTGCATGGACAGTACATTTGTATGAAATAAATAGTTTCTGGAATGGGAAGGAATTAAGATGAATTATTTCCTATGTTTTACTTTCAAGACATTTAAATGCTTCATTTGGAGATTTTGTTGGTTTGTGCAATATATTTGCCACAGATATCAACACTCTCTCTTTTGTAGTAAACTCATGGATTTGAATTTTCAGTGTTCCAGATGACTGGATTCTTCTTCTTTCTTAATTTTGAGAGCTTCCCTCTTCTCCATCCCATTCACAAGGCCAAATCTTGACTATTTTGCTCGCATGAGATTTGACCAGTAAGAAGTTGGTCATGTTCATTTCCTTCTGTAACTGGAAAGAATAAACTCCATGAGGGGGTTGCTTTGCCTTTGCCCTTGAAGTAGGTATATTGGATACTGTTTCAGATTTTTCTTGGTCTCTTTTTTCCAATATGTCGCCTACCTCCTAACCTTTTTTTCAGTCTTGTAAGAGAAAAGTAGAATTGAACCAGAAAAGGAAGAAAGAAAGTAAAACGGGAGGTTTTCAATTGAAAAATCTTTAACTAATGGTGAAATTGGTTTGCCCTGTCTGAATTGCCTTTTCTGTCCAACAGTGGAGAACACGCAGCTGACCCTGAACCTGCAGACAGAGAACAAAGGCAGCGTTGTCTCAGGCGGAGAGCTGACAATTTTCCTGGACGGGCCAACTGTTGATCTGGGAAGTGTGCCTAATGGCAATGCCGTGACAGACGGTGAGTGCTGCCCTGTTCATGGTGGTGCCTGAGTAGGGGAGTGGCAGGGCTTGGGCCCCATGGGTGGGGGGTAGTACTAGGAGTTTGGTTCAGTACCAGGAAGCCTCATTCTGTGTACTTCTCAGTCAGTCCTGATCCATAATATGGCTTTGGTTTCTGTTGGGGTGAAAGGTAGCAGAGCATCTTGGATTCATAAATGAACTGGATGTGTTTTTTGGTCTTAGGTTTTGTCTCTAAGTCAAGAATCTGACTTCCTTTAATATGGTTTTCCCAGGACTTATTTGATTGGGGATAAATATGAAATTGAAAAGTAAATGCTTGCTCTTTGGTTTAGTAGCAAAGGCAATGAGCTATATTCAGTCCCAGGCAATTCTTGGAAATAGCTCACTTTCTCTCTTCCTTCTGTGTTTATTCTTAATGGAAAAATATAAGTGTGTGCTGTGTGAGAACACACGTTCTTTGGAAGTGGATTTGTCTGTAGTACAGATACTTCTAGGCCTTCAGATTTCCGTATATTCTGGCTCTCCTCAGCATGGCAACTCATATGGAATAGATTGTAGTATGTCCAGGCTCACTTATCCTGAGCAGTTCTTTTCTCTGTCTTTCTATTCTTCCATAGAAAATCTGTCCCTGTGCTTGAGTTCTTCTGGCTTTTTGGTTAACGTTTCATGGATACCAGTGCAGCATTCTAGCCCTAGCTATACAAATCTCTTAAAACAGGTACAGAGCCAGGAAGGATGAATGTTCTTACTCCAGTGTTGATAAAATGCCTCATGTGAATTTGGATCTTTTGGATCCAGAAAGAAATGATTTCCTTAGGTTTGAAGTGGACTAGGTTTCCTCATAGTTCCCTTATTAAATGTCTTATTGCATGAGGTGTGCCCAGAGAGTTTTCTACATCCCAGGGAGGCTCTTTGTCGGTTAGGCAAGATTGTGATCCTGCCTCTAGGATAAGGAGGCAGAGCATGTTGACAAGGAGGGACAGACAGTCAGACATGAGTAGACCTTCATTTACTGGGCTGAAAGATTTCTGCATTGAAGCAGTAGACCTTGCTGACTAGGGCGTTGGAGACTGACAAGGTCACTTTAGGGCCACTTTAGGTACAAAGAGATCTTGGCAAAGCCTGCCCCCCTTTTCTCCTTGTGCTGTCTTACACACTTTCTCATTTTTGTGACCTTGAAATTAATTTCTATTACTATATCTTGAGGATGGGAGAGGATGGAGCTCTCTGTGATAGATGTCTCTGGTGCTCCCAGCCCCAACTATCTAAAGGTGAAGAGACTCCTCCCCAAGTGGCCCATAGAGCAACAGAAAATATTGAAGACCATTTACTGAGTTGCCACAAGGTCTCATTCAGCATCAGTGAAAGGATTGCTCACGGATCCTTGAAGTATCTCAGACATGTAGGAGACCTTGCAATGTTAGCATACTGGAGCTGGAAGGGACCTCCAAGATCATTCCCCTCAGCTTAAAAGTGAGAAATTTGAGCCTGAGGGTCATAGATTAGAACTGGAAGGGGCCTGGCCATCAGTTGAGTTCAACTCTATTTTTCTGAGAAAGAAATTGGGACATAAATAGTTGAGGACTTACTCAGGGTCACATGGCTATTAAGTGTCTGAGACAGAATTTGAAGTCAAGGTTTTCTCACTCCAAGTGTGACAACTCTGACATTGTGCCATAGAGCTTCCTCCTGAGACCATCTGGAAAGTACTAGAGCAAAAACAGCTCTAACATTTGGTGCTCATGGCCCCCATTTCATGTTAGTAAAATTAAGTCTCATACCTTTCTCCGCTTGTTCTTCCTTCATGGGTTCTCTCTCCCAATGGCAATAGCATGCTTCTGTAGACTAGATGTCTTTAATCTTCCATTGGTGGTCACTGCTTTCCAAACCAGGGTTCCAAGTCAGCCCTTCTGGTGGTGGGGGAGTCCCTGCTGTGTTGCAGAGACTGAGTGTCTAACCCTTCAGTTCTCTTTGTGTGGATTTCCCTTTCAGGAGCACAGCTACCTGGGAGAGAGCCCAGTGGGACGGCTCCTGCGACCGAGGCGCGGCACCAGCCACCCAGCACAAACTGCTTCGGAGGTAGATCCAGGTATGGCTTTCTTACTCCTAGCTGTCTGGAGCAGCCAGAACTGAGGATGTTATTGGGTTTATTCAAAGATGGTGGGCAGTAGCTAAGAGACAATTTCACAGGAAAACTTTCAGAAATTCCCAATCCTCTTAAAAACTGAAGCTTTTTCTGGTATTTCAGAGGTGAAAGTAGAACCCTGGTCCTTTGGAAAGGAGGAGTTTAGACTCCTTGGTATGGATGGTGGTTGGCAGACTTGATAGCTCTGAGTGAGCAAATTTGTGAAAGGTCATAGAGAAGATCATGGCTTTACCCTTTCCTCCATCCGGTGCCATTGTCGTACTGCCCCTTTTAGAACCCACATACAGAACCCTTGGGATTTGCATCATAATGTGTCCCATCCTAAGTTACTTCATTTTGTTTAGTGAAATTCCCATTTTGTCCTTGTGTTAATAATGAAAAAGTGTTCCCATGGCAACAGTTATGAGCAGAGAGGAGCTTGGGGGTGGGGACAGCCTGGCCTGTTTATTACAATGTACAATGTCTCCAGTCACCTCAAGGGAAAAAGCCATCTGACAGTCGGGTGTGCTCCTCAGAGAGCAGCCGATAAATTGATTGGTAAAGTCCCCATTAGTCTTGGTAAATTTGGGCAAAATTGTGCTGAGGCAGAAATGCCAAGAAGAAGCAGGTTTTAAAAAGCAAAGTAATATTACTTATGTCTGTGTGACCTTCGGCGAGGCTGTTCTGTCCATCTCAGGGGACCCCAGGGGATTAAACTGGTTTCATGGGTTGATGAGTTGATATGATTTGACTTTTTTATAGTTTGAGAAGAGAGTGGGAAGGAAGGACTGGGCTTTTGGTTTGTTTTTATGTGTTGTCATTAAAAGCATCCTTTTCTTTTATCCCTTGAGTAAGATGAGATAAACTGCTCTATCGAGATTGTAAAAAGGATGGGACAGTTATGCTCAGCTATGAATTGTTGGACAATTTTTAAAAATCTGAATAAATAATCCAATCTCATAGCACCAGATGAGTGATACCATTTAGCAATTCTTATTTCAGCGTAAGGAATTAATTTTTGGTATCCACAATGGGAAAGATTGGATCTGAACCCAGAACTAAAGTGGTAACTAGCTGTTTGGGAGGGAGAGGCAACTTTACCCTCTCATTTGTTGAAGACTTTAGTCACAAGTATTTTGGAGTTCCGTTTGCTTTAATAAGCTTTCTTTGTAGTTGACAGAGTTAATGCATCTTTTTACTTCAAGAACCAGAGGGGATGGTAATGGATAAGCTGCCATAATGCCTTGAACACATTTGGATTTGCATATCTGATCGTTGACCCCAGAATTTCTCTTAAAGATTAATTTAGGAGGAAAAACACATTCACATGTACACACGCATTCCTTCTCAACATTGTAATTTGTTAAAAGTTGTTAAAACATCCACTGGATTCCTCCATAGAGATTGTTCTATGCATGTTATGAACATTCAGTAAATATTGAAAGTCATTTCTGTATCCATTGTAAATACCATGTGGATTCTTTGCAGATGGCCAGACGGCAGTATTGTTTATCTAGTAGCAATATTTGGTACTCTGGTACTATACACACACACACACACACATATATATATATATATATATGTGAATATGTGAAATCCTTAGAGGATGGGCTTTCTGTGGGTATACATGTGGGTGCTGCCATTTCACAGAAAACCCTTTTGGAGATGTTGCTGTTTTGTTAGCTTATTCTGAGCCTGTCAGCTCCACCATATTTTATTGTTGCTACTCCATATGGTAATAGTTAATGCAATAATAAATGTGGGGGGCCTTGTAGATTCAGGAGCTTGAGAAAGGGTGAATTATTGCCTGGGAGGTTAAATTTAAGAAAGACTAGTGTGGGGAGGAGAAAGAATTGACCTCCACCTTTTCAATGACAGCACTTTATTCTCCTGCCCCTCGAGCATAGTGAAAGATTAGCTTCTGTACTCAACCTCCTAGACTAAATATTTAGTTCTTACTGTCTGAGGGGCAGGTTTTTTTGGGACTTACATCATGCCAGGTTCCCTGAAGAGACTGAAATACAGATGCCTGGTCAGGACAGTGGCGCTATCCTGGTGTCCTTTCCTTGTTCTCTCTTGTGCGGCATTCACTGTCACAAGAGCTAATTGACTTAGCCTCTATTTAGTCTTACTAACCCTCAGGATTGTATCAGTTTTGAGACCATCAGGCAAACAGCTAGCTCTTGACTACCAGGCTAGAACTCAAAGCTTTGTTTCCAAGTGGGATTATCTCTGATTCCCCCAAACTCTCTGCATGAAATATCTTAATAGGTTCTGTCTAATTTCCCATGAGAGGGAAATGTCCCAGCAATATATTTGGCTTCAGTTGTTTTGGGAAAAGGCTGAGAGTTTATAATCAATGGACGTATTTAGAAGAAGATAGATATTTCCCAGTCTTAGGAAATTTGAGAGGGGCAGTCTGAGGAGCTAAAGAAATTATTGGCTAGTAAGCACCCCCAAGTGCTACCCTCCCAAATTAAGCCACACACTTAGCACTTAGCACTGAGAACTTCCCAGGTCCCCTGATATCTGCTGTGATGCTTTTGGTTTATCCAGGAAAAACTCATGTCAGCAGTAGCCTTGAAGTGATGTTTTATGGCCAGCATAAGATTGTAGATTTAGAGCCATAAGGGTTCTCAGAAGCCATTTAGTCTTAACCAGCCAGCTCCTTCGCTTTATAGATGGAAACTGAGGTTCTAAAAGGGTCATCATCAGAGTTGCACCATGTTAGGTAAAGAGTACACTCAAGCCTGGGTGCTCTGGCCCTAAACCTAGGTCTCTTGCTGCAGTCTTAGTTTGTCATCCACTTCTCAGAATTTGCTTGAAGCCAGTCCTGTTGCATATATAAATGTATTTTGTGTGAGGCAGTTACTGTAGTGAAATATTTATGTTAGGAGTTGGATAAATGGAATTTAAGCCAAATTGAAGAGTATGGCAACTGACACAGTAACTTTCGTGTCTCTCGTGGGCCAAAATATTCCACGTCTTTGGTAAGCTGATAAAATTCAATTCCAGGCAAAGAGGGCCTGGAAATGAGTAGATTTCCCTTGGAGGAGCTGGATGATTGCCCATGTGTATGGAGTTGCTTATTCAGAGTGGGCAAGATTGTTGCGGAGGCCCCTCTACCTCTCCAGAACGGGGCTGTTCTGATCCCAGATACAACAGGCATTGGAGAGAGCCTTTGTCTTCAGAACAATTTACTCTCTTAGCAGAAGCCCCATTCATTGATTAAAATAATAATGCTTTTTGATTCTATTTGATCTATTTGTCCTATTTGATTAGGACGCTTAAAGCCAATAATTTAAGAATTTAGAAAAAGGAAAAGTGTGGATTGGAGTATTTGGGAGAAACTTTCTGGAGAAGGGACAAAGATATATGCTGGTGAAGCTTTTCATAGACACACAATAACTCAAAATCACATTTGAGGGTAAATGAGAAGAGCCAGTGAAATACATCTTGAAGGAGAGGGAAATTATCCAAATAAAACCCAACCTTATACTAGCAGCCTTCTTCAAAGTCCCTGTGACATTAGAAAATGAGTGTGAAATTCTAGGCTTTGGCGTGGAAAGCTGTGATATTGGGGGCCTTTAATTAGTGGCCGAATTCTCAGCTACCTGAGATTTACTTCTATTACCATGTGAAATAATCAATGGACCAGATAATAAAGATCTTTCCTTTCCTTCATAAGCCCAAGTCTGTCTTGGGGGTAGGGAGTTTATTTTACTCCCCTGAATCCCCTTAAAATTTATCTCTGCAAATCAGTTCAGCTCTGCATTTGCCCAGGTGTCTTCTGACTTAGTTAAATGCTTCCTGAGCAGAATGCTTTTTTGAGTCCCAGCAACCAACCATCCACAGAAGCTAGTAAAATTTGGATTGTTGAGTTAAACTCCACTGTCAAAGATGTGTTCACGAATAACCCTGAAAGTATGAGGGTTCCTTGGTTAAGATGTTCTGTTCTGTTCTGTTTGTTTATTTACTACATATTGCTTTTTTTCCTTTTTGTTGAAAATATATCAGGCATACTGACTGAATCATTTTGTCTGTACTAACCTTGGAGGATCTGATAGACTTGTAATATTTTAGACTTGAACAAAGCCCCAAAGACATATGGAAACCTCTAAATAATTGGCCAAATGTGTCTGCAGACTGCCTGCCCCAGAATGGAAAGGAAAATAAACTAATGCTGGGTATGAATCCACTGGGAATATTTCAGTAAATCAAGGGAAGGCAGAAGAGGAGGGGTAGTATAAGCAAGAAAAAAAGGAAAGGAACAGATGGGAATCAAGCCTTAATTCCTTATTCTCTCCTTGACTTCTCATCTCTTCTTATCCTGGGATGGAAGGAGCCAAAGCTGCTGTTGGGAATATTCATTACTTAGAAATGATGGGATACATGATCAGCAAGAAATGGAGTTTATCTTCTGTTTTTGTTTTCTAGGTGGTAGTAGTTCCTATCTAGTAGCTCTCAATTATGTTCTGTTAAAGCCTAGTTTTTGTTATTGGGAACCTTGATCAGGAGGCCTTTTTTGCTTCCCCTAAGCTAGGAGTGCTTTTCCTTCTCAGATTACCTTCCACCTACTTAACTAGCCTCTTCTGTGTATGTACCCTATTGTTTCTTTTTTTTTTTAAATTTTCCTTCTCTATTTTGACTATTGCTGGTTTAGGTATCAGTACTATATTTGTGTCATAGAGTGAATGTGGCAGGACTCCTTTATTCCTTTACCTATCTTTCCATACATATATATATATGTATTTTAATTAAAGCTTATCTCATGTTTTGGCATGTTCTGGTCTGAGCAGTTGGTATCTGTGGGATGAGACTAGAAATATTGGAAATAAATCTTTTTCTCTTTCTTGAAAGTAAGACTTCCAGCTGTTGTGGGGTTTACCTTATTCATTCATTTGATAGCTATCTGTGGAGCTCTAGTATTGGGCACCATTCAGAATACAAATCGTAAAAAAGAATGTGTTTCTTTGAAGAGTTTATTCTGGCAGAGAATATGAGACATGTATCCCTAAATAAATGTAACACAAATCAGCATGTCATAATTTAGCCTCTCACCTAATTTTTGGGATATATCATTTGCTGCAGGGAGTTAGAATTTATTTCTGATTGTGAGTAGTAAATGAGGGAAGAAGGTAGGCCATAGTAAACTATGTAAAAGGGACATCCTGTTTAAGGGAAGGAGAGATAACCTTTCTTCTAATCATGACATAATGATCTATTTAGGTTCTGCAGTATGGAATTTTTATCACTAGAAAGTTACAAGTAAAAGATGGAGGATTCAGAGGAGATCTCTCCCTAAATAAAGGCACATTGAAGTAATAATTTATAAAATCCTATGTGGACAATGACTAGAGTAGAAAATGATAGCCTATAAAAGTAGTAGATAAATGTGAATGTCAAGGAAAAAGTTAGCAATGAGAATAAAGAGTAGAGGATGATCTCTGTTTTGAACCTGCATGAGAAGTTGGTGGTAACCTGGACTTGAGGAATAGGGAGATTAGAAAGAGGGAAGGGACTGGGGAAAGATGAATTCAGTTTTGGACATAAGTTGCAGATGTCCAAGAACATTCATTTGAGATATCCAGTGGATAGCTGGAGATAGGAAACTAAAAGGGGGAAGAGAGTTAAGGCTAATAATAGATCTGAGAAGAGAGGGAGCAATGAGGAGCTAGATTCTCTCCAAGAGATCTTCTTATTCTAAAAACATAAATACTGTTGATGTCAAGTTACTTACTCTGATCTTTAATTAATTTCTAGATTTATGGATTGCCTATAAATGGTTTTATGACAGCTTAATTGTTTTTTAGCTTTCAATAAAGCTTAAGGACAGGTAATATTTTCCAAAATAAAATTATTCTACTTGTAGTACAAGAAGTATCTTTTAGTTTGTGATTTATACCTTGCCTTGGATCCTAACTTTTTATGTCTTCCTGAGTCAGATTTTGATTGTTGGCATAGTTGATAGATTCCATTGCCGGCTAGCTAGAATATTATCGATTTTGTGGTTGTTTTTTTAAATTAAACATGATACATTTATAGCACCAAAAATCTAGAGGCATAAGGAACCTCAAAGGATGTCTAGTCCAACCCCATCATTTTACAATATGAGGATTATGAAGCCCATTAGGTATTAAGTGATTTATCCAAGTCCTGTAGGTAGTAAGCAGCAGAAGTAGAATTTGAACCCATATTCTAGAGTCAGCACTCATTATCCTAAGCGAGAACTTGATTTTGTCAACAGTGTACAATATTAAATATATTTATTGCTTATCTAAGCAATCACAACATATAGATTATCCTGTTCATTATCCAATGAGATTTATGTTCCTTTTTTAAACTAGAATTACTAGATATTTTCCATTAATATTGAGAATTTTGCATATACCATTTTAGATATTACATTCATCAACACTAACAAATACTCCTGACTTCTTATAGCTTCTGATAACTTTATACTTAGAACTTTCTTCATTTTATCCTAAGAATCTAATTTCCTTTTTTCTGATTATTTCATGCTGGGAGTTCTCAATGAATTATCAGCCAAATGAGCATTTGTTAATTAATTATATAGTAATATAGTGAATAAACAGCAAATTAAATAAATAATTGAATAATGAAACAAATAGGTGATATGCCTAATATGTGCCAGACTCTATGCTAAATTTGGGAGATATTAAGAAAGGCCAAAAAAAAAAAAAACAACAAAAAACAACCCCTCATTTGATCTTTCCTTTCCATTAACTATCATCCTATTTTTCTTCTGTTCTTTGTGGCCAGACTGGAAGAGGTTGTCTGTAATAGGGGCCTCTACTTTCCTCCCATATAGGGAGGCTTCCATTTTCCATGGAAAATGCTCTCTCCAGAATTACTAGTGACCTCTTCGTTGCCAGATCCAATGGCCTTTTCTCAATCCTTTTTCTCCTTTGGCTTCTTTGCAGCCTTTGATTGGTTAATCACTCTCCTCTCACTCTCCTCTTTGATCTGTCCCTTCTCCTTAGGTTTTCAGAATATCCTCTCAGTGGTTCTCCCTCCTATTTCTCTGACTGCTTTTTCTGTCTTTTTTTCTGGACTCATATCTAGATCACACCCTCTATCCCAAAGGCTACTGTCCTAGATCTCTTTTCTTCCTCCTTACCACTTTACTTGGTGATCTTATCAGCTCCCAGAAGTCTAATTTACCCTTTCTGAACTTGGGATTCTGAAATTAATCTGTCCTATCTCTTTGCTGACTTGTGGTCTTACATCTCCAGATGCTTTTCAGACCTCTCAAACTGCTGGAGATTCAGTGACATCTTAAGCTCAGTATGTCCAAAAATAAATTCATTATCTATCTTACCCAAACCCTCTTTCCCTCCTATCTTTTCTGAGTGTAGAAGGCGGCATTATCTTCCGATCTCTCAGGCTCAGAGCCTGGGTGTCATCTTGGACTCTTTACTCTCTCTTCATCCCCTCATCTCTAGGTTTCTGCTAAGTCCTGCTGACTTTTCTAATATGACCCTTTCTTTTTTCTGACACTGCCCTCACTCTAGTACAGGCCCTCATCCCTATCATAAAAACTTGCTGGAGATCTGCCTGCCTGGTGTCTCTTCCCTCTCTGGTTCATCCTTCCACTAAATCTAATCAAGTCTAATCATGCCACTCCCTACTCAGTAATCTCAGTGGCTCCCTATTTCCTCCAGGATTAAACACAAAGTCTACCTTTTTCAGTCTTCTTACATTTTTCTTCCCAAAAATGTACTCTTTGATCAAGTAATATTCTTAATCTCTGGGGTCTGGGTGTTGTATTTCGCTGTTCTTTTTCCTCCAAGGTGACTATTGGCACTCCCTTTAAGTACAATACCACTTTCTAAGGTTGTCTTGCCTAACTCTTAATGCCTTTTCTTTGCTAATTATTACCTATTTGTCTTTTCTGTATATATGCTTTCTATGTTTGTTTGCATCCTTACTACTTTGAAAGCTTCTCCAAGAAGGGAATTATCTTTTGCCTCTTTTTGTATGCCCAGTGCTTAGGACAGTACCTGGAGCATTTAATAATTATTTACTTATTGATTGTAAAAGAGGTCATGCCCTTATAGAGTTCTAATGGGGGGACACAACATGTAAACAACTGTAGAAGCAAGATCTACTGAGGAAGAATTTGAGGTGATCTCAGAAGGATGTCATTAGCATTAAAGAGTACTACCTTTTTATATTTTCCATCTCTTGAATAATTGTGCAGGACTGGCTTCCTTCATAAGCTTGCCTTTCTCTTAGAGAGCTGGTTTTTCTGATAATTTGGTAATAGTCTGTAGAATTCTGCAGCCTACTGCGTGCATTCTTCACTAGCTCCTGCTCTGAAGGCTTTTGTGTTGGCCCCATTAGGTGTTAGTATTTCTGCTGTTAATTTGTACTTTGTGATTTTTTTCTGATAGAAGACAAATTATCATAAAGCAAATTCTTTTTTGTCGAATTTATTTTTTATTCATATCATAGAATTTGGATTTGCTTTTGCCGGTATCAAGAAGTTAGGGGAATCCTTGCAGATTATTATTAGTATTATTATTATTTTTTTTTTTGCTGAAGCAATTGGGGTTAAGTGACTTGTCCAGGATCACACAGCCAGAAAGTCCTAAGTGTCTGAGACCAGATTTGAACTCAGGTCCTCCTGACTTCAGGGCTGGTGCTCTATCCATTGCGCCACCTAGATTATTTCTGCATATTCTTATTCTGAAAGGGACAACTATCCTTCCTCTCTTAGTCTGGTTTAAGTTTTTTCCCCATTTCCTCATTTGACAGAACTGAAATGGGAGCTGACTGAGTAGTCTCTATTCTGTTCCATGTTCTTGGGCATCTTGTCACTCTTGGCATGGTCTCCAAGGCTCATATACTGGCCGTGTTTTATTGTAGCACTGCCTAAAGGTCTTTGGAAGCTCAGTGTGGCATCCAGTTGCACGCCCATGTTTGTGTTTGAAACACTCCTCGTCTCAGCTTGTTTGTCACTGGGATTAGTCTTTTTGTTTTGAACTTTTTTTCTTGACTGATGCTTTCTAAATCTAATCTAAACGTTCGCCTTTCAAATTGAAAGTTAGCTTTGGAATCAGAGAGGAGCAGCTATGTTGGAATGTTTTATTCTGCCAAGCAGATGTGCCCTAATCCTGCCCAAGTGTTGCCCATTCACACCTAAGAATACTGTCTGGCTTTTGGGTAGTTGTCCCTCTCCCTACCACTCCAGAGCTCTTCAGCCACATAGAATTGCAAATTTTGCCCTAATATCATTTTCTCCATCTGTTACTGGGATTTTAGAGAGCAGGATTTTATGCCAAAAAAGCTGGAAGAGACACATCCCATTGAAACTAGGATAAAATATGGTGTTGGAGTTCTTCAGTGAGTTTGGATTAAAGCTGCTAATACTTAGGGTTTGTATCCTAGGCAGGAGACTTAAAAAGGCAGTTTTTTCTTCTGGCTACATGTTAATTAAAATTAATCTCTGATTCCCATTTGAACAATTTAATAATACTAGCACTTGTTATGTGCCAAGGTACTATGCTAAATGCTCTATAATTATTGTTTCATTTGCCTTGCCTCGTATAAGCTTGGATGTGTTGAAAAGTACAACTAGTACTATGAGTGTGGTACATTGTGAAGTTCTTGTGATTTTTTTCAGTATATTGATTAGTTTTGCTGATTTTGACTTTTTTGGGGGTAGAGGGGACGTCCTTAAAACATTATTATTTATAGGGAATGCTTTTGTGAAGGAGTGGGGAGGGGAGAGATACTGAGCAAAATTATGGCTTATAGAAAAAAAACATCAATAAAAACTTATTTTAAAAAAAGAAAGTATAACTAACAAATTATGATGCCAGATAGAATTCCTTCATATTTCAAGATGATCTCTGACAATTTTAGTATGTGGGTATAGGTGAGAAGAGTTCTGGGTGATGATTTTCCTCCCTAGACTCTGATAATAAAGAATAGTGCTATGTGAAGACTGGACTTTGCTCTTCTGGGAGATAGTCCATCTATCCATCTAGCTTTAAATATACTATTGATTCTGACCTTGGGGATGTTGGGGGCAAGAAAACAGTAGGAGGGGCTGCAGAATCAGAAGTGTTCTAGAAGCTCCTTGAGAGGGGAGGAAATAACACTGACTTGGTTTGCTGATACTTTGGTTCCTTTTAGCTTCTGTGCCTTTCATAAGTAGGCCCTGAGTTTAGGGATCTATTTAAGATTCCACGTGGCCCCATTTTGGCTCCTGGGTGCATCAGCTATATTCCTTTTGGCTCATATCTGTGCTGTTGAATCTTCCTGCTGAGGTAACTGAGAATCAGGATAATGCATTTTGGGGGACTGCTGAAAGTTTTGAAAATCAGGTTCTCTCCCATTCCTTGTTGCCAGAGATTCTGAACCCTGCCTCATAACACATGCTGGTTGGTCCTTATATAAATAAAGACATGCTGTGGGGAGCAGGATTCAGGGCCTTAGAAATATGTTCATTTCTAAAAATAAGGTTTCTTAGCATTTCCTTTCCTTTTCCTCCCCTCCTATGTTTAGTGTCCTTAGGGGCTGCCCTTCCTCCTCCATGGCCTAGATTTGTGGTGTCAGACTTAGACCTTTGGGGGCCCTGGTTTGAATATAAAGATCCCTGCGGGTATTTATTGATGTGTGTTTTATTTATTTTGTTCAGAATGTTCAATTACATTTTAATCCAATTCAGGCTGCATCCCAGAAGGCTGATACTGTGTGTGACATCTCTGGTCTAGTTAACACTTCCTTCTTCCCAGTGTTCCCATAGCTTCTCAAGGTTTTTTCAGTTTTCTTTTTGTCTCTATTCAGCAGCAGTTGTGGCATAGTGGAGAGTGTCTCTGGAGTCAGGAAGATCTGTGAACTTCAACTAGTCACTGAACCCTATTGCCTCAGTTTCCTCAACTCTAAAATGGGGATTTCAGTAGCCCTTAGTTTATGTAACAGAGCTTTCCCTGTTGGTACGCTTCGGGGACAGGCTGGTGGAAGCTGCCCTTCATTAGACTTATTTAAAAGCATTAGCATCTAGCACACCCACAAAGCCAGTCAGTCATGGGAATCAGACCTCTGGGTTATGTGTGTGCTTCAACTTCCTCAGCATCATTAGATATTCACATAAAACATTTCTTTATGTCTACTATGTCTGTGTTGCTTTAACTGATGGAGAAAAATGATGTGAGAATGGGAAAGGAGGAAAGAATAGGCATGTATATGATGCCTACTATGTACCAGGTAACATGCTAAGTGGCTTCTTCCCCAAAAATGATTCTCTCATTTCATTTTCACAACAATCCTCTGAAGTAGGAAACGGGCAAATAGAGTGACTTGCCTAGAAAGTATGGGAAGTCCTTTTCAGTGCTGGACTGAGGTTCTCTCTTGTTTTTTGCCCCTTTTTCCTTTTTTTCTCTGTGAATGATGTTATCTCTGGGGCTTCTGTTCTGGAAACTCCCATTTGGTGGTTGTCTAAGAGATTTGCAACACTTCTCTGAGCTTTTTTCCTCAGTCTGTGTGATCATTGTCAGTCTATAAGCTATTTCTAGTTTCTACCTCTCTTTCTTCTACTTTACGCTTCAGTTGTGTACCATTCTTTCCTCGATCTGTCTTATACAGAAATCTGTTCTAGCCCAGTCAAAGCTAAACAAAGGAGCTATGTCTCTCTTGAGGCTTTGATGGAAGTTGGGAGGGCACAGTACATCTTTAGCATTTGGTCTGGGATGGGAGCAAATCAGGAGTTACAGAACGTTCTGCTCTCTCTGTTCAAGACACCTCAAAGCCGTTGACTATTGAGGCTTGTTCTCTTGGGCTTAGGGATAAAACTGAAGTAGTGAAACTGTTTTCCCCTGAACTGGGGCTGTGTCCCCTGGCCCTTTTCCTCAGGGTGGTGGTAAGGTTGGCTCATTCTTATGGAGTGCTAATATTGCTGGCTTCGATTTTGTGCGACTGAAGCCGAATTTTTTGGTTCTAAAAATCAGCCTTGCCAGATATGTCTGCTCCACACCCTTGATTGGAGCAAAAAAATAAAATAAAATAAAAACAAAACTGCATCCTTTTGTCTTTCTGAAACTCACCATGGACTTGACAAACATTTATTTTTACCTTGTCTGCCTTTTGTGAGGTTGGCAACCTAGAGGCAGGGTGTGGAAAGGAGTCATAAATTATGCGTGGGATGTCTGGAATGGGCCTATTTTAACTCAGAATTGCTCCTTTTCCTTTTCACTTTTTCTTCTCAGTCCTCTCCTGCTGCCCCCAGCTCAGGTTTAACCTACATTTTACTGGGGAGGTTGGTATGGAGAGAGCATGAGGATTGGGATTGTCTCTCTCATTTTTATTTCTCTGAATGGGAGAAGCAGTATCTTCTCCCTCCCTTCCCCACTTCCCCCCCACCTTTTTTTTTTTTTTTTTTTTGCTTCTATTTTAAGTGCCTATTTTCCCTCTGGGCCGGTCTTGCTGGAAGTTGGCCTGGTCCCACTAAAATTTGTTTCCATGCTGCTATTAAAAGACAATAACAGTTAAGAGGACTTGTAGGAGACGGGCAGGAGATCAGCAAGCTAATAACTGTTTGGGACTAATCTGTTAGAGTTTTATGATTTGTAGTACAAGTTAGATTTGGGGAACATTTATGCTTATTCAGTTAGTCCTGTCTTCTGTAAATATTATAGTATGATAGACTTTGTGACTTTGGGCAAGTAATTTTACCTTTCAGAACCTCAGTTTCCTTGTCTATAAATGAGAGAGTTCACCACTAAGGTTCCACCGTTGGTGGAAATCTGTGATTTTGTGATGCTGTGATCTAGGCCAGCCTACTCATTTAAAGATGGAGGGAGCAAAGTCCAATGGAGTGACTCTCTCAGAATCTAGAAAGTTGGCATGGCAGAACTGGAATTCAATCCTCTCAGTCCAGCATTATCCCATATTGTCTTCCAAATCTTGATAGGACCAGACTTGTTATTAGAGATTCACCACAATACTTAGTAAATGCTTAATAAATATTAAGCTTAACATCAAAAATACTAAGATCTTGGCATTTGGTCTCCTCACTTTCTAATATCACTGCAGATGGCAGTCCTGAAATTAAAAGACACCTGCTCCTTGGAAAGAAAGTTCTGGAAAATCTGGACAGTGGACATCATCTTTCTGACAAAAGTCCAGACAGTTAATGCTATGGTTTTTTTCAATAGCAATGAATGATTATGAGAGCTGGACTATATAAGGAAAGCTGAGTACTTTTGAGAGTCTGTTGGATAGCAAGGAGATCAAATAAGTCAATACTTAAAGAAATTAATTCAGAATACTTACTGGAAGATAAAATACTGAAGCTGAAGCTTAACTACATTGGTCTTATAGTGAGAAAATTACTGGATTTACTGGAAAAAAACAAAATAACAAAAACCCTGATGCTAGAAAAGACTGAAGGTAATAAGAAAAAAGGACAGCAGAGGATGAGATGATAAATAGCGTTTTGGAAACAGTGAATGGGAGCTTGGATAGACTTTGAGAAATAGGGGAGGAGAGAAGGGCCTGGTGGGCTGTAGTTCATGGGGTCACAAAGAGTTGGACATGAATGAACTTTAGCAATGACAAATGCTTGTTGGTTGGTTTTTCCATTTTGGCCATCCATTTTACTTAGATAAATGAATAAACTTCATAGTTGTGTATCTGATCATGCTTGATTTTGCCACTTTTTGTTGTTGCTTGTCTTGATGTTTCTCTTCATCAACAATTGAGCCACTTCCTGAGATAGCTAAGGGACCCCTGGATGAGAATAGCTATCTTGATGATAGAATTAGCATTTTCTTAAGGGAAAGAGTTTTGATAGGAAAGTGTCTGCCTCTTGTTTGGGATCAGAATTCATATTTGAGATTTGGGCTCTCTGCAAAGTGAGCTGGGGTTCCTCTAGCCAGAGACAGTACTGATTACATCTGGGATTTTGGCTGCCTTAGCTATTGATATTCAGACTAGTCTCGGGTTGCCAAGGAGACTGAATATTTCTCCCTCTCCAAAAGTGGGGGATCAGGCCAGGTTTGAGGTTGCTGGCAGCGTCTGCACTCAGTTGTCTGTGATGAAAGCCTAGCTCATCCCCAAACACACCACTGCAGTTTTCAGTGGTGCTTTTTTTGTGTATGGGGGCTGTGATGGTTTGAGCTTTGGGGCCAGATTCTAATCAAGATAGAGCTCCATCGTTAAGGTTTGATCTGATCAAAGTCTTTAGTGAAGGAAACTGAGCTAAGTAGAACATTTTCCCCAGCTCTCTAGTTATTCTCTTTCAAGGTTGTTTTATTTTAAATTTAATAGTGGAGTGAAAAATTGGAAACCCCAGATTTAGGGGAAGGAAAGAATCTGGGGAGGGGTACAGGGGTGAGGCTGTGATCTTATCCAAAATGGTCCCAGCTGCTTCTGGTTTCTTGTGGGGGTGGAGTGGGGAGGAGAATAAAGCAGACACTGCTCCTCCATATACAAGCTAAACTGCTGTCATTAGTGGTTAAATGCTTCTTAAACTCTTCTCTCTTGACTTTGACCACACACCCTTTTGTGGAAGAGGGAGTAGAATATGGGACTGAGGAGGGTAATGAACTCCACCCAGTTGTCATACCCAGCTGCGCTACTAGGGGACAAGGAGTCCGGGCAACTGCAAGTAATTATAGGCTTCTCTGAACCCAAGGGTGTAGCAGGGCTGATGGGGCAGGTTCTCTGTTACCTCAGCAGCTCTTCTCTGCCTAAGCCCTCTCAGCCCTTTTCTGAGGGCTACATATAGAATGAATAATTGAAATGGATTTTGCCTTTTAAAGGGATTCTCGACTGAAATAAAACCAGGAGCAACCAACTTGGTCTCCCCCAGTTATTGCCTCCCCCACTCTGCTATAGATGTCAAAAATCAAAGCCGTGCTCTCAGTGTATGTGCTTGGCTGAAGGTATCCTAAAGGCTCAGTGATGTTAAACATTTTTTCCCTTGAGTGGGAAGGGACTTAAAGCTTTTTATTTTGTTTGACATAAAGAATTTAAGAAAGAAAATTGAGTTTAAAAAAATCCATATTGGGGCAGCTAGGTGGCACAGTAGATAGAGCACCAGCCTTGAATTCAGGAGGACCCGAGTTCAAATCTGGTCTCAGACACTTAACACTTCCTAGCTGTGTGACCCTGGGCAAGTCACTTAACCCCAGCCTCAGGGGGAAAAAAATCCATATTAAAGTTTTGTTTTTATAGGTCATATTTGTCCAGTACCCATTTTCACCAGTCTTGTTTTCAGCTGTTGATGTTTCTCTGTACTCCTAGTTGGGAGTCCTCTTCTCAGAGAAACTTGGTTTTGTAACTTAACAGTTTTATGTACTGGGCTGAGGATGAGAAGAGTTGAGTTTAGCCAAAATATCATTATGGCCTCACCTTGTCAGAGGGGGCAAGCAAGCATCCTCTGAATCTAGAAAATATGGGGATCCTTTCAGTAAGAATCTGAAAAATATATATGCATATTTGATCTAATCATTATGTTGACCGATAAAGAAACTCCTCTGGGTCTCCTTTTGTGGGTAGTCTTAATAGTCTGCAGGGGTGACTGCGAGGTCTTAATTCAAAAGGCCTTTGATAAAAACACATGGTTACAATATATGGGTAAGAAAAAGAAAACAATTTCTTCCATTGGGAGATGCCTCTTTCTCATAATAGTTCACATCTTTTTTATTCTTTGATTCCCAAGGACACACAGACATCCTGTTGGACCAACCAGAGCCACAACAAATGTTGAACAGAGCCCCAGTAGCAGGAATCGACACCGGCAACCAGCGAAGAGTCAGAACCATAGTGGCTTGGCTAATGGCACAAGTGAGTTGTTGCATATAATAATTTACATTGACTTAGAAGGACATACTTAATTAAGGCAAGGAATGTTCTATGACAGTTGTTTTTAGTATGTGCTTAGGAATCTAGCTTTGGAATGAACCATTGATAAGAAAAAAAGATGAAACAGAATTATTGTGTAATTCAGAGTAACAAAATGATCAGGTACTAGAAGAGAAGAATGAATCAATTCATTTTTCTCTTGACTTGCTTTCTTTCTAGTACTTACAAAGAAAGTAGAGGCTATCTTTTTTTTCAGACAGTCTCTTCTTTCTTCACATCTTTTCTATGTTATCCCTCATTCTTCCTCTGCTTTTATTTCTGAGGAAGAGATGACTCTTCTTGGCAAGACCATGTTCATCTGATTTGACTTCTCGAAAAACTTCCTCCATCAATCATTCCTTTCCTTCCTCCTCTTCCTCCCTCCCCCCCCCCCCCACATAATCTTCATTTTCTCCCTGTCTACTGGCTCTTTTTTCCTTCCTGTCTCTCTTCATTCCAGTGCTGCCAAAACAAATAAATAAATAAATGAATGAATGAATGAATAAATAAACAAACAAACAAATAAATAAATAAAATCTTCCTAGAGTGTAGGTCTGACTATAAAGTCTTTCAAATTTAAAGCCTGGCTCTAGCTTTCTTTTCCAAACTTATTTGGCATTATTGACCTCATCACCTATGTTCCTGCCAAACCGACCTAGATTTGGTATTTGCTGTTCCTTGAAATTGGCATTCTATCTTCCACTCCTCTGCCATTGCACCGACTGTCGGCTGCTTATGTAGAATGTTCTTCTTTATCACCTCTTCCTCTCATAATCCAATCCTTAGATTCTTTTAAGGGAAATGTCTTTTATGGAAAGCTAATGGTCTCTTAGTTGACAAATCCAATGTTCCTTTTTTCAATCCTCATTTTTCTTGACCACTCTGCAACACTTTTTAAAAATAGTATTTTATTTTTCCAATTACATGCAAAGATAGTTTTCAGCATTTACCTGCGCAAAACCTTGGATTCTAAATTTTTCTCCTTCTTTCCACACCCTCTCCCTTGTGCTCAAAACAGCAAGCAATCTGATATAAGTTAAACACGTGCAGTTCTATTAAACATACTTCCATGTTCATCATGCTGCACAAGAAAAACCAAATCAAAAGGGAAAAAACACAAGAAAACAAAACCAAGCAGACAACAGAACAACAAAAAAAGTGAAAACACTTTCCTTAATCCACAGTCTCTATAGTTCTCTCTCTGGATGTGGATGGCATTTTCCATTCCAAGTTTATTGGAATTACCTTGAATCACTTCATTGTTGAAAAGAGCCAAGTCCATCACAGTTGTTCATCATATAATCTTGTTGTTGCTGTGTATAATATTCTCTTGGTTCTACTCACTTCACTCAGCATTAGTTCATGGAAGTCTCTCCACGCCTCTCTGAAATCTTCTGCTGATTGTTTCTTATAGAACAATAATATTGCATAATATTTATATACCATAACATATTCAGCCATTTCCCACCTGATGGACATCCACTCAGTGTCCCAGTTCTTTGCCATTACAAAAAGGGCTGCCATAAACATTTTTGCACATGCCAGTCCTTTTCTCTTATTTAGGATCTCTGGGATACAGACAAATAGTGACACTGCTGGATCAGAGTATGCACAGTTTTATAGCTTTTTGGGTGTAGTTCTAAATTGCTCTCCAAAATGGCTGGATCTGTCACAGTTCCACCAGCAATGCATTAGTGTCCCAGTTTTCCCACATCCCTTCTGACGTTTGCCATTTTCTTTTCTTGTCATTTAAGCCAATCTGTGTTCTCTGCAAACTTTGACACTGTTGATCCTTTTCTCTTCCTTGATACTCTCTTCTCTTTAGGTCTTTATGACATACTACTCTCTATTGTTCTCTTCCTGCCTATCTGACTACTCCTTCTCTGTCTCCTTTGCTGTGTCCTTCTCCAAAAAACACTCTTTTAAGTGTAGGGAACCCTAAGGGTTCTGTCACACTGGATTATTTTCTGCTTTTATAATACTTGGCGATCTTATATCTCCAATGGATTTAATTTTCATTTCTGTGTGAATGCTTCTCAAAATTATCTTTCCTGCCCCAATCTCACAGCTGACCTACATTATTGTATTTCTGCCTGCCTTTCAGACATTTTAAACTGAATGGACATCTTAAACTCAATATGTTCAAAATGAAATATATCTTCCCCTCCCTGTTTCTGTCTTCCCTATTACTAGAGAGGGAAAACTGGGAATCATCCCAGTTTCCTCATTCTCTCTTGCCCATATCCAAGACCTATTGATCTCATATCTCTTAAATATTGCCCCCTTCTCTCCTATGACATTACCATTATTGTAGCTCGGGCTTTTGGCATCTTGCTTTTGGATTGTTGCTGGTGGGTCTGCCTGCCATAAGACTCTTCCTTTCCAGTCCATCTTCCATTCATTCACTAAAGTGATTTTCCTAAAGCATAAATCTGACCATGTTACATAACACCTTACCTTTCTCTCACCCCCAAATAAATTCCAGTAGCTTTCATATTTCTACAGGATCAAAAACAAGATAATGTGTTTTGTATTCAAAGTACTTCATAACATATCCCCCTCCTACTTTTCTAGACTTATATCTTACTCCCTGAAACATATTCTTTACTCTAGTGTTACTGGCCTCCTATCTTGTTCCATGAACAAGATACTCCATCTCTCAACTTGGGGCATTTTCTCTGGCTATCTTCCATGCCTAAAATACTCTTCCCTCCTTTATTCCTATTAATGACCTTCTTGGCTTCCTTTAAATCCCAACTCAAATTCTGCCTTCTATAGAAAGCCTTTCTTCATCCCTCTTAATTCCACTTTCTTTCTTCTATTAATTATTTCCTATTTATCTTGTATACAGCTTGCTTTGTGTATATTTGTTGGCATGTTCTCTCCCCTGTTAGATTATAAACTCCTTGAGTGCAGAGATCATCTCTGATCTTTAGCACATAGTAGGTACTTAATAGATTTTTTTTTTTTTTTTTTGGCTGACGCAATAGGGGTTGAGTGACTTGCCCAGGGTCACACAGCTAGAAAGTGTTAAGTGTCTGAAGCCAGATTTGAGCTCAGGTCCTCCTGACTTCAGGGCTGGTACTCTATCTGCTGTGCTATCTAGCTGCCCTTAAATGTTTTTTTATTGATTGCTTTTTTAAATAGAGCTATCTTCTTCCTCAATTCATCATGCATTTACTTGTTTCTTGTGGTATACTCTATAGGATATAAACTCGTTGAGGGCAAGAATTATTTTCATTTTTCTATCTGTAGTACTTTTTATTTATTGATCATTTATTAAATGTTGAATGAACACAGTCATTACAAACACATGATATATACACTGTATGAAACTAGCCTAAAAGTTACTTTCCTTGCCCCCCAAAATATTACAGTGTAGAAGAGATATCAGTCAGCCAAATATCTCCAACCACAGATAAAAGTTTCAAGGTGGTTTATGCACCAGCTGACAAATTATTCCCTAAAAACCATCAGCGAGACAAGATTCTTCTATCTTTTCTTCCTCCCTCCTTTCTTTCATTCCTTGGTTCCTTTTTATTTCTTCTCCTCTCTCATTTCACCCAACAGAAAGATAGGATTTTCCTTGAAATCACTATAGAGATTGTAGTCTCCCTACTAAACCATGTCTGGGTTAGGAAGAGAATATAAAGGAAGAGAAAGGAAGGAATGTGATCTGAAGAGTAACAATTATAGCACTTTTTTTTCCTTTTTTTTGGGGGGGGGAGGAGGCTGGTGAGTACTTGGGGAAGTAGTTTTCTCATGGTAGCCTGTGAACAGAAAGAATTTGGAGAGATCCAGATAAGGGGGCACTCATCTGGATCTTTGTGCTAAAGATTGAACTGTGAAGGAAGACTTCTCAGGAAAAGTGGCATTTCCTTTTCTCCAGGAAATACTTTCTTTCTTTTAATAGTATTTTATTTTTCTAAATACATACAAAGATAGTTTTCAACATTCATTTTTGTACAACTCTATGTTCTAAGTTTTTCTCCCTCTCTCCCCAAGACAGCAAGCAATCTGATATATATGCAGTCCTTTAAACATATTTCTATATTTGTCATGTTGTGTAAGAAAAATCAGACTGAAGGGTGGGAAAAGATCATGAGAAAAAGAAAATAAACAAAAAGGTGAAACTATCATGCTTCAATCCTCATTCATTCAGTTTCTGTAGTACTCTCTCTGGATGCAACTGACATTTTCCATCCCGTGTCTTTTGGAATTGCCTTGAATCACCTCATTGTTGAAAAGAGCTAAGTCCATCACAGTTGATCATCACATCATTTTATTGTTCTGTGTGCAGTGATTTCCTAGTTTTGCTCACTGCAGTCAGCATCTTATTTATGTAAGTCTTTTGAGATTTTACTGAAATCAGCCTGCTCATTATTTCTTATAGAACAATAATATTCCATTACATTCATATATCAAAACTTATTTGGCCATTGTCCAACTGATGGGCAGCCACTCCATTCAGGAAATATTTTTTGCTGTGAAGATACCACATACAGAAGATATTTATTAAGGGAACCTTTTTCACTGAATCATAGCACTCATGGGAAACATTTTGAAAGAGAGAATGGAGCAGCATTTCAGGTTTTGTCATCTTGTCACAGCCAACAACAAGCCAACAACTTTTCTACAAAAGAGAATTAGACAGATTATATGAACACACAGTATCTAAAGAAAGGGATTTTAAGTCTTTGAGGGAAGAAGTAATATAATGGTATACTGTTTTGCTGAAGACCTGAATTGCATGATTTTCAAGGTTGTTATTAAAAAAAAGCTACCTGAACTTTAAATGAGAGAAACCCTTGTTCTTCATTAACTTGCATTACCCTGGTTCACACTGTATTAATTGTATTTCAGTCTAAAAAATCCAGATGGTGACTACCCTCTGTTTGTGTGTGTCTGAAAAGACCACTGTTTGACCAACCGTTGAAACACTGCACACACATTAAGAACCCAGGCTTACATAGAGAATTGGCAGGGTATCTGGGATCAGGCAGAAAGTTTCCAATTCCCATTACCTTTTGCAAATCACTTGAGTGTGTCCTAGTACTGAATGAACCTTCTGGTTCAAAAAACTACAAGATTTACTAACAATATGGAAGGAATCTTGTGAAATACCCTAGATCTTAGAAATTCCAAGCTCTCCAATTGCTGCTGGTTTCAGCCATGCTCATTTAGTCTCATTTAAGTATGATTATTAACATATGTTGTTTATTGGCTTTCTTTACTCTCTCCCTATGCCATATAGTAAGGCCATCTTACCTTTTAATTTTTTTTTGACTCCCTTTCCCCTATTTTACTTCTAAATAATTTTTTCCTGCTAGAATACTTATTTAACAGCTACCTTATTGAGTACTGTCAACCAGTCAACAGATATATATTAGCACCTTCTTTATATAAGACACTTTCATAATAAATATTAGCTGTGGTCCTTATCCTTAAGCAGTTTCCAATCAGTTTAGAAAGAGAGCATAAATACATGAACATTTAAATAAAAATATTTGATTAAATCATAGTATAAGACATGCCAAGGTAATAAACACTTTTCTGATTGATGTAGGCAGTTAGTATCATTAATTCAGAAGAGATCTGTTGTACGGGGGGGGGGGGGGGGGGGGGCTTCTAGAAATAAAGTATATGGAGGAGAGCATTCCAGATGAGAGAATCAGCTTAAGCAACACCACAGATTTTGGTAAGCCTTTGGGATAGATAGTGATTCATCTTGAGAGAGTATGGACACCTAAGAGACAGCTAGTTAGAAATGTTACTGATGCAGTCCCTGCTCTCAAGGATGTTCTGATTTTTTTTTAAAGAGACTTGACTTAATACACATGCAGAAAATTAGCACTGAAATGACTAAAAAATAACAAATGATGGTCTAAAATAAAGTGCCAAGTTGAATATTAACCACAACATATGGCATGGCAAGCAGATCTCCAAAACAAGTTTATCTTTCTCTCTCTCTCTCTCTCTCTCTCTCTTTTTTTTTTTTTTTTAATTTTGTGAGCACTTGCATCCCTGAAAACCTGCGATTTAGCCTGATTGTTATCTTCTCTCTGCTAGTTGAGGAAACTGAGGTGGATTTCAGTTCTACTCTCTACTAGCTTGTTAGTACAAATATTGTTCTCTCTCATGCTTCTTAATGTGAACTTTATATCAGAGATAGTAAAATCAAAAGGATCTTGAGAGGCTGAAGTATCAGTGCTCGTAACCAAGCCCAAACCAGCCAGATAAAATTTAGAGGGATAAATGTTTGGTTTGGTTTGATTTAGAGCTTTGATTTCATCATTGTAAGGAACTTGCCATAGAAGTTCCCTTCACCAGTGCAGATCAACAGTCTTAGGTTTCTGGGGCACAGAGGTTGTCATTAAAAAAAAAAAAAAAAAAACTTAATAGTACTCTCCCCCAATTACATGTAAAGATAGTTTTCAACATTCATTTTTGTAATATTTTGAATTCTAACTTTTTCTCCCTCCATCTTTTGCCTCCCCCCTCCCCAAGGCAGCAAGTAATCTGATAGAGGTTATACATGTTTATTATCATGTTAAACATATTTCCACATTAGCCATTTCTACATGAGGCTACATACTGTAGTCACACAGCTGGTATATGTTTCAGAGTAACTTGAACCCAGGTTTTCAAACTCCCAAGTCCTACTCTTGCATGTCAATTTAAAGATCCATTACATGAGAACAGAAATATGGAGGCCTGGTATGGCAGCAATTCATGTGCAAAATCTTTAGAGATTTTCATATACCATGAATGTGCTGTGAGCCAACAGTGATGTTGGTGGCTGGAAGTGCTTCTGTCTTTGACATACACCAGCTGTATGCCCCTGGTGGACACTGAACCATCTAGTGCCTCTTAATGCTTAGCAGCTCTTTGAGACTTTAAAGTGCAGAGTAGGCCCCAGGCTACATTGGCAGAAGCAGTTTTTCACTGAGAGTTCCCTGTGTAAATCCCATCTCCTCTAACCCCACAAAGTGCTTCGTATTCATAGACTATATTGTTCTTTTTTTCTTATGTAATAATGATATTTCCTTCACATTTTAATAATGCTTTGTAGTTACAAAGCATTTTCTACACATCTCATTCTAGTTACACAGCAACATTGTATGATGAGAAATTTAATTATTAGATCCATATTATAGATCAGGGATTGGCAAACTATGGCCCACCGACCAAATCCAACCGATTGTCAAAATATGGTTTTTACATGTTAAAAATATTTAAATTTAAATATTCAGATATTATTTGTAGCACAAAGGATTGTTTAAATGTTAAATGTTAAAAATGGTGCTTAAAAATATATAAACCACATTTAGCTTCTGGGTCTACAAAAGCAGTTAGAAAGTCAGATTTGACCATTGGGCCAGTTCACCAAATCTTATTTTAGAAAGGTATTTTAGAGGAGGTATTTTTCAGACCTGTTGAGGACAATTTCAAGGTTTCTTATACTATGCCATACTGCTTCTAATCAAGAGAACCAATGGAGTTGACCTTGGGAAGCATAGGTCCAACTTTGTTCCCATTTTGGGAGAATATTGTGTTTAGATGGAGGTACCACCCTGTGAAGGGGTCTTGTCAGAGGAGATCATATTCAGAGAAATGCCATGAGGTTGGTAGATTGTCTGGAATCCATGTTGGTTAAGGAACAATGGAAGAAACTGAGTGTGTTTAGTCTAGAGAAGGAAATTCTCAGGAGAGACGTGATCACTATCTTCAGATACTTGATGTGCTGTCATGGAGTAGAGGCAGCCTGTTTGGTTTTGTGTCTCAGAGTGGGACCACTGAGTAGACATTTCAAGAATCAGGTTTCAGTTTAATTTAAGAAGAGAAATTTCTAACATTGAGAGCTGTTCAGCAATGGACAGGGGCTTCTTCCTATCACCAAATTATTCAAATAGAAATGAAATGACCATTTTTCAGGGATGCTAGAGAAGGGATTTCTATGCATTTGGGGAGGTTGGAATGAATGACCTCTAAAATTTCCTTCTGACACGAGAATTATCTGATTCTATGCAGTATTCTGATTAATAAGAGGGATCTTAAAAGTCTTAGATAATTAAAACTTTAAAACTATTCTGAGTCTATTTGGGGGGACTTCGTGGAGAGAATTATATACTTTTACTTTCTACATGTAGGTTACTGATTTCCAAGGATTTAGAATATTAAAAAAAAACAAAACAAACAAAAAAATAACAACCCCCAAACAGCCTCAGCTTAACTTTAAAACTATACGAAATTTAGGCAATTTTATTTTTAGCAATTTTATCTTTGATTCAAGTGACATTTCAGGTTTCATCATTCTTCAATCCTGCCAGTGGCTTGAGATAAATTTCTGAATATTGGAGCCTCAGTTTCCATTTCTCTACAGTGAGAAATAATCTTTGTCTTTTTTTTTTTTTTTTCTTGAATCTGATCTAAAAAACTGGTAGCATAGAAGTCCAAAGTAGAGGGAGTGATAGTCTTTTAGAAGCTGTTGTCATAAACCTGTTCTGTTAGCTTCCAAGATAAGTACAGAGTAGTTGTGGAGAGGGGGTGAATTCTTAATCAGATAAGGAGTAGAGGGATCAGTGACCAGATCTACTTGATAACACTTTGAGGGTTTCTTCTTTATACTTTGTTCTCACTGACTTGGCCCCATTCTGGTCAAGTCATCCTGAGAAGATTGTTTTCAGTTTGAGGTGCTAGATAATTTTGATTAAATGAAATTTAAAATAATTTGCATGAATATAATTAATGTAACCAATATAAGAAGGGAAGAGTTCACAGGAGGGAAAATTCCTTTTCTTTCTTTTTTTTTTTTTAAATTATAACTTTTTATTATTGACAGAACATGTGCATGGGTAATTTTTATAACACTGTCCCTTGCACTCACTTCTGTTCCAACTTTTCCCTCCTTCCACCCCCTCCCCTAGGCAGTCTCATACATGTTAACATGTTAAAGTATATTTTAGATACAATATATGTGTGCAGATCCGTACAGTTCTCTTGTCGCACAAGAAAAATTGGATTCAGAAGGTAAAAATAACCTGGGAAGAAAAACAAAAATGCAAGTAGTCCACATTCATTTCCCAGTATGGTGTTAAGTGTGGGTCCATGCCTAATTTCTGCCATACTAATTTCCAGTTTTCCCAGCAGTTTTTGTCAGTTAGAGAATTCTTATCCCAAAAGTTGGGATCTTTGGGTTTATCAAACACTAGATTGCTATAGTTATTACTATTTTGTCCTGTGAACCTAATCTATAACACTGATCAACTAGTTTATTTCTTAGCCAATACCAAATGGTTTTGGTGACCACTGCTTTATAATATAGTTCTAGATCAGGTACAGCTAGGCCACCTTCATTTGATGTTTTTTGCATTACTTCCCTTGAAATTCTCGACTTTTTGTTCTTCCATATGAATTTTGTTGTTATTTTTTCTAGGTCGTTAAGATAATTTCTTGGGAGTCTGATTGGTATAGCACTAAATAAATAGATTAGTTTTTAGACTTAACTTTGGCAGATTCAGGAGGGAAAATTCTTTTAAAATATTTCTGATATGGTTCTATATTTAACATATTCACATAATTTAATAAAAAGCTGTGACTGAAAGCCATTTCCCAGTGTGTACTTGCCCAAAAATATGAATAAATATTTCTCAAAAGAATTGTAAATTAAAAACTATATGAAAAAATGCTCTGAGTTAATAAGAGAAATGCAAATCAAAACTACTTTGAGGTTTCAGGTCATATAGCAAATTGGCAAAGATGACAAAGGATGAGAAGAGTCAGAATTGAAGGATTTTCAGAAGGATGGGTGCATGAGGGCATTGTTGGTAAAGCTGTGAATTGGTCTAATCCTTCTGGGAAGCATTTTGGAATAAGGGGAAGAACACGATTAAAATATCCATACTCTTTTGACCTAGAGATTCCTGGATAACTACTTCAAGGTGGTCAGTGGCAAGATGAGAGGCTTCATGTACACCAAAATATTAGTAACATTTTTTGGTACTAACAAATGAAAACAAAATGTATATATCCATGGATTGGATAGTGGCTAATTAATTCTGGTTCACGAATGTAATGAAACATTATTGTCTTGTAAGAAATAAATACTATGATGATTACTGAGACAACAGGGTAAGATTTTTGAGAACTAATAATAAAATGACATAAGTGGAATCAGGAAAATCATGTGTAGTGACTACATCATGATAGCACAATTAAAACTGATAAAGCTTGACCCTGAAGAAGTTAACATATATACACATAGCATATGTATATTAGGTATTCATAATGAGATAATAGATGTAAAGCAGGTTTGCTAAATACTTTGCAGATATTGTCTGATCCTCACAACTGTGGGAGGGAGGGACTGGTATCTTCAGTTTACAGTTGGGGAAACTGAGGCAAGTCATGGTTGAGTGACCTGCCCAGAATCATACAGTTAGTATCTAAGGCCAAATTTGAATTCAAGTGTTAGGGATTTCAAATCTAGGTTATCTCCATGAGAAGATTCTAGATATCTCCTGCTTCTGTATATGTGGAACAACACTATGGAATGCCAGGCTTTTGAAATATATTGGTTTTGAGAAATTGTTTTTCTTCCTCCTTTTTGGGTCCTTAATTGTAAAAGATGGACCCCCTGAGAGGAATAGGGGAAAGAAATGCAGTGGGAAATATGGGTTATTAAAAAAAAAGTTATCAATAAAAACTATTTTAACAATAAAAAGTATAAAGCAAATTATTTGGGCCTACAGACTTTACACTAGTTTTACTGCCTTTTATTAGGAGCAGCCTCTCGTTATCATGGTCACATCTGTTCTTTATTGCTATCCTTTCACTGGATTAAATTAACAGAAACATTTACCCATATCAGTCTGCTAGACACATCCTTATAAAAATCTAAAAAAAAAAGCATCACAGAAGGTTGGTGGTGGCTTCAATTGACTTTAGACCCTCTGCCTGGATTCTTTTAGACCCTAAGTATGTGTTCATGTCAATTTTAGAACATGTGTGCTAAATTGATAAATTTAGGTAAAATTAGATAAATTAGCATGTGTTAAATTGATAAATATATCATTGCTGCTGCTCTAAACAGTATGAGAATATTTTAGGTTCTTGTTGTAGCAAAGAAAAAATAAGTTTAGCTTAAGGTAAAAACTTAGGGACTTAGTAAAAAGCAGCTAGTTGATTCACTGAGTTTCTGTACTTTTCAGTGAATGGAGAGTCTGCAGCAGTCACTGATACTGAAGAGCGGCCTGTGGTTGGTGTGACATCTCCCCCTGCTGCAGTGTCAAGTGTTACCCCTAACCCTGGGACTACCTCTCTCCCGGCCACGGCAGAACCTAGGGAAGGACAGGAGCCGACTTCTAGCGTGGGTGCGGCGCAGCCCCTTGTAGCAGCACCGGCTTCAGAAACACTGCCTCCTGGGTGAGTTGTCTCCACTCTGGGTGTAGCCCTTCTCTTCCAGTGGCTCCATCATTAATGTGAGCATCTATAGCTTTCCCTGTGGGAAGGGAGAACTGCAGGTAGTCCCTGGCCTGCTGGGCAAGGTGGCCTTGGAATCTGTCACCTACAGGGAATGAAAGGAAGGTGACCTTTTTTCAAATTTTGAAGGAAAACTTTAACTTGAGAACATGGCTTTTATAAAGAATAAGGAAGCTTACTTGGTGCGCCCTTTGCCTAGTCTTCCTTCCTAAAAGAAATTTGGGAAAGAGCTCCCTCCCTTCCTTTTTCAATTACATGTACAAAATTTTAGTATTAGTTTTTGTAAATATTGAATTCCAAATTCTCTTCATATTCCCTCCTCTGCCTCCTTATTGAGGAGGCAAGCAATTTGATATAGTTTATACATGTATAGACATGCAAAACATTTCCATATTAGTCATCTTGTAAAAGAAAACACAAATAAGAAAAATCAATTTTTTCTTTTTCCTGTTATACACTTTAATCGTGAAGTCTTTCAAGATTCTTTTATATTTCAGTGATTTGCTCACTCTTTATCTAGGTGAAACAAACATTTTATAAAAAGGAAACAAAGCCCACTTGTTTTCCAGTACTTATCACAACCTCTCTGGCTATTTAGCATGCTTTCTTAGAAACAATTTGTTGGACATGTTTAAGAATTCAACAACTGAAAATTCTTGTGAAGGTAAAAAAGATGAACAATTCCTTTTAACATTCCTATATATAGGAAAGTTAAAGGAAAATAAATACTAATGGTAATATTCCAATATTTATATATGTTTGTAAAAAAAATAAAATAAAAGAAGCTTCTTTTTGCCCTGGTTTTGCAAATAAATGGCTTTTGATGAATGAAAACTCAATATACTTTCCTAAATATATTTCTTCCCACTGTTCTCCTCTCAACTTCTATGCCCTCATTGTTTCTTTTTAGTGACTGTCCTAGATATATAAGAATATGGATTAACCCATAGAGCTGAATACCCACCTGATTTAAAATCTTAAGACAGGATATTTTTTTCCTCTTTATATTTTTTCTCTGTGGTTCACTCTAGATACAGTGCTGGGCTGATAGTTTTTTTTTTTTAATTCCTTTTTTTAAAAAAATAACTTTTTATTTTCAAAGTACATGCAAAGATGTTTTCAGCATTCACCCTTGCAAAACCTTGTGTTCCAAATTTTTTCGCCCTCCCTTCCCCCAAGCCCTCCCCTAGATTTCAAATAATCCAATGGATTAAACACATGCAATTCTTCTAAAACATATTTCCACATTTATCATGCTGCGTATGATAAGATCATAAAGGAAAAAAATGAGAAAGAAAGAAAAAAAAAAGCAAGCAAATAACAACAACAAAAAAAATGTAAAGATATTATGTTGTGATCCATACTTAATCCCCCTAGTCCTCTCTCTGGATGCAGATGGCTCTTTCTATCATAAGTCTATTGGAACTGGCCTGGACAACCTCATTGTTGAATAGAGCCAAATCCATCGCAGTTGATCATCACATGATCTTGTTATTGCTGTATACAATGTTCTCTTGGTTCTGCTCACTTCACTCAGCATCAGTTCATGTAAGTCTCTCCAGGCCTCTCTGAAATCATCCTGCTGATTGTTTCTTATAGAACAATAGTATTCTATAATATTAATATACCATAACTTATTCAGTCATTCTCCAACTGATCAACATCCACTCAGTTTCCAATTTCTTGCCACTATAAAGAGGCTGCCACAAACATTTTTGCCCATGTGGGTTCCTTTCCCTCCTTTAAGATCTTTTTGGGGTACAGACCCAGTAGAGATACTGCTGGGTCAAAGGGTATGCACAGTTTTATAGCCCTTTGGGCAGAGCCCCAAATTGCTCTCCAAAATGATTGGATCATTTCACAACTCCACCAACAATGTATTAGCGTCCCAGTTTTCCCAAATCCTTTGCAACATTTATCATTATCTTTTTCTGTCATCTTAGCCAATCTGAGAAGTGTGTAGTAGTACCTCAGATTTAATTTGCATTTCTCAAATCAATAGTGATTCAGAGCATTTAGAAAATTTTAAAACGTATGCTTGAAGCCACATTCAGACACCATCTGTTCTTTCTGGATGGATAGCATTTTTCATCATGAGTTCTCAGAATTGATTGAACATATTGTAGTATACCAAATATAGTGAAATAATATAGTATTCATTTTATCCTTAAAAAAATGACAAATGTGAGGAGTAATCATGGGTTCTTCCTTTTATATGTTGCTTTTAATATTTGGAAAGTATTCTTCTCAAAATAACACTGCGACGTAGCCATGGGACACAAGCAAGGTTTCTTAAGAATTAGTAGGTATCAGAGTTGGGACTTAAATATATACCTGTATGGTCTCAATTTCAGTGCCTCAGCCTCATGCCTCCCTATAAATATATAGGGAAGAGTATTGGAAGAATGTGTAGGTCAGAAAAACCTAGGATGGGTGCTCCCTTTGACAGAGATTGGCGTGTGTGGGACCCTAGCATGGAGTCTCTTAATGATTTTGGCGTGAAACACACACACACACACACACACACACACACACACACACACACACAGAGGATTAAGGCAGAGTGCATCAACCACAACCATAGAGTTCTTTTGGATAATTTTATTATAATATTCTAAAGATAGAATGCCAGGCCTGGAGTGAAGAAGACATTTTCCTGAGTTCAGATTCTGCCTCAGACTCGTACTGGTTGTGTGACTCTGAACAAGTCCCTTCACCTTGCTTGCCTCAGTTACCTCATCTGCAAAGTGTGCTGGAGAGGGAAATGGCAAACCACTCCAGTATTTCTGCCAAGAAGACCCTAGATGGGGTCATGAAGTGTCAGACACAAGTGGAAATGAATGAACAACTGAATTTTAGAATTGAAAGGAAAGTAGGAAGAATGTGTAATTTTTCTCTGAGTGTATACCTTGTTTTGTGGTGTTTCCCGGCAAGTCCTTTTAAACTCTGTTTAAGAACATAGAGTTTCAATTCTATCCACATTGAATGTTGTAGCTCTTTTTTTTTTTTTTTTTTTTTTTTTTTTTTCAAATACCTGGATCCTAGGAGGTGCGAGCTGACAGCCTTGAAGGATGGACTTAATAATAGGCATGGAAAAGTTTGTGGCTCGTGTCTGCTTGTGTCTTGTCGCTCCCCGCTGGGCTGGTCCCTCTTGTGGGGAGGAATGCCTGAGAATCCTTGTGTAATCTTTCATTTCACTTCTGCATTCTAATCTGGGAGCAAGAAGGCAATTTCAGGAGGAAAATAGCAGCCTGTGTTCCCTGTGAGTTGTTTGTTTTCCTTTTGCTAATGCTGCTGCCTGGAAGATCGGGGCTTCACTCGTGTCCGTCACAGGTAATTAGGGGGAACAGCTCAGTGTGTCTTTGTGTGGAGTGTGTGTGAGGGTTACTGTTCTCTGGGGTTGGACGCTTCCTGTTTCCAGACAGCTCTGAAAAAAGCTTTCTTTATCCCTGCTCTGGCTCTGGGACTGTGTGCCCTCCTCCCCCTCCTGCCGCCGGCCGGGCTTCTAGTCCGGGGGCCTCTCTCTTCTCCCGAAGCTGTTTGGAGAATGGCCGAGCCTGCCCACATCTCTGCAGCCAGTTTCCTAGGTCGAGGTACCTTTGATCTCGAGCATGGCTGTTCAAGGTGTCTCTCTCAGGATGCCCTTCCAGCCAGCTCTGCGTTTTCTCTACCCCAGTTTTTCAAGAGTTTGGGTGATTGGCTGGTCATTCCCAACTCTGTGGGTTGTTCTCATGCCAGTTGTCGCTTAGGGTCATTTCTGTCCATATTATGAGAGAAGAGCATGGAAGAAGCAGAATTGACACTGTTTTTGTTTAGGGGAAGACAAACTCAAAGGAAGCTCGTATGTCAGGGATCTTCAGGTTGGACAGTCGTATCCTCCTTGCCTTCTCCTTTGGGTTTCAGCATTGTAGACCATACAGATTGTTGATTGGCTCCCTGTATTGGGACATCCCTTGTACATGTCAAGTACTTTCCTATCTCTGCTTCCTTGTGCAAGGGCATTCCTTGTACAGGGGTGCCATTGCTCTCTTCAGAAAATGTTCTAGGTCACATGCTGCTTCCATGAAGCCTCCGCTCTCCTTCCCTCTGCTTGCCCCAGGCAGGCAAAAATGATCTTTCCAGACACTTTCTAATGCCCTGTTTAGTACCTCTCACTTCTCAGATTCTATTACATATTCTAGTCAGGACATATTTGTTTTCTATCATATCACTTCTGCCAGATTGTGTGCTCTATAAGGGCAGGGCACCCGCCTCACTGACTGAAGTATCTTCCAGTGTTATCCAGTGGGTTCTTCTAGCTTAGTAGGCCTCCATACATAGTAATTGAGTGCTTTCATAAGTCAATGATAGTTTTAAGCTGTCATTCACTGAAGCTTGTCAAAAAGCATGGTTTTCAGGCTTTGTCTTTAATGAAAACAGGACATTCATCCCTCTCTGATTGGCTTCTCCATCCTTTAGATCCCAGTCACTTGACCGATGTTACATTAATCTTTTCATTGCTAAATCTATGGTCTTTTCCTAATTTTTATTCTATCTGATTTCTTTACAGCTTTTGACTCCCTATCCCTACATGTTCCATGACCTTTTCCTAATTTGATTTCTTTACAGCTTTTGACTCCTTATTTTTATGTTTCATGGCCTTTTCCTCATTTTTATTCTATGACTTCTTTACAGCTTTTGACTCCCTTTTCTTAGATATTCCATGGCCTTTTCCTAATTTTTATTGTGACTTATTTATAGCTTTTGACTCCTTATTCTTAGATATTCGGTCCTCTCTTGGCTTCTATGACATTATTCTCTCCTAGTTCTTTTTCTTGCTGCCTGACTGTTTCTTATTAGTCTTCTTCCCTGGCTCATCACTCATTCCTCCCCAGCTTACTCTTAAACTTCTATCCTGGGTCTTACTTCTCTTGGCAATCTTATCAGTTCTCAGGAGTTCCTTTATCATTTATGTGTCACTTACTCATAATAAATAAATAGATAGATATGTGTGTGTGTGTAGTGCTAATATCAATATATATCAAGTGCTAATCTCACTTCTGAACTCTGGTTCAGCACCTACCTGTAAAATATCTCCACCTGTATGTCCTATTGGCATCTCATACTGAGTATGGCCAAATCCAAACTCATTACATTTTCTTGTCTCCATATTTCCTATTGGAGCCTTTCTCCATAGTTATTTGTTTTTACTGAGAACATGACTATTCTTCTGGTCATCCAGGGTTCATCTTCTAAGTCAGCCCTATCTCTTCCCTCTTTCTCACACCCCTTCCTGTTCAAGCAGTTACCCAATTCTTGCTACAGCATTTCTTGCATCCATCTTGTATCACTGCTACCCTCACTTAGAGACTTATCATCTCCAGTTTGGACCATTGGTATGACTCACTAATTTGTGTGTCTTCTATCTGTCCTCTGTCCAAGCCATCTTCTACACAGATTCCAAATTAGCTGTCCCAGGATGCAGGTCTGCTCATGTCATTCCCCTGCTCAAAAATCTTGAGTGTCTTTCTGCTTCCAGTAGGATAAGTGAAAAAACTCCTCAGCTTTGCAGATGAACCCTGCACAGCCTGCCTTTTGTCTTCCATTGCCCATTACACTCGCTGTGTTAGCCAGGCTGATAACATGACTTGTAGCCTCCTATTTCTCCCCATCTATATAGACCATTCTTTATTTCTGGAATAGGAATTTGGGGTCAGAGTTTCAAAGAGGCAGATTTCTTCTCAGGGCAAAGAAAAAATTCCTAATTAGTGCTGTTCAAAAGTGGAATATGCTGTCGTGGCTGACAGGAGATTATCTTTCAGTAGAAATCATTGAGGGATGGGTAGTACTACTTAAGTTAGTTTATGAGATCTTCTACCACCCTAAACCAAGGTTATTCCAGCTTTTTAATTCTTCCAAAAATTTAGTATCACATAGCCTGACTACAGGAGAGCAGTGCAGAACTATCACTTTTTTTTCCCCTGAATATTGAAACTTTTAAAAAATTATTGTTATTAAAGATTTTTTTTTAAAACATATGCATGGATAATTTTCATGTTCATCCTTGAAAAACTTGTGTTCCAAATTTTTTCCCTCCTTTCCTCCCACTCCTTCTGTAGATGGCAAGTAATCCAATATATGTTAAACATGTGAAATTCTTCTATATATATCTCTACATTTATCCTGCTACACAAGAAAAAAATCAGATCAAAAAGGAAAACAAAATACAAGCAAACAACAAAAAGTGAAGGTGCTATGTTGTGATCCATACTCAGTTCCCATAGTCCTCTTTATTGAAAAGCACCACGTCCATCAGAATTGATCATCACATAATCTTGTTGCCATGTACAAAGATCTCCTGGTTCTAACTCACTTTACTTAAATACTGAAACTTTTTTTTTTTTTTTTGGTTTACATAAATTCTTTTTTTCTCTATTAAAGCTTTTAATTTTTCAAAACACATGCATAGACAATTCTTCGACATTAACCCTTGTAAAACCTTCTGTTCCAATTTCCCCCTCCCTTCCCCCCCACACCCTCCCTTAGATGGCAAGTAGTCCAATATATGTTAAACATGATATAAATCCAATATATACACACGTATTTATACAATTATTATAATGCTTAAACTCTTAAAAGCACACTGAGATCACATTAGATTTTTCAGGTTCTACATAACACTGTTGTCTTAGCTTGCAGCTGGCTAAAATATCATGATATTTTTCAGATGAACTATTTATTATCTTTCAGTTCTTCCTCCACCTATTGATGAAATGGATGGATATCTACAAAAATACGAAATGCTCAAACTAACAAAAGTTAGTCAGTGAGCATTTATGAAGTGCTTACTATGTGCCAGATACTACACATAACACTGGGGATGTGAAGAAAGGCAAGACAAGAAAAAAATCAATCTTGGAGAAGTTGAGGGAGCTATAATTAAATGCCCATGGGAAAAATTCTTTAGGTTCAGGTAAATTTGTAATTAAATTTTCATACAATTGAGAACAAATTATCTCTGTGCTATATTAATAGTTGGTCAGATTCTCATCCGGCAGCAGGGCACCGTACTTAAAAAGTTGGGAGGTTCTAGGTTCAGATCCTGCTTCAGATGCTGATCTGCTGGGTAATCTTGGTCAGATTGCCTGGCTTTGTAACACCTTGGCTTCCTCATCTACAGAAGGGGGGCTCTGTACCTCAGGTCTTCCCTGCCAGCTCTAAACCTTCAGCTCCCTGCTTCTGGGGTCCTTGTTGTGATCCCTTACTGCTTCTTGGGTATCTTCTTTGCTTACTGGGTTTTTATTTCCTTTCTCTGGTGGTCTTGTTATTTCTGTGGCTAGAGTGATCCAGTTTCACTTTTAATAACTACAATAATAAAAACTGGCATTTTAAAGTTGGTAGAAATCATTCCATATTTGAGAATGTATGGAAATGTGATGATCATTTTCACAGTCACCCTGTGAGGTAATTGTCGTGGGGGTTATTATCTTCCTTTTACAGATAAGGAAACTGAGGCCCATGGAAGCAGGTGGTTTACCAAGCCTTCACTAGTGCAAACTAAGCTTGAAATGGAGGTTTTTCTTGCCTGCCACACTCAGCCACCAGATGTTCATTTTTCTTGTTTTCTGTGTGACCTCTCCAGCTGAGTGCCTCTGTAGTGCTCCAAGCTCACATCCAAACCTGCCCCTATTCTTTCTCCCTCCTGATTTCCCAATTTCTGGAGATGGCACTACTGCCATTGCACTCACTCAGCCTGGGAAACCTAGGAATTTTCAGTGCCTCTGCTTCCTCTCACCCACCAGAGCCTATCAGGAATCAAATCCTGTGAATTTTAACTTAGCAAACAATGATTTCTCTTTCCTTGTTCTATTTTTTTTCCACTCCTATTATTACCACCTTAGTTTGGGTCTTCAGCATCTCTGACCAAGATTATTCTATTAGCTTCCTAAATGGTCTTCCCACCTTCCATTCTTTGTTTTCTAATCAGTCCTTTACACAGCTACCAAAGTCATCTTCCCCATGTATAAATCTGATTACATTCATCTCTCTTGCTCAAAAAATTTGTGTGGTGTCCCATTGCATAGACGATAAAATACTCTCCAACTTGGAACTATGCCCCAAGGACTATCAAACTGTGTGTACCCTTTGATCCAGCAGTGTCTCTACTGGGTCTGTATCCCAAAAAGAGCAAAAAAGAGGGGAAAGGACCCACATGTACGAAAATGTTTGTAGCAGTCCTTTGTGTAGTGGCAAACTACTGGAAACTGAGTGGATGCCCATCAGTTGAAGAATAGCTAAATAACTTATGGTATATGAATGTGATGGAATATTACTGTTCTATAAGAAATGATCAGCAGAATGATTTCAGAGAGGCCTGGAAAGACTTACATGAATTGATACTAAGTGAAATGTGTAGAACCATGACAATATTGTATACAGCCACAAGATTATATGATGATCAATTCTGATGGATGTGGCGCTTTTCAACAATGAGCTGATTCCGGCCAATTCCAGTGGACTTGGAATAGAAAGTACCATCCACATCCAAAGAGAGAAGTATGGAGACTGAATTTGTATCACAACATAGTATTTTCACCATTTTTTGTTGTTGTTTGCTTGCCTTTTTTTTTCCCTCATTTTTTTTCCTTTTTGATCTGATTTTTCTTGTGCAGCTTGATAAATGTGGAAATATGTTTTAGAAGAATTGTACATGTTTAACCTATATTGGATTACTTGCTGTCTATGGGAAAAGGATAGGAGTGAAGAACACAAGGTTTTGCAGGGGTGAGTGTTGAAAGCTATCTTTGCATGTATTTTGAAAATAAAAAGCTATTATTAAAAATAAAAAATAAAATAAAATAACAAGCTTTTCTTAGGAGTATTCACATCTAGATAATCATTTTAATTTATCTTTTCAGTATTATTTCATACTACTTCCCGACAAGTTCTCTAAAGCACAGCTAAACTCTATAAATTGGGTTCTCTAATGCCATCTCCCTTCTTCTGCAGACTCTGTACATCACATGCCATTCCCCAGTTCCAGTGCTTAGAGTACACTGTTTAACTCTATGCCTTTTGAAATCTTTCTTTTTTAAAAATAAAAATTTTTTGAAATCTTATAACTACTAGGTTGTAAGTTTCTAGAAGGTTGAGACTGATTTTCATATTTCCTTTCCCACTTCCTAGCAGAGTGCCTTATATGCAATAGGTCTTTAATAAATGTTTGTTTAATTGGTTTGAATCCTTCAGTGTGTGAAGTTTTTAATGGCATTTCAGATTCTTATTTAGTTAATAAGTTCTGGAGAACACTTTCTGGTGTGTCTAGGGGCAGTTAAACTGAGTTTTCCAAATACCCCCCAGCCTGTCCCTTTCCCAGCATGGTCTCCTGGACTTTCCCTGTCTCTCCTTCTGAACTTGTTGAAGTAGGAATTTTGAAGCATTCATCTGTCTTTAAAAATATGCAGCAGATATTGTGAACACAGAGGAATTTTGCAAATTAATAATTGGACGGAGGACTCTGTGAGTAGAATGGATCTCAGTAGATCTGAACATGACAGTGGCCATTCTTTGAGGTTTTTCTTTCCTTTCCTTTTAAAACATGTAGGGTTTTTGTCTAACTTGCTTTTAATTTGATGAGATTCAAGGAAATGGGTGGAAGAAAAACTGATCTTTCAAAAAGATGCTTGAACATCAATTAAAGGGGGTACAAAATATCTTGGCCAGCTGATAATAGTAAGGCAAGGCTGCTATTGTCAACCCATCCTGCATCTGGTTCCTATCAATGGGGCTCCTGCTTTGGGGACAGAGCACTCATTAACACTGCTAGCACAGGTATGGCTTAGGTAAACTCTGGGAGTGTGCTCATTCCCCCACAGTGCGCTCTACTGCTTCACACAGAGGCCTATTATGTTGTCCTGGCAAACAGCATGTCGCTGTGGTTTCTTACATAAGGGAGGGCGTTTTGTTTGGATTGCTGGGTTACCTCCCCACAGTCATTTCTCCCTGCAGTCACTGGCTGCACGAGCTGTTTCCTGCCTCAGAGCAGAATTAATTGGAATGAGGGGGTTACAGGGACTGTCAGATTCATGGTGACCACCATGTTGAGCTCCAGAGGCACCTTCTCAAAGCAGCCCCAGAGACACCCCCCCTTCCCTCAACGTCAGGCTGCTGTGTTCTATTTGTAGAGACATTTTAGCAATAAGCAGGAGTTGGATCTTTTTGGCTAAGCTAGAAACCAGCTTCTGCCTTTTTGTTGCATCCCAGACTGAATTTTACCACCAGCCAAATTCATTCCTGAAGAGTTTTCAAGCTCTTTACTAAGAGATAATGTGCTGGTCTTATGAAAGTGTTATCTTTATCTCATTGTGATTCTGTAAAGGGAGATTTACAGTTCCCACTACTATTAATTGATGTTTGTCTGCCTTCTGTCCATAGGTATAATTCATAAGAATTCATTTTCTTTTGATTTTCCCTTTTATTTGCATCAAATCTGTGAATAGACTGTACTTGTATTTACTACAGAAACCTTCCACTATATAAAGATTTTTTTTTTTTAAACACTTCCACTATAAACTTTGGAAACTTGTCCAAGGCGAAAGAAAGAGACTAGTTAAAGAAGGGAAAAAAATGAGTATGTAATTCAGGGACCTGAGGAACTGCTACCATGCCATCCTGTGTGTAGAAGAAATAAAGAAGGTGTTGTTTATATTTTCTGAAAGGAAGCTCAGTGTTAGGCTTAAAGAGTAGCTCAGAATATTGAGAAAGGTCTTTGGGGAATGATTGAGCTGAATATTTCTTACTGCCAGTTTACAAAGAAGCAACAGAAACACTGAGAAATGTGGGCAGGAGATGTCTTTCATATGGTGTAGACTACTGGCAGCTTATGAAACATCGTGAACACTTCTTTTCAGAACAGATCAGTTGTAGTGATATTTTACCATCTGCTAGGTTGAATCCCATTTCTTCTCCCTATGATTTATGGGACTTGGAGCAAGTTATTTTGTTTCTTCTGTAAAATGAGGGGATTGAACTGGATGAGCTCTCTTAAGATTCCTGGTCTGTTCTTGGTGTGAGTCTAGGATTCAAAGACATAATAAATGGTAACATAAACTCAAGAAGAGTCATCTTCTCTTCATCGTTTCAGTTTTAGTATATGTACTGCCAAAGTATAACTATTTTTATTGAGACTTTTCTATATCTCTTCAGTTTTCAAAAATCTTATTTTAAGTACTAAAATTTTTTTTTGAGTTTCAAATTCTCTCCTTCCCTTTAGTCCTTTCCCTCACTGAGAAGGCAAGCAATAGCATGTTAATTATATATGTGAAATCATGAAATCATGGCATTTGTATTTCCACATTAACCATTTTTATTAATCTTGTTGCAAAAAAAAAAATCAAGAAAAAAAGTGAAAAAATTTTATAATTCAGTTTGTTCTCAAGAGTTCATCAGTTTTCTGTCTGGAGCTGGATAGCATTTTTCATCACGAGTGCTTCAGAATTGCTTGGATCATTGTTTTAATAAGTGTAACTAAGTCTTTCACAATTGAGAATCACATAGTATTGCTTTTACTGTGTACAACAATCTCCTGATACTGCTCATTTCCTTCTGCATTAAGTCATAAAGGTCTTCTCAGGTTTTTCTGAAACCATTCCCCTTATTTCTTAATAGCACAATAATATTTCATTACAGTCACATAACACAATTGGTTCAGCCATTCCCTAATTGATGGGTATCTTCTCAGTTCTTTTTTGTACATGTAGGTCTTTTTCTTTTTTCTTCTTTTTCTTTGAGATACAGGCCTTGTAGTGGTATTGCTGGGTCAAAGGATATGCACAGTTCTATAACCCTGTAGGTGTAGTTCCAAATTGTTCTCCAGAATGATCAGACCAGTTGACAGTTTTACCAGTAGTGCTTTGAGTGTTTTCCTCCAGCATTTGTCATTTTCCCTTTCTATAATGTTAGCCAGTCTGATAGGTGTGAAGTGGAACCACAGAATTACTTTAATTTACATTTCTCTAATCAATAAAAATTTAGTATATTTACTTTGCAAACCAATCATTCGGTAAAAGAGAAACCAGTGTCATTTTGTTAGCTTGCCTCTCTTTCTACTCGAAGCCGTCTGATGTAGACCCTTGCCACCTCCCTTGGATTGTTGCAGTGGCCTTCTCTTTGGACTCCCTGACTCAGATTTCTCTCCACTTCAGTCTAAGGGCCATGCATTCATCATATCGCAGTGGCTTCACCCTTCCACTGTTTGGTTTTTGAAAGCCCTTCACAATCTATCTGGCTAGTACCTGGGCCCCAAGATAACATAGTGGAAAGAGTGCTAGCCTTAGAATTAAGAAGGCCTCTATTTCAGTCTGGCCTCAAGATGCTCTACAGGTAAGCCTCTCAACCTCTGTCAGTTTCAGTTTCATCATATGTGATGGAGGGATAGTAATGGTACCAGGGTTGCTGTGAGGATCATTTGGAATGCACTTTGCAGCACTATATAACTGCTAGTAGTTGGTATAATTATTATATCCACTTTTCTTATCTTTTTACCTTTCATGCTCCTTCATGTACTCTAAGATCCAGTGATACTGGCCTCCTTGCTATTACTTATATGGGGGAACTGAGAACTTAAATCCCACCTGGTGGTGGTCTTCTCTTACTTCCTGTCCCCACTATAGTTAGTGCTTTCCCTCTGAAAGTATTTCCTCATTTGTTCATTCTCCCTCCCTTCCTTCCTCTTTCCTCCCTTCTCCCTCCCTTCCTTCCCTTTAAAGCCCTTTTCTCTCTCTTTCTCTCCCTTTCCCTCTCTTCCTCCTTCCTTCCCTCCCTCCCTTTCTTTTTTTCTTTCCCTTCTTTCCTGCCTTTCAACTCTTTCCCTTTCTCTTTCTCTTCTTTCCCTTATTTCTCTTCTTTTTCTCTTCTTTCCCTTTCCCTTTACCCCTCCCTCCCTTTCCTCCTTCCCTCCCTCCCTTTCCTCCCTTCCTCCCTTAGAATTTGGAAGACCTTCTCAAGGATAGAGACTATGTTTTTGCCTTCCTTTGTTTCTCCAGACTATAGCATGTTAACTACTGATTGGGCCATAAAGTTCAATAATAACAGAGTAATCTGAGCAGGCAGTATGCTAGCTTGGGGGCTGAGTGCTGGGCTGAGCTGTTTTTTTGATGGAAAAAGTGTTTTAATCTCACTATTAAAGTCGATGAAATGGGTCAAAGATATAACATGACAGGGGCAAACACTGAGCAGTAGCTATTGCAAAGGGTCACAGCCATGAGGCTGCTTGGGAAACTTGCCCATTCTGGGATCAGGTGCTTGGGGGGTGGGGCATGGGGTGGGTAAAGTTAGGGTAGTAAGTGACTGAGGCTGGATTTGAATATAGTCCCTTAGACTTTAGTTTTAGCACTCTTTTTGCTATCCCACACTACTTCAGAAAACCTCCAAAAGTTGGGATTGTGATTTCTTATTCACAAAGTGTATCTGTAATATTTACATATATTACTAGTGTATTAGTTTTCATCTGACAAAGTGATTCTTTTTTTTTTTTTTTTTTTTACCATTAATCTAATGATTCTTACACACAAGTATGTAGATCTAACTGATGAAAAATTAAAATTCTCTCGAATTTTAGATGCCTGTAACCAAGATTAAGAAAAATTGTCCGCTACTTTTTAGGCAGTCTAAAATACAAAGGTCCTGAGTGGTTAGTTTGAATGTCTTTCACAGTAGGCCAAGGAGCAGTGTGTTGGATAGGAACCTGAAAACAAAATTGGTGCTTTGAATGCTCTTTCTAAAAACATCAAGCAGTTATTCCCATGGAGAGTATATGATCTATAGGGTGACTATTCAGAGTAGTTTTGAAATCCATTGGTATTTTAATGGAAAAGTATTCTAATCTCACTATAAAAGTTGGTGAAATAGGATGAAGACATAACATGATGGGGAGTATTAATGAAAAAATATCCCACATGTGTCACCACATGTCTCAAGGAGATGCAGCTTATGAGTTTGACTTAAGGGTCAGAGGTTACCGAGGGGAGTGAAGGATTGACGATCTTGTTTTGATTGATGCTGCTGGAATTTGCCAGCTATATACTGTGAATGAAATGAAGAGACCTCTATGGGTCATGTGCATAATATAATTGACTGAATAGGGGTGCAGTTGAGTGCTTGCTCCATAAGGAAACCACCTAGCTAGAGTTATGGTCCAGGGAAGCCAAAGAGGGCATTTGATCTGAGCAGGAATTAAATATTAAATGGAGATAAAATTGAGGAGGAAAAATGAATGGAGAAAGATTTTTTTTCTGGTAGTTATCAATTTTTTTAGCTAAGCTAACAAAAGGATAAATTCGTAGAAAGATTTGAATGTCTGGTCATTAAGGGATCCCATCATTCTTAAGATTAGTCAGGATCAGAGATAGGATGGTGATGGTTCTTTGGTTATAAGTGAAAAGAACTCTAAAAAGCAAATTGATTTTTTTCTTTGGGACTGGAAGATTGGGGGAAGGGTAGGGCAGCTGAAGGATGGTTAAAAGTATTTCAAAAATGATGTGGTGGGTTTTAATTGTCCTCTTTGTGAGAATTGGGGGTGAAGTGGGAGAGAGCCTCAAGATTCTAGTCCAAAATTCAGGCAGTAGCCAAAGCATAGTAAAAGTGGCTTAACTAGGTGAAATACAAAGGTGATATTGTCACAAGTCGGGACTACAGATGGAAGAATTGTGTAAAGAATTTTTGGTTTAAAAAGAAACGTGTTTAACTCCCTTCATCCTTCATACCTACAGCAGACCGTTTGCTCTGGACAAGGGGGAAGCGCTACCCACAGGTGGACAGTTGCCCAGATATGAATTAGTGACTGAAAAGTAAGCAGATGAACTCTGGTTTGGTTGCTTTTGTGGCAAGGAAATTAGCCAAAAAGTTTCCAGGTGGAAAACAGGGTATTTTATTCTCTTCTATGACAGAGGAAAGGGAAAGTATGGCAGACATCTGGTGCAGAGCCCTGAAGAATTCTCAATGCTGTCTCTGTACAGTGCACATCTGTGTATTTAAAGAGTGAGCAAACGTCTTGATGTCCCAGAATCTTCGGTTCTTAGTCCTTAGGATCCCTCTCTTCTTTCAAGACATAACTCAAACATTGCTTCTCTCTTTTTTTTTTAATTCAATTTTATTTTCAGTTTCAAATTCTCACTGTCTTCCCTCTGTAGAGAAAGCAGGAAAAACAAAACCTGTTACAAATATGAGTCAAACAAAACAATTTCTCACATTAGCCATATCTAAAACAGAAAGAAAGGAAAGAGCCTGTACTCTTGGGTCCATCGGCTTTCTGTCTGGAGATGTCTGCATGTTTCATCATGAATTCTCTGGAATTGTGGCTGGCTTGTTGTACTGGTCAGAGTTCTGAAGCCTTTCCTGATCACCTCATATCCTAGTATCCTCTCTCCCAAACTATCTTGAATTTAATTGCTTTGTCTTTATTTTCTATTTACTCTTGTCTATATTTATATATAGCCTTCTTTCCTTAAACTAGAACACTTGCTCTTGAGAGAAGGAATTATTTTGGGTTTTTTTTTGTATTTTTATGTCCCTCTTTCCCCCCATTTAGATTCAAATGGACCACTGAATAAATTTCCAGGAAAGGTATTTAGAGTTATGAATTAAAAATCAGTCAACAGATATTTATGAAGTACTTGCTGAGTGCCAAACACTGTGCTAAATGCTAGAGATACAAAAACAGACTCCCTTCCCCCCCCCCAAAAAAAAAAAAAACCAAACCCAAAACAAAACTCAGCAGAAAAGTAATAGCAGGATGCAGGGTTAAATTTTACATGAGACATGAAGGAAACCACGTAGGTAGGGACAAACAGGAGCTCTCCAGTCATGAGAGATACCTAGTGAGAAAGTCCTTAGGAGATAAAGAATTTCCTGTAAGGAACAGCAAGGAAGTCCATGTTCCTGGATTGAAGAGTACGTGGTGGGGAGAAAGATCTGAGGAGACTGGAAAGGTCAGAGAGGGCCACGTTGTAAAGGGCTTTCAATGCCAAATGGAAAATCTTATATTTGAAGCACTCAAGTTTATTGACTCGGACTAAGCCTTGTCAGATCTCCAGTTTAGGAGGATCAGTTTGGTAGCTGACTGGAGAATGGACTGGAATGGGGAGAGACTTGAGGTGGGGAGACTAACCAGAAAGCTGGTGCCTTGATCCAGGTGAGAGATGATGAGGGCTTGTTTCAGGGTGCTGGCAGTGTCAGAAGGGGGTTCATGTGGATGATATTGCAAAGGACATGGAAACAGATTGGATTTGGGAGATGTGAACCAAGGTGACTGGATGGAAATGCCCTCAGCAGGAATTGGGAAGCTGGGAAGAATGGAGCATTGAAGGGCACAGATAATGAAATGAGCTCAGTTTTGGAAATGTTGAGTTTAAGATGGGACATTGAGTTTGAAATGTTCATCACACACTTGGATGTGCAAGAAATGGATTAACAGAGAGGCTGGATAATTGTCAGGCTAGCGAGGATATTTGAATATCTGGGGACTGAAGAGATCACCATGTGAAATAGTTTTAAGTGGAGAATAGAGCCATGATATGGATGAAGATCCAGCAGAGGAGACTGAGAAGTGGGCAAATGGGTGAGGAGAACCAGGAGAGAGGAGTGCCACTAATAACTAGAGAGGCACTCACATACACTGTGGGAGGAGCTGTGAATTGTGTATTTTGTGTTTGTCCTTTCAACTGTAGATATCACTATTAGGTTTATAGTCAAAGCGATCAAAGAATGAAGAAAAAGTTTTGCATGTGTGTATGTGTACATATATAAAATACAAAAAGCAGCTGTCATTATATCTATATCTATATCTAGATCTAGATATAGATATATAGATATAGTAGCCATTTTTGCAATGACAAAGAACTTGTAAACTTGCTCTCTGGGGGAGTGGCCAAAAATTATAGTATGTGAATGTAGTGTTATATTATTGTCATAAGAAATGATTAAAAGAATGGTTTAAAATGCCTGAGAATATTTTTATGAACTGATGAAGGATTGAGTAGAACCAATAGAAAAATTTATCACAACATTGTTAAAAATAAAGAACTTTGAAAGGCATAAGGATTCTGATCAATGCAGTGACCAGTTAATGTTCCAGGGGATTCACGGTGGAACAAGCTTCCTCTCCTGCTGACAGAGAGTTATGGACTCAAGATGCGTTATCAGACATACATTTTCAGACACAGTTCATATGGGGGAATTTGTTTTGCTTCTCTATGCCCATTTGTTCCAAGATTTTTTTTTCTTTTTTTTCCAACTTAGGGGTTGGGTGGGGAAAGGTGAGAAGGAAGTAGAATAGGATGGAGAAAGAAAAAGAAAGAAAGAAAGAAAAGAAGGTTCTTGAAGCATTTTTAAAAAATGCAAAGCAGAGAACAGAAGGAATGCTAGAAAGAATCATAGAAAAATAACACTGCTTTGAAAGTTACATGTTATCTGTATTACATACTTAAAAAACAAAATCAAACTTTAATTTTTTAATAGAGCTCTGCATTTTTATATACAGACCTCTTCTGTTCGCGTGTGTGTGTATTTATCCATATATGTACATATGAAAAGGCCTGTTTGGTATTTTTAAATTTCAGAATATTGAAAACATCTAAAAAGAAATCTAGGTTATGTGAAAACAAAAAATATCAATGAAAATCTATTTCGTTTTCTAAAAGAAAATTAAGGAAAAGAAAAGAGAACTTTGGAGTAAGTGCTAGAGCCTCACCTGTGCCCTGGAGTTATCCTGGATTGCTCATTGTCGGAGCTGTTGTCAAAACCTGTTAGTCTCACCTTTGCAATGTCTCTTTAAATACGCCTTCTCACCTCTGACTCTTCTGGTGCAGGCTTTCATCACTTCACACTTGGATTATTGCAATAGCTGCTGGGGTGAGGCTGCCTCAATTCTCTCCTCACTCCAATCCAATATTTTATATGTTTTCCTAAAGGGGATATGTCTGATCCTGTCACCCCCATTCCTTGATAAATTCCAGTGGCTCCTATTACTTCCAGGAACAAATACAAAATACTCTCTATGGCTTTCAAAAGCCTTCCTAATTTTGTCCCTTTCAGTCTTCTTACAGTATACTTCCTGACATGTATTCTTTGGGCTGGTATCATTGACCTCCTGACTGTTCCATGAACCAGAAACTCCAACTCTACTCCAGGCATTTTCTCTGGCTATCTCCCATTCCAGGGATGCTCTTCCTCCTCTTTTCAAAATACTGCTCTCCCTAGCTTCCTTTCAGTTTCATCCCACTTACAGGAAGCCTTTATGAGTACCTTTTAATTCCAGTGTCTTCTCTCTGCTAATTATTTCCTATTTATCCTATATATGGTTTGTATATATTTGTTGCATGTATAAATTGTAGCTCCTTGAGATCGGGGATTGCCTTTTTTGTCTCTCTTTTGGTATCCTCTGTGAGGGAATAAAAATAGCAAGTGGTAGTGGGAATTGGATGAACCACACTTAACTCCATTTTGTATCTCAATTCTGGAGCTAGCTCCATTCCTATTTTATCTTTTGCTCTTTTCTCCTCTGTGGGATTAAATAATATTCTCCTTGCTTATCTCACAAAGGTTTTTGTAGGCTCAAATGAGACTTTATGTGTTTATGTGTATGTACGTCTTTTTTTAGGAACTTATTTTCTCCCTCCACTACCTCCTGAGGTGAGAAATTTAATACTCATTGTACATATGAAGTCATGTAAAACATATTTCCACATTTGCCATGTTGCAAAAAAATAAAGTGACAAAAATGTGGTTCAGTCTGCACTCAGATTTCATTAGTTCTCTCTCTGGAGGAGGATTGGATTGTTGATTATGAGTTCTTTGGAACTGTTGTGGATCATTGCATTGATCAGAGCAGTTAAGTCTTTCATGGTTGTTCATTCTCACAGTATTACTGTTACTGTGAATTGTTCCTTTCACTCTGCATCAGTTCATCAGTTTTATAAAGTGCTTTTCAAAACTTAAAGCACTAGAAATGCCAGCAGGGGCTCTTTTCATAGTGGCAAAGAACTGGAAATTTAGTAAATTCTCATCACTTGGGGAATGGTTGAATAAATTATGGTATGTGAACATAATGGAACATTATTGTTCTATATAAGAAATGATGAGAGCACTGATTTCAGAAAAGCCTGGAAAAACTTATATGAACGGATGCTGAGTGAAATGAGCAGAATCAGGACAACATTGTACATAACAAGATTATGTGATACACTTGGCTCTTCTCAACAATGTGGTGATTCAAGGCAATTCCAATAGACCTTGGAAAATGCCAATCATATCTACAGAGAGAACTATGGAGACTAAATGTGGATCCAAACATAATATTTTCATTTCTGGGTTTTTTTTTTGTCATAGTTTTTTTTTTTCCTTTTGGTCTGATTTTTCTTGCACAACATAACAGTTATGAGAATACATTTAAAATGATTGCACATATTTAATGTATATCAAATTTCTTACTATCTTGGGAGAGGGAAAGGTAAGGAAAAGAGGGAGAAAAATTTAGAACATGAAAGTTTATAAATACGAATATTGAAAACTATGTTTACATGTATTTGGAAAAATAAAATACTGTTTTAGTATTTTTATATATTAATGTATTATATGTAATGTATATAATTAGTATAATAAGAACTGCCAGCTATTATTATTATTACTATTGCTTTGTCATCCTTCCATCAAAGTTAACTGCCTTTGATGGTAGAAGAAGACAAACTTTACAAACCAAAGATGGCAAATAAATCATGATATATCTAGGTTTTTTGAGTCATCTGTTGTTCCTACATTCTGACAATATATTTGATCATAATTTGATCATAGCAAGTCAGCAAGCACTTATTAAGTGTTTACTGTGTTCTGGGCACTGTGTTAAGTGTTGGGGATAAACAAAGAAAGGCAGAAGAGATTTTTGCTTTTAAGGAGCTCAAAGCGTAATGAGAAGATAGCTTAGAGCATATTATAGATATTTACAGTGCAGATGGAAGGTCATCTTAGAGGGAAGGCACTGGAGGGGTTTTGGGAAAACTCTTAAGAAGGTAGGGTTTAAACTGAGCCACGAAGGTGGGCTAGCAGCTGGAGGAGACAAGGAAGGGAGAGTATTCCAGGCATGGGGCATAGCCTAGGAAGATGTAGTGTGTCTGTGCCAGAGCTGTGAGTAATCATTTAACATTCCCCCCTTCCACCTCATGTTGAAAAAGAAAGCTAGATACTGTACGGTAAGATATAAGATAGGGAATTAAGGACTTTGTAGGCCTATTTATGGCACCTCTGATATCCACTCAAATATAATAAGTTCCTTGAGGGCAGTGCTTCTGTCATCCACAGGGTGCCTTGCACACAGTCGGCACTTGCTAGTTGTTGGATTTGTGGGATTCATTGGGGTGTCAATGGTCAGGGGCTCCCACATCACACCTGGTTTCCTTTCACTGTGCAACTTACATCTCTCATTTCTTTTCAGGTGGGAACAACGAGAGCTGCCCAATGGGAGAGTCTATTATGTCGATCACAATACAAAAACGACTACCTGGGAAAGGCCTCTTCCTCCTGGGTAAGATTCCTAAGATGATCCTGGGGTCCTCTGTATGTGGGATAGATGCAGCTGAGGGGGACTCTGCTCTCTCTCTGCTCCTTCTCTTCCCTTCTGCTTTTCTCTTTTCCTATCTTGACTGCACTGACTTGAGGCCTTCCCTTTCACCTGTGGGCATGGATTAGCCTTGCTAAGTAACAAGGGGAGCTTTGGGGTTAAAGTGATTGAGGACCTAAAATTTGAAGCCATTGGAGAGCTCTTAGCCTGTAGAGGTCCATCTGCAAGTCAGCAGATTTCACTGCATGGAAACTTTTTCTATTGACTTGCATGTTTCTGGGACTTTCTACTTAGTTTTACAAAATACAAAATACAAACACCTTTCTTGGGTTGCCTCAATTCTTTGTTGGGTACTTTTCCTATTTGCTTATATGGAATTGTAGCATTCAGAAGACAGGGAGGGAAGACCTAAGGGGAGAGAGTGTTCTTGAAAAACTCATAAAAATTAGCTGGAGAGGTCACATATTAAGTATATCCTTCGAGAAATCCGCCACTGTAGACAGTGTGCTTCTCCAGTTCTGGAAGGAGGGAAGGGAATTCTCTGCCATAACCAAAGGACATGAGGGGCTTCCAAGGGAAAGAGAACTGTCCAAGTGTAAAGAGAAGTGGTTTGGTTCCATGTCTGCCAGGGACAGAGCGTACTTTCCAAATGTGAATCCCCACATTGAAAGCTTTTGAAAGGGGATGTCTCCTACTCACAGAAAAAAGGACCCTTTTCTAATAAAGAACCCATGAAGGGCTTAGATGCCCATGGGCGGGCAGGCAGGCTTTTCTCTTCCTCCCTCTTTCCCTCCCTCTTCAGTGTGGTGTGGGAAGGGGGGCCAGCAGCAGGCAGGATACCTGAGAGGCCTTAGACTCGGCTGCCGCCCAGATGCCAGCCAGGCCCTGAGCAAACACGGCCCCACCTTCTCTCCCTAGGACTTTCCATTAAGAGTCTCCTCACAACTTTGGGTTTTCCAGTAGGAGGATTTTTTTCTCCCTTTCCCGCCCCTTCTGGGAAAAGAATCTGATAATTTCTCATTATTATTTCTTTTTCTTATTTTTCACTTTGAATGACTTTAGAATTTCATTTTTAAAATGACCCAAGTTAAACATTATCTTTCAGTGGTAGATTTTACAGATGTTCACATTGTGTGATAGGGAAGCCTCACCCCTTCTGTGTAAGTGTGAATAGGCGTGGTTTTGTTTTAGTCCTTGTCCAGGAAATTCTGTTTCTGTCCCTTTTTCCCCCTCCCTCCCTCATTTCTCTCTGTCTGTGTCTGTCTGTCTGTCTGTCTGTCTCTCTTTCTCCTCTGTCTCTGCATTTCTGTATGTCTTATGTTTCTCTCTGTGTTTCTGTCTCTCTTATACACAAACACACACCCCTCGAAATTTTATTCTTTAGATACCATTTTATCAGAGAGATTTCCTATAAGTTATTCAGGTATTCTATTTTCATCAGTGCTTAGATGATATGAAAATAAAGATGTTCCATGATGTTGTTTAAGAGTGGTGCTTCCTCCTCCTTTTAGCACTGTGCTGAGATGCAGAGATCTGGATAGGGGTTTCTATCTCATTATGACATTAGGATTTTCACAGAAGACTTGCAGCTTCATGTCCTGATGAATGAGACCTTCCTTTGAATATTTCCTAAATTCTTCTTAAAGGAAAGTAATTTTGAAGTCAAATCTTCCTTCTTCTAGTTACTTATTCAGTGTCATCATGGAGAGAACTGGATGGAACAGACCTGTGCCTTTTGTCTGTGGTCAGTGGTCATTCGGGGCAGCCATCTTCAGAGCATGGCTTTTCTGACTTAATAGCCCTGCCCACCACCTTTGCCTGTGGCATAAACTTGAGCCAGTGATTTCAGCTCAAAGCCATTCCGATGTTTCCCTCTATGCAAGAGTGTTGAGGATGGTGACTGGGGTTAGTACAGTCCTGGTCTTTGCTGCTTTCTCAGGCAGCAGCCAGTGTTGACTCCTTTGCTTTGTAGCATTATCCATAAAAGCAAGGAATCTCCTCCTCTTCATAGATCTTCATAAAAGGCTTCTTCTGTCTTTGCTTTCTGGGGGCTTTTGAAGAAAGCCACCCCTTCCTTTTTCCAATTTTTCTCATCCTAGTCCTTTCACTCCAGAGAGCTGAGGTCCAGAAAAGAAGCTTAGAGGCCTTTCCAAGTACTCCCCAGTTCTAATCTTGGAGACCTGGCAATCATATAACCTCCTAGGCCCTTTATTTCTTCATGTGTGAAATGGAGGAGTTGGATCAGAGATCTGCCAAGGGACTTTTCAGTCAGGTAGGCACTCAAGCAGTTGACAAGCATTTTTTTTGGAGGCAATTGGAGTTAAGTGACTTGTCCAGGGTCACATAGCTAGGACATGTCAAGTGTCTAAGACTAGATTTGAACTCAGATCCTCCTGACTTCAGGGCTGGTGCTCTAACCACTGCACCATCTAGCTGCCCCAATAAACATTTGTTAAGTGATGACTGTGTGCCAGGTACCTTGCTAAATGTTGGAGAGAATGTGGGGCTTGGACTGAGTCTTGAAGGAAACCAGGGGAACTAAGGGGGTGAAGGTGTGAGGGAAGAGCATCCCAGGCAGAGACAGCCTGAGCAAATGCGGGAAGAGGGGAGATGGAGCAATGTGTTGGAAGAATCATGAATAGGCTGGTTATAGCTGGATTGTCTTGTGCAAATCTGTTAAAATTGGTCTCCTTCCCTAATCTCAGTTTGAACTCTGGAATTCCTTTTTTGGTCCTCTCTGGCTCCAGGCTCTTCTTTTGCCCTCATGGTAGCTTTAGAATTAGAGAAAAGCCATTTCTTCTTCCATGTACTCTTCTTGTGGCTGATCTTTAGGGTGAGGATACATGGCCATTTTGTCCTTTTAAGTCATGGGTTCTTTTTGGGGTTCATGGACCCGTGGTAAATGAAGCTTATGGATTTCTCAGAATAAGGTTTTTATATCCATAGGATTATAAAGGAGAACAAAAAGTTAGTGAAAATATAGATGTGGTTTCCAGTCCCTCCAGCCCTCATTCCAAGTTCATGCCCTCAGGCTAAATTTTTGCTTTAAATATAATTTATTCCACAAAGCTTTTGATCTTGTTTTTCTCTTTTTGTTCTTCTTATTTAATTTCCCAGAATATTCAGGGTCTACACTGGAATAGAGTGCCATTTTCAAGGCTTAGGAAAAGAGGAAGCTCTCACTTGTCCAGGAAGCTCTCACTTGTCCATGTCATCACTATCATCAACAACAAATGTATATTAGGGTCCCCACTGTGAGCTATGTTAAACTTTGGGAATACAAACATCTGTAAAACATGATCTGTGCCCTCTAGTTCCTTACTGCTGAATTGGGGAAGCAGGCCATTTACACAGAAAGATAAAAAACAATGTGAAATGGTATATACTTTGTGCCAGGTGACTAAAATAGACACTGAATACTCCAAGAGATAAAAAACTGCAGGGGTCATTACTACTGAGGTAGTTGGGGAAAGACCTCACAAAGAAAGTACGGCTTGAGCTGTACAGGCTTAAATGATGTGGAGAGAAAGAAGGAGGGTATTCTAAGCAGAGGGAGAGCCATAAGCAGTAGCAAGGAGGAAAAGTATGAGATAGGAATATACTCCTCAGAGAGGGAGGAGAATTCATGCAGGGAAATTAATGGGAGATGGATTTAGAAGGCTAGAGTTTGAAGGCCTTTGGATGCTAGTCTGGGAATCCTGAACTTATTAGCAACAAATGGCCATTGGAGCCTTTTCAGCATGGACTTAGTAGGATAGGAGCAAAATGGTATTTGAGGAAGTGATGAGAAAGTACATGATAGTGATATATAAGATACATTAGAGAGGGACAATTCCAGATGTGGGGAAGTCAGTAAGGATTTATGTAAGCAGAAGGCAGCAGTAACTAGAGGAAAAGACAAACCTGATGGCCCTGGGAATAGAAAGGAAGGGATCAATACAAGAAAGACTGCTGTAATTTGGTTCTTATTGACTGGTTGTAGGAAGGAAGAAACAGAGGAAGAGACAAGGATATGTCTTTTCACATGTGGAGACATTGATAGGAACAGGAGAAGGCAAGAAGTAATCTGGGGGAAAGATGAGTGGTTTTAGATATGTTGAATTTGAAGTTATTGCCAGATGCACCATCAGGTATCTAGCAGGTAGTTATCAGGAAGATTCAGGACAGCAGCTTTAGAAACAGACCTGAAGCTTAAAGATTGCTTCAGGGGCAGAGCAGTGCAGTGATAGGGAAGAGTGAAGGGTTAGAAGTCTTAAAGAAATAGCCAAGAGCCAACAGATGGAATCTGGAGGATTAAACCCAAAGCTCCATGGTATAGAGATATGACCCAATGAATTATGGGTAACCAGTTCATAGCAGAGAGAAATCAGAGAGGGCATCAGCCAAGAGGTCTTTCTGAAAGGTTAGTATTAATGTTGGGTTTGCTTTGTACTGCCTTGTTAACTATTTACTTCAGTGTGAGCGTACTCTTTGAGATTTAGCTTTTGCTATTCTTTCCTGACAGTGTGCATTTCATTATACCCACTAGGCTTACCTGGGCCATCTTTATTCCTTGCATTACTCTTTAACTTCCCTGTGTCACTTCCAGAGCCTAAGGTTCATCTTTAGAAAAGGCTACTTATATATCAAAAGAGACAGTAGAAAGCTTTGCTGTTCTGTGAAGCAACTTCTTTCCTGCATGTGCTCCTCTGCGGGGTTTTTGTTAATACTACATGTTCTCTGTAAGCCTTGGAGATTGGAATCTAGCTGCTTTCCTGATGGGGACCCCAAGTTGCTGGACCCAAACTTATCCCCATTGTCTTCAGCCTGGGAAATCTTGGGATCCTCCAAGATTTAGAGGCCATTGTGCTGACTCTAGACTTGATGTTTCCAGCTGGGAAAAACGTGTGGATCCCCGAGGAAGGTATTACTATGTGGACCACAACACCAGGACCACCACCTGGCAGCGTCCAACGGCAGAGTACGTGAGGAACTATGAACAGTGGCAGTGCCAAAGGAATCAGCTGCAGGGGGCCATGCAGCAGTTCAGCCAAAGATTCCTCTACCAGGTAAGAGTCATGGGTGGCTTACAGGAAGAGAAAGAAACCTTTAAGTGTAGAGGGTTTGGGGAAGCACATTGCCTTAGTTGTTCTGGCTGATGGGCAGGAGTTGGAAGCATCAGCGTGGCTCACAAACGGTGAATTCCTCCAAAGAGGAATTGTACTCACTTGCCAATTCTGATTTCTCTCATCTATGCCTAAGGAAACTTTGTCTGTCTTTGGACAGATTCACCCTGTCTAAAATGGAATTCATCTTCCCTTTCGCTAAACTGATCCTCTTTCCAATCTTTCTTATTTCTGTTAATGATTTTCCTTGTCTTTTAGACCTCTAGGCTTAAAAAAATCACCTTTGATTCATTTTCTGACTCCTACATCCCTGTATTCAAAAAGGCATCAGATTCTATAGATTTGCCCTTTGAAATGCCTCGCATCTGTCCTTTTGTTCCTATTCCACTTTTACCATTTTATTTTGGACTCTCATCACCACATTCCTGGAGTCTTAACAAAGCCTCTTAACTGATCTCTTTGCTTCTACCTAGATTTATAGATAAATAAGGCATTTATTAAAAGCTCCCTGGTTGCTACATACCATGTTAGGCACTGTAGGTATACATCAAGCAAGTAAGATAATCCTCACGTTTAAGGAGCTGATATTCTAAAGGGAAAGTGTAATATGGGAGGAAGGATAGTGGAAGAAAATGGGGGAGGGTACTGAGGTAAGGCCAAGGAGGTTGTCCTTGAAGAGGAAGGATAGTCTGGAGAGTGAATTGAAACATAACGGAAGCCTGAGTGAGGTCCCTCCCAAAAGAGTAGTTCCAGCTGTGTTATATCCTCAGTGATATCTCTGTGCTATATTTTCCCTACATGTTGTCTTTCACAGTTTTCTACAGAATATTCTCACGATATCTTAGGTGGATGGGTTTTGGAGATCATTTGGTTTAATCTATATCTGAACAAGTATCTTTTCAATAATATCCCTTTCAGTGAGTTTAAACTTACTGCCTTAGTAAAAGGATCTCCTTATTTCCTGGGATAGCACCCCACTTTTTCCCACTTATTCTATTCTATTCTACTTTATTTTATTTTTAATTTTTATTATTTTCATTATTTATCTGTTTATTTAATTTTTGTTTTTATTTTTTTCTCTTATTTTAAAAAGTATTTTCTTTTTTATTGTGAAGGTAATAATAATCAGGAAACAGACATTTCAAGATTAAAAAAACAGGAAAGAGAATTTTACAAGAAACTGAAATTGTCTTATATGCAGTTTTTTAAAGGAACATAAATATAATTTAATAAGATAATAGCAATATTGTCATATTAATGTTCCCTTCTACACTTTTTTTCTTTCTATGCCTTTAAAAATGTTTTATTGATGTCTTCTTTTAACATATCTGTTTTTATCTACTAACACCTCCCCTTCCCCTTTCACAAAAGTATAGGGTCGGTCACATTGGCTTTGTCTCAGAATGGCTGCCTTGCTCTGTGCCCCTTTCTATCATCTCTCCCTAGGAAGGAGAAGGACATTTCATTACACAAATGATGCCATAATTGTTGCTGCTTTGGCCAGAGTTCTGAGGTCCTCCAAAGTTGTTATACCTCATGTTATTAATTACAGTGATCACATGTATTATCTTCCTGTTTCTGTTTATTTCCATCTGCCTCATTTCATACATATCCTTCCATATTTCTCTGAATTCATCATATTACTCATTTCTTATGAAGTAAATTAAGAACAAGAACTGGAATTTTCATTTCATTGAAGGAGGAGACTGCCTTATGAGACTTAGAGATCCTGAGAGTTTTGAGATATTAAATAGTTTGCTCAGAGTCGCACAGTCTGTGTATGTTATAGATGGGACTTGAACTCCAGCTTTCTTCTTTCCAAGACTGGATCTTTTTCAATATGCCTCACTCATTTCTTACAGTGTAGTAACATTACCAAACTATAGTTTGTTCAGCCAGCCCCGATTGATGGCCATCCACTTTGTTTCCATGTCTTTGCTGCCATATTCTTGGGAGTCCTTTCCTTTTGTCCTTGACCCTCCCAGTGTTAGCTAACAGTAATAGTGCTAACTTAGACAGCGTGGATAATTTTGTGACTTTGGGTATGGTTACAAATACTTTTCTAAAAACATTGAGATAGATCATAGTTATCCTCCCTCAACTTTTCCAACAATGACTATTTTTCCCTTTTGTTTTTGCCAGTCTGAAGTACGTGAGATGAAACTCAAGTTTCACTGTGTGTTTCTCTTATTAGTGATTTGGAGACTTTTGATAAACCTTCATTTGTTCATTTGAAGACCCTTGGTTCATATTCTCTGAAGACATATATTGAGGAATGATTCTTATTCTTATATATTTGAATCAGTTATTTTATATTTTCCCAGTTTTTTCTTCTGATTCCAACTGCATTTATTTTGCTTATGCAAAAACAGAATGTTGATTTTGTAATTGAAAAGTGCAGTTTTATTTTTTATGATCCTCTCTTAAGTAAGAATTCTCCCTTTAATAATAATTATGAAAGGAATCACTTTTTTTTGTTTGTTTTTTCTTATGTGAACTTTTATATTCAGGTCACATCTACATTTGGAATTTATCCTGGTATATGACATATTAAGATACTGGTTTAAACCAAGTTTCTGTCACACTACTTGCTTGTGAGGGAATCTTTATCCTAATGGATTATTAAGAATTCTATTGTGGTAGAGAGGATTTGGGGAAAAAAGGCATAATAATGCATTGTTGGTGGAGCTGCACAGCAACACAGAGTTATGCCCAAAAAGCTATTATTTGTGATTATTGTTTGTGAGTACCCTTTGCCTCAGCAGTACCACTACTAGGTCTATCCCTCGGAAAGATGAAAGAAAGAGGAAAAGAACCTATAAAATATTTATAGCAGCTCTTTTTGTGGTGGCAGAGAATTGACAACTTAAGAGATGCCCATCAAATGGGCATGACTGAGCAAATTATGGTATCTGAATATGATGGAATACTATTGCATAGAGGAGGGGGATGGTTACAGAAAAATCTGGGAAGACTTGTATGAAGTAATGCAGAATGAGGCAAGCAGAGCCAGGAGAACAATTTATACAATAACAAAATATTGTAAAGACAAAATAACTTTGAAAGACTTAGGAACACTGATCAATGAACAATGACCAATCACAATTCCAAAGGACTCATGACAAAAAACGTTATCCACCTCCAGATAGAGAACTTATGAATTCTCAGTACAAAGTGAAGCCTATTTTCTTCCTTCCTTCCTTCTCTCCCTCTTTTTGGATGTGACTAATGTGAAAATTGGGTTTGCATAACTGGTTTGTTTGTAATGGGCTTTTTCTTGCTTTTTCAGTGAGTGTGGATAAAGAGGAAGGTAGATTAAGAGAGCAATAGTACTAAGCAAAGCAAATTTTAAGGATGTACAAAAATATTTATAGGTTTTTTTTTGAGGTAGCAAAGGATGAGAATCTGAGGGAGTACCCATAAATTAGGCTATAGCTGGGCAAGATGTAATACAGCACAGTAGTCCTGAATTCTTATCAGTGTAATGTTGTGCCATATTTCATGCTACCCACTTCTTGATAAAGCAGGGAAAGATTCGGAATGCAGAATGAGACAAATATTTCTTTAGATGTGACTTATGTGGAAAATTATTTTGGTTGACTGAATATGAGTGTAATAGGTTTTGTTTTTCTTGTGTTCTCAGTAGAAGGAAGTAGGATTTGAGAGGGAAAGGTGAGAAAGAGGATCTTGAATAATTAAAGTAAAAAAAATAGATACATATATACATATTATGTATATAAATATGTATATAGAGAGAATTATATGAAGGTTTGAATATATAATGTATATAAAATATGTGTAATATTTATATATGTATGTGTATATAAACTTGGGAGCTCTGATGAACACAGTGACAACGCAATTCTTTTTTTTTTTTTTTTTTTAAATTCATTTTTCCAAATTATCCCCTCCCTCCCTCCCTCCACTCCCTCCCCCCGATGACAGGCAATCCCATACATTTTACATATGTTACAATATATGTGTGTAAATACCATTTTCTTATTGCACATTAATTATTAGCTTCTGAAGGTATAAGTAACCTGGGTAGATAGACAGTAGTGCTAACAATTTACATTCACTTCCCAGTGTTCCTTCTCTGGGTGTAGCTGTTTCTGTCCATCATTGATCAACTGGAAGTGAGGACAACGCAATTCTTGAGGGCTTATGTTATGAAACGTGCTAGCTATTTCTTGGCAGAAAGGAAATGGAGTCAAAGTACAGATTTAAATATATCTTTTATTAGACATGACCAGTGAGAAATTTTCTTTTGCTGGAGCCTTTATGTTTGTAACGGGGGTTTTGTTTTTCTTGCCTTCTCAATGCAGGATTGGGAGGGGGGAGAGGAAAGTGGAAGGGAAATCTGGATAATCTTGGAGAATAAAGTAAAATTTTAAAACTAAACCATAAAACATTATATAAATGCTGATATTATATATATACACATATATATATATATATATAGATATAGATATAGATATATAGATGAGGAATAGGTCTTACTGAGCAAGGATTTCTCATGTTAATCGTTTCTAATTTGATTCTGTTCACTATATCCTTATTCCATTCTTTTTCTTCCTTGAGTTCTTTAAAATAAAAAATATGTGGAATGGAGCTAAGCACTTGGAAAATCTTAACTGACAAATATCTGAAAAATATCCATCTTTATAAGTTGTCAGTATCTTCATTCCTCCAGGCTCATTTGCTAATGGTCTTCTTCATTATGTTACTCCCTTTCATTTTTATGCTTTCCTTCCTTCCTTCTTTTCTTCTTCTCATTCCTACAGGTTTGGAAGATCTGATAGGAGGAGCCTTGGTGGATAGGAAGGATTTTTTGAAAATATCACTTTAAAGAATACTCATGTACTTTCTGAAGTTTTGGCATCTGAGGAGGACCTAGGCCAATACGTCTATCCTTTCTCATCGCCTCCCCTTTCTAAGAATTGTCTTTTATGCAGCTCATCTCCAAGGACATTTCTGCATCTTTCTACTTAATGCGTTCCTCTGTCTTTTGGAAAATATCCGCATTCTGTCTCCAGTCTGGTTCCAGTTTCTTGCCTTCGTTTGCCTAAATGTGTTTATGGTGGTTGAATTATTAGATGAACTTCACCACAGAATTTCAACTCAGTTTTACTTGGGATAGCATCTCATAACTGAATTCAGTGCGGGATGGTCCATTTGGGTGCTTTTTCTGGTAATGAAAAGCAGAAAAGCTTGAATGTATTCCGGGCTTTTATGTGTGCCATGGATAGGGGGGAGTAAAGGGCAAATATCTGGAAAAACAAGTTTCTGCCTTTCCTACCCAATTTAAGTACTCTCGAGGAGAGAAGTTTGGGGGGGTCTTGATTTAAGATGGCAGACACATCACTTTTAATTGTCATATTTTGCTGTTACTCTGACTTTTTTCCTTGGTACCTTGTCAAGGAGCTTGAGCCCTTCCTGTCTTTGCCCCTGTGCGGTTTCAGCTCATTTGGCTGAAGCAGGGCCATGGAGCCCCTCAAGCAAGTGATTCTTGGGTTCTAAACTGAACCTCTTTGTTAAAACTCTTCTGTTGAGTAGTGGGCTGTGTTATCCCCTTGGGGGAAAAAAAAGTTTCTCTGTCTTTTTTGGGAGGGGTGTTGGAGAGTATTATGAGGGTGGGGTGGGTGGCAATTTAGACCAATGTTTTCACAAGCTTAGACTGAGCTCCATTCATATATTTCCCTTCCTGATCCATGGCCCCCTTTCCCCTAAGCTAGGCAAATAAGGCATTCTGAAGTCTGTATTTGGAATGTGATCCCCTAATACAAGTATTAAATTTTAGTAGGTGAAATAAAAAGTTCTTTTTTTTTTTAAGCAACAATGGTTTTTTTATTTAACTATGAAAAGTGTTTGACAGCATCCCCCTTCTCTCCAACCCTCCTCCCCTCCTCCAGGGGTATGTGAACATTCAGTCTGGCATTGCCATTCCCTAGGGAGCTCCCAGCAGAGCTGAGGAAGGGGAGTTATAATATAAACAGTGACACTCTAGCCCTTGAGCCAATTCTCCCCCAGTACACACTTTCTTTGGCCTTCCCTTCCTCTGCTTCTCTCTTTCCTTTCTCTCCCCCTTCCCCAAACTTTTGGTGAGACTGGTCCATAGCTCTGAGCATCCCCAGGTTCAGGCCGGGTGAAGAGCTGGCTCCTGGCAGGAGGAGGAATAAAGGTGCTTTGTAAAAGGCCCTAAGAACATTCCGGGGGGAGGTGAAGGGGCTTGGGGGAGACGCCTGTCTGTGAGGGCATGAATGTCCCTTCAGTTTGAGTTAATATTGCACACTGCTGCTTACTCTCACAGCGTGTTGAGAAAGGGGGGAAGGGAGATGAGGAGGGGAGGGGGCCGTCTGCAGCCAGGAAGCTCTGGGCGTGGGCAGGGCTTGTGGGAATGATTTCATTGGAAAGGCCTGCGATATTTTTTCCCCTCTTGTGTGTGGTTCTTGGAGAAAGTTGGAGTTGGTGGTGATTTCAGTCGTCTTGGCCAGCAAGAGCAGAGCAGACACACATGTCTGAACTTCCCGGGAAGTCCTGCCATCCCTCGGCCCCTTTTCCCCTACCTTACCTGCTCTGCCTGACTCACATTCATCCATGCATCTTGTTCTTCCCCTCACTCTCTCCCTTCAGCTCCCTGTACCTTTGGGGCGCTGAATTGGTGGGCTTTTAAAAAATTCTCAATGGAGAAGAAACCATTTCACATTTCCCCTTTTTGCTCCATAAGTACCAGAGGAAATTCTAGGATGGTGGGGGGAACCTGATGGTGAAGAATTTAAGAATCAATTGTTGGCATTTGCTTCTTGTTTTTATTGTCATTTTTAACCTCTTTATTGTATGTGTGTGTATTTTTTTTTTTTTTTTTTTTGCTGTGTCTTGTATTTAGTCTTCTGGTGCCTCATCTGACCATGATCCACTCGGCCCTCTTCCTCCTGGCTGGGGTAAGTAGTATATCCGATGGCTCCTGTCCCTGAACCCCTTCCCTCCTTCTCCAAGTGTGCCATTCTGTGCCTTCCTCGCTAAAACAGCTGGCTTTTTCTCAGCTATTAGTCTTCATTCCCAAGTTTTTTACCGATTTCCTTCACTGACCCTGGAGATGCCCCCTCCTAAAGCCTTAGTTTCTCAAAGAAATCATGGGCAAAAAAAATGTTCCTAGAATTAAGAAAGTAAAGCAGAGAGTAAAGCACTTCCTCAGTTCCCATTAGCCTTAGTTAAAGTAGTGTGAGCATGAGGTAAATCTTGGTCGTTCTGATTTTGAAAGGCTTTTTGACTGTTGTATTTTGGACCTATATTTCTAGGTTTTTGCTTAAGAAGCCAAGTCAATAAGAAATGTTAAGATTATCTGTGCATATTATGATCTGTGATTTTGAGGCTAGATTCAAACACTTTAATGGGTCCTCTTGGAAGGCAAGATGTTGGGGACTTGAGCCTCATCATAGCTAGTAATGACGATTTTGTAAATAACCTAACTCCTTTGGTTGTGATGTAGTTAGATAAGATGCGAAAAGGAGGAAAGTAAGTACTCTAATGTGGAACTTTACTCTAGGGGACTCATGGGTCCCAGGAACATACTGTTTCTTTATTTACCCTGATATTTCCTCTGCTTTTCTGTTACTTTTCCTAGCATTTTCCTACTATTTCTGTAGGCATGAAATGAAAGTTACTAATGTTGCAAATAGTTGTGGATTGGGGGAGAACTAAATCTCTCACTTTGGAGAGACTGAGGACTTGATTGCCAATGGACTTTGCATAGTGATTTAGGTTATATGCTAAGAGCACAAGACCAGACTAGGTCAAGTGATTTGGTACTGTGCTATAGTAAGAATATTGATAGCATCTATACATTGGAAAGGCAATTCATGGTGGTGTCTTCTCCCATCATGCCCTAGGGTGGTTGTTAGCTATGTTGGCAAACTCAGAGTTCTTCAACTCTCTGGGTTGGGGTGGGTCTTTCTAATGTACTTTGTAATAAGGCTCTCCTAACTAATGAACAAGTCTGTAGTTGTCACAAAATCTTGAGAATAGAAGGGCCACCAAAGAGACACTAATGAGCTGATAGTGGTCAGATTCAGCTATAGGGATTGTTGAGTACTGATTTCACTTACCATCAGAATCTTGCAGGTGACTTTGAATCAGACAGGAAGACTTGGAAGGGCACTAAAAGACAACTATTGAACTGACTTCTTCCAGACCAGAAACTCCTTCTTGGTTGTCAAAGTCAAACTAGGAAGGAGCATCCATTCCTTTAGACCATCAGGAGATCCCTGAATCACGCTTGTATTAAAGGATTCAAAATGGGCTCTGTATCTAATGTTCCTTTGGCCACACCATTGAGTTAACACATGTTCCAGACATGCCTTATTTGCTCCTAGGGAGTTACTTACTCAGGTAATCTGCCTGGCTAAGCATATTAATAGCAAAATTATTGGGATTTCACTTACTGACAAGGCTACAGAAAGTTGGAAAGCTTGGCGGAAGGGTGAAATTATAGAATCCAAGGGATCTTTGAAGCATCTGATCTAATCCCATCCCTTCCTATGATTTTATTCTTAGTGGCAAATGGTAATAATTGTAGTGATAATACACAGTAATGTAGAATGGGAAAGGTTACAAAGTGCTTTCCTCATAATCTGTCCTTTGAGGGTAGGTATTGCAAGTATTATTTTATAGATGAAGAGACTGAAGCGGGGGGAGAAGTGGCGTAGTCTGGGTCATACTACTGATTTGAGTCGGGGCAGGGCTTGGACCCAGGTCATCTGACTCCCAGCTCAATGTTCTTGGCTCTCCACTAAAACTGCTTCCAAGAAGTAAGAATGTGCATCAAATTAAAGTGATTTTGTAATCTAATTTGTAGAAAAGAGCCAGCAGAATTTGGAGCATTATGACCCAGAGCTCTAAACCGGAACAGTAGTTGTTCATCTGGCCCCAGGGAGGAGGACCACATTTCAGGCTGTTTATTTCTGAATTCCTCCCACTGTCGAGCTGTCAATAAAGAAAAACCACTCGGTTTTTAAAGAAGTAAGCAGATGAGAGAAGAAGTTTTTTTCAGTACTAAGCATGGAGCTATATTGGGATGGGAGCAGGCTAGAGGGCCAGGTTAAAAACTGTTTACAGGATGTAAAATCCAAAGGAAGAGGCAAGATTGGACTAGAAGACTATAATAGGACAAAATTGAGAAAAAGAATTTTTTTGGCTTCAGTGTCAGGAAACATTTCTTCACCACAAGTTCTTTTGGACTGTGTGTTGGTCTGCCTGGGTCCATGGTAGTAGCCACTTTCCTGGGGATATTTAAAAAGGAATAGGACCAGGAGCCAAACAAAACGAGAAGTGATCCCATTTCTTCTGTCCTGGCTCCCAGAAGGCTGTCAGGATACACTGGGTGTTTTTTTTCACCTTAGGTGTTGCTGGCCTAATAGTGTAACCATTTATATGCTCCCTAAAAGACTCATTTTCATTATCTTTGCAGAATGACCTTATGGAAGGAGCCCTGGAGAAAGTGTGTCAGGAGACCTGAGTTCTGGTCCCAGCACTGCTACTAAGTGCTATCTTCTTGGCAAATGATTCTCTCCCTTCCATCCCTACTCTGAGCCCCCCAGTCTCCCTCAGTTTTCTTAGATGTAGTGTAATTTCAGATGCCTCCTCCACATCTGAAGCCCTATTATTCTGTGAGGATGGTGCCGAGATCGATATACTCAGCCGTCACAGGCACACTTGGTTGTATTGGCTTGAGATGGGCCAGACGGGTCCTGAGGTGCAGGTAGCTTGAGGCCCACCCAGGGATGCAGATGTGAAGGCTCTCATTTGGAGGCAGCAGCAGCTTCTCTGCTGGGAGGGGTCTGTTCTTGTCCACAGAAACCTCTGGAGAAGGGGAGGTTCCAGGCACAGGCTGTTTGAGGCAGTTGTAGCTACTTCATGACTCTTAGCCTTCTTCCCTTTCTCTTCATCTATATAGATGAGAGAAGAAAGCAGTAGAAAAACATTTGACTAATGGGTTGAACAGCATTGAATTTATCTGGGGTCAGACTCTGTGCCTAGGCCAGACATTTCCCTTCTTGACCCTCACTTTCTTCATCAATAAAATGAGGGGGTGAGATTGGATAAACTCCGGAAGGTTCCTTCTAGCTTTTAAAATTCTAGGATTACTTAAAGGTTTAGTGTGATGAGAGAAAAAAGTGTTCCAATAGATACTCAGGAGTTCTGGAGCTGGATCTTAGAAAGGGGGTTAGTTGCAACTGGCTGCAGTTTCCAGTTTGATTCCTGTTTGAGCTTCAGCTTGCTCTGGTTTCTGTATCTGACTGACAGTTTTTAATCCCTTGGCAGATGATGAAGAGATTAGTAGTAGTAATGATAAAATGAACATAATAGATTGATGATTTCTGCCTTCTGTAGGATAATGACTTCAGATATCACTGTGGATTTCATTTTATGGATTTGATGAAAAACTGGAGGCTTGGAGAGCTGAAAGCACTTTGTGATCTGGATTCTTGGCCTCGGGACTGGAACTCTATAGAAACTTTGGGTTTCCTGTGGACTTTGTAGTCTTGGCCCCTTCAGGAATCTACAGAACCTTGAGGAGGGCTGAGAGTCACTGGCTTAAGATTCTTTTGACCTGGAGGAGCCCAAACTAGCTCCTACAAACCCAGTCTTTAGTGTTTTTTACCTCAAAGTGAAGTCATTTGAACCCCAAAGTAGATTTCCTCTCTAGGTTATATCATTGAACCAATTTCCATCAGTCCAGCAGTCAGGACAGCAGCCAGGCTGATCCCAAGCTTAAAGTAGCCTAACCACAGTAGCATAAGGAATAAGAAGAGCTAAGAGAGAACCGTTACATCAGTCACCCCAAATGTCTCTCTGGGCTTCTGATCCTGAGGGGCTCGATTCACTTGTCTATATGCTTGGACCAGCCTGAAGAATGTTGTTGGGTGGAGGGGTTTGGGTGAAGACTTCATAGCCTCCAAAGGGAGGTGTGAGTGCGTAAGAAGGGAGGCAGTCGTCTGGAGGGAGGAGCCCTGAATTAGGAGGCAGCGAATGGGGTTCGAATTCCATTTCTGCTCCGACCTTCAGTCTCCTCATATGTGAAATTGGGACTTTGGACAATGAGACTTCTAAAACTTAGGATCCTGGTTAAGGAAAGGGTGTTTTCAAGCGTGGAGGCCATGTTGGGGCAGTCATTGGGTGCTCCTATGCAAAATTTGTTGAGATGGAACAAGTAGAAGAATGGTGATGGCCACAGAACTGCATTGCTTGTAGGTACTTCTAGGGCCAGATCATCCCAGCTGGCCCAAACCTAGCCTGGGCTAGACAAAAACCAGGAGGGAACAGGGGCTTAGTGAGTCAGCACTTATTGAGCGCCTGGTGTGTGCTAGGCTGGAGGAAAGTATATACATCAGGGCAGGCCCATGGTTGTGTCTGGTGCCCAACTGGGTGCAACTCCCGTGAGGGAGGAACTGCTGCTTCTCCTCAGCTTCTCTGGGCCCAACCACAACCAAGGAGACAGTTATTGCCCCAGAAAAGGAATGTCTTAGTGGAGGTGGTGGGGAGAAGTACCAAGTTCTCATTGGTTTAGGAAGGTTTAAGGAGAGGAACTTCAGGATGAGTTCAAAGGAAAAGCTAAGAAATATATAAATGAGTTCTTTACCTTGTCTTTTTCTCTTCCAGAAAAGAGACAGGACAATGGCCGGGTGTATTACGTTAATCACAACACTCGCACCACCCAGTGGGAGGATCCTCGGACCCAAGGGTATGTATGCATGGGGGTTGAGGGCCTGGCTGGGAAGTGAGAGCCCCTTTAGTTCTTAGCATCTAACCTTGCCTGGCGCTGCACCCGCCATCCAGGGGAAGCAGAGCTGGTACTCTAGGTCCCGAGAGCCCCTCTGGAGAGTGTCTGCTGCCAGTAACATCTAAAAAGCCTCTTGTGACCTTGGCCATGCTGCCCTCCAGTGCAATTGTGCAGGATCCCAGAAAGGACCATCACCCTCCCCTTAGAAGGAGAGTTGGTCAGACCATGCCCCTGTCGTGCAGACGTACTCCTCTGTCAGAGCTTTGTAGGAGGAGACAGTCTTTCTCGGACTTGGGACGATAGCCATCTCTGTCTCTCTCAGCTATGGTTGGGCCCAGCTCTGGGCCATCCTAAATAAAGGACTCTGCAGACACTGGCTAAGACCCAGATGAGGCTGAGACAAGAGAAGCCTGGGCTTGCAGAGCAGTGACTGACTTTGCTGCGTCTGTGGCCCATGGTGACACATTTCTTTTGGGTCCTGCAGGATGATCCAGGAGCCTGCCCTGCCCCCGGGCTGGGAGATGAAATATACCAGTGAGGGGGTGCGCTATTTTGTGGACCACAACACACGCACCACAACGTTCAAGGACCCTCGGCCTGGATTTGAATCAGGGTAAGTTCTTCATCCTGCTTCAAGGGCTCAATCAGGCTTTCAGAGAGGGAAGCTTTGGAGAGCATGGTAGGACAGGTGAGTTTGGGTTTGTGCTGCTTGAGAGCACCCCCTGGTGGCTAGCCTTGAAGCTCTAGCTTGGATTCCCAGGACCCCCAAAGATGTTAGACAGAAGTTACCTGGAAAGAAGGAAGGGTCCAAATACTCCTTTCTGGGTTTTGGGGGTTTCTTTAAAATAGAAGTTCTTTGCCTTTTTTGTGTCTTGGACCGCACTAGTGATCTGATGAAGCCTAAAAATGGATGAATCCCTTCTCAGGTTAAAAATCCTTACTTTAAAATGCCTAAGACCAACGCCTCTCGGAGATATCTGTGATCCCTGGAGGCAGGGGCTGGAGCAAGCCAGCTTTCCCAAGCACATTGCAGTCCCATCATTCTGTATCGAACAGTAGGAATAACCCAGAGGGCTTGTCCAAAGTTCATTTTCCCTTTTGAAAATCACTCAAATCATTCTACAGCAGATGCTCACTATATATTTGATGGACTTGAATCAGCCAGCCTGGTGGTGGTGTTTGAGGAATTCAACTCATTTCCAACTGGTTTACAGTAACGCTTCTGGGATCTCTCCAAAACGAACCTGATCTGAGCTTGCCTGGTCAGGGTTCTGGGAAGCAGGAAATCTGTGTTTCCGTGCCAGGTCTATCCCCAAATCCCACTGAAGGCCTCCTCTGTGCTTCATCATAGCCTGGTGGCAACTCTGGCTTCTCCAGCTGCCATGGCACAGTGCGAGCCCTGAGGGGTCCTACTGTGCTGGAGAGTCTTTGAGGATTGGACCAGGGATAGATTACGTGTGTGTCCCAGACCTGGGGTCGTTTGGCTCAGATGCTATTCTTTAGAAGATTACTCAGCAGATTAATGGGGGGTGGGGAAGCACCTTCCAAACAGTGGTTGTGGGGAGAGCGTTCATGCCCCTGAAGCTCTGGGGCCTTGAAGTTGCTTAATGAAAGCCACTTTCTCTTTGTCTTAGTTTCTCCATTATTAAACTAACCAAGATAAAACCTTATAGGACACAGAGAGGTAAATCGCTAGTGCTTGGGGAATTTCATGAACTCTGCAAACTCTTTATTTGCCGTAGAAATAAACAAGGCGGTTCTCCTGGAGCCTATGATCGAAGCTTTCGCTGGAAGTATCACCAGTTCCGATTTCTTTGCCATGTGAGTACGGTGTCAGTTATGTCATACTCATCTGGAAGGGCAGTCCCAGCCATAGAAATCATGATTGCTTAGTTATTTTCAGCCCCAAGTGGATGAGGAGTAATCCTATGGAGTCTTAAGAGTTTGAGGAGAGCGAACCTCTCTCATTCTGGGTAGATGGATCGTCTGTAGTTTTGACTTTGGTGGTGGAAGTGGTTTAGGGACCTGGATGTTCATTTCTAGCTGAGGTCAGGTTGACTTTCCAGGCTAAGGCTGACTGCCGTGTGGTGCCCCTGGGCTGGAATGACTTTGAGTGGTGGAGCAGTGGGGAGCAGAATAAATGAAGATCATTTGATTCCCAGCTAAAGAATGTTGTTTTCTCTTTCCAGTCAAATGCCCTCCCCAGTCACGTGAAGATCAGTGTGTCCAGGCAGACGCTTTTTGAAGATTCTTTCCAACAGGTAGGAAAGCACCGAATTGCCTGAGTTCTGCGCCTTTACCCGGGCCCAGGGATGTGGAACAGATATGCCCTTGTCCACGTGGTCTGTTGACTAGTTGAGTAAATAGGTGGAGTGGTCCAAAGGAGAGACTTTTGAAAAGGTGCTTGTTCTGTTCAAGCCAAGGCCTTGGGAGGGTCCTCAGCTTCCTGGCTAATTCTGTGCTGTGCTGTGGTTGGCGAGAGCGGGGCACTGACTCTTTTTTTGGTGGTGGTGGGGGTCTCTGTATTCTTTTCTTCTCAGATCATGAACATGAAGCCGTATGACCTGCGCCGCCGGCTGTACATCATCATGCGTGGTGAGGAGGGCCTGGACTATGGTGGCATTGCCAGGTGAGTCCGAGTAGTGGACGCTTGAGTGCGCTCATGGACGCCTGCTCCTTTTTCTTCTCTCCCTCCTTGGGGAACAAGACCCAGACGGTTTCAGATTGTATTGACTCAGGTGGACGCCTTTCTCTCTCCTGGGTTCAGCATCACATCATCTTTTGTCTCCTCCCCAGGATCCCCTTGAGTTAGCACGAAGTGTGCACCTGAAAAGAAGCCAGAGATTTCTTCCTATTTTTCAGATGGTGAAATATATTTTATACTCTTGGTACTTTAAATTCAAGCACGGCAGACATTGCGCATGTCACATCCTCTCTCCCAGATCTATTTCCCTCAAAACCAAGATCAGATAAGGCAGTGGTGTTTTTTAAAAAGAGTTTCAAGTACCATCACATACTTTTTCTATAATTTGGATCACAATTTGTAGAACAATAAATAGTATGCAGAGAAGAGGTTACAAATGGAGAGGGGAAGTTGGCGACTCAAACCCCTGCAGCCCAGAATTATTGCCCTCCTCTGTTGTCTACCTAATAGAGTAGACAGTCCTTGGGAGAAGCTGTCCTTTGTGAAAGTGCAGGTGAATGGGCAGAGAAAGGAGGCTTCTGTGCCAGTTAGGCGTGTCCTTTGCCGCTCTGGGGTGTCTCTCGCTTGGCTCTGGGTTCACTCCTCTAGCCCACCATGTCCTCTCCTTGTTGCACTTGTGTTTGTCCCACTCTAGATTATTGTTCCTTCTCCGTGGTGACCCTCCTCCTCCTCCTCCTCCTCCTCCAGGCTTTGGTTTGTGGGCTTCCGGTGTGGCTCCTGCCCTTTGTGTGTGTGTGTCTCTCTCTGTGTCCTGCCAGTGGTTTTACCCTATGGTAGGTTACGTCATGCTGTTCTACCACAGGGTAGAACCACGGACAGGATACTGGGGCGCTCTCGGCATCGGAGGAATCCTCGTCTCTCTGGCCACAAACAGCTGAGAAGCCAGGGAGGAGGGACTGAAGGAACCTGGCTTACTTATCACGGCTCCTTTTGGGTTAGCTCAAGTGCTGAGGGCTCAGTGAGGTTGGCGTGAGCCTGGTGCCCAAGGAGAGTGCAGGGAGGGGAATGGGGTTCAGGTGCACGCCCCTGAGGATGAGAGAGGCATCCTGGTGGGGAGTGGCACAGGACAGGTTCCTTGGGTACACAGGAGTACACGATATGTGATGGAAAATGCGATTGATAATTGAAACCCAGAAATTACAGCAAGGTTAAGAAACCTGTAAGGGCCTGGGAGGTAAACGCAGATAAACACGTTTTCTACTCTGCCTTTTCACCTGGGACACAGGGCACAGCTGCGTCCCCAGAGCTGGCTGCACTGGGACCAGGGAAGGGAGGAACAGGGACCCAAATCGTGTTGTAAAGAACGTGCTAGACAAATGCCAGTTGTTGTTCTTGTTGCTGCTGTTGTTATTGCTGTCATTCTGCCCATAGCCGAGGCAGCATAAGATCTGCTTATGTGGAACAGTCCCCAAGGGAAGCCTCTGCTCACGCTTGCCTCCCTGGGCTAAACCACTGTTGGGGGCTGAGGCCCTGCTCCCCCCCGCCAGTCCTTACATGTTCTCCTGCCACTTCTTTCTCGATGGAAGTCCATACGTTGCTGAGCATAGCACCCAAGGAGGATCACCGAGGCCTTTTCCTGGGACTCCTGGCTCCAGATCTTGCTGCTGAGGCTGTAGCAAAAAGTGCAGTCCAGTGTCTTCGGGATAGGCTTCCCTTTGTCCTTAGACCTGTCTTTTCTCTTCTCTCACAGAGAATGGTTCTTCCTTCTGTCTCATGAGGTGCTCAACCCCATGTATTGTTTGTTTGAATATGCTGGGAAGAACAACTACTGCCTGCAGATCAACCCCGCCTCCTCCATCAACCCAGACCATCTCACCTACTTCCGCTTCATTGGCAGGTTTATCGCCATGGTAAGGGCTCCCGGGAGGGCACCTGGGCTCCAGAGGCCCCGTCTCCCCTTCCTCCCCATGATGACCCCAGGACACATGCAGGGCTGTCCTTGCCTTGGAGAGAATGACTAGGTGAAAGGAAAGTTATGATTAAGTATGCTGAATGAGAGGGATGGCTGGGGGACTGCTTAGTCCTTCCATGAGCTTCTTCCCTGTCCTCGAATGGTTTACAAGTTTTTTGGTACTAACACCTCTTGGACTCTGGCTTAAAATGTTCATGATAAGAGGTATGTATCTAGTACTAGTCCTGGGATTCTTTCCTAGCAATTGACCCAAAACCCCTAAAAACATTATTCAAAAGGCCTGGGGACTCCTTTAACCTTTGCCCCTCTCCCCAACCCATGGACACGGTTCTACTGACCCTGCCATTCCTACCATGTTGGCCGTGCTCCTCAGAATAAGCTAGCAGGACTGGGAGGAGCCCTGTCTTCCATTGCAGAGGTACAGTCTAGTCATGCTCACCTGAGGAGCTAGTGGTGGGTGGATGCCAGTGCCCCCCCCCACAAAAGAGAATTCTTTGGCCTTGGGGTAACAATGATAGCTCTCTGCCAAACATCTTGGCAGCCTGGCCGTTGTCAGTGACCTCTCTCCCCAGCGACTGAAAGCTCACTGAGGGCAGGGACTTTGCTTTTTGCCTTTGTGTTCTCGGTGACTTGGCGTGGGGCCTGGTACCTCACGAATCCCTGTCCATTAGTTGATTGCTTCTAACTCACAACTGCTAGCTTTAGAGAGCCCAGTTCGGAGAGAGAGGAGGCAGAGGTGGCGGCCTCTGGCCCTTCAGAATTAAGTGGCAATTTAAGGCACCCATATAGCTGTAAGTATCAGGTTGGAGATGGAGAGGGTGGTAGGTAATCCGTGACTACAAAAGCATTGATTTGATTACATTGGAGCATCCATCCTTCTTGGAGGACACTTGTAAGAGAGGCCGTCTGATGGGAAAGTGCTAGTGAGATGTAATTTGGAAATGTAAAGAGTTTAGAATGGTTGTATATTATCAGGAAGGTTCAAAATGCAGAGAGTTAGGGTGTGACCAAAGGCTTCTTGGGAGGTTCATAAAGATGGCTACAGTGTGATTGAAGTCACAGGCTAGGGGCTTGTCTGACTAGGGCAAAGCCTGTCTCATCATGGCAGTGCACTAATGGGGAGCAGAGCCATCCCAGGACTGAGGGAAGGGACGTGTTCTTCCTGTGATGTCAGGCGGCTGCTTCCCTGCCTTCCTCCAGGGGCCTGAAGACCCGGTTCTCAGAGTCTCACGCCCCTCCCCCTTGTCTAGAAGTTTTTGGCCAAGGTGCTGGGCTCAGGAAGTGGGTACATTCCTTTCAGGTCTCCCAAAGGCTGCCTGCCCTGAGAGCTGACAGGACTGACCAGTAAAACCCCAGACTATTACTCACGACTGGCCCGCCAGTCCTCTCCAGTGTCTGCATTATTTTTGGCTGCCTCTGCCTCCCAGATCTTGCAGCCCGTGAGTCAGGCAGCCCCCTGGAGCTGTTTAGACAAGTGCTCTCAATAAGCCCAGGGGCAGCCAGCACCCAGGCCCTTCTGTGGGCACTGCCTAGGAGGGCAGCGCTGGTCAGTGGGCCATATCCTGGGGCTCAGAGAGTAACTCTTCCATCATGGACGGTCAGAAGGGTAGTGCTAGGGCCCTCAGTCTCCTCTCCTCAGTCCCCCTGGGTCTCTGTGGAGGCCGAGATCGACTCCTCTGCCCCAAGTGTTAGGTGACGCTGCCTGTCGCTCCTTCTCTAGGCTCTCTATCATGGAAAGTTCATCGACACCGGCTTCACACTGCCCTTCTACAAGCGCATGCTGAACAAGAGGCCGACGCTGAAGGACCTGGAATCCATCGATCCCGAATTCTACAACTCCATCGTCTGGATCAAGTGAGTGGTTTCCATTGGCAGGTGGGGCTCTGGTGCTCTTGGGGCCTTTGCCCAGGAGCTGGCCCTCGGTGTGGAGGACTTAGCTCTGCCATGCAGCTGTTTGTTCTTTGCCTGTGGAGCTAGAATGCAGAGGGGCAGGAACGAAGACTTTGTCAGCACTTTGTGCCCTAGAGCTGAGGCTGCGTGGTGGGATCCAGGCTCAGCATCACTGACCTGTGGTTTCTGGAAGTCGCCCCAATAGTGACTGGGAACCCATGGACCCTCTGGGTCCTTGGCTGTGGGCCCTGTGGGAGGATGAGGGAGCATCTTCCTGTGCTGGTCATTTCCCATGATGTAAATCTTTTTTGTTTTTCCCGGTCCCTTCCCCACCCAGAGAAAACAACCTGGAGGAGTGTGGGCTGGAGCTCTATTTCATCCAGGACATGGAGATCCTGGGTAAGGTGACAACCCATGAATTGAAGGAAGGTGGCGAGAGCATCCGGGTCACGGAGGAGAATAAAGAAGAATACATCATGTAATTCTCAAAGGATGGGGGTGGGGGGAGGGAGACTGCATTGGGGCCTCCCAGAGGAGAGTTGTTGCTGGGCCTGCCTTGGGGTGAGCTGCAGGGATGAAGGAGGGTTGGAGCTGCCATTGGGGGGGGGGCTTCATTTCCCTCTCCTATCACTGCTGCATTTTGCCAGGGTTGAGCCAGCCCCTTCAGCCAGCCTGGCCCTCGGCTTTCTCTGACACTGCATTTGTGCACTGACAGATGGAGCTGGTATTGAGCTGGTGCCATGGCCTAGTCCCCAAGGTAGGGTGGTGTCTCTGCCTCGTGCCTGTGAGATGCTAGCCACAAGCCAGGCCTTGAAAGGCAAAGGCTCCCTGGTGACTCACTTTATTGCTCTGATGTGGATAGGGCAAGTGTTGTGATCCCCATTTCATAGGCAGGGGGCTTAGCATGAAGTTCTATGGCATGCCCAAGTTAGTGTAGGTAGAGATGCAGACAGGGGCCTGCTAACCCCAAGTCCTGTGCTCCATCTGCCCACGGCAAATGCGCCCAAGCGAGAGTCTCGCCACCTGGCTAATGTGGTGAAGAAGGAAGAGTCCATACATCGCTCTGCGATCAGTCAGTCACCCAGCAAGCCTTTGTTAGGTGCTTACCACGTACTAGGCCCTCTGCTTAAGCATTGTGGATGTAGAGAAAGGCAAAAACACCTCCCCTGCTCTGGAGGAGTTCCCTTTGTAATGGGGAGACAACACTGGACCTAGAAGCTCCAGACTGGATTTAGACTGAGCCATTCTTTGTTCTTTGTGGAACAGAGGAGGAGGCCGGGCTGGGCAGCAGTAAAGTGCTTCCCTCACCAAAAGGCCGAGAGGGAAGCAGGAACTCAGGGTTAACCTTGTTTTACAGATATTCAGTGGTAGCAGGGTAGCAGACTGGTCAGTGTCCTGTCAGATGACTTGAAGATCTGGCCACTTGTGTGGTGTTCTCACTTCAGAATCCCTAGTTCTTTTTTAAAGACTTGTTTTTAATTAATCTATTGAATTTTAATCTCTTTTTCACTGAATAATTTTGGATACTTAAGAAATATATTGGAAAAGTTTCAGCCCTTTGAGGTAATAAAGTCCCCCATGCCTGGATTTTCAATGAGAAGAAAATGCCTCAAATGAGAAATGTGACTTTTCTTCTCTGACCACTCTGCCTCCTTCTCTCCTCCCTCCCTTGCTTGTTCCCAGCCTTTTTTCCCCTCCCTCCCCCTCCCCCTTACCCTTATTAAAGCTTCTGTGGTGGGCTCATTCTGGTGGTGATATAGTCTCAGGTCCCCAACCTTTCTTGCAAGCTCTTCTGCTGCTTCACTCCCAAAGAGCCTGGACCATCTGTGAATCCTGTCTCTGAATGTGGCCTCCTGCCCTTCTCCTATCTCACTCTGACCCACTCTGTCCTTCTTATGCACTGGGATTTCCAGGCCTTACCTTGTCCTACTTGTTACTTCCCTTCCTACTTACATGTCCTACTTCTCTCAATCCAGCAATGCCTTTTTAATTTCCTCTCTTATCGGGACACCATCCAATCACTACCCTAAAACTCCTTACCTCCAGACCACTTGAATTTTGCCTTTGTAGGGCTGGACGGATTGTCTATTGAACTCTTCTCTACCCACCTTGTCATTCCCAGGATCTCTCTCCATCAACATTGTTTTGTCCATTCTCTTACCTACGCTGCCGATCACTTATAGACAGAAAAAGGCTTGAAACTCTTGGTTGGAATCATTGCCCATTAATAGTAATTAATGGGGACTCCATTACTTCAGAGCATTTGTGTTATTCACATGTTATCACCTACTTATTGAATTTCTCATAGGCATTGTTTCATTTTTCTCACATTCCTCCGTGACTCACTTCACTTGCCTCCTATTTTCTGGGAAAGGGAGTGCTCAACACAACTACCCAAGACAAGAAGACTTTCACTTCTTGTACACTCTAACAATCATAGTTTTATTATTATACTTAATATTTATTGATGTTTTTATTCTCTTTCTTATATTGGCTTAATAAATATTTCCATTAGGGCAGCTAGTTGGTGTAGTAGATAGAGCACCAGCCCTGAAGTCAGGAGGATCCGAGTTCAAATTTGGCCTCAGACACTTAGCACGTCCTAGCTGTATGACCCTGGGCAAGTCACTTAACCCCAATTGCCTCAGCAAAAAAGAAAAAAAAAATCCTTTTTCAGTCTTTTCAGTCTGCTCCACTAGCTTTTCTTCCTTCTCCCAATCTTGCCTAAAAAGAGGTTGCTGTCTCTTCACACTATCCTATTTCTACCACCAAGCCTAATAGTCCTTGATCACACTCATCTCCATTCACTCTCCCTCCCTTTAGGGTGCAACTTTCCTCCTCTCTACTGAAATTATTCTCTCAAGGGTCACCAATGATCACCCATTGCTAAATGCCATTACTTTTTTTTTTCCCCCCATGTATCATTCTCTGCTCTTTCTGCAGAATTTAACATAACTGCCTTCTCTTTCTTGATCCTTTATTCTTTGTTGGACTTCTGTGACCAAAGAAGATCCTTTACTTTTCTTCTCTCCCCTAAATGTCACCATTCCTCAGGACTCTGCCCTTGCCTGTCTCTGTCTTTATCTTCCTCTCACTGTTTTACTTTTTAAAGACTTTCATAGAGGAAGTCTTTAAAATATAATTATTATGTGAATTGTAATCAATCATAAGGTAATTATTATTTTCCCTCTATTCCTCTTCCTTGGCTATCTCATCCATTCTCATAAGTTTCATCTGTTTTATCATCATGTGAATGATATTTATTGTTTGACTCTTCATGAACCCATTTGGGGTTTTCTTGGCCAATATCCTAGAGTGGTTTGCCACTTCCCTCTTCAGATCATCTTACAGATGACAAAACAGAAACACAAAGTATTAATCGATTTTTCCAGAGTCATATAACACTAGTAAGTGACTGAGGCTGGTTTTGAATTCAGGTGTCCCAGACCCCAGAGACAGTACTCTATCTACTGAGTCATCTAGCTGTCCCTGTGGATGATTTTCAAATCTGTTTTTGTGGCTTTGACTTCTTTCAGACTTCAGGCTTGTAATTGCAACCATCTATTGGACATCTTCCTTGCATGTTCTGCTGGCATACCTTAAATTTGGCATTTACAAACTGAACTACTCATCTTTCAACTCTAACCATCTCGTCCTTCCCAGTTATTCAAGCTTGAAACCTTGTATTTATTTTCAGTTCTTTCCTTTTCCTTGTTTCTTCCTTTTTTTCAGTACATCATTAAATTCTGTAGAATGTACCTCTTTTCACAGTCACTATTTGATCACTCTTGTTTAGACCTTTATTACATCTTCCAATAGTGTCTTAGCTAGACTTTCTGCCTTTTGCCTCATTTCTAATCTTTTTAAATACTATAGTACAATAAGATTAATCTTCTTAATGCATGTCTTCGTCATATTTTGCAATAAACTGAATATAGTTTAGACTTCTTAGCTTCATGACCCTTTTTTGTCTTATAATAGATCTATCTTTCATGTATTCTATGCAGTTAAGTTGGGCGACACATTCTCATAGCCTTCTTCTCTGGGATGGTCTCTCCATCATCTCTGTTTCTGAAAATCCTACTTACCCATCCATGAAAACTAAGGTTAAATTCTCTTTTTTCCCATGTAATTTCAGTTTATTTACCACTTAGGCATGATCTCACTGAGCACTTAACTTTTTTCAAACAATAAATTTTTATTGATACATATTTTTTACATATCCCCAAATTTCCTTCTGTATAGTCCTCCTGCCTCCCTCTCATAATCACACTTTATAATTTTATTTTTTCAGAAGAAAAAGAGAAAATTACAAAATAATCAGTTAAAAAAATAAATAAATAAAATCTGGCAACTGTGGACTTCTCACCTCCGTAGAGCAGTGAGGGGAGGTGTCTTCTCATGACTTAAAATATTTTTATCTCCCTTCTATCCTTATAATGCAACACTATCACATTGTATGGTTGTCTTATCTCTCTTCTTGAATTATAAGCTTTGTGAGGGTGGGGATTGTGTGATTTATTCAGTTTTGTATCTCAGACTCTATAGGGCCTTTCACAAAGAACACATAGTAAATGTTTGATTTAATGAATGAGTAAAATGTGTGCTTCTGGAGGACAGGGTTGAATCCAGGTGTACTCCATTGCCTACATGGGTTGGGACATGTAAAATAATTCTATGCGTGCTAGAGAACCTGAGAAAAAGGGTTAGAGACTCAACTTATTTGGTTGCTGATGGGCCAGTTTTTGATTTTAGGTTGCTGACAGATTGGAGGTTCACCCGAGGTGTAGAAGAGCAGACCAAAGCTTTCCTGGATGGCTTCAATGAAGTGGCTCCATTGGAATGGCTCCGCTATTTTGATGAGAAGGAACTAGAGGTGAGATCCTTGAGCTTCTTGTGGCTCTTTTGTTTTTAAGTAACTGAGAGGTCATAATTTGCTTCTGGGGAAATCCCCTCTCAATAATCAGAGCTTCATAGTTCTTTGGAAAAGAACAGGATTTAAAGCTCAGGTAGCTAAGGCTGAGTCCCATCTTTTGCCATCTGTGATTTAAGAATTTGAGACTAAATAAATACTTCTTAATCTTTATGGCCTCAGTTTACTCACCTGGAAAAGGAAGAGGTCTGACTAGCTAACTAGGCTCCTTGAACTCTACAGATGTGATTTTCAGGCCCCAGGTTAATATGCTTGAGGGTTTCCCAAGTCAGGTAGGTGTAGCTTGTGACCCTTTCTGGGCTACTTATTTGTAGAGACTTCTTTTTTTTTTTTTTTTTGCTGGGAGATTGGCCCTTCATATCCAGAGGTTGCTTTTATAACAGCATTGCCCTTTTAGAACTTAGATTCATCCCTAGAAAGTTAGCAAAAGAGGCTTCTGAACAATCAAAATATATGTTAAAAAGTCCATCAATTAAATAAATCATTTTTACTCTACTCATGAGCAGCTTTTAGACCCTCATTCAAGGCCTGTTTTTTCTGGTTTTTTGATTTGGTATTTGATTTTTCAGTCCAGTAGCATCAGAACAACAAATTAAAAATTTTAGGGAGGAGAGCGGCTTGGGCCTGGTACAGTGACAATAGCAAAAAATTATAGCTGATAGCCTCTTGTCAAATAAAGGCAGAAAACTTATTAAAATACATGAGAATTTGGAAAGTTTCAAACACTTGAAATGAAATTCATGAAAATTTGAGGTTCTTTGGACAGGGGCAGACATCTGTCTGCAGGCATTAGGAGGTTCTGAGGGTGATAGAGTACAGTAATTGATAGTTATCATGTTTGTCCAGAGTCAGCAAGAAGAGGTTATATTATAACCAGAATATTTTGTTTAGGAAAACATAGAAATAATGTATTTTTTATTTTAGAAGGATTTTCTATCAAATGGTTAAAATTAAAGCCTTGGTCCTTGAAGGGGATAAATCCCAATTGAGAAATTAATAAATGCACATAACTTTACAGTTCTAACAGACCCTTTTCCAGTAGGGGCCCGTAGCTATTCAGGATATAGAGAGCAGCACTTGCCCCCACCCCAGCTCTTGCCCTCTTGGTTTGGGTATTAGCTCTGACGCTAATTCTCCAGGGAACTGGCCCTAATGTTGATGGGTCTCCTCATCTGTCTCCTAGTTGATGCTGTGTGGCATGCAGGAGATTGATATGGCGGACTGGCAGAAGAACACCATCTATCGTCACTATACCAAGAACAGCAGACCCATTCAGTGGTTTTGGCAGGTGAGTCTTGGGGATAGGCCCCTGCTTCTTTAAGGGAGGGATGGATAGGCAAAGTGGACATGGAGCATGAACCCAAGAATCCTTCCTAGCCCAAAGCACCTTGTGCTGCCCTTTCGCATCCTCTCCCATTGCTTCCCTACCTCTTAGCCCTTGTGCTGATGGCTTGTGCAAAAACACCTACCCATAGACATACATACTTGTATTGTCTGTGGCTGTTTGTCCTCAGGCTTTCAAATGTGGTTCCTTGGAAAGGAAGTGCGAAGCTCTCTTGGCCTGGAGAGGCTCTGGCATGGCAGATCTAGGGTGATAAGTAGAAGTTAGTGGTCACCTTCCTTCCAGTTCTAGTCACTGGTGTGGAGGAGGCAGAGCACTGGACAAGGCTGGAAAGGAGGAAGCATTTGCTAGTCAGTGACTTCCCTACTAGTCGGTCAGGAAGAGTAGACACTTCAGAGAAATGGGATGGACTTTCAGACCTGGACTTTGTGAGTTTGAGTGCTTTCTACATTAAAGATCCAAGATTAGCCAAGGTTAGGGAGTTTTCTTCTCATGCTCTATGGGCTTGATTGCTGCTGGAAGGAGGCTGACCTGAAGGCTGACGGAGAGATCCCAGGGGGCCCAGGACTACCTTGTGCGTTGCTGTTAATGTTCTGCAGTTCTGTTCTTTGGGAGAGGGCTAACTTAGGGTGTCCAACACTGTCTCATCTTCTTGGGGATACTGTCGTGTCTCAGGGCAGAGAAAAGGATCTCTCTAACTCTTTTTCACTTTGGCTGTTTCATTGGGTTGTTGCTTAGGATGGAGTTTCTGGGGCCCAGCATCTTGTCTGATTGGACTCCATTCTTTTTGGGTTTCAGGTAGTAAAGGAAATGGACAACGAGAAAAGGATCCGCCTCCTGCAGTTTGTCACCGGCACCTGCCGCCTGCCTGTGGGAGGATTTGCTGAACTCATCGGTTGGTATTTTAGCCCCTGCGGTGTGGGGACCAGACAAGGAGAGGGGGGACCAAAGATGATAGCTCATAGGCTCAGAAGCTGGGGAATCCCAGAGTTCCATAGGCTCAGGTACAGTGATACTAGGATGGTCATGGCCTCAGTTGCTTAGAAATATTGGAACTGCCATGAATGGGGCTGGGGCAGTTTTCTATGTCACTAAAACCTGTGTTTTTATCATGGCCACTAGGCAGCAATGGACCCCAGAAGTTCTGCATTGATAAGGTGGGCAAGGAGACCTGGCTGCCTCGGAGCCACACCTGGTAAGTCTGCTTCTTTGGAGAAGGTGCCAGGGGAACATGGAACACCCCGACAAGATGGGCTTGAGGCGTATACTTGATTGGGGGTTCCCCCTGTTCTGTTCCTGTACCCCTTTCTGAAAGCAAGCAGTGGGCTGTAGACTGGCCCAGAAAGATGAGCCCAAAGTGCTCAAGTGTGGTCTGTCTGATCTGTCCTCCGCTTTGAGTGGGCGGCCTCCAAGGGGAGAGTCCAAGGCCCCTGGATTTTCACTGACAGCATTGTTCCTTTTTTCTTGCCAGCTTCAACCGTCTGGATCTTCCCCCCTACAAGAGTTATGAACAGCTGAAAGAGAAGCTACTCTATGCTATTGAGGAGACAGAAGGTTTTGGACAAGAGTGATGAAGAGCAGCCCCCTCTTGAGTTTCCTGCCATGGCTGGGCAGTCACTAGGTCCTGTCCTTGTGGCAGCAGGACATTTGACACTCAGGAGGTCCCCGGCAGGGGGTGTGGTGAGGATCTCTAACTCTCCTAGCATTGGCAGATTTTCCAGGCCCTCATGCCTGAGCTCCTGTTCCCCACTCTCGGCAGCCAGCTACTGGGAGATTGGAATGGCACCTGGGGTTACCCATTGCCCCTCTTCTCACAGTGGATGTGCGCGTGTGCATGTGTGTGCGCATGTGTGAGGGCCCCAGAGGGCCAGAATCTCCTCAGTGAAGGTGTTCCCACTTTTTCCAGTGCTGGAGAATCCCATTTGTGCAGGTGGGGGAGGAATCCCTATTGTCGCTGGACCAAGCAATTGATCAGAAGAAGAGGTGATGAAAGGGATAGGTTGGGGGGTTTCCTTTGCCTTTCCCAATAGGAGAAATTTTGATGTTTGAAATAGAAGTTTTAAATTTTTTTAGTGATTCAATTAAATTGAATGTGAGAGTGAGGGATTTGGAATAGAGCCTGTGGGTCAGGCTGGGCCTGTCCCCCCACCTCCGTATGAGTCCCGCAGGGGCTTGGGTGGCCATACTCAGCACTCCAGCTCCCTAGGGTGGAGGAGGAGGGGAGGCCACTGCAGAGGTCATTCCTGATTAACATATTGTGGGTTTTTGTTTGTTCCTTTTGGTGTGATGCTGCTGTTGCTCCATAGAGCCCTAGCTCTGGGTTTGGCTGGGACTTTTGGGGAACCAGGCCTCTAGGGCTCAAGTTCTCCCCTCCTCCCTCTCAGGAACATAGGTCAAGGTCTTCTGAGTCTGGTTCTGGCCTTAAGAGGACTGCCGAGACTAGGGGTGGCCAATTCCCTAAAAGCTCCCCTGGGTCCGGGCCCAGCTCGGCTGGAGAGATGCCCACCGGCTCGTTCAGCTTCCCTCCCCCCACCCCGGGTCCTTGGGCATCTGCCTGTGCAGGGGCTTCCATGAGTGAAGCCTGACACCTAGGGGCCCTTCCCCAGCTCTTCAGTGTGCCCCATTATCTCCTGTTAGGGAGTGCTATGGGGAGTGGCAGATTTGGATGGCGAGGATGGTCTTCATTCTTTTTGCCCCCACCAAACAAAGCTCCTTCCTCAATGTGCCAGAAAGGAAGATAGGAAGTGGTACCTTTTGCCCCAACATCTGGACCCACATTTCCCTTTCCCCTTTTGCCTCCTTGGTCCCCAAAGGCTCCTGATGCCCGAGGATTCTGCTTCTCGTTTTGTTCCTTGTATCTGAACATGCTGCTCCGAAGGCCTCCTTAACTCCCGGAGCCCCCAGATGCCTCTTCCAGCTGCTCCTTGCCCACCCTGCCCTGTGCCATAGGGTTCTAGCTTTAAAGGGTTCTTTGGCAGCTGCTTCCTGGCTTGTTCCCCTTGTGGGGACCTGAGCCCGGCAGCTCTGTGATGATGTGTGTCGTGTCTTCCTTCGAATGACGCCTAGCTTGGGAGGGGGGACCAGCCCTTGTTTTCTCACTTGTTTGCTGTGTTGTACTGCAACCCCCTTTGATCCCGCAGGCTGCCGCTGCTGGGGCTCCCCGCCTTGGCCATGAGGTGTCAGTTTTAGGGATGTGTGTGTGTGTGTGTGTGTGTGTGTGTGTGTGTGTGTACGCACCTGCGTGCGTGTGCTTGTATGCGTGTATATATGTGTATATAAATGAAGTGTCTGTAAAAAAAAATCCTCCTTCTGTAGCAGCGGGCTGGTCACCAGCTCATTTTGTAATACCCCTCCTGCCTCAGTAACGCTGATCTCTTGTGCAATAAATAATCAGCAGCTGCAGGTTGTATTGGTGTGGAAGTCAATGGAATCATTTACTGCCCCTTCTGGGAAGAGGGTGGGTGCCCCGCTCACCTCGCCATTCTGGGAAGCAGGCCTGAGTCACTCCTTGGGCTCCCAGAGCTCAGGGTCAGCTGCTCCTGCCCCCTCCAGACATTTCTGGCCTCACATCAGTATACATACCAGGGTTTTTTGTTTCAAAGCAAGAATTTGGTGTTAAACTAGGGTGGGCAAACTAGCATGTTTCATTGAGAATAATGGCTCTGCAGTATCCACGTCAGACTTGCAGAGTCTTTTTGCTTGGGTAGGGTTTCAAAAACCAATGGCGTAAAGGTCGGACTGTTGAAGGTTGGTGGGTTGGGCTCTGAACTTTCTCCTAAGATGCTTTCTCTGAAGTATGGCCTCTTCTAATTGAGGGGTGGGGCAAAGGGGGCTGGGGAAACACAGATGTTCAGCTATAGCATCCAAAGGGAATTGGTATATATGGCTTCCAGGTGTGAGGGAGGCCAGAGAAAAGCTGCTTGAGCTGAGGAGTGTCATTCATGGAACGGGAAGGCCGAAGACCGGCGTCACTGCATTGCGGATTGCTGAACACCACCTTGTAAAGGTGGCTAAGTTACCAAGGCATCTGTTAAGTCAAAGGGTTCCCATTCTAATAAGGTAACCGAGGATTATCTATTGACTACCTGCCTCTTTAGGTTCTTGTGAGGAGGGTTTTATAAAGGATGATTTTTTAAAAACTCAAAAAGCACATTGACATAGTGCCTTAAGATATGCAAAGATGCTGTACAAATTTTATCCTCATGACAAACTTGAAAGGGAGGTGCCATTATACTCCCCCTTTTATAGATGAAGGGTAGATGACAAGGAGTCACAGCTAATAGCTGAGCAACAGTTGAGCTGGTGTCTTTTTCACAAAGGGGCCTTTCTCTGCCTCTCCTCATCTCTAGGATACTAATGGAAGACTATTATCCATCATCTCCCACCATGTGGTGAAGTTACTGCCAGATGGGACATTGCAGTAATAACAATACCCAATATTTTGCACAGGATTCAGTATAATCCCAAGAATATCCACATGCATTATTAGTCTGGTTGGTTAACCCCAGAACAGTGAAAGTCTCTGGAGGTCACTTTTTATTGACATTGCAAATCATGTAAACCGACTGAGCTTGACTTGTTAAAGGATTTTTGGGTCCGGGCTGTTTAGGAAAATAGTTAAACCTTCATTTTCCTAATTGATGGGAATCATGGGATATTGCTGCTTATGATGTTTCGAAGCCCTAGTTCTGTTCTCCTTCCTGTGTTACAGCAGTGGATCGTTTTATCTTGGAGAATTGTGTCATTTCTGGGTAACAGTGCTCATAGAATCCATATCCTAAAGTAAGCAAGTACTTCTCTTGTTAAATCCAGGAAAAGTCTCCATAGGGCTACATAAAACATAAAAATCATTTCTCTGTGGACCCTCTTTTAACCTCATCATGTCAAGTATTCAAAGACATTTTCAAAAACTTACTTGCACTTGCAATCTATGAGAGCCAGTGCCCACGTTGTCAGGGTGGAAAACCTGAGGCCCACAGGTCTCCATCTCTGAGTTGAGAAAGAGACAAGCACTAATTCTGTCAGGCTTTCTGGGCGCTAATTTCTTTGTATCTTCCTCTCTGGTGATGGGGCAGTTCTTGACTGGAAGGTGCTGACAGCAGTTTATGTCTTTGCCAGTCCAGCAGAGGTGTCAGCTCTTGGACTGTCCAGGTGCGTCTAAAGAAAACTGTGAACATCTGCTTGCAAGGGGGCCCCTTACAACGGCGCCTTAAAGACTTTGGAAAAGATTTGTCACATACAGATTGTCCAAAGTCAAGCCCATGATCCCTGCCTGCCAATGAAAGCATTGCCCATTTGGGAGTTTGGCCCAGAAAGCATGGCAGCTTCATGCAGGGCTTTTAGCTGAGGAGTTATGTTTATCCTCTGGGTGGAGGGATAAAATGAGGCATGGCTTACGTGGATTAATAGGAACCATTTTGAGAAAGGTCATATCTGACGTGATAGCCAATGTAGAACATCATTCACATTTTCCTGGAGCTCTGCTTACCACCTGATAGAATTAGTAGTGCTTGTCCCAACACGGAGAATCAGGAGATCCCAGGAGACCAGCAGAATGTCTGTAGCCTCCTCCCCTAAAGGTAATTTTTAGAAGGAAGATGGCAGAAAGGTAACCCGACAGCTGGAGCTGTTTATCTCACTAAAGAAAACTTAGTCATAGCTTCACCTCAAAACAGAAATTAATTTGATTCAAGGTCACATAAATCATTGATTTCAAACTTGGCTCTTGAAGAGGACATAGAATAGGGCAGCTACATGGTGCAGTTAGTCAAGAGGACCCAAATTCAAATTCAGCCAACACAAACTCTGTGATCCTCGGCAAGTCACAACCTCAATTTGCCTCACCAAAAAAATAAATTAAAAAAAAGGACAGAGAAAGGGAGGAAATGTCCCTAAAACAGTATTGTTGCAGTAAATATGTTCCTTGAGAGATTTAAGATATATCACAATGTAGAGATATGGCAAAATAATTTAATAATAGGTTGATAGCACAATAGAAAGTGTGTTAGATTTGGAATGAGAGGACCTGTGTTCCTAGCCTCTTTTCTAGCCCCCAGGTTTCCTCTTCTGTTAAGTAGGAAGGTTGGACCATTTGGTCTCTGATGTATTGTCCAGCACTAATCTATAGTTCTGTGAGCCTATGTTTGCTTCTTGCAGAAAGTGGAGAAAGCAACAATGGGAAGTGCTATTATAAGGGGCATCACAACAAAAGTCTAGGTCTTGGGGTGGAAAGGATGCGGGAAATTCCGTGAGTAGAAGTGAGCACTCCAATTTAGAACTTGTGGTAAAGTAAAAGAGAAAAGCTCAGTGAATTTTGGTTGACATGCTCCTTCAATTTGGGGAAAGTAGATTTCAGAGGGTTCACAGAATAAAATGGTCCACAGGGGCTAAAATGCTTACAAGGTAGCCCAAGTAGAATGGGAAGTTCTCAAGGATGAAATTATGAAGACACAGAGAAAAGATTTCAATGAAGACGAAAAGGGAAAGTCTAAGGAGACCAATGTAGATATACAGGGAACTCAAATGAGCCATGCAGGTTTGTTTAAAAGAAATAAAAAAGATGGAAGCAATGGCAGGTAACAGAGGAGGAATATGAAAGTATGTCATGGTCCTGTGAGAATAAGATTAGGAACTTTAATGGATTATCCTCTCTGGCTTCCAATCGTGTCTGTCTGGCCCATGACACAAATGCAAACTATCCCAATATATGAAGTACTATAAAAAAAGTCCAATTCCTTTGGTTGTCTAGACCAATTTGTTCAAAAACTAAGAGAAAGGAATTTCCCAGAAATTATTTAAATTCAGAGCAGAAGTGATAAACCTCAGAATGACTTGGGCTCAAGAGCAAAGTCAAAGACAATTAAAAAAAATACACTTAAGCAATGTTGGAGAAAAGAGGGGATTTAGGCTCCCTGTTTTGGTTGGCAATGACAATAGTGATGGATGCCAGAGAAAGTGGAACTTTATTCGACTTGTTATTTTGTTGCCCCTACCCTCTTCTGGGAAGAAAAATAATCTGAAAAATACGAATGAGAGAATCACAAGGAATTGAGTAGGGAGATAAGAGGGCACCTAGCTGCCCTTCATGAATTCAGACCACCAGACTAAAAGTATATGTTAAAATACAGAAAGTATTGGTGATGAATCACAGAATTGTAGAACTAGAAAAGGACAAAATGTGTCTATCTGTGTCTCTCTGTCTGTCTCTCACTCCCTCTCCATCTCTGTCTCTTTCTCTCTTTCCCTTTTCCTTCCCTCTCTCTTTGCTTTTGTCTCCCCCTCTCCTCTCTGAAAAGAGTGGAATCCATAAAAAATGGGCCACTGGCTTGACTTTGGTTCTAGAGTATATCTGAGGGATAATTAATGAATATCTTAAAAAAGGAAGTAATGATCACAAAGAGTTAATATGATTTCATTCAGCCCAATGATCTTTTTTGAAAGGGTCAGGTAGATCAGGGAAATGGAAGACAAAGTAGGACAATGGAAAGAGAGCTGGCACTGGAGTCAGAGGACCTGGTTTCAAAGCTTACTTCAGACCTATATTGTGTGAATTTGGATAAGTCATACCTATAAAATAAGGGATCTGGACTCTTAACGTCCTTTCCACTTCTATACCTATATATACCTATACCTATACCGATAATAGTGATCCAGATAAAGTTTACCTCATCTTTAGCAAAACATTTCATAACGTGCATTGCGCCTTTTATGGAGAGATGTGGGCCAGATGATAGTCTATAGGATTTTTTTGAAACTGGCTTAATAACCAGAACAAAAGAAAAACTATTCATAGATGACTGTAGGCTTGGAAGATCTCTAATGCATTAATCCAAAGATCTACCTTTGACTCCATGTAAAGGTATATTTATCAAGTTTCCAGCTTAACCTATGTTAGGAGGGAGAGCAGACACACTAGATTGAGTGCTGGGTCCCAGATCCAAGAACATGAAAATTAATAGGGAGAGATGCAAAGGCTTACACTTGGGGTCAAAAAAAATCAATCTCCTAAGTGCAATTTATGGACTGCGTGACTAAATATCAATATCACATATATAAATTCACACATTTAAGCATTATGTGTGAGGCATTGTGCTAAGCATGGGGATACAAAAAAAAATACAAAGAATGGGAAGAGACAGTTCCTGTTCTCAAGGAAATCAAAGTCAGGATGCAAGTAAGAGATATATAGATAATTGGAGATAATTAACAGGGAAGATGCTAGTGTTAAGGGGAATTGAGAAAGGCTTCTTACAGAAGATAGAATTTTCTCTGGGTCTTGAAGGGAGTCAAGGAAGTCAGGACAAAGAACTTAGGAAAGAGGGTATCCCAGTAGTAGTAGAGGGTCACCCAGTGAGAATGCAGTCAGGACCTGGAGTGGCTTCTGTGAGGAACATCAAGGAGTTTTATAGGGTATAAAGATGCAAAAAAAACAGGAAATGTAGGAAGGAGTTATATGAGCTTTGAATTACAAACAGGATTGTATATGTGATCCCGGAGTTTATAAAAGGATAAGATGGTCAAAACTGCTTTTGAAAGAGATCCTTGACTACTGAATGAAGGATGGAATGGAGCAGGGAGAGACTTGAAGCAGGGAGACCAACTATTAGGCTAATGTCTAATTCTCCTATTAGTCTAGGAGAGGTGATAAAGGCCTGCAAAAGGCTGGTAGCAGTATCAGAGGAAGGAAATCACATAAAAGATGTGAAGATAGTGAGAATTTAAGGACGATATTAGGTCATCTGGTGATTAGGAGGATGATGACTAGGAAGCTCCCACACTAACAGGTTAGTTAGGAAGAGTGGAGGGCTTTGGGGGGGGAAGAGGTTAATCTGTTCATTTTGTAAATGATAATTTTAAGATGTCTATCAGCTATATAGTTTGAGATAGTTAATAGGCAGTTGGAAATGTGAGTGAAGGGTAGGAGAGAGGTGGAGAATGGATGAGGCAATCTGAGAAATCATTGGTTATGATGGCTGATGATCACCAAAGGAAATACTGAGGGAGAAGACGGCCCAGGACAGAGGACTGTAGGACACTCAGAGTTAGTTGGTATGATCTGGATGAAGATCAAGAAAGTGAAACTGAGAATAATCAGATAGATAGGATAAAAATTAGGATGCAGTAATGTCACAAAAACCTGGAAAGGAGAGTGTCTAGAAGAGGTCAGTGGCTACAGAGAAAGATGAAAATTGAGAAAAGACCATTAGTTGTGATAATTAAGAAACTGTTAGTAACTTAGGTTGAAAAAATACTATTCATCTCTAGAGAGAATTAATGGAGTCAGAATTCAGAATTAAACACTCTTTCCCTCCTATTTTGTTTTTCTTGTCATTCCCCCCCCCCAACATGGCTAATATGGAAATGTTTCATATAATTTCATATGTGTAATTAAAAAAAATTTTTTTTTAGAATGTACATTAATTTTTAACATTTTCCTATGAGTCATGTTGGGAAAGAAAAATCACAACAAAAGGAAAAAAAAACTGGAAGAAAAACTGAAGAAAAAAGGTGAAAATAATATATAACATGAATATTATATTAATTAATAATTAATTAATAATATGCTTCAATCTGCATTCAATCTCCATGATTCTCTCTCTGGATCCAAAGTTTATTGGAATTGCTTAGGGTCACTGAATTGCTGAGAAGAGCCAAGTCTAAGTGGATTATCACATAATCTTGCTGTTGCTGTGTACAATGTTCTCCTGGTTCTCCTTGCTTCACTCACCTTCAGTTCATCACATATAATTGATATCACATCTCTTGCCTTCTCAATAAATGGAAAAGTGGTGGGAGGAAGGCAGGAGAAAATTCAGAACTCAGAAATGAACGTTAAAAACAAATGACTTGTTTTTCTAAAAAAGGAGAATGTAGAGAGGTCATTCTTGCAAGAAGGACCCTCTCATTATGTCAGACAAGGGTAAAGAGGAGAAAATGTCAGAAGACATCTGAGTGATGTGAGTTGAGTAGGTGGGAAGAAGATGGAGCCTTCAGAGAATAGCTTTAATGTTTTTAGTGAAATATGAGGGAAAGTAAGGTTCTCAGTTTGAGAAGGCAGGAGGAAGAGGAGGACGAATTATAGGAGGTTTAAAGAGGAATTAAAATTTTTGGAAAAATCTGTGTGGTTTATGGGATTAGTAAAGGTATAAAAAATTTGCCTTGCTTCAGTGAGGTGTCCCAGGTGAGATAAAGTAGTAACATAAATTTGTGGTGGATCATTCAGCATGGTTTCATGATTTACTCCAACATTGTTCAGCAGTTTATGAATAGGAGGGAAGGAAGTACATGGTAGGAATGATTTAAAATTAAGGCTTGACAGATTGGAATTTATTTGAAAAACACCTGAGGATTTTAGTGGACATCAAATTCAATATAAATCAATAGTGTGAATGTGGCAGCCAAAAAAGCTAATATGATTTTAAAATTCATTAGGAGATATAGAATGCCTGGCACTGGGAGATTGTTTTTCCTAGTGTTTTATTAGAAATACTGTTTATTTTTGAGTGGCACGATTTTAAGAAGGGTTTTGATAAATAAGGAGCATCCAGAAAAGGGTGACTACAAATCTGAAGGACTTTTGAGTTTATGATATATGAAGACTGATCAAAGGGCACTGGAGGTGTTTAACTTAGAGAAAATCTGTTCGCCTCTGCCTAACAAACTCCATTACAATAAATGAAGGCTCTTAAGTTATGGGGGAAATATTTTTGGCAGTCTGTTGTCAATTACTTTGGTCAGACCAGTCTTGTTTTATAGATGAAAAAAGTAGAAGTATGGACATTTTATAGAGCTCTAAGATCACAGAGGCCAGAATTGTAACCGAAAGTGGGTAGTAGAAGTGAAATTTAGATCTTAATTCCTAGCCCAGTCTTACTGAATGTCTCAGGGAAAACAAAAGAATTCAGAGAATCTGAAGTAATTTTCTTCTCTCTTCCTACCAAAGACCCGCCATCACTTCACGTAGCACCAGTGGTTATAGTCTGCCTTTGATACGGACATTATATTCCTGCAGTGTCTGATCTCAGAATGTCATTAGTGTTTGGGTTTCAAACTAACCCAACTTAGCATAAGCCACATGCAATCAGTCAAGGACAATTTCTGGGTCATTCTTGGTAATTTTAGGGTGGAGAGGCAGGGGTTAATGATACCATTGTGATCATCAATTAGTTTGAATTATAGCACAAGGCAAGGATCCTACGATACTATTTCTCAAATGTTAGATGACTGTGTTTTAGGGAGAAGACAGATGACTATGGAAATTTCTACCATATTGGAAGAGAATTAATTTTATTGCTATAGGATAACTTTTGATTTTCCTTTCATTTGACAAAAATTTTTGCTTGCTTTGGTCATCTAAAGTCTAATACATATCTAGGTTGACACAAAGTAAGAAAGTTCCAAAAAAGTTGGTTTAATTTGGAAGATCTGACTTTTAAAATATGATGTTATTTATTTCAATCACTTCTCTTTCTGCCTCAGTTTTTGCATTTGTGTAATGGGAGTTTTTCTAGATCAGGAGTTCTTTGTAAAGTTCTTGAATTGTGAGGGTCTGGTCGTCTGCTCAATTATAATCCTTCTCTGGGAGGAGATCTGTAAAATCTTTTCCTCTGTGCACAGGTTTCTTGGGAGCTCTGAATTTCCTCCAACTCTTGTCCTTTCTCAAATCAGACTGGTGTCCTTTCAGCCTGCCTGGCATCAAGACTTTATCCCAGAGTCGATTCTCTCAGACCCAGTGCTGCCCTTCTTTTATCCTCCCAGAGAATGGGCGTGGGATAACGGGGCAAGGGCTTCTGGGAAACATTACTTCAACCAATGAGATTGCTCCTCCTAGAATTCCTAAGGTGTAAACTCCCTTTAAAGGCCTGAACCAAAGGTCTGAGCCAGAGAGCTGTCAAGTCGACCTGAGTTCTCACCTTGTCACTGTCCAGACAACCTGAGTTCTCACCTGGTAATCCTAACAGTTCTTAAACTTTTTTGTGTCCTAATCGGATCCATTTGGCCACCTGGGGAATCTATGGACCCCTTTCAGAATAATATTTGTCCTCTCCATTCATAATGGAAAGAAATGATAAATTACTAGTAGGTATTTTCTCCACCATATAAGTTCACAGACTTCCTGAAATCTATCCGTGCATTCCAGGTTAAAAATTCTTATCCTAGATGATCTGTAAGGTCCCTTTCGGCTCTAAATTCTTCCTTAAAACCCTGTTTCCATGCTGAAGGGCCATTATTGGCTTACCTTTTATCCTGAGTCATTCATGACTCATTAGTGCCCTCTTCTGTTTTTCTTCCTGAACTATCTTAGATTCCTCTCCCTCTGCCTTCTCTAGCCCATCCACTTTAGTTCCCCACCAATCCAAAGATGTTGTATTTGAGATCTTATCTTAAGCTAGCATAATATCACCTTAATGATGGAATCTACTGATTGACCAGTGTCCCGTATGTATTTGGGAAGTCTCTTGTTTGGTCAAGTTACACCAAGGTCAGCCATTGACAAACACTACCATTAGTTGAAGGATCTTTCTCCCATGTTGTTTAGTTTTTTAACTGGTTATTTTGATTACCATTTTGGTTATATATTTTGGTTAAGATATTAGCCAATTAATATTGAAATTTGCTGGCTCCAGATGTTGATTATAACATATGTGAGAAGATATTGAGCAGAGGCCCCTCATCCTGAAAGGAAGGAGCAATAATGACTAACTTTTATGTAGTGCTTTAAAATGTACAAAAGAGTCTTCCCACAAATGTGAGATCAGTAGGGCAAGAATTATCATCCTGATTTTTTTAGATGAATAAACAAGCTCAGATAGTATGTGACTTACCTGAGTTTACATAGCTAGTAAACATAGATTTCAGACCAGTATCTTCTGGGCTCCAAGTCTAATGCTCTTTTTCTATAATCAAATTTTTGATTATAGATTTTGATTATAGATTAATATATTTGATTATAGATTAGTATATTCTATATATTAATATGTTAATATATAGAAACACTAAGCTGAAATGTTTCTACAACTTAAGAAAAACAAAATCGAAATCCAGCTTTTACTTCTATTCAGTCCTTGTTTCTTCATCTATAATTTTTGTGATTGTCTGAAAGAGAATGGTTTTAAAAAAGACATTTCTTTTATCAAAAGAAAAAGATCAGGGCACTGGCCAAGAATACACAATAAGAGAAAGATGAAATCACAGCCTTTGTTTTGGGCTCCTTAAAAATTATGAGTAATAACCACAGGGATATTAATGATAGTGAGGACATTATGGTGCAGCTGAATGGGCTAGGGATGACTGGGGAACTAAGCCTTAAAGAGAATTTGTGTTGGATCAGCCATGTGAAAAATCTAGAGAATAAGAACTCTAGCCGGCAGAGAGAACTTATTATTTCTCTTTACTGTAGCTTGACTGGAATAGTATGGGTTAGATTAGGTAGGACAAAGAGAAATTTTATAGTTTTTGTGGGGCTATTCATCAAGCTTTCCTTAGCTGAAGCCAAAACTAGAAGGGTACTATGAATAGGTTTTAAGGGATATTTCCTAATGTCATTCTAATAATATCTAGATCCTGAAACTATTTGTGGAGAACAGAATTTTATATTTCAGGGTGTGGATTCAGTCAACACTGCCATCTAGTGCCAAAAAATCATTAGTCCATGAGACTGGTTCTATATTACAAGGGTAAAATATAAGAATTCCTGAACTGGTAACTTGGAACAATTCAGTAAAATCGCAATAAATTGGTTTGTATTGCAAAGCTCATTTTCAGTTAACCTTAGAAGAATGAAAAGTAAAGTCAAATCAGTTGAGAGTTAGATTAAGTGATCTTCAAGGTCCTTTCCAGTTCTAAAAAGACTTTTTGTTGTTCATTCGTTTCAGTCATGTCTATTCTTTGTGCTCCTATTTGGGGCAAAGATACTAGAGTAATTTGCCATTTTCCTTCCTTTGACAGATGAAGCAACTGAGGCAAACAGGATTAAGCCCAGGGTAACACAGCTAGGAAGTGTCTGAGGCTGGATTTGAACCCAGATCTTGGCTCCAGGCTTGGTGCTGTATCTATCACACCATTTAGCTTCAAAAATGATAATTATTAATTGTTAATTAAAAACTATAAGCATTAATTGTTAATAATTATTAATATTTACATAGTACTAAGGACTGCAAAGTGCTTCACAAATATTATCTCATTAATTAACATGAATATCTCAAGGAAGAGATGATTGGAAAGAAAAACAAACCAATAAGAATCCTACTTCTCAAGGTCCATTTTTAATCTCCCCTTGTTGTTGATTTGCCCTGCCCATAGCTTGTTTGGACAGAGTTTTTGGTATATTGTCTCCCCCATTAGATTGTGACTTCCTTGAGAACAAGTATTGTCTTTTACCCTTCTTAATATCCCCAGGACTTAGCACAGTGCTCAGCATATAGGAGACAATTAATAAAAGCTTATTTTCTAACTCCCCTTAGGAGACCTTTAATAGATGTGCACTGGGATGCTCTCTAGCCAAATATTGGCTGGGGAAGAAAATCCAAACAAAAAACCATTTAGCTCATGTATGCAAATCAGAACTTGCCTATGAAATAAATGATCTATCATTATTAAACACCACTGGAGTTAATTGCTGAGAAAAGTATAAAAATCTTTCTGGAGTGAAGGGAAGTCTTTGAAACAGGATAGATGCTTTAATGTACAGAATATTTTGAAGGCAAGAAACAACTGGCTTGAAAGATTGGTATAGTGAAAAGACCCAGAAGACTTGGATTTGAGGCTTATTTATGATATTAACTATATGACTACAGACAAATAAGTTTTCTGAGCCTCTATTCCATTATCTATAAAATGGGGACAATAAGATTGTTCTTAAGAAAATGTCTTGTAAACTTCAAAAGAGACAGTCATCTTATTCATGGAAGACAAGTACTCAGCCTGCTTTCCTGTTCACAACTCCATCACTTGCCCTCTTAAGATTTACAGCTGCCATCTCAGCCCCATTATTGCCATTAATACCAGCAATTATGGAGGAAATCCTAACTGCTCTTTATTTTATTTGCTGACTTGGTGGTGGATGAATTGCTGTAGTTGTTTGTTAATACAGATGATGTAGCCTAACCATACTTCCAAAAACAACTGTAGACTCTGGATGTGCTGGTGTATACCTATAATTCTTGCTATTCAGGAAAGTTTAGGAGGGTGGGTCTCTGAAGTTCAGGAAGTCTGAGCTGCAGTAGGGATAAAGCTGTTTGGGTATTCCCACTAAAGCTAGCCAACAATATGATGAACTTCCAAGAATCTTCAGACTGCCTATGGAAGTTCAAATTGGCCCAGGCTGGAAATGGAATAAATAGGACAAATATTCAAGGTCCATCAGCTATTGCTATACTTCCAACCTGGGGAAGATAGGGAGATCTCTTGGAAGGAAGGAAGGAAAATAGAAGAAAGAAAGGAAGGAAGGAAGAACAAAAGTAAGAAAGACAGAGAAGATCACAATAATCTGATGTTTGGAAAAGACTTCAGAATTCATCTAATCTAATCCATATCTGCACAGCAATAATCTGCTAGTGAGAGGGAACTCTCTGTGAGCTTCGAGTATCAGGAAATTTTCCCTGGCATTGAGCCTTCTTTGTTTTTTAGCTTCCCCCCAAATGTTCCTACTTCTATACTCTGGAGCCAAAGAGAACAAGCTGAATTATTCTTTTACATAGTGGCCCCAAGACACTTTAAGCTAACTATTATATTTTCTTTTTTAGACTAATACCCTCCCTTCCCCCAGGTACTAAATTAAAATGATCCCATGTGTTTATTTTCTGAAAGTAAGAATGTGTTGATTCAAGGAATCAAGTATTTATATAGTGAAGATGGAGAGAGAAATCTTTGTAATGAACATTGTTCATGGTAGAAAATTAACTAATTAAAAATTGACTTCAGGTCAAGATAGTAGAAAAAGAGAATACACAGGACAGGTCAGTTATAGCCAGGAATGGAATATGAATCTGTAGTTCTGTTGGGATTATTCTCTCACATATTTGTTCATCTACAAAATATTGAAAAGGATAACAATTATTATGTTGAAAATACTTGCTGCTCTTGTGAGTAGAATGCAAACATGGCCAATTCCAAGCCTCATGGCATGGTGGTTATAGTTGGTCAGCAAGTGAATGAACTTGCTATACTTGATCTACTCAATTATTTGTATAAAACTATACCTTTAAAAAAAAAACCCAATATTTTTAAGTGGAACTCTGTGCTAGACTGATAGACACTAGGGTGAAATTCTGGGGTCCCTACTTCCTGCCTACAAGATCCAATCAATCAATCTCAATCAGCAAATATTTACAAATATTTATTGTAATAGATCCTAAGGACATAAAGACAATAGTGAAAAAGACCCTGCCCTCAAAATCTTAATTTAGCTGGGGGAGATGACATAGGGCAACGATGGACCTGCATTCGGGAAGACCTGCCCTCAAACTGACTTGAGATACTATGATTCTGAACAAGTTCCATAATCTGTCCATCATGGTTTCCTCTTCTGTTAAATGGGGAATCTGCCTACCTCTTCAGCTTGTCACTGATATCAAAGGAATTATTTGTAAAGTGCCTTGCAAACGTTAAAGTGCTATGTCAGTATTATAATATTATTAAGGTACATGCAATATTGATAAAAGGTATACTGGAGGGGAAAGGTGCTGGTTGCTTCCTAAGCCAGGATTGAAAGGAAACTTTGGAGGCACAAGTGAGGTGTGTGTGTGGGTGTCTATCCTTGAGGGTAGACCATGCAAAGAGAGAGGAGATAATGAAAGCCAGATTGACTGTAGCCTTGGTTAGATGGAGAGTAACCATAAAGAAGGCAGGAAATAGGGGCTATGGTCAGGTGGTGAAACTCTTTAGTGCTGAGCAGAGGATTTTGTACTTGATCTCAGAGAGAACCACTGGAATTTCTGTCATTCCCCTTCTCCATAAATCCCAATGATATTGGGTCAGCAAATAAAGCCCTCCATCATCTTATGGAAGGCACCATTTGCTATAAATAGAATGATTCTCCCTTAATTAAACTGTATGTCCCATATTTATTTTCATCAGAAAGGAGAAAGAAGAAAGCCAGGCTGTTTTACCATTTATGTGGTTTACACTGATGACATCATAACAAGGACTAACTAGATAGGCCTAGTATTCTTATTGCTCAAAACTTTGCTGGGTCTGCCATGTCATCAGCAGGAATACTTCCCCTGTAGGTTTGGAGTGTAAGTTAAACTTTCTTCCCCCCGCCCCCCAACACCATTCTTGCCTATTGTCTTCTTAAAATCCTTTGCTGAGTACTTACTCAATACCCTAGAGGTCTTATCGATATGAGTCCAACTTTTGGGCTGTTTATCTTGTTTTTAACCTATAATTGGTCTACTTTTGAAATCATGGCTATCTAACTCTGATGCTCAATGGCCACTTCCATCAATTAAGAAACATGTGGTATTTAAAAACTCCCAACCCTGTGTAACTTTATCCTTTGATCAGGCTCTATGGGAAAGTGCTCAAATCAGACGAACCATTAACAAGGGCAGATTTCAAATCCTTGCCTGTCAATGATCTGCAATGAGATACTTCTATTTGGCAAATTAAGTTTTCCTTTCTACATCAACTCTTGAATTTACTTTTTCCATTCTATTTTTATGTGACTTTGTTGGACTTCACTGACAGACCCCCCAGGCTGTTGCTCCTTCCCTCTTCTAAGCATGGACAACCCAGTTTAAAAAATTACAAATGTAGTAATTATATGAGAAACTATTTTCAAAGAATTGTAGAATTAGTGATGGAAGGGACCTTGATTCCAAATTATTAGTTTCAGCAATATGCCCATTTAGTAATAGAGCTCAAATCTTGCCAAAGAGGCAGACAGAAAATTAATTTACTTGTTTTACTGGCAATAAGATTAAGACAGCTACTTGAAACTCAGGTTTGCATATTGGGACTTGAATCTTGTTAATGACATTGAGAATTGCAGTTATAGACTTTATAAGAAAATTTAATTAAAACCAAGTATCTTGGGGGCAGAACCAAGACAGCAGAGAGAAGGCAGGGAACTTGCTTGAGCTCTCCCTCAAACCCCTTCAAAGACTTTTAAATAATGCCATAAAACAATTTCTGGAGCAGTAGAACTCTCAAAAAGATGAGGTGAAATAATTTTCCAGTCCAAGACAGTTAATTTAGGAGGTTGGCAGGAAAGGTTTGTTGTACTGGGGTGAGAATGAAGTGCAGTCTGGTGCAGACCAGGAGCATGCTTTGGGTATGAATGAATCAGCAGATGTAGTGGCTGTTTGCAAAGCTCTCAGTCCACAGATGGTAAGGGGGCCAAAAGACTGGTCAGAATGAGATTACAAGGGTCTCTTTTTTGGCATAGGAGGCAGGACTCTTGCTGTGTTCATTTTTGGATCTGAGTTGCAGTCTCAGGATGAGGGATAACACTAACATATCAGAGCTTGTGGCTGCAGTAAAGCAGAGATGTTCTTCACACTTCTGGGGCCAAAAGAGTCTTTGTGGTCATTCACAGATCAGAAGAGTAGTAAACATCTCTCCTTGGATCACACACACCTGGGGAAAACTGAAAACTTACAGGTCCCTAGAAGTATCTCTGAAAACAGCTACACAAAATCCCTGAAGTGTGTGACACTGCACTCTCCATCCTGGAAGCAGAGCCCCATTATAACAAAAAGTTAAAAATCAAGAAACAGACTGGAAAAATGAGCAAACAACAGAAAAAAAAAGTTGTGACCTCAGAAAGTTATGGTGACAAGACCAAAACATACATTCAGAAAACAACAAAGTCAAAACTCCAATATCCAAAGCCTCCAAGAAAAACCCAAATTGATCTCAAACCATTGAAGAGTCCCAAAAGGATCCTGAAAATCAAATTAGGAAAGTAGAGGGAAAATTGGGGGGAAAAATGAGCAATGAGCAATGCAAGAAAACCCCCCAAAACAAGTCAACAGCTTGGTAAAAGAGAAGCAAAAAAAAACAAACAAAAAAAAAAAAAAACTTAAACAACAAACTAGGACAAATGGTAAAGGAGGTATAAGAAGCCAATGAGGAAAATGCCTTAAAAAGTAGAATTGGCCAAATAGAAAAGGAGGTACAAAACCTAAGTCAAAAAAATAATTCCTTAAAAATTGGAATTGAGCAAACTGAAGCTAATGACTCAATGAGACAAAAGGAACAATAAAACCAAAAGAATGAAAAAATAGAAGACAATGTGAAATATCCTTTTAGAAAAACAACTGATCTGGAAAACAGATCCTGGAAAGATAAATTTTGAAGTTATTGGACTACTTGAAAACCATGATCAAAAAAACAGCCTAGATATCTTTCAAGAACTTATCAAGGAAAAATGCTCTAATATTCTAGAACTAGAGGGGAAAATAGAAATCGAAAGAAATCCACCAATTATTTCCTGAGATCCAAAATGATAACTCAGAGGAATATTATAGCCAAATACTAGAGCTGTCTGGTTAAAAAAAAAAATATTGCAAGCAGCCAGAAAGAAACAATGCAAGTATTATGGAGCAATAGTCAGAAAAGCACAAAATTTAGAGGCTTCTATGTGAAAGGATCAGAGGACTTGCAATGTATTATTTCAGAGAGCAAAGGAAGTAGGATTACAAACAAAAATTAGCTATTCTGTAAAATTATGTATATAATCCATCAGGGGAAAAAAATAGACATTCAATGAAAAGATGATTTTCAAGCATTCTTGATGAAAAATCAGAACTGAACAAAAAAATCTGATATTCAAATAAAAAGACTTAAGAGAAGTATAAAAAGGTAAATAGGTAAACAGGAAAAGCAAATCATAAAGGACTTAATAAGGTTAAATTGTTTACACTTCTACATGGGAAGATACTTGTAGCTCCTAAGAATTTTCTTATTATTAGGGCAGTTAGAAAACTATATATAGAAAGATACCAGGTCTGAGTTGAATATGATGGCATGTTATCTTTACAAATAAAAATAAGGGATGAGAAAGAGGAATGTCCTGGGAAAAAAGGGAAAGGTAGAAATGGGTGAATTATCTCATAAAAGAGACAAGAAAGAGCTATTTAAGTGGAGGGGAACATGGAGGAAGTGGCAGGAAATGCTGGAACTTTACTCTCACTGGAATTGAGTACAAGGGAATAATATACACACATTCACCTGGGCCCTGAAATTTCTTATCCTACAGGAAAATAAGAGGGAAAGGGATAAGAAAAGTGCTTATAGAAGGGAAGGTGGATTGGAGGAGGCAATAGTCAGAAGCAAAACACTTTTGAGGAGGGACAGGGTGAAATAAGACATAGAATAAATGGAGAGGGTTAATGGAAGGAAATAGTTAAAAATCATAACAAAGTCCTCATCTCTGATATGAGTCAAATTTATAAAAAAGTTATTCTGCAATTGATAAAGTAAAAAAAAAAATGAATTGTTTTCAGATGAAGTAATCAAAACTATCTAATCATATGAAAAAATGCTGTCTGATTAAATTGAAAAAATACTCAAAATATTACCTCACATCTATTAGATTGGCTAATAGGACAGAAAAAGAGAATGATAAATGTTGGAGAGGATGTAGGGAAATTGAGACACAAATGCACTATTGGTATCATGAACTGATTCAACATTATACAGAACAGTTTGGAACTATGTCCAAATATTTATTAACAACTCTTGCTAGTGGCAAAGAATTGAAAATTTAGGGGATGCCCATCAACTGGGGAATGGCTGAACAATTTCTGGTACATGATTGTGATGGAATACTACTATTATGAAATAAGAAATGATGAAATAGATGCTCTCATGAATAGATGCAAAGTGAAATGAGCAGTACCAGAACACTCTCCACAGTAATAGCAATATTGTTAAGATGATCAACTGTGAATGACTTAGCCATTCCAAGTGACATAATAACTCAAAACAACTCTCAAGGACTTAAAACATTTTTGGGGGGGTTATTTTAATGTTTTCTTTTATAACATGACTAATATGGAAATGTTTTGCACTACACGCATAAAACCTATATCAAATTGCTGGATTCTCAATGAAAGGGATGAAGGAGGAAAAGATAGAATTTGGAACTCAGTTTTAAAAGTGAATCTTGGAAATTGTTTTTTTACATGTAATTGAAGAAAAATATTAATGGAATTGACTTTTTTGAGATAAAAGGGTCTTAAGAAATCTTTAATTCTTCATTTTACTGATGTTGACATATAGCTAGTGAGGGTGATGACCTAGTCACATAAAGTTGGGAGCAGAATTGGGACTAGGCAACACATTACACTTTTGGATGAAAAAAAAAATACTCTCTTCTATATCAAGTTGCCTACTTATTCAGGTACATTTAATGATTTGAAATCCATACTTTTCAAGCATATGTAACAACTTTTCTGAGGGAGTTTCTTTCAGGTTTGACTGTTACTTTTAAGACCTTCCATTGAGGTTTTTCCCTTCCCTTCTGATTTTTCTTTCCTAACATCATTCATAAAGAAATGTGTATTAAGAAAAATGCATATCTAGAACTAAAAAAAAAAAAAAAAAAAAAAAAAAAATTTAAAAAGGCGAAAAAAAGCTTTCCACTGAGTTCTTATTTTCATTCATTGAACATTAATTTCTGGAGTCAAAAATGACTAGAACACAAATTTACAAACCAAACCATTTAATGATCTCTTTGAAGGTAAACAATATATGGAGCTTAATCTCAAATCCCGAGGCTGCTGAGGCAATCTCAGGTGCAGAAAGTGAAGTCCCTTGATGTGGCATCCTCTACTGAGAATTCAGAAGGAACAAAATGGAGGCAGCTAAAAGGCAGTGTACATGCATTTGTGCATAGTCTGGAAGTTTTATGTACTGCTGAAGACAGACCCAAATGGTAAGGAAAAGGGAGCAGACAATGGGTTTTCAAAACATGATTTTATTGGGGGCTGGGGGGGGAAACTACACTAAATCTTTGCTGCTCCTCCCTTTCCACATGCTTCAGGCCCATAAAACCCCAGTATCACAGACCTGTGTCAGAGCTGCCATTTTAGGTGAACTCAGTCCCTTTTATCCTCCTTAGTTGAATGATCCCACAGCAAGGGGCTTCCCTTTCTGAGATAAGGCAGAGAACTATCAAAACAATGTTATAACAAGCACTTGATAGTGAAAAGAACCCTCTAGCAGCATACTCATTTAGCCTGCAATATTTTAATTTCCAAAAAAACACACCAAGTTTTATTTTTTTTCCTTTTTCTCTTCTTTCTTGTTATCACCTTTTTCCTTATCTTTGTCTTTTTCCTTGTCATCTTTCCTCTCCTTTTTGCTCTCTTCCTTTTCTTGCCCCTCTTTCTTCTCTGCATCCCGATTGGCAATCTTATTGTTGATGAGGTTGTGCAAGGCGACCACTGAGCGGATCAGTGAAGCCAAGTACACCACCACCATTTGGTCATTGGTCTTCAGGTAAAATGCTTTGACAAATTCTTGCAGGTTGACATCAGGCAATAGATTGAAGACATCCTGCAGCTGGTAGATTATCTGGTGGTTGATGGGCAACTTGCCCATTGCCACTTTCTCCAAATAGCCCCTGATGTCCAGAAGCTTGGAGTTCAGTCCCTTTAAGCCATGGACCTGATTTGTGATACGCTGAGAAAGAGTGCCCACTGTGGTGTCTTTGATGTCTCTGCAATTGTCCAGAAAAGGATGAGAAAATACATTAGGTAATCAACATTCCATATTTTTTAAGAAATCACTCAGCCTTACCAGAGAAAGGAAGTAAAGTGAAACCTTTTAAGCATTTTATATTTTAAAATATCAGGTAATTTAAGGATTTGGAGAAATATTAATTATTAAGATTTATGTTTAATATTAAAGAGTTTATAAGATCATAGATTTTGACCTGGCTTCAAAGTTCATATGATCCAACTCCATCATTTTAAAGAGGAAAAAAGTTCAATTTTCCTAAAAGAATTCAAGGAACAAGAGAAAATTAAAATTTTTTCTTTCTTTTTAAAATAGCTTTTTATTTTAAAAATACATGCAAAGATAATTTTCAAGATTCACCTTACCTTAGTTTCCTCATTTGTAAAATGAGAGTTAATTAAATAACATTATTTCTAAGGTCTTTTTCAGCCCTAAATCCTAGGATCATGATAATACCTATATAACTATCTCAAAATACTGTTGTCAAGAAGATATTTTGCAAAGTTAAAATAAAAATTAATTGTCATCTAAAGATCCTATGACTTGTCTGATCATGTGGAATGCTGAAGCTTAATTAGGTAACAGAATCACAATCAAAAAGGAGCCTTAACAATTGTAGCAAGTAGAGCCAGGCAAATACAAGTATTCGAATCAGATTCACTAGGATACAATATAAGTAAAGGACTCTCCTCTTCATCCACCAAAAATAAGTGCATGTAGAAACATGGCAACACTGTCTTTTAGGCAAATAGCAGAAAGCAAGGGGCATAGTGAAAAGGGCATATGGTTCAATCCTGTCTTATGATATTGAACAAGCCTGTCTCCTCTCTGGAAAGCACAGGTTTGGGCCAGATGGCTCCTAAGGTGCCTTTCACTACTTCGTCTGTGCTTCTATGACAGTTACAGCCTTGCTCTGCACTGCAATAGCCATGACCCTCTAGGACCAGGTCTCACCGGAGCAGGTGCTCCACTCCCACTTCTTCTGCTTCTTCTGCTCCGATTTCACTGGTCACGTGTTCAAATGTCTTAGAGGTCGGAGTTCCATCCTGGAAGAGACAAGGTCTGTCATAACATTAACATTATAATACATTATAATCCATAGGAAATGCACCAAGACTCTGAATGGCTCTTTTATTGAGAACAGACATATAAGACAAGGGCCAAGAATTACAACATGAAAAGTGGATGGGGCTGCATTCTACAGGAGCTGCTGAGAAGACAGAGCCATACAAACATTCAAATAAACCTGTAGCTGCCTCCTGCCTAGCAGTCCATATACATAATTGTATGTTGAGATGGCAGAAAACTTGTAGACTTGAAATAATTTCAATTTAACTTTTACTGGTAGTAACTTTGACTACTTTCGTAAGTAGTGCTGTTTAATAGTTTACAAAAAACCCTGAAAATAAAACAAACCACCTGGCCCTGTCTAGCTTTCCTCTCATCCCTGCATCACTCCTGTAACTGTAATGATGAGGATCCACACAAAGATCAGAAGTCACCGTCAGGCTAACAGTCAGTTCTGTAGTAATACTTTGGCCAGTCTACAACTCTTCTGGGAGGCACTGGGCACCAGAGAACAAGAAAGAAGTCAGTGCTTACATGTCAAATATTCCCTCTAAGTGGCTTGTGAGCCAACTTTTTTCAGTCCTGATCTATTGGATGGACAGTCCTATCATTTGAAAACATCTCCCGGTACTATAACCACCAAAGTGCTCCCTAGAAAGTAAACTAGAGGTGGCCGAGTAGCAAGGAAGGGAACTCCTTACAACTTGGGTCCAATTTTGATATTAACTTTTCACTGGATTCTCTAGGCCTCTGTTTCCTTAACTGCAGAAAGAAGAAAAAGAACTAGATGCTCTTTAAGATGTCTTTTCTAATTCTAACTCTGTACTCAAAAATGTTATGTGCCAAAGAGAACCAAAGCATGTGGCTACTATAGAAGATGAAGAAAAAGAAGACCCCAAAATGTTGGAATGGTGACTCACATCATGAACTTCTTCAACGGAAATATATGCCTCTGTGGGCAGCCCAAGATCCTTTGGCTTCACATCAATAATCACCAATACCTGGAGGAGAAAACATTTCAGCACAGAATAAGTTTAAGTTTCATCAAGTCTTCAAGTTGCCTCACAGGATTATTTTGTCAGCAATTAGCCAAGACAAGTTCATATTATAGAAATTGCTCTATATTTTCAACATCATTAAGAAATAACCAATTTATTGATGGAGCTATTTCTTTTCGAGTTTAAATAATTTACTATAAACCCATTTTAGTCCCTTCTATGACCATCCCATCTGAGCCAGTTGGCAATACAAGAGGCACTCTTCAGGAGTTATTTGGAGAGCACTTACTGAATTAGGACAATATCTTTTCATGAGTTCATTGATGGCAATGTCGTTCTTGTGTAGCTTTGGGCCCGTATGGTACCACCCAACTATTCTTTCTCTGGCTGGGAAGGAAAAAAAAAAAGAATTCTAGTAAGAGTAATTTTGAAAAGATCACTCACTAAGGGAATGAATTCAAATTGTTTGGAAGTAATTTATGTCTTGTTTTTTGAAAATCCCAGGCATCTTTTTCTACTTGGTGGAGCATGCAACATTCAATACCTATAGTTTCCTAAGTTTCTAATTAGAGAGGAAAATGAATAAAGTGTCAACAAGTAATTATTAATCATCTACTCTACAGTGAGGAATAATAGACAATAAGTAAGCTGAAATTAAACTTTTTATAGGTAGAATGCGTCTATAATCTATATTAGTAATACATTCCCTCATTACTATGTCTGAATATATAATAGCTTCTACAATACAGAATTAGCAACACTTTTTAAAAAAATTTTTCTTAAAAATATGAACTTTAAAGAGATGCTTAAGTTCACTTTATTGATTCCCCCCTCTTAAAAGACAGTATAAGTTTGTGCCCTCTAGGAGTTAAGAATTTAATATGAAACAAAACAAAACTAAACAGCAAAAACTAAAGAATGTAAAGTAATATTTAAATGCAAAATAAAAATTTAAGCACCTAAAGGAATATATTGTCTGCTGTCAAAATAATTTTGCTAAAATACTTTTTTTAGTCATAGAAATGTAGTAGAATATAGTATAACAGAAAGAACATTGAATTAGGAGTTAAGAATCTTGGCGGCTTGTCTTGGCTTTGCCCCTTCTAAAATGTGATTATGGGCAATTTATTTAAATTCTTCAGGTCTGTTTTCTTTATCTGTAAAACCAGGACGTTAGATTAGATGCTAACTAAGATTTACATATAGCTAGTTCTGACTATGATTATGTATAATTAAAAAATGTTACAAGTTCTTCTAATAAAATACATACCATTGACCTTCTTAAACATTCCATACATATTTTCCAAATAGTCATGATCAAGAAACCAGACTGAGTCATCTTTGTCATCTTCATCAAAAGGGACTAATGAGAAAAATAAGGTAAAATTTATTATGATAGTTAATGAAAAGCGTAGAAATATATAAAAACAAATTGTCCTCAACCTTATTAATTAGTGACCTATTAGACTGATATTACAATAAAAAAAGATGTAATCTCAATTTACTGGCCTGTCCTGGAATCAATATTAAAAATAAACAATAATGCCTATTTGTGAGAACAACTTTAGTTATTCCTAACTAGTTAAATAGCAGAATGTTTGAGAAAAGGTTTAAAAAACAACCATCACCTCCAAAACTTTAAACATGTATTGTTTGATGATGAGTCTAAACTTTGGCCAAAAAAATGTAATGCTATTTGTTACCTGCAAAACTGTTGGATACATCAAGGACTTTTTTCTGCCATGACCCCAAAAGCACACCAACAACACGTTTTTGATTCCCAACTTTTCCTATTCTGAAAGAGAAAACAGAAGCTAGTCAGCTTAGATAAACACACAAACACATGAAGTCTGAAGATAACATCCTAGAACCTCATAATACTTTCACAAAGCAGCCTTGTTTCACCTCATACCTTGCAAATTAGCAGAAATAACAAAAGACAGTAACAGTAAATGTTAGAGGGGTTGGAGTAAGATAGAACACTATTTCACTGTTGGGAGAGATGTGAATCAGTACAAACATTCTGGAAAGTAATTTGGAATTAAGCAAATGAAGCAACTAAATTGTCTACATCCAGAGAACTTACAACTAGGCTCAAATCCCAAGAAAGCCACTGGTAAGAAGTTCCCAAATACATAAAATATTTATAGCAGTACTTTTGGTGATAGCAAAGAATTGGAAACAAAGTAGATGAATGGCCAAATATGGAACATGAATATAATGTAACATTACTGTGCTGTAAGAAATAATAAATATAATATATACATAGAAGTATAATGAAATCTACATGAAGTGATACAGAGTGACGAGCCCAGAAAACAACATTACACGATAAAGTGAATGTTCTAAAAATTACAAAGACTAAGTATGGTTTTAAAGACAGATATGAGACATTCTCTCTACTCTTTCCAGAAATGGGAGGTCCATGAATAAGTGTAGTTATATTACATTATTTTTCAGACTTTTTTTTTGGATATACTGCTTAGTTATACTAATCTCCCCTCCCCATTCTTGTTATTATTTGTTATTTTATAGAGGAGGCTTCCTGGAGCAAATTATTGTAATGTGAAAAACCTAAAAGGTCAACAAAAACTTATTTAAAAAAAGAAAATACTGATTGCATAGGTACACATAGATCGGTCTTCTTGGCAGCTATTACTAAATTAAAAGGGAATAAGATGTGTTTTGAGGGTTTTTTTTTTTTAAACACTATTTGCTATTTTAAAAATTAGAAATTCTTCGAGTCTGTGTTAACTAGCAATTCAATCCAGGAATAGGATTTTTTAGGGATCTGTGATCTCTGATGGGAGACATTTCTTCGGATGGTATGAAATTTACCCACATCAACCCAATCTGTGTAAATCTTAATTAAGTGTTTTTATAAATTTTTGAAAGGAGGCTTACACAATCTGATTGGAGGGCCTTTCTTGATATTAGGGATTCCAAATCTATATCATACATGCCTCTGGAAGACTAAAGAAGCCAAATATTACTGCAAATTTGTTGCCTTCAAAAAATGTTAATGAAAATAAAGATATAATTTCCCCCCATCTAAGTTCACAGACCTCCTGAAATCTATTCATGGACTTCAGGTTAAGAGCTCTGGCTTTAGATTTTGATATCATGTGGGCATGAATGGCAATTGGCTATCCATTGATTACTATTCACTCTTATGATTTAATTGCCCCATTTTTAACTTGACTGTATAATCTCTGATGTCTTTTGCATAATTTTGGTCATAGTTTTTTTTTTGGGGGGGGGGGGGCGTGGGAAGATCATCTATTCATATCTATTAAGAATTTATCCCATTGCTGGGTGGATGACTCACATTCCACGATCCAAAGCCATGCTGTAGCATGAGAATACTGGTATTTAAAAAGACAGATTTTTTTTTCCAGAGAAAACCCAGGGTCATTAAAAATATGATAAAATTTCCAAAATGAAATCCAGTCTACTTCCTCCCATCTATTCAATTACATGTCCAAGCTTACTGACCCTCTCAAGTGTCTATATAAGATAAAAATATTAATAGATCAATTCTGTAAGCTTACTCTTATCAATTTGAACAAGTATTCTTTATGCCCTTGATTTTTCTGTTGTGGCCAGTTAAGGTTAGAATGAATATTGATCTACTTCGGGAAGCTATTCAATGTTCTGGGACTTGTAGCAATGTTATCCCAAACAAAAATATTTGGAGAACTTGATCTTATCTCTGGGGAATCTCTCTTTCCAGCTGGGCTCTGTATGAGCATACTTCATGTCTATCTGTACAGTATATTGCATAATTTTTTTATTCAACATGTTTAGTAAGTTTTATGCCTTACCTGACATTAAGACTGCTGTTACAGTCTAAATGCGGCTGGCTTTACTGTATTTGTATCCCCCATTTTCCCAACCTTTTTCCTTTCCTAAAGTCTTACTGCCTTTGGTTTTTAATGGAATATAACTGGAAATAACTCCACCACCAAAACCAAATCATGGCTAATAACACACATTATGCCTTAGTAGTTTTCTCTTGCCTGTCTCTCTGATGAGAGGGAAGAAATATAGTTAATTTCATTTTCTGAGACCATTACTTGTTTTCTAATTACCAAGTCTAGCTTTCTTTGAATGCTCATTTCTTTTTTTTTTTTTTTTGCTGAGGCAATTGGGGTTAAGTGACTTGCCCAGGGTCACACAGCTAGGAAAATTAAGTATCTGAGACTGGATTTGAACTCTGGTCCTCCTGACATCAAGCCGGGCACTCTATCACTACACCAGTGGTCCTCAAACTTTTTAACTAGGGGGCCAGTTCATTGTCCCTAAGACTTTTGGAGGGCCCGACTATAGTAAAAACAAAAACTCACACTCTGTCTCCGCCCCTCAGCCCATTTGCTATAATGGGGAGGGCCACATCTGGCTGTGGGGCATAGTTTGAGAACCCCTGTACTACACCATTTAGCTGCCTCTGCTCATATCCTTTACAATATTGTTCTTTGGTTCTGCTTCTTTGAGTCTGCATCAATTGATGAATATCAGGAAATTATTTTCAAATTCTGCGTCAAAGATTTATTAGCCCTTGATAAATTGATCTTTTTGTGCCTCAGTTTCCTATCTGTAAAATATGAGGGTTGGATTTGGTCTCTAAAGTCCAGTCCAACCTTAACCTAGAATTCCATTCCTGTAGTTCTTTGATTTCCTCATATTCCTCATTTTCATTGTATAATATACATTATATTTATATTCCAAAGTTTATTCAGCCACTCTCCACATGATAGGCATTCATTCTGTTTTTTGCTATTAATTAAACTGCCATGAATGCTTTGCATATACCAGACATATATGTGCTTTTGACTTTCTTGGGGTATAAAGCCTAGAAATGGTTTTGCTGGGTCAGAAAATACTGACAATTTTGTCACTTTTCTGGAACAATTCCAAAATGATATCCAGAAGTAGACAAATTTATAGCTCCAAGTGTCAGTCTTGCCACAGCACCAAATCTTTTCACAGTTAAGTCAATGTTATTATGAAAGTCAGGTGCTTTTCAGTCTATTTCTAGCATGGTTTCACAGATGCTGAGAGAATCCTGATACTGGAATCCTCTTCTAGGGGAATCTCATTTACATCTGAAAGATCAATTGGACTTAATAATGTTATATACTTTGTATCTGCCAAGTGTCATAGCAGGATTCCTTAACATTTTTTGTGCCACGGATACCTTTAGCAATCTGGTAAAACCTACAGATCCCTTCTTTAAATAAGGTTTGTTGCCTACATTCATAATTGAAGGGAATGCTAAATTTCAATTAGTTTAATAATTTTTTTCTCTCCCAAGTTCATGAATCCAAATGAGAATCCATGATTTGAATAATTATATATTCAACTATTAAAGGCAATTAGGTGACATGGTGGATAAGAGGACTGAGTCTGGAGACAAAAAACTTGGGGGATTAAAGGACAGTTATTAACTATGTGATCCCGATCAAGTTATTTTACCTCCATTTGCCTCAGTTTCCTCATGTATAAAATGGAGACCATAGTACCATCTACTTCCCAGGATTGCTGTGATAATCAAATCAGATAATAATTATAAAAGCACTTACCAGCTCTTAGCACTTAGTAAGCACCATATAATATTAGCTATTATTATAGCTTATATGCTAGCTGAAGCACACAATTACCAGTGATAATCTGGTAACCCTGGACAGGAAAAAAGAAAATGGGAAAATAATGAACTTACATATTCCCATCCCCATTTAGAATTTACTTTATTATTGTCCTCACATGTCCAAATATTTTTCATTTATTCAATAGCACATACTCTGTATAGGATCTTCCCTAGGTGACATAGGACATCACTGGTGGCAAGCCCATTTAACAGTCAGGAATCTTGAGGTACACGAAGTAAAATGATTTCTCAGCCATCATGGCAGCTGACAGTGATATACATTGGTTTTAAGGTTACAAAGTACTTTGCATATTCTATATCACTTGATCCCAGAGCGAAGTAGGTACATTATCTACATTGTTTTCTACATAACATACATAGTATCCCTCTAAGTTTTGGAGAAGTTAAGTAAAGCACTTATGGTGTGGGTCCTTCTGACAGTCCCAGTACTCCACTGTAACATATACCACCATCTATCAAAGAACAGGGAATTAGCGGATGCACTCCAGTGGCCATATTGCCTCCCTGCTTTTCAATATAACCTAATTTTTCTTTTAATAAGTTACTATTGATATTTATTCTAAACCAGAAAAAGTTAGAGAAATATGGGATCAACCAAACTGAGACTCTTGAGAAGACTATATTACTGATTTGTTTATTCATTTTAGACAAGTTACCTTACTTAACACTGAGTTTCCACACTTGTTGAAATGAGCAGTATCATACTCTCCTCTAAATCCAACTCTTAAAATAAACAATAAAACCAAAAGTGAAAGAATGCCTTTGAAGCAGTTCTTACTCCACGAGAAAAAGAAAAACAATGGTCAGCATCCTAAAAAATACACAAATTATATCCCAAACGGTATCCTCAACCCAACATGTAGGTGTTTTGTTGTTGTTGTTGAAGTTAAAATAAAATTTTAGTTGTTAAGTTGATCTCTATATACATAAAGCCAAGTTCAAATAGAAGCAGAGTCCACCTTCTCGGAACAAATAATCTGAGGGTCAAAGAAAATATGTCCAAAAATGTTTATTTATATTTGAAAACACAAAAGCTCACTTAGGTGTGATAGTTTGGGCAGTCCAAACATAAACAAGTACTTGAGCTTGATGATCTTGGTGAAAATTTCTCTACCTCTCCATTTCTACAATTAATTCACTAACAACTCCGAACTGGTCTGGTGCTCACAAGATAATGGCTCGCAGATCCTGCATTATATTTGAATTATGCAGTGTCAGTAAGTGATATCCCAACAATACACTCACACAGTCTGTGTGCATGTATGTAAGCACACGCACACACACCCCGTCAGGTCTCAGCCAGCATCTTTAACACCTTTAGTCTGCGTTTCTTCAACACTGCACATTGCAGTTATTTCTGTCGGACGTCTTACTTTCCTACAAGCTCAATGAGCTCCAGAACCCCTTTCTGCCCTAAGGATAACCATCAATTTATAAAACGTTTTCCGCCGGCAGTTTTTCGTACACTACCCGTACCGTGGGTGTACTTACACACGAACCAGAATTTCCCCAGAACACTTTACAATTACCCTCACACCTCCCCGGGAAGCGGTTATCGTTACGACCCCCACTTTTCAGTCGAGGAAACTTAGGCAGGCGGAGGCGAACTGATTAGTCCGGGGTGACTGACAGCTAGTCAAGTGTCTAACACCGCATCTGAACCGTCCTTGCGACTCCAGCCCCGCGCTGCCCTGAGCCCATCAGACGGACTGGCCCAAGCTCGGCAGGAGGGATCTGACTCTAGTGCGCCCTCGCCCTGGGAGGGGGCTCCGGGGGATGGGGGGGGACAGAGGGTTCCGGGCCGCGGGAAGCTCCCCACGGTGGTTCCCGAGGCCTCGGGCCCGAGCGGCCTCCGTGACTCAGCCTTAGCCTCGGTAGCCGACGGCCTAGGCCTCAGCCCTTCCGTCCGTCCTCCCCGCGCTCACCGGTTAAAGTGATCCACCACACTGAGGAGCACCAGGGGGTGAACCACGACCTTCTGCACCGCCAGCTCCGGCATCGCGCCCGCCCGCCAAGCCCGTGTCCCGAAGAAAAGTCTGCAGCCACAGCGACTCCCCTTAGCGTCCGCAAATTCCCGGCTCCGGCTCCGCCTCTTCCGCCGCCTCCCTACATTGCCCTCCTTCCGTTTCCGCTCCCGCTTCCGCTCCCATCCTGCACCACGCCAGCGGGCGCCGCCATCTTGAGAAAGCGAGCCGGGTTGGGGAAGTGTTATCTCTGCGTTTAGCGGTCCCTTGTGAATTCGAAGCTCTGGTAGTGCAGATGGGGAGACTGAGAACCAGAAAGGGGCCTTGGCTCCTGAAATGTTCTACACCGACCCCTATAGCAGGAAGACCCGGGGCTCCTGAACTTCCTGGGCTTGGGGAGGTCAGGCCATAACCCCGCCTCCGGCAACCCCTCCTTCTTTCCATTACCCCAGATTTACCGCTGGGAGGCCCTCTGCATCGAGCCAGTCTCCTTTTAGAGATGAGGAAACGGAGGCCCAGGTGTGACATGGCTTGCCAGCATCCCCAGCTAATGATTGACATTCCATCCTCCAAGGCTGGAGTGCCTTTCTGGGAACCCGGCCCTTTCCCCTTTTTGTTCTTTGCCTCTGCTGCCCGTCGTAAACAAGGGCATGTAAATGCGTGCTGTGTCACCTTTAGGAGCCCCAGGGGGACGGGACACAGCCATGAAGAGGCAGCGGAGCCGGACGGTGACGTTAGGGATTGTCCCCTCCTGCCCCTGGTGCTTTCTTCTTTCTGCGTGGGTCAGGCCAGTCACGGCTTCAAACCCACCAGGGAATCTGAGGGACGGCCGCCTCCCGCACGCGAGGACTTCTCTTCGTGCCGAGGGAAATGGAGAACAATTTGTCCCACGAGCCGCGAGGGCTGTAAACGGAGGTCGGGAGTCAGGCGTGGAAGACGCGCCTCGGGAGCCACTGCGGCCACCAGATCTGCTTCCACGGCCCGAAGCTGATCACTGCGCGGCGCTGCCCCGCTTAACTCTGGCTGGCGCGCAGTCAGGCCCAGTAATGCTGTGAAAAATGAAAGATGAACAACGTCCGCATCTTTAAGCAGTTATTTTCCTGAAATACGCTTTTGGGTAAAAAGTATTAGCATCTCATAGTAATGACAGCCACTTCTCTACAGAACTTTTCTTTAACTTCCAACATGATTTATTATTTATAGTTAGCTCCATATAGCATGATTCGATTCTCAGGACTCATACACTTCCTCCCAAGCTGCTCTTCTCCCACATATTCAACTATCTCTTCTATATTAAAAGCTTCTAGATCTATGTTCCCAGCCTTCTTCCCTCCCTCCCTCCCTCCTTTCTTTCTTTCTTTCTTCCCTCCCTCCCTCCCTCCTTTCTTTCTTTCTTTCTTCCCTCCCTCCCTCCCTCCTTTTCTTTCTTTCTTTCTTCCTTTCTTTCTTTCTTTCTTTCTTTCTTTCTTTCTTTCTTTCTTTCTTTCTTTCTTTCTTTCTTTCTTTCTTTCTTTCTTTCTTTCTTTCTTTCTCTTTCTTTCTTTCTTTCTTTCTTTCTTTCTTTCTTTCTTTCTTTCTTTCTTTCTTTCCTTTCTTTCTTTCATTATAGCTTTTTATTTACAAAACATATGCATGGGTAGTTTTTTCAACATTGACTCTTGCAAAAACTAATGTTCCAAATTTTCCCTCCTTTCCCCCACCCCCTCTCTCAGATGGCAGTAGTCCAATACATGTTAAATATGTTAAATATATATGTTAAACCCAATATATGTATACACTTTATACAGTCCTTGCTGCACAAGAAAAATCAGATCTAGAAAGAAAAAAAATCCAAAAACCTGAAAGAAAACAAAAATATAGGTAAACAAAGAGTGAAAATGCTGTGTTGTGGTCCACACTCAGTTCCCATAGTTCTCTCTCTGGGTGTAGCTTATTCTCTTCATCACTGAACAATTGGAACTGGTTTGAATCATCTCATTGCTGAAGAGAGCCACATCCCACTTCTCTAAGGTATTAAAAAGCCTTTATGTCATGGTAGCTGGGGCCATTTTCAGATAATGAGACTGAGTTCTTCAGATACTGAAGACAGTGAAGAAATGAGCTCGCAGCTATAATCTGGAAGGGACCTTGGAGAACATTATCTCTTGCAGTCCCCTCATTTTACAGAAGAGAAAAGAGGTCCATAGAGATTAAATGATTTTCCTAAAGCAGAATTCAAATCAAAGGCCACTGACATCATTTTAAACACTAAGGTCAGCATACTTGTCCACTTTGAAGCATTTTAAAGCTAGTACAGTTTCCATGTTACTTTTCTGAAGTCATAATTGAAGAGCTACATTAAACTTTTGGTTCCAGTTTGTGCTGTGTCAGTGAATGGGTAATATAGTAAGATTCTCTGTTATTAATAATAAGTGAAGGTCACTACCATCATCCTGATTTGTGAACAGAAAGTTAGTTTTTTTTTTTTAATTTTTTATTATATATTTTTTATAATATTATCCCTTGTATTCATTTTTCCAAATTATCCCCCCCTCCCTCTACTCCCTCCCCCCGATGACAGGCAATCCCATACATTTTACATGTGATACAATATAACCTAGATACAATACATGTGTGTAAATACCATTTTCTTGTTGCACAATAAACATTAGATTCCGAAGGTACATGTAACCTGGGCAGACAGATATTAGTGCTAACAATTTACATTCACTTCCCAGTGTTTCTTCTCTGGGTGTAGCTACCTCTGTCCATCATTGATCAACTGGAAGTGAGTTGGCTCTTCAGAAAGTTAGTTTTTATGTATAAATGTCATCTTTTGAGCGGAATTTTCTTAAGGTGCTATATTTTGAATTTTATAGTATTTCTGTTTGATTTTTGTGAAGTTCAGCATCTTTGATGTGGATTATATCTGAGAACTTACTATACTCTACAGAAATCTGTTTGGCTTTACTAATCCTGACTATCTGTTGTAGGATGTGTCAGTCCAGAATAGCACAGCCTCCTCTTAAACACAAAGTCTTACTCTATGTTCAGTTGATGTATGAAATGTCCTGTAGGCCTATTGTGATATGGAAGCCACCTGCCAGTGGCTGCTGGAGGTCTAACTCAGACCTGTGGGATGGATCTCTTCATGTGAGAAGAAGATGATGATGATGATGATATAAAGAGACTGAGAGGCAGTTGCATTCTCTGACCACTCTCCTCTTTCTTCTTGCCTCCAATTTATTTCATTCCCAATTCACAAGCCACATCTGCATCAGTAAAGGCTGATTTGCAACTCCTTCAAGCTTAATTAGTCACTTTGTACTACAGTATTCACATATGTTTCCAAAAAGTCTATTGTGAAAATAATTGCACTTTATATGCTAACATCAAATGTATAGGATGAGGATGAAGTAATTCTATGAAGTATGCAATAAGACCTTCCAAATTAAATGAACATACCCTAAGAGTAGATACTATTATTATTATACCCACTTTGCAATTAAGGAAGCTGTGATTTGTGTGTGGTTATATAGTAAATGTTTGAGGCCATATTTAAACACATCTTTCTGACTCTAGGTCCAACAGTCTTATCTACTGTGCCACCTAGCACCTTAGTGCAAAGGTAGAAGTAATTGAAGCTAATAGATAAACATATAGTAAAGCATGGATCAGAAATAAGGAATGAAGAGAGGACAAAATCATGTAGAGTATACAAATCATTATATCTTAAATATTTTCTCTAAAAAAGAACAGCACTAGGCATGGTAAGCACCAAGTGAAATCACAAAAAATGAAATTGGTTATTTTTAATAGGGAAATGCTTGTTGATGTGGGAACCATCCTAATTCAGGTGTCTGTGTATAGACTTTGAAATGAATATCAGAATGTTAGACTTAACAAAAAGGGAAAATATTGAGAAAAAGATAGGAATGGGGATAAGGCTTAGAACTGTGGGATAGGTTAGAAAAAAATGGTATAGTGATGTCTTTTGATTTGTGCATAAATTGGATTTAAGTAAGGCAATTAAGTAAGTGCAATTGCACGAAGTTGTCAGCCTCACTCTTCTAAAGCTACCACTTTTCAGTGGGAGGACAGATTGGTGATGACTGGAGGTATAGTGGATGGCCTTGGTGTCTTTGATGTCTAGCCAAGTTCTAAGCACTTCACAACACTTGCTCCCTCTGCCTTCATGGCCATTGGAACAAATTGTTCTCATCTGTCCATTCCACCAGGAAAAGTCTTTACATGCTTGGGATAGACACCCTCTCTCCCTCAATGTGCTATAGGTACTGATATAAGGAACTTCCAGGTGAAGAAAATGTGTTTAGCCATGCAGGTTGGTGACTTCTTTGCAACATATAATTGTTTTCAAGACAATTGAAAAAAACCTTGAGGGTTGTGACTTGCCCAAGATCACACAGCCAGTATAGTATTTGTCAAAAGAAGACTTCAATTCAGATATGCTATAAAAATCAAAACAATTTTAAACTAAGCAAATCTTTAGGCAAGATAATGAAAAATGTGTAATGGACAGTAGAAATGGCATTGATACTTGTTATTGTCTATGTGGAAATATAACTTACTATAACTACTAAAAAAGCATAAAAAGGGTCATAGTGACACTTGACTTACTAAAACAGAGAGAGAGAGAGAGAGAGAGAGACAGAGAGAGAGAGAGAGAGAGAGAGAGAGAGAGAGAGAGAGAGAGAGAGAGAGAGAGGTCAAAGGCGATAGAACTTTTGAATATAAGCTAGTTTGTAAAATCCTATAAACAGGAATGATGGATTATTTTGATCCGTATCAACTCATAAAACAGAGAAACAGGGGAAGATGAAACCAGTTGAAAGCAAGTTTGGCAAGAGATCCTACTAAGCAGAGTAATCCCAAAGGCATTTAAGGATAAAGATGGAATGGGCACAATAAACTGAAGAAAAATGGAAATGATCTACAAATAATTTCATCACTTGTTTTAATTTTAAATTATTTTCCTTTGTAGATCTTTAAAAAATATATCCTGTCACCTTCCCTTTCTAGTGAGCTATCCCTCATAACACAGAATAAAAAAGGAAAAAAAAATTAGTTCAGTAATACCAAATTGCAAACTAACTAGATTTGATAATATATGCTTTTATTTTCTCACCCATAACCCCCCTCCCCCCACTTCTACAAAAAAGACAATCATGTACATTATTTAACCATTTAAGGACAAGTTTGGTCCCCAAGATTATTTTGTTGTTCAGTTAAGTCTGACTCTTCATGACTCCATTTAGGGCTTTCTTGGCAAAGATACTGGTTTACCAGTTCCTTCTCCAGCTTATTTTATAGATGAGAAAACAGAGTTAAGTGACTAATCCAGTATCTGAGGCCAAATTTGAACTCACGTCTTCCTGACTCCAGGCTTAGTGCTTTACCCACTTTGCCATCTAACTGCCCTCAGTATAATTATGTGAACTGTACAGTGTCAGGTCTTGTTTTTCTTATTTTCATTTTCATATTGCAGTTGCTGTATGTATTGTTTTATTGGTTTGCATACTTTATCCTATATCTACTCATCTATGTCTTTTCATGTGTCTTTGGATTTCTATCATTTCTTTTAGCACAGTAATTGTATTCTATTATATTCATGAACTAGTTTGTATAGCTCAGTTGATTAGCAGCTTCAATTCTGTGCTACCATTAGCAAATTAGAAAGTTAATCATTTATCACTTTTATTAAGAGCTTACTATGTGCTAGTTACTGAACTAAGTGCAGGGGAGATACTCAAGAAAGCAAAAACAAAAACAAAAAACAGCCCAAACTCATGATCTGATTACTCACCCTCAAGGGTGGTAATCTAATAGGGAGACAACATGTAAATAACATATGAGATAAATACAGAGCATATGAGATGAATATAGAGCATATGGAAAGTGATCTCAGATTGAGTCCAGATGAAGCAATCTGGATTATAGAATGTGTAGAGGGGAGTAGAGAATAAGATTGGGAAGGTAGGAGACAGTTTGATTACAGAGGACTTTAAATGCTAAACAGACTTTATACTTGATTCTGGAGGCCATAGGAAGCCACTGGAATTTATTGAGGAGGTATAATGATATGGTCAGACCTGTTATTTAGGAAATTCACTTTGGCAGTGGAGTAGAGGACAGCAGAGATTTAAGAACAGGAGGACTAATTTGAAATCTTTGCAGTAGTCTATGAGATAGGATGAGGGCCTAGTCTAGAATGGAGAGAAGGGACAATAAAGGAGAGATGCTGTCAGGATGGAAATAGCAAGGTTTGACAATCAGATTGAATGTGTAAGGTGCAAGTAAAAAGAAACACTGTGCATATTTTGTTGTATATAGATTATTTTTACTATTGACCTATTTGAAGTATATGCCTAATAGTGGGATCTCTGGGTTAAATAGTATGAACACTTTAGTCACCTTTTTAAAAAAAGCATAATTCCAAATAGTAAACTAGTTTTCAGTTTTGCCAACAATGTGACTGTATAACAAAAATTTTCACCATTTAGATGAGTAGAATTATCCCTCTTGTATTCTAACATTACAGTCCTTGGAAGTAGAAATGGCAGAAGGGACAGAAGCTGCAGCTAGATTGGACCAAATGTTATATAGAGTGATATATAATGGAAGCAAAACACTTGTGATGATATCAAAGCATCATTCACAATGTTTGAAGGGACCATACCAAAATCATGGGGAAAAATTTTGGGTCTTACTAATACTAATAAGGAGTGACTGAGAAAACATCAAAAACTATTGATTTAGAAAGGCAGCTAGGTGACACAGTGGATACAGCACCAGCCCTAGAGTAAGGAGGATCTGATTTCTTCCTTTTTTTTAATTAAAGTTTTTTATTTTCAAAACATATGCATGGATAATGTTTCAACATTAACCCTTGCAAACCTGGTGGTCCAATTTTTCTTCCCCTTCCCCAATCTCCCCCCCCCCAGGATGGCAAGTAATCTAATATATATTAAACATGGTATAAATATATGCTAAATCCAACATATGCATACATATTTATACAATTATCTTGCTGCACAAGAAAAATCAGATCAAAAAGGAATAAAAAATGAGAAAGTAAACAAAATGCAAGCAAACAACAAAAAGAGTGAAAACCACACTCAGTTCCTATACTCCTCTCTCTGGGTATAGATAGCTCTCTTCATCACAAGATCATTGGAACTGGTCTGAATCATGACCTGATTTCAAATAAGACATTTATTAGTTATGTGATTCTAGACAAGTCACTTAATCCTGCCTCCCAATCTCCTCTCATCCCTCCAAAAAAGACTTATATGTCTACTTTTTCATCTATAGAAAATCTATTTCCTGTTTCATTTGGTGTGAATATATGTTTGTGTGTATGTATATGCATATATATTTTAAAAATATAAATGTCTTGTAAACAACATATTGAAGAGTTTTGTTTTCTAACCTTATCTGTCACTTTTTCATTTTATTATATTGTTTAACCTATTCATGTTTAAAGTTATGAGTTAGATTCATATTTTTTTTCTCCATTTTTCTCTAATATTGATTTCCTTTCAAATTGCTTTTTCCTCTCTCTAGCTGTAAACACAGTAGTATATTCCTTCAGTTACTTTACCTTAATTTTTTTTAAAGGTGGTCCTATTACCCTTTTCCCTTTGGAGTTTTTCCTTATAAGTTCCTTTCTCTCTTCCACTTTTGTCCAGCTGTACAATTCTTCATGCATCCCTTCCCCATCCTCTCAGTTTGTCAAGTAGAACAGAGAAAGCTGGGGAATATCTCAGCTGAAGTAGATGAAAAAGGAAAAACTCTCAGTCTTCATATTCCTCAGTACATTTTCTCTTTGCCATGTTACGGAGATCCATCAAAAAGACTCCAATCTGAGAAACAAAAAGAGTACAGTTCATCTGGATAGTGGCATAAGAAGTGCATAAATGAGAGTGTTATGACTTTGATGGTGAGGGTGAATAAAAACTGAAAGAGATCATGAAATTAGATGAGAGGAAAAGGCCTTACAAAAGCATTTGTATTCTGAGACAGCTAGGTGGTGCAGTGGATAGAGCCCAGCCCTCAAGTCAGGAGGACCTGAGTTCAAATCTGGTCTTAGATACTTAACATGTCCTAGCTGTGTGACCCTGGGCAAGTAACTTAATCCCAATTCCCTCAGCAAAAAAAGAGGGGAAAAAAAAAAGAAAAGCATGTATGAAGTTGGAGAACCTACAAGAAAAGGAAATGGATGTGAGGCCAGATGATCCCATGGTCTCTTTTGTTAGACAACAGAGCCTTCCCAGGTGAAAGGATTTAGGACACCCAAAATATAATTTTCTGGTTAGCCTTCTGGAGGTCTTGGGACCAGCCTTTGTTTCAGCAGAGTAATTACCAGGAGAATAGCCAGGGAGGAAGTCCAAATTCTTTATTATCTCCTTCACAGTCTGTCTCCTTCACTTGGGGCCTGGGTAGCTTTCTAGAGGCCCTTCAGAGAGGGCAAGGTGTCAGTGGAGAAATGAAGGAGAGCCACCATGTCAGAGACTGAATTTGAATTCAGGTCTGGCCCTCTGTCCACTGCGCTATCTAGTTACCTTGCTAGGGATATTTAGGAATATATGAGACGTTTGGTCAGAAGTGTAATGTCCCAAATATTTTCCGGAATGGTTAAACTAATTCACAGTTCTACCAACAGTGTACCTGAGTAAGTCCACTAACCTATGTTAATATGAATATGTATTGTGAGAAAACAAAACAAAACAGATTCACTGGTAGAAAGAGTTGCCAGGCTCTATCCATAATGCCCCAGACTTACTTCTTCACTTTTACCTCCATAAGACTTGCCTTCACCTCTACCTCTGTGAACATTTAGAAAGAAGTTTCTCATTGGTCTCTGTTTTCACTGTTACAGTCACTGTCCTTGTCTGCTATATTTATTCACTCCTGCATTTCTATCATATGAGACATTTGAGAAACAGATAATCTTTATTTATTGAAATCCTTTTCTTTTTTTAAGCTCTACCTTAGAGTGTTTTTTGCCTCTACCAATTGGAAGTGATTCTTTTCTCACTGAATTTCTTATAGTTCTCTGACTGAGTTCTCTGATCATACTAAAGGTGTCTTTATGCATGTACTGTCCTATTTGATTGTAAATTCCTTGAGGACAGTCTGTTTTTTTTTTTTTTAAATTTCTCTTTGTCCTGCACATAAGTATTTAATTAATATTTTTGAATTAAAAATATAATAGTGATTAGGACAGAGGTTGAACTTTGGTGAAAAAATAGTAAATAATGTTGTTAGGTAAGCTCAGTTTATGTTTAATAAGGTTGGAAGGAAGTGCCTATGTGCTAAATATTTTACAACTATATCATTTGATCCTCACAACAAGTTTCAGAGGTAGGTACTAACATTGCCCTCATTTTAGTTGAGGAAATTGCAGCAAATTTGTAGGTGATTTAATCTGTAGCTCCTGTAACTGTGCAGGCATCCAGGCTTTTTTATTTCTGAAGACTGTCTGTAGTCATCAACTACTCTTAAACTCAGATTCCGCCCTTCTGCATTTTAGTACCTGAAGACTTTTTCTTGGAATCTTGAACTTTTTCCTCGCTATTATAGATGTGGAGTCATCTAATTCAATTTCCTTATTCCAGGTAAACCTAAAATGATTTTAAAATGAAATACCCAAGGTTATGTAGCTAGTAAGTGGCAGATCAGCGGTTTAAATTCTTTATCCTCTGACTCCAAATCCAGTGTTTTTTCATATCATGTTCATTTAGGAAATGCCTTACCTTTTCTGGTCTTAGCTATCATTTTAATTATTTAATTTCTTTTCTCACTTTGTGAAATATTTAAATTTTTTTTCAAGCACTTGATCTGATATATTATGACTTTTTATTTCTTAAGAAAATAGACTTTTTGTATTAGGAAAACTTTAAGGCTGCTTTGTAGAGTATTTTAACATTTTCTTGGCAATTTTAAAAAAGAAATTAAAATTTTAATTTTTTAAAGTGAAAAGTCATCTCCCCCCCTTCTCTTCTCACTATATTGAGAAAGTAAGAAAAACAAAAGCTCTGTTGTAAATAAGTTTAGTCAAGCAAAACATATGATTTCATTAGCTTTAAAAAAGTCTCAGTCTTTACTCTGAGTCCATCACCTCTCTTTCAGCATGTAGAGAGATTGTTTCTTTCTGAATCCTCTGGAATCATGATTGGGTCTTGTTTTGATCAGATTTGGTTCCTAAATCTTTCAAAGATTTTTGTCTTTGTAATACTGTTATATTAATTGTTCTCTTAATTCTGCTCACTCTATTCTTCATCTTTTTATGTCTTCTCAGGTTTCATTGGAGACATGCCCTTCATAATTTCTCATATTACAGTAGTATACTATATATTCATAGTATATTATTTACCATGATTTGCCCAGCCATTGCCCAATTGTAAGCATTCTCTCAATCTCCAATTCTCTGATGCCACAAAGAAGTGCTACAAATACTTTTGAACACATGGACCCTTTTATTCTTTCTTTGATCTTTTTGGAGTATAGTATTTGAGGGCAATAATGACACTAGGTCATGCATAGTTTAATTGCTTTTTGGGCACCATTCCAAATTGCTTTACAGAACAGCTGGACTATTTCATAATTCTATCCCTAGGGAATTAATATATCTATTTTTCTAAAGCTCCTCCAAAATTTGTCATTTTCCTTTTTTTTTTTTTTTGTTCAACTTTGCCAATTTTATAGAGGTGATATGAAACTTCAGAGTTTTTAAATTGCATTTCCCTTATATCAATTTAGAACATTTTTTTTCCGTGTGTATATTGTTAGCTTTTATTTCTTCCTGTAAAAACTTTCTATATCCTTTGACCTTTTATTTTTAATATTTATTAAATTTTTTTTGAGTTACAAATTCTCCCTTTTCCTCCCCTTTTCCCCCATGACAGGGTAAGCATTTTAATAGGTTAGACATGTTCAATAATACAAAAGATATTTCCATATTATCCATGTTGTAAAAGATTACACAGACCTTCAAAACCCCACCAAAAATAAAGTGAAAAATGGTATGCTTTGATTTGCAGCTAGACTCCAATAGTTCTTTATTTGGATGTGCTTTGGACAAGTGTTTTGGAATTTTCTTGGATCATTTCTAAAAATAGCTAATTCATTCACAATTCATCATCATACAATATTGCTGTTACTATGTACAACGTTCTCTTGGTTCTGCTCACTTCAGTTTGCATCAGTTCATGTGAGTCTTTCCAGGTTTTTCTGAAATCATCCAACTCATCATTTCTTATAACAGTACAATAGTATTCCATCACAATAATATACTACAACTTGTTTAGCCATTCCCTAACTGATAAGCATTCATGTAATATTCTTCTCTAAAATGTAATATTCTCTGGGAGCAGGTTTCTTGGGGGGCTTCTGGAGGCAGCCTTCCTTTTAGTTCAGTAATCACAAGTGCAGCCAGGGATTAAAGTCCAAATACTTTATTGTCTCCTTCAAAGTCTTATCTCCATCACTTGGGCTTGGTTGGTTTTCTGGAGGCCTTGCGGATCTTAGTTTTAGTGTTCTCTACAGGAACAGCCAGCCACCACTCCTCTGTACTCCTTAGTTTTGCCCGACTGCCTTCTCTGGCTTCTGAATCTGCTTGACTGAATCCTGGCTGAGGCTCTGAGAGCTTCTAGTGCACTTGTCCTTTCTGGCCTGAGAGCTCCTCCTTATATGTTCCACACTGAGTATACACCAATCATTATATCACTAGTAAACCATTATTTGTTGTAGGATTAAATCAATGCTAAACTAGATTTAACCATAGTCTCCTCAATTCCATTTACTTAGCACTTTGTAAGAATCCTAAAATATTCCTTCAATTTTCAGTTCTTTGCCACCACAAAAAGAGTTGCTATATAAATATTTATGTACAGATTGGTCCTTTTGCTTTGATCTTTTTGGGATGCAGACCTAATGGTGGTATTACCTGGATCAAAGGGCATAGATGCATTGTTTTATAACTTTTAGGCAGAGTTCCAAATTATAAATGTTTGTGTCTCACAACTCTGCTAACAATGCGTTACTGTTCCGATTTTCCCACATCCACTTCAACATTTGTCATTTTCCTTCTGATACCTCAGAGTTGTTTTAATTTGCATTTTCTCTTATCAGTAATGATTTAACACATTTATTATCTGACTATAGATAGCTTTAATTTTTTAATCAGGAAACTGCCTGTTCATATCTTTTCACCGTTTATTAGTTGAGGAATGGCTCTTATTTTATTTATTTTTAAATTTGAATCAGTTCCTTGTATATTTTAGGAATGAAACCTTTATTGGACAAACTTGCTACAGAGATTTTTTTTTCTCTGATTAAAGTACTTGTTTTCTAATTTTGGCTGCATCATTAATTAATTAACTAATTAATTAATTTATTTATTGTTGATCAATGCAAAACTTTTTTGATTTTATGTAATAAAAATGATCCATTTTACTTTATATGTCTTTTTTGAGTCATAAATACCACCCTTCTCATCCAAAGGGAGATCTAATTTGTTTATAATGTCATCTTTTATGTCTAAGTCATATGCCCATTTAGCACTTATCTTAGCACATGGTGTGAAATGTTGGTCTATACCTTATTTCTTCCAGACTGTTTTCCAGTTTTCTCAATGATGTTTGTTGAATAATGAGTTCTTGACTAATTAGTTGGGCTAATTTAGTTCATAAAACATTGGAATTACTGAGCTTCTTTATGTCTATATACTATAGAAGTTCTATTGATCATCTTTCCAGTTCTTAACCAGCGCTAAAATATTTTGATAACTGCTTTCTCATAAAGATATTCTACTTAGTACCACTTTCTTCTCATTTTTTTCATTAATTCATTTGACATTCTTGGATTTTTGTTTCTTCTGATGTATTTTATTATTTTTTCTAGCTCCATAAGCTACTTCTTTGATAATTTAATTTCCTGGCACTGAATAGTCCATGTAATTTTGGTGTTATAAATCAATTTTTATCACATTTGGCTTATCCATAAACAATTAAAATATCTCTAATTATTTAGATCTGTCTTCATTTGTGTAAAGAGTATATTCTGGTTGTGTCTACATACACACACACACATATATGTATATAGGAAAGTAAATTCATGAGTATTTTATACTGTATGTAGTTATTTTAATTGACTGTTTAGAGCTTCTTTACCTTTGACTGCAAAGTATATAATCAATATGACTTCTGTAGTAACCATTTGGTGATGTTCATAGATAGAGTTGACTTTAAAGTTGTTGAAAGAGTATTTGCTGTGTGACCAATGAGTTATCTTGACAAAACTCTATTAAGTTAGTCTCTGCTTCATTTTGTACTCCAAGGACAAACTTGCCTGTAATTACATTTTTTTTTGTTTGAATTTGCTAATTTAGCTTTTTAAACTCTTATGATGAATGTATTGTTTTTTGGAGGGGTGTCATTTCTAGAAGATATTGTAGGTTTATTCATAGAACTAATCAACTTTGGGGTCTTTGGCATAAATAGTAGGAACATAGGCCTGAAGCAGATTGGAGCTCAGATCAAGATATTTTTATTACAAAATTCAAACTAAAATTGAAGAAAGTAAGGAAAACTACAAAATACCATATAGGTATGATCTAGATAACATCCTTTAGGAATATGAATCAAAAATGAAAAATAGGTTTAAAGGATAAGATCTGATAGAATGCCTGAAGAACTATGGACAGATGTTTGCAATATTATGTAGGAGGCAGCAACAAAAAACATCCCAAAGAAAAAGAAGAGCAGGAAGACAAAATGGCTCTCCTCTGAGGCTTTATAAATGGCTGAAGAAAGAAAGAAGGTAAAGGAGAAAGGGAAAGATATATTTAACTGAATACAGACCCTGATGTTAGGAAAGATTAAAGGCAAAAGGAAAAGAGGACAGTAGGAGATAGATAGTATTATGGAAACAACAAACATGGATTTGGATAGACTGAGAGAGAGTAGAGGAGAGAAGGCCCGACATGCTGTGGTCCTTGAGATCATGATGAATTAGACACCACTGGTTTGTTGGTAATAAATAGAAATGCTGATGATTTATGTGAATTTATTTTATATCCTTTATTTTTTCTGAAGTTGTTGTTTCAATTAGGCTTTTTGTTTCACTCTATAAAGTTCTCTAAATATGACATATCATTTACAAAATTTACAGATTACAAAAGTGGTCATTTTGTTTTCTTTTTGCCTGTGCTTTATTATCTCAATTTCATTTTCTTCTCATTGAAATAGTTAGCATTTCTAGCACTAGAATGAATAGTAATGGTAATAATAGACCTATAAGATTGCGAGCTTCTGAAAGGCAGCATTATATCTTTCTTCTTTTTGTATCACTAGTCTTCAGCACAGTGCCTAGATTGATTCTCGTATAATTGGCTTTTAGTTTAGGATAACTGCTTATCTATCATATTAAGGAAAGATCCATTTATTCCTATACTTTCTAGGTTTTTTTTTTTTAATGGATATTGTAGCTTATCAGAAGCCTTTTTTTGCATCTATTGATGTAATCATGAATTTATTTTGTTCATACATTTTTTTTAAAAACTGCAAAACCAACAAATTAAAAATAGCCAATTAAAAGTCAAAATAGAAATCCTGAAAAAAACAAAGAATAAAATAACAAAATTCAAAGAAAAAACCTTTTGAATTAATAAATAAAATATTAGCTAATGATTTAAGAAGAAAGCCAAATTACCATGATCAAAAATGAATAAGGTGAATTCACAGTCAATGAAGAGGAAATTTAAAAAATTATTATGAACTATTTCACCCAATTATAGGTCAATAAAACTGACAATCTAAAATGAAATGGATGAATAATTATGAAAAATTTAAAATGCCTCAATTAGCAGAACAAGACATAAAAATAAAAGTCTTAGAAAAAAAAGAACTCTCAAAAGAAAAAAAAGCACCAAGATAGGATGGATTTACAAACAATATCAAATATTTAAAGTATACCTAATTCTTGTATTATATTAACTGTTTGAAAACATAGGAAAAGAAAGGATTGTACTAATATCCTTCTACAGTACAAATTTGGTCCTGACACCTACACCAGGAAGCTTGAAAACAAATAAAGAAAACTATAGGTCACTATCTCTAATGAATATCAATGCAAAAAATTGTAATGAAATATTAGCAGAAACTATACCTAGATAGCCTATCACCAAGACAATATGGTATGATCAAATTAGATTTATACTTAAAAGCATGTCTGGTTAAATATTAGAAAAAACATAAATATAACACCATTTTAATAACTTGAACAAAATAAATTCATGATTATATCTTATGTAAAGAGTATGTTCTGGTTGTGTTTGTATGGTGCCTGTACACATACACACACACATATGTATATAGGAAAGTAAATTCCTGAGTATTTTATGCTGTATATAGTAATTTTAACTGATTGTTTAGATTGTTTACCTTTGACTGCAAAGTATATAATCATTATGACTTCTGTATTAACTATTTGGTGATGTTCATATGTAGAGTTGCCTTTAAGATTGTTAAGAGTATTTGCTGTGTGACCAGAAAATTATCTTGACAAAACTTATTATTATTCTCTGCTTCATTTTGTATTCCAAGGACAAAATTGCTTGTAATTCCTTTTTTTTTTTTTTTTTTTTTTTTTTTTGATTTTCTATTTTAGCTTTTTAAACTCTTATGATGAATGTATTGTTTTTTGGAGGGGTGTCATTTCTAGAAGATATTGTAGGTTTATTCATAGAACTAATCAACTTTGGGGGCTTTGGCATAAATAGTAGGAATATAGGCCTGAAGCAGATTATAGTTCAGATCAAGATATGCTTGTTATAAAATTCAAACTAAAATTGAAGAAAGTAAAGAAAACTACAAAATTCCTCTAATTATTGCTCTAGTTTCCTCAGTTATTTAATTTGTATTTCTCTGATCAATAGTGATTTAGAGCAATTTTTTTATAACTATATATAACTTTAATCTCTTCATCTGAAAACTGCCTATTTATATCTTTTGACAATTTATCAGTTGGGGAATGACTTGTATTCTTATAACTTTGACTAAGTTTTCTATGTATTTGAAAAATGGGAAATTCCTATAAGTTTGAGAAACTAACTGTAAAAATCGTTTATCAGCTTTCTGCTTTCTTGCTAATCTTGATTGCATTGTTTTTGTTTATGCAAAAAACTTTTAACTTAATGTAAACAAAATTACCAGTTTTGCATTTCATAATATTCTTCATATCTTGTTCAGTCATACATTTTTCCTTTCTCTGTAGTTCTGACTATTTCTTAAGGACTCAACTAATTTGCTTATGTTATGACCCTTCATGTCTAAATAATGTACTCATTTTGACCATATCTTGGTATATGGTGTGAGATATTGGTTTCTGCCTAGTTTTTGCCATTCTGTTTTCTCGTTTTCCCAGCAGTTTTTATCATATAGTGAGTTCTTATCCCAGAAATTGAAGTCTTTGGGTTTACCCAATAGTAGTTTACTATAGTCATTTACTACTAAGTCTTATGTACCTAATCTATTCCACTAATCCACCACTCTACTTCTTGATCAGTACTAAATAGTTTTGAAGATTGCTGCTTTATAACCGTTTTAGATCTAGTATAACTATGCCATCTTCCTTTGCTTTTTTTCATTAATTCCTTGATATTCTTGACCTTTTGTTCTTATTTTTGATTAATTTTGTCATTTTTTTTAGCCCAACAAAATATTTTTGGTTGGATTGATATGACATTAAATAAAAATAATTTAGGTAGAATTGTCATTTTTATTATATTAGCTCAACCTACCCATGAACAATTGATATTTTTCAAATTTGTAAAGGGCAAGAACATTGGAGAAATATACTTAAGGCTCAGAATGATTGATTTAATACTACAACAAAGCATTAACTCAGTGGAATTGATAAGACAAGGGTTATCTAGTTTAGCTTGTGAGTTTTTTAGTTCAGTAAGATTGATTTAATCTCACAACAAATAATGGTTCCCTAGTGATATAATGATTGGTTTATACTCAGTATACTGTAATGATGTAGTTGTAATAGAGTATATAAACTGAGGACAAAGTCAGCCACAGAGATTCCATCTTTGATTAGCCTCCTGGTGGCTCTCCTGTCTTCTGCACTTTAAAAGAGAAGACTTGACCAGCCTCTGGTGGCTCTCCTGCCTCCTGCATTCCTCCACAGAAACTAAGGTCCATTCTGGAGGACCTCCAGAAAGCTAGCCCGGCCCTAGGTGAAGTAGATAATAAAGACTTTGGACTTAATTCCTGACCATTCTCGTGTTTATTATTCTGCTGAGACCAAGGCTGGTCCAGGAAGCTAAACTAGAACATTACACAAATTGTTAGATCTGACTTTTTTTGTGTGTGAAGTGTTTTGTAATCGTGTTTTTATAGTTCTTATGTTGTTTTGGCTTTTAAATTCCTAGATATTTTATATTGCCTACAGTTAGCTTAATTCCTCCCTTAATCTATTTTGTCTTTTCCTTTCTTATTTCCCTTTCCCTTTCCCCCCTATTGAGTAAAATGTATTTCTGCTCAATTTTATACATGTGTGAGTACATGTGTGTGCGTATTTTTCCATCATTTGACTAGTTCAAAGAGTGGGTTCAAGTGTCATCTGCTTTATCTATCCCTTCCTTCTTGATTCTACAGATATCTATTTATATACCTCTGTGAGATAATTTTATGTTCTAACTCCCTGCTCCCTTCCCCATTTTGTACACTCTACTCCCTCTCCTTTTTCATTTTTATTTTTAGATGATCAAAAAAATAATAGAACCATTCTGTCTAACTGGACTTTGACTATGACTACTGATGATAATCAAGTTATGAAATGATACTTATGTCATTTTCCCATATTGGATCATAAACTGTTTATCCTTCTAGGAGTCCCATATGATCACTCATTCATTTCAACCTTTTTATGTTTAGCTTTTGTCTGTATTTATAGTTTAAAGTTTCTGTGCTGCTCTAGTCTTTTCATCAGGAATAAGTACAAGTTTATTTTATTAAAGATGAATTTTTGTCCTAGGTGAGCTTACCCTGTTTTTTTTGAAATTATTATTGGTTGTAAGTTTCTATTTTTTTGACTTCTGATATATAATATTCCAAGCTCTCTACTTATCAGCTATTGTGGTGACTGATAAATCTGTGAACCTGACTTGGAATTCTTGGTACTTGAATTTTTTTCTTTCTGACTGTTTACAGGTTTTTTCCTTTGACCTGGAAGCTATGGATTTGCACTATAATATCACTGGACATTTTCATTTTGGATTTTATTTTAGGAGGTAACCAATTTTACTTGGATCTCTGATTCTAAGAGATCCAGGTAGTTTGAGTATTTCTTGAAATATGATATTTAAGGTTTTTTTTGGTCATGATTTTCATTTTGTTCAATAATTATTAACCTTTCTTCTCTCTTTTTTCCAGTTCAGTTGTTTTTGTTAAATCCTTTATTTTCACCTATTTTTTAGTCTTTTGACTGAATATTTCCTGTTGCCTTATGGAGCCATTGTTTTTATTTGATCTATTCTAATTTTCTCCAGTATCCTTAGACCCTTCTATTTCGCTATGCTGACCTGGGCTAGAAATATGACTCACTGTGAATTTTTTCTTGAATTTTAAGTCATGGTTCAGTCTTATTTATTTTCTAGATCTTTGTAGAAGTGTTGAATTGGAGAGTTAAGATGTACTCCTTGCTCCACTGCCATCTTGATTCTACCTCAGTCCCTTGGCAGTTTTTAATGAGTAGTTTATTGTTTTCCCTAGTTGATTCAGACTAACAATAATACTTGCATATTGTCTTTCAGTTCAGCAAAGGTATTTGTGTAATTATGAAAAAATAATAATGGCTAGCATTTGCATGATGCTTTAAGATTTGAAAATGCATTTTAAATGTTATTTATCTTTAGGTACCATTTTACATGTACATTTTACATTTTACAAATGAGGAAACTGAAGCAAATAGGGTTTAAGTGACTTGTCTAGAGTCACAGAAATAGTAAATATTGGCTTTGGACTTAGGTTTTCCTAAGTCCAGGTATAATATTCTATCCATTGTGCCACATAGCTCCCTAAAGAATTAAAGGGTTTCTTCTTTCCTTCTTTCTTTCTAAAATTTAGAATAGTACATTTATATTAATTATCAAAAGATCAGGACTTTGGAAAAATGTTTTTCTTTATAGCATACAGAGATGCTTACCTCAATTCTTTATAAATCTTTTTTTCACTCTTGGTTGATTGTTGTCCTTCATTCTCGAAGAGATCCAAAATGAAATCCCTATGTTAGAATCAAGTTAGGGTGACGACTGTACACTTGGAATGTTCTGCCATAGGTCAGACACAAATAGTCCCTATGAACATTTGGGGTGGCTTCTCTAATTTTACACATTTTGTGTTTCCTCTGGGCTAATTCAATTCTGCTTTGTTCATAAAGCACAGCACTTTCTCTGATGAGGGCATACATGCTGGGCAGTCCTGTGCCAGTATCTCCCATGTCATACAATCAATTCTAAAGCTCTTAAGAGAGACCTTGAGAATATCCTTGTATCATTTTATCTGGTCATCTTGTGTGAGTTCTGAAGAGCTGTAGTATGCCTGTAAAATTTGGATAGCAAACTGAATCATTTCCATTTCACTGTTAGCCAGTTAGTGACCTGGAGTCAGGATAAGCTGAGTCTAAAATTGGGTCTCATACTTACTGACTTGGTGATTTTAGATTGGTCACTTAATCTTGGTTTTTTCGTTTCCTCATTTGTAAATGGAGATAATAATAATAGTACTCACTTCCTATAGTTGTTATGATGTTCAAATGTGATAATATCTGTAAAGTGTTTAGCATAATACCTGGCACATAGCAGACACTATATAAATCCTTATTCCCTTCCTCTTTCCCTGTTAATTACTTATATTAGCTTAACTAGACTTTGGAGATAGGCTTTCCCTCTGATATTTGTTAGACTGGTTCAGCCCAGATTAACCTTTTTCAGCCCTCTGTATCTTTTCCCTACTACTTCAGCTCTTTCCACTTCTTGGTCTCTTTGCTTCTGTTTATATTGGTTTCGATTTCTTCTCTCCTGTCACTTCTCAACCATTCGCAAACTGGCTTCCAACTTTATCATTCAACTAAATCTGCTTTTCTCAAAGTAATCAATTATCTCTTTCTTTTTGAAAAAAAAAAAAAGATTTTTTTCCTTTCTTTTGTTTTTGCATTGTTTCAGTTTCCTTCTGTATCTTTTCCCCTTCTCCTCTAGAAAATTATCCCTTAGAATGGAAGTTTTTTCCCCCAAGGAGAATAAAAAATAAAACAGAACTAACAGTTAAAATAAAAGGTTACATTATATACAATGTTTATGCCTACCGTCCCTGACCTTTGCAAAGAAGTGGGGAGAAGAGTTTTATTTCTTTTATTTTTTTGGGGGGGGGAGGACTAAGCTTATTTTTTTTATAATTTCACAGTTTTCAGTTACATTGTTTTGAGTGATTCTTCCCATTTACATAGTTGTAGTTATTGTATATGTTAGTATTGCTTTTTCTGCTTATTTTATTTTGCTTCACTTCATGTAAGTTTTTCTATGCTTTATATTCATTACATTTATTTTGTTATTGGTTCTTTGTTATCACAAAAAATAAAGCTATAAATATTTTATTTTATATGGATTCTTTATTCCAGTGATCTCTTCCTCTTCATATATGTCTTTTGTTTTATTTTTTATATGTATAATAACTTTTAAAATACACATTTATTTATGAATCATATTGGGAGAAGAAAATCAGAACAAAAGGGAAAAACCATGACAAAAAGAAAAAAAAACAGAAAAAAGTGAACATTACATTGATTTACATTTAGTCTCCATAGTTCTCTTTCTGGATACAGATGTCATTTTCTATCCAAGGTTTAAGATAAAGAATATGAAAGTATTAGTATTAGATTATTAGAGTGCTAAGTAGAATGTAAGTTCCTTGAGGGCAAGAACAATTTCACTTTTGCCTTTATGTCTATGTGGTTAAATGTGTAATTAGGACTTAGTAGGTGCTTCATACAAATTTTTAAAAATTAAGATGAAATTGTCACCTATTATAATGATTTATATATATTTTTTCCCAGGCTTCTCTGTATTAACTGATCTATTAGAATATCCTAATTTTATTATTTACTATCTAATTATTTAGTTAAAATATATGCTTCAGTTATTATTTTTTTAGTTATTTTTAACAACATGAAAATTGTTCTTACTCTCGCCCCCATTTCTCAAATGTATTGGCTTTCCCAAATGAATAGCTGTTGCAGAGATATTTGATTTGTTCCTTTGTTGTGTTTTTCATATAAATGATAGCATCATGATATTCTCTTGTAACTACATAGTCATTATTCTTGCTTGTATTATAGTTCATTTACTTGAAAATGAAAAAAAAAATACAAAAACACAACAGTACTGTGGTAATTTCTTCTTTATATCACAGAAATAGTAATCCATGTAGGAAACCTGGCACACTACAAGAGGATTACAAATTATTTTTCCATTTTGGATTGGAAGCCTTAAAGCCTGGGATACGGTGGCATTCATTTGAGTCTGTCTTGGATAGATTCAGCTTAGACAGCTTAGGCAGATTTTGGTGCATAAACTACAGGGAGTCTCCCATCTGAATAGTTAATTTTCTTGTAGAATCAGAGTTAGGGATTACTATGATTAAAATAAAACATGTACATTTGGCACATGAACACATAGGCCAGTTAAATATCAAAGAAACCCTGGAGATGAGCCTTTGGGCTTTGCAGCTGCTTCCTCTTCAGCAAGTCTTGGTCAGGCTCTCCTCCCTTCTGTCCCTTTCTTCTATTAGACAATTTCAATTGTAAAGAAAAGAATTACTTAAATTAATTTAACATCATTGTAAACTTTTAAGGTGAGTTAAGTTATATTTTTTGCCCTTGTTAAGGTGACAAATAATTTATACTTCCTGACAATGCAGTATTCTAAAAATGCTTTGGAGTTTTACCTAACTCATTTATTTTAGACCAAGTTGTTTAAAAACAAACATGAGATTTGGAAACAGATTAAAGAATATAAGCTTTTCATCTTTTTTTAAGAGCCAGAGACATTATTCCTGTTCTTTAAGATTATATACCAATGAAGCATTTTAATATAGCTGAGAAAAGGAAGTGAACGCAAAGAGTTTCACATGCCCAAGTAACAGGAGATGGGACTGAGCATGTGCTTGGGCTACTTTGGGTGACATGAATGTATGTTTTGGCTCCTTGCTAAAGGGAATGAGTGACCAGAGACTTCTGATTAGATCTTTGTTCCCATAGTCTCCCAGTGCTGAATGTGAGGGCAGTTGGGTCAAAGAGAATTGGGTAATTAAGCAAGGAAAAGCTTACTCAGTGGACTTAAAAGGAGATAGCAAAGTCTCTTTCACTTTCCACTTCTTCTCCTTTTTTTAAATAAGCTATTTATTTTCAAAACATATGCATGGATAACTTGACAACATTAACCTTGATAACTACTTATATGAATTTTAAGAGATCTAAAGTCATTGAATCAAATATTGGCTGCCTGAAGTTGTCCTGCAACTATATACTTCTTGGAAGAGAAGATGATCACAAACAGGAGTATTCCAGCATGGTTGACTGGATAGAAAATGGGGTCTTTGGTTGAATTATTTGGACAGTATAGATTTGAGGTGAAGGTGAAGTATCTGTTTTGCATTCTCACAGATGTTTCATGTTTTAGTTATTCAGTATCAAGGAAGGATATTAAATACTATTTAAAGGTTACCACTTTATGTTTTAAGTATTTGAGTATTTATGAGTCTTTTACAGTTGAAACACTTTAGAGCAGAGAAAATAGCTGTCCTATACCTGATATTGTACTATGGACAATAATTCTTCTAGAGGAAACTTTTTAGTTATTTTTGGAAAGACCTTAGACTGTAAATTTTATTTAAGAAATTTTCCATGTGGTTCTAATCCAGGGATGGAGCATAAGACATGAGAATATAAGAAAAGCCTGATCTCTTTCTCAGGGATCTGTTAAGATTGAATCCTGTCTACTTTTGCGCATAGCTAGGACCCCTTGTTCTCTGTCACCCTCTTGGGCTTCTGCTTACACCTACAAAATGAATGCTTCTTATCATGTAAAGCCTAGCAAGTGGAAACTTCTACAATCTGACCCTTACCTACCTTTATTACTTCACAGATTTTTCATCTCATCCACAATATACTGATTGAAACAGTTCCTATACTCAATTTAACTTCTCTTGCATCTGTTTATTAGACTTTCTTTCATGTCAGGAATGCTTTCTATCATCTTTGCCTTTTAATATTCTTTTCTATAAAGGTTTAACTCCTCAACAAAATTCTCCTAGTTCTCCCCCTCCTAAAATCTTTCTACAGTCCTTTATCTGAACTTCTCTTTTTGTTCCTAACACATTCTGCTGTGTATATGTCACACCCTCTCCGTTACCCTCAATGGATTGTAAGCTCTTTGAAGTCAGGAATTTTTATGGCATATTTTTCCATTTTTTTTTTATCCCTGGCACTTAGCATAATGCTATTGCAAAAAATAGGCACTTAAAATATTAATTGGATTGAACTGGAGTGGTAAGATGGGTTAATTTGGGTTCATGGTTATTATATTCTTCTTTCTTGGAAGTCTTCCAGGTATGTTGTACTGTGGTCATGGGTTGGAAAAGACAGCCACAAAGATCCCTTCCAACATGCAATTTCTTTGACATGCAGTTTCTATAGTAAAATCCAGTTTTCTATTAGCCAAATAAAATTCAAATATAAACATTTGTTTATAAGTCTTCTCAAAAATCACTCTTTATGTAGTAAAAGCTTCTTTGAATGGAATATAATGAAAATTGTTTATTTTCCTGGTCTTTGGCAAGGATTCTTCTGGTAGTTAAGATTCTATTGGTAATCTTATAGAGATTACTGCTTTATTCTTTAGGGTATGGTGTTTTTGCTTGTGAAGAAACACAACCAACTCAAACCACAATGATTTTTTACTACCTTTTTCTCTGGAGTAGTCCATGTCATTTTAAATACACAAAACTGAATAAAATTGAAATGCAGGGAACTTTCTGTATGTGAAAAGCTAGGTGAACCACTATTGATGAAAACATTGCAATGAAAGTAATTAAAACATGGGCATAGTTAAAATGTTTACCTCAAGATTTTAGGTACAATTTTAAAAGTGATTACAGATGACCTTTCAACATCCCCTTTATTTAAGCCTTCTATATAAGCAATTTCTGAAACTGCCTTTGTAATTATAGCTAAAAATCCCCCGTTAAATTCTTCAGAACTCCAGAATCAGCTTGGGATTCATCTGGCACAGAAAGGGAAGAGTGATGAGAAGGGAAATGAAGACTGCAGATACTTTGCAAAGGCAAGTGAACTCTTGTAAGCACCTATATATATGTCTATACATCTATATATAAAAATATCTATCTATCTATCTATCTATCTATCTATCTATCTATCTATCTATCTATCTATCTATAGAAAATGTCATGGTAATAGTACTATCAGGAACTTACATAGCCTACCTACATATCATTTACATTTCAAGGCTCTCTTGTGTTATGAAATAATAATTCAAATCTTAGAGTTCTCAAAGAATTTTTAAAAGTAGCTCAATCTGGAATTCACCTTAAATGAATATACTAGTAAAAATGCAGAACTTTCCTTGAAAATAGATTTAGCCTTTAAAAAACATACCACAAAACAAAAACAAAACCCCTTAAACTTAACAACCCCCCTCTCCCAACCCCAAAACAAAACCCCTTGACATAAGAGAAAAGAGAAAGGATCTAAGATTATTAGAAGCTGAAGTCTAGTAATGCCTGAAAAATCTTATGGTCTTCATTTGGTGACCATGAACTCATTTTGCTTTTTGTCAGTTATTTACATAGATTTGAATATGATTCATGCTTTAAGTGAATAAATTATTAAAGTATTAAAGAAGTGTTTTTGCATGAAATCTTCCTACTCAAATAAATCCTTAAAAGATTCTCTACAAACCTGCATGAATTTAGGAAGTCTGCAGAGATTCGGGGACCTCTTGTGGAGTTTTTGGAGGTTACAGTTTTTAATTTTTATATCTTTTTGTTCCCTACTTGAGAGAATTAATTTATTTTTTTCCCAGCAGAGGGAGACATTTGATCACGAAAATGATATTGCTACTTTCTAGTAGTATTCAGTAGCCTATTTTATCAATATACATAAAAAACTCAATGTTCAAATTAACTAGTTCAATAAGTAATTTAGCTCATTGATTTTTGGGCATATCCTAAGTGCCATTACAAGCTACGGATATTTTAAATGCCATTACCTAATAGAAGGAATGTTTTAAGCACCTTTTATTGATTTTATTACTGCTTTATTTTGCTGTCTTGGTTTAAAATCATTTTAACCACTCTGTAATCAAGAAGAAATATATCGTCAGTGAAATACAGTCAATTTCCTAAAAACCTTTGACATCGTTAAATAAGGAATTACAGTTGTTAAATCATGTCAGGCAATAACTGAGGGACAGAAAAGATATAAAATTTGGAATAGTGGGCCAGCACACCAGTGAGCGGCATTGACCTTTGGCTTTTAGATTCTGTATGTGACAATCACACAATCTTTTCTTGATTGTGACATCATTTGGAGAAATTTAAAATCTCAGGTGACTAGGAAGATGGTGGAATGAAAACAGATTATCACCTGGATACAATGAAAAGCTATTTGAAAGACTTAATCTGACTTTTGTTTTAGAGTTCTCTCAGAAAATTTAAAATTTCATTTGACAAATTGTCTTATGGTTTGCTGTATATTGATATTCAGAGTAAAAGGAACAGAGAATAATCACTGGCCTTTATTATTTTTGGCCTACTTTCAACCTTGGTCAAGCTACTTAATCTCTCTGATCCATAGTTTCCTTTGCTTTAAAATAAGGGATTTGTGTGGAAATAATAGCTCTAAATAGCTCTAAAATTCCTATGATTCTTTTACTCATTTGGCTTCAGAAGATTAGCTGTATCGTTGAGTTAATCAGTTGGTATGTGTAGACAGGGAATATAGTCATTGCTTAATCAAAGAATTGCAAAAGTATATAGTGAGCGCTGAAGCTCGATAACAGCCAGCTAATGAGTTGATTGCATTGATTGACATTTGATGCAGTTTAACTGTAGAGTGGCAAATATCAATATCTGTATATGATTTGGCAGATGGTTGTTGAATTGTGATTAGAAGTTTAGAATGATTCTTCAGTAAAAAGTAGATCTGGCAGGAGACCAAGAAAAGAGACCTGTATTTTCCCCATTAAAGAGACTAGGTCTATAAAATCAAGTGTTTTGATCATTAATAGAACCTTTCTTTTTCTCTTCTTTTATTAAATATTAATTTCACAAAGAAATTTGTACTTATGCTTAGATCTATTAAATGATTTTAGGGAAAGCTGGGTTCTTTTCCTTAAATGAGTTCACACTTTTAATTGTAACAATTGACTAATAGAGAAAAAAAAAACACTGCTGATTGGCATCAATTTAAACATATCTGAGATACTGATGAAAATGCCTTTGTGAAATCTGTTTGCAAGTGAAAACCAAATAAAAATGTAACATCACTGATCCAGAAGAATGTAAACTCCTGGAAGATATGTTTTATTTTAGTGTTGCCAGTGCTAGGCACAGTGCCTGGAGAAGGGTAGAGACCTAATGAATGCTTATTGAATGAATGACTGAAAGAATGAAAGAAAGAAAAAGCATTTGTTAAGTTAGTATACGAGGCAGTATGCTAATCTCTGGGGATAAATATACAAGCAAGGAAAACAGAAGGAATTTTCATTCTAATAGGGGAAGACAATACATCTTGGGCAATGGTGCCTTAGAAGGACTGTTTTGATAGTATTGATTTGATTACAGTTTTCAGAGCCATTGTTAGAAAGTAGGGAGCAGGGATTGAGGTAGATGAGTAAGTACACAAATGTATGGTTTCAGTATGACTAGGAGGTAGAGAATACTTGTGGTACAAACTCACTAATCAGAAGTCCAAGGTCTCAGGATGGGAATTTGGAGTGTCTACTTGGCAGTAAATGCATGAACAAATGAATGAATGAATGTATAACAATTATGTGGGAATTAAAAATAATAATCTTAGAAGCATAGTCAATAGTAAGCAAACTAGTCATACAAGATGGTATAGGGGATGGAACTCTGGCCCTGGAATCAGGAAGGCCTAAATTAAAATATGGCTTCAGACTCTTATTAGATATGTGACCCTGGGCAAGTTGGTTAACCCTATTTGCCTTCTCAACTGTAAAATGAGCTGGAGACGGAAATAGCAAACTATGCTAATATCTTTGCTAAGAAAACCCTATGTGGGCTCTTGGTGAGTTGGACACAACTGAAATGATTCAACAACAGCAAATTTCTGGGTAGGAGGAGTATATCTATCTTGAAGTATTATATTATTATATAATTATTATATTATTATATAATATTATAATATTAACTGTTCAACTTAAGTGATTTTCATTTCTACTCCATTTCCTTAAACTTAGTATGCCACAACTATTTAATCATATCAGTGCTTCAATTACTTTATTTTAAAGTTCCTTCATATAGGAGAGTTTTTCTGGTGTGTGTGTGTGTGTGTGTGTGTGTGTGTGTGTGTGTGTGTGTGTGTATTGTGTATGTGTATGTGTATGTGTAGAAGGGGAAGACTGTGGGGACTGCATGTATATCACAACATAGTATTTTTACATTTTTCATTGTCCTTTACTTGTCCTTTATTTTGTTTCTCATTTTTTTCCCTTTTTGATCTGATTTTTCTTGTACAACACAATTAATTGTGGAAATATGTATAGGAGAATTGCACATGTTTAACACATTGGATTACTTGACATCTAGGGGAAAGGGTGGGAGAAAGGGAAAGAGAAAAAATTGGAAGACAATGTGTTGTAAAGTTTAATGTTGAAAATTATCTATGCATATGTTTTGAAAATAAAAAAAATTAATAAAAAAGACATGAATGGATTATTTAAGAGAAGCAGGATTTACTCCTTTATGCGTTCAATTCAAATCATCATCACCACCACCACCACTACCATCATCATCATCATCATCACTAATATTTGAATAGCATTTTAAGATGAAAATACTTGCCTCCTTCCTATCAGGAAAACAAGCAGCAAGTCTCTGTATCTTAAAAATTCCTCTCATTTTTAATTTTTAAGGTACAGAGACTTGCTGCTTGTTTTCTTTGACATAATCTGTATGTTTTGCAGTTAGATTATCAAAAGTAGATATGTTTACATAGCTCCACAAAACTGAATTGAAGTCACTTTGAAGGAAATATTTGTATATGATATTAGAAAGTTTTGAAATTAGTTAATTCATAGACATAGAAAGGGATGGAGCCTGTATTAAATTTTGTTAGATTCTGAGGCAGTTGGTCTTTATATGCAAAATAAGAGAAATTGAAGCTATCCTGCATAGAAAAGTTTTAGTTTGGATTTTTGTAATGACTTCTTTTTTTAATTATAGCTTTTTATTTTTCCAAACTCATGCAAAGATAGTTTTTAGTATTTACCTCTGCAAAACATTGTGTTCCAAATTTTTCTCCTTCCCTCCTTCTCTTTCCCCTCCCCCAGAGAGCAAACAATCCAATATAGGTTAAACATGTTCAATTCTTCTAAACATTTCCATATTTGTCATGCTGTGCAAGAAAAATCAGATCAAAAGGGGGAAAAATACATGAGGAAGAAAAAGTCCCCAACAATAAGCAAACAAACAACCGCAAAAAAACCCAAAGTGAAAATACTATGCTTTGATCCACATTCAATCTCCATAGTTCTGTTTCTTTCCATCCCAGGTCTATTGGAATTGCCCTGAATCACCTCAAGAGTATTATTTGTCAACAAGCGAATCAAGAAGCATTTATTAAGCACTTACTATTGTGTTAAGCATCATACCACATGTTAAGAGATACAAGAAAGGCAAAACATGCACTCAAAAACTCATAAGATATTGTTAAAGGAAGACCCCCAAACCCAAAAGGGAACCTAAATGAAAGTCTGATCACAGATTACAAAGCGTTAATGTTGTCTAAGAAGAGCTTATAAAAGAAGACTTGCAAAGGAGCAGAAAGAGAGATAGTCTTAGCTGCTCAAAGGGGATGTGGAAAAGGGTCAGTTATTAATAGTTTCTAGCGGTTTTTGAACAAAGAGTGGAATTAAGGGGAGAGGGATGTCTGTAGACACAATAAACCAGGATGTTTAGAAAGTTCTGAGCAAAGTCTGGAGTCTGCAGCTGCTGCACAAAGGTGCTCTTGAGCTGGTCAAAGCTAATTCTGGGTTTCTGCCTGCTGGAGGCATCTCCAAATTCAGCTAGAGTTCATTTGCAAAGGATCATTGGTATGTCAAGCAACTCTGAGCCTCAGAAGTCTTTCTGGTTGACTGGTTGTTATGCCATTCCATAGTCCTGCTCCTCTGCAAAGAAGGCAAACTCCTTCATTATTCAGTCATTATAAAGCTCTTGTTCCAATATATACAAGGTCATTGGGAGGTAATCTCAGAGAGAAGGCACTAGTTTTGAGGGGGACCAGCAAAGGCTTCTTGTTGAAGGTGAGATTTGAGCTTAGCTTTTCTTGTTCTCCCTTAATGCCAGTTTCCTATTGTTAATTATCTCTAATTTATCCTTTAAACCAGACTCTTTTTTTGTCCTTCTCTGTATCTCCAGCACTTATTTCATTACATGCTACACAGAAGATGCTAATGCTTGTGGACTGATTAACAGTCTTGAAGTAGAAGCCAGGAGGTGCATGTGAGAGGGGACAGCTAGAAGATAGGTATAGAAATTGGAAATGGAGCATCTTTTGTGAGGATAACAAGAATATAGAAACATGCTACTGAGGAGGGTTTTACTAAAAAGTATCCTACCCTTTTGGGGAAAACTTATCCCATAATGTCTTATGTTATAATTATTCATGTACCTATCGTACTCCATATTATACCGAGGGTAGAAACTGTCTTATATATCTTTGTATTCCTGTAGAACTTAGTGCAGTACTTAATATATACTAAGGTGTTCAACAAACACTCGACTAATAATTGATTTAGAAAAAGTAGGCAATTTTCCTTCAAAAATTGTGCTAGTTTAGTTTGGGAAAGGAACCAAAAGAGAGGTCCCTTTCAGCCAAGAACTCTTATTATAATGAGACCACTTGTATCATTGCTCCAGATCCTAGGAAGACTATCTAAACTTCCAGAGACCTTGGAGTCTATTTTAATAATAATAATAGCATTTTTACCTAGTACTTGAAGATTTGCAAAGCACTTTACATGTATTATCTCATTTGATCCTTTCAAGAGGTCTTTATTTCCTCCATTAGTAGTCAATAAGGAAACAGACCAATTATAACATAGTTTGAGTCATACTTCTAAGTAAACACCTAAGGTAGAATTTGAATTCATGTCCTCCTGATTCCAAATCCCAAACTACATCCATTGTTTTATCTCTCTGGCTCTTAATTCTAAAGTTTAATTAAACTTAGAAGGGCAAAACCTTGAATATATTTAACTGGAGAAGGCGCATCCAATATTTGACTCAGTCTAAACCATCCTATGATCTTTGAGTTCTTATTCCTTTTGATTCATGGTATGATATTATGGCTTCTATAATTGCTGAGGGTTCTTATTCTAACTCCCACTCTCACTGACAAATCATGTCCACAGAAGGCTTGATAAATGCATATTCCCACTCAGGACTTCCCCTAATGCTTTGGGAGAGGACCCCATGAAACATCCTTGGACTGTCTTTCCTTTTTCCAAAGGGCGATTGATTGAGAAAATATAGCAAAAACAGAATAATTACAAATACATTCTTCTTCCCCCTTCCCTTTTTTCCATCTTTTTATTGGAGAGTAAACTCAAAATTAAAAGTGGTTGCTTTCAAGCATTTGCCTTGAGTTCATTTCTGAATGCCACAAAACTGGTGGATGAAGTGGTTCCATTATTTGTAAAAAATGGCATCTTGGCTCTCAGGTTTAATTCTTTGTCTTCTAGGTCAAGAAGACTAATCTGATAGGTTGTTGCTAGGACCTCCCCAGCTTTGATTGCTGGAAAATTCTGGCATGGCCTCTATTTCATGGATCCTTGATAACACTTCCAAGTTTTTGAAGGTCACACACTTGCAGCTTAGTCCATTCTGATTCTAATATTCCTTCATCTAAGAACAAGCAAGAATGGATACAACACAGCTTGGCTATTTATACCTAGGCCACATGTTGGCCCTGGGGGAAGGCCATACAGAGGAGAGCTTATAGCACATTTTACCCTGATGGCCAACAGGAAAGAAGGAATTTGGTTTGAGAATTAATAACCTTTTGTATGTCTGTTCATTTCTGACTCAGAAGCCAAACAAAAGGTTCTTCTTTATCATATGGTACATAAGTCAATAAATCAATAGATATTTATTAAGTGACCAGTACATTCTAGGCAGGAAATAATCATAGAAGACCCATGTATATTCTGAGGCCCACATAATGGGTCTCATCAGATAGACCATGGTGGGCTTACTCTTATTAGTTAGTGTCTCTTTACCCTTTTATTTGTCCAAATTTCTTCTGGAAAGACAAAGAAGAAAAATGAAGCATTTTATTCAATCAGAAGCAGGAATTTTATTTCCAGCAAAAAATTAGTTTTAAGTTTCATGTTGCCTGTGGAATTTTGAACTATCATCTGATTAGGGAGCCATCGAATAGAGTCTTAGTTTCATGTAGGTTTTTCACAAAGAGACCTTTTTCAACTGTGTCAAAAAACTGCATTAGAAGATAGTTCTTTAAACCCAGTACTACCTGTTAAGATGGGAAATCTTTTGTCAATCAGTGAGGTCTGAATGAATATGGATTTTTGTTCACACAAAATCTACTTCAGAAAGAATTGGTCAGAATTAGACTAGAATGATATAAGCCACAGAAAAGAAAACAAAATCATCAAAACATTAGTTTCAATTTGTTTCACTGAATGCCATTCAAAGAAACCCTAATGCTAGAAGCTGTGTACTGAATGTATATTGCAGTGAAATGTGTGTTTAATAATCAGAACTGTGTAAAAGAATACATTTTAAATGAGCTATTGTCTTGCTCCTCGATCTCTGTTGTATTGTATGTACCAAACTATAAACTGCTTTCTCCAGGTGGATTGTTAGAAAGTCCCATTTTTACTAAATCTGATTGTTTTGTGCCAACTATAATTTTTATTCTATGTCCGTAAAATAGCCAATTTGCTCACTTTGGGGCAAGTATCCCTTTGGTGATTGTGTTGAAATGTATTGAGCCACATCATCCAGATTAGAAGTGCCTCTTTGTTAGGCAGAGGCAATTTCATTAGGGAAATATAAATTCAAAATCATTGTTTTGTAGTTTCTGAAATCAGTTGATTAATCAATCAATTAGCCAACAAGCGTTTTACAAATATATATTCTCTGCTTTGTACTCATCTAGTCATTGATAATAGAAAAACAAACAAAAAGCAGCCCTTACCCTCAGGAAGTTTCAGTTCTAGTAGGGGAAAATATGTACATGTATAATCATGTATAAAATACTAAGTTGCTTTGGGCAGAGGTGGAGGTGGGGGGGGAGGAACACTAGTTCTTGGGGGTATCAGGAAAAACCTTATATAGGCAAAGTTACTTGTGCTGTGCTTTGAAAGAATTTATCATCTTGGAAAATCATGGGTTTATAAATCCCATGTCTTATTGTACTATTTGACTCATTAGATGATCTGGAAAAGGCACTTCCTCTTTCCTTTGACTCAGTTTCCTCTTTGGAAAAGATGATTTTTTTTTCCTAAATTAAAAAGTGATGATGCTGTGATTATTAATAATATAATTTCTCTAAGATTCTTTGAGCTCATCAGAGAAAAGAATGACATTATAATCACTTTAAAATTCTTTTTTATATAGGATATATCATAGGAAATATTATTTATAGACTATGCTAAAATCTGATATAAGAATGTCAGTTATCTTTATGTCTTAGCTGGCAGCTGATTAATTGACTTTTTTCATCTTACACTATCCAAGTGGAATTTGGAATTCTTATTTCTAGACACTGCATCAAAATTTGCTTTGGCTAAAAGAGGTAGAGCATACCATTTGGGATAGAAGCCCAACACTAAATCTATAGCAACTCCCTTCTTTTTATCTCATGCCTCTTCTTGTGTTTGGTATTGTTTTTCTGAATATTTAGTTATGAAAACATAAATATTAAAGACAGAAACCTATATTGAATAATTTAAATGGATATTTTAAAATATTTCCATCTGAAACCAGGTTGTGAGGTGTGTGTGTGTGTGTGTGTGTGTGTGTGTGTGTGTGTGTGTGTGTGTTTTGGAATTAAAAAAGGAGACAAATAGTTAAAAGTATGGAAGTCCTACTTGTGCTGATTTTTCCACACCTTGAGGACTAGCAAATTCTTTAATATGAGACTTTATTTGTACAAAGCAAAACTTCAAAACCACTCAAAAGCTTTTCTTATTAACTGCTGTCAGTCCTGTGATTTACAGAGGCAATAAAGAACTAGAGGGGGCACATTTATCATGGAGTTCAGCACACCAGGAGCCATTTTCTCAAGCGGTAAAGCCAAGTGATAAAATGAGTTCTTTTGTTCTATAACCAAGACACATTCTCTATTCCCTGCTCTCTAAACTTGTGCATGTTAGACTTCTTGGCTGGCATTTTGGCCCTATTTTTCTGTAGTGCTTAATGGTGAATGGATTAGATGCAAATAATGAGGATACATCTGGAATAGAAGCTGGTCATCCAAGTGATACACATTAACTCTTAACATTCAGGTAGTTCCTGATATTTTTATAGTATAGGGAGTGGAAGATGAATGGAAATGGTCTTTGGTAAAGATCATAGAATTCTGATTTTGTAATAAATTACAGTTTTCTTGTTAGAATAAGAATGGCACACCGGAGTTTCGATGCTTAAAAAACCCCCAACAAAACAATCTCAACAAAATCAGCTGCATCATCTCCCTTTTCCAATGACTTTGTATTTGATTTTGGTTGTGAGATTTGCTTTCTAGTGTTGGCAGGTGTGAAAACCACTGTTTAAAGTGAAGCTGTCATGAAGCATTGATTGCACATTCAAAATGAATTAGTTGAACTTGGAGTTAATCTGGACATAAAGGACGTGACTACTTGGCTATTTTTAGGGCACTCAAAAATGCAGCATTTTGAATGTTCGCAAATTGAGCACATTCATCACCAAATAGTATTTATTAAGCTCTCACCTTCACATGGAGCTGTGTGAGGCACACAGGCTATTGGGAGCAATCTCAATGCTGTGGAACAGTACACACTAGTCTGGGAAAAATGAAAAATGAGTACAACTCCTAAATTGTGCATGTCATTCCTGATGTGTGGAGGGTAATGTAGGTCCATTTACACTCCTAGAAAAGGACATGACACATTACAATTATAAACTACTATCAATTTTTAATTATCCAAGGACTGATTGTCAAATTTGTATCTCCCTCCAACTGCCCACTGCTAGAGTTATTGATGAGAAGTTAAGGTGTCTCCCTTCAAAGCAAGGCAGCAAAAGGCAAGCACAATCCTGGAGAAGAAGTTAAGATTAGTCAATTTTGTGCATGCTAATAACTCATATTTTAATGGGGAAGAAATTTAGAACCCAGATTTTTTTTGGGGGGGTTGGTTATTTTAAATGTATATGTGAAATTTATGTGTTTTAAATTTATGTGTGAAAATGTGTTTTTTTCCCAAAAAAAAAAAGAAAATTCACTTTTTAATCCTTTAAAAATATATATAACCTAATAGTTGAAGTTCTTTTCTTATGTCTATAACTATTAGTTTCTTTTTATAGGAAGGGGAAGTAGTTTTTCTTTCAGTAATTTGCCAAAAGTAACGAAAACTTCATTATCATGGCTATAGAGAAAACTAGGCAGACAATAGATTGATCACATAATTTTCAAATGAGCCATTTTTCAGAGCAATTGTTGACCATTTGACTTTCTTGAGTTATCTTAACCTAAACTGCTATGAATTCTTATTTTTCTATAAATTCTCAAAGATACTTGCTACACCTTTTCATAATCTAGTTAAAGGGGAGAGATAGAAAACAAAAAGATTGATTTTAAATGAATTAATAATATTTAATAATCTAATTAATAAATAAGTCTTTAGTATGTCATATGTTCTGTATAACTTGGGAAGGTTATTTTGAGGTTTTGCTTGAGGAAGCATTATGCTGGGATATTGAATAGTAGGCTTCATGATGCCCCATGATGGTATTTACTATGCCAAAAAGAATCAGCTGCTGAGCTATCAGAGAAAATGCAATACTGCCAGTTTATTCTGTATATAGATGGAAAGATGGAAATTCTTCCTAATTTGGATGACTAAACATCATAGGAAAAAGAGCTGGAGTTGCTCATTATTATTTTATGTTAGTCCTGAAAATTTAGAAGGAAAAACTCTTGTATCAGAAACCTACTTTTTACACAGCAGCTTTTGAATGGATTTGTTTTATTTATGATAGTTATAATATATTGTAAAATCTTTAGTTTCTCCAATATATTTGAGGCTGAAAACATAACTTTTCCAGCTTTTTCCTTGTTTTCTCTGTCTTGCTTTCTCTGTTAAAACAAAACAAAGCAACACAACCCCTAACTATAGGGACCTTTTAGTGCTATAATTTCTCAAACAATCCTAAGGCTTTGAAAAATGAAATATTTTATTTTATGAAGCAGTTTTGGGGTCATTTTAAAAAAATGTGTGCTTTTATGTTGGATAGTTTAAAGACCAGCTGTTAACTAAAACCACCCCTCAATGAAGTCGCAGTTATGTTTCTTATTAGTCTTGTATCTTTCCTATTAGTCATATATGAAAGGATACAGGGACATCGAACAGAACTCCAAACAAAAATGGAGAAAACAGATGTTGCATTCATTTTTAAAAATCAGAAATTGTAGAATTATGGATGACTCACCAAATAAGGCTTGTTTTTTTTTTCTTTCTAACTTTAAAGTACTATTATATAGGAGCTTGTGGTTGAAAATTAAACCATTTTACTAGAAGTTATTTAAGAGAATTATTTTAAAAATAGTTTAAAGTTATGATTGGAAGCATACAATATAAGATAAAATATAAAATTTTAAATAGTTATGCACTTCTTAGTCTCGGAGGGCTCATTTATTATGTTGTCATGGTGAGTAATGAATTAAAAAAAAATAAAAAGGCTGATCCTTGGGTAGTTGTGACTTATTGGTAGTTATCTTTACAAGAGTTCCATGCTGACTTAAGTAAAGATCTCTGGGAAAAAAAACAAACTTTATTTTTCAAATAAATTCAACTAAGAGCCCACAGGCTTCCATGACACCATACTGAATTATTATTAATGTGCACTGCTGTGAGAATAACACTTGCTGCTGTTTAACAATAACGCCTTCCTCTGGAATTTCAGAAAGGCAGTAGGAAAATGAAAGGCAGATTTAAGGGCTGCTGCTGAATTAAATGTGCCTGTTTGACGAGCAAAACATTTTCATCGTTATTTGTGCTAGAGAGTATAGAAAGGAGCCTTTATTCAGGGTCATGCCACATGTGGGCTCACATCGTATGAGAGTTCTTCTTGGCAAGTGAGTATATTTTCTCCTGGCCGTGAAAAAGTTTTTTTAACCTCCTACTTTTTTTTTTCTTGGATGCTCCATTGCCATCATTTTTTTTTTTTTTTTGAGTTAAGTATGATAACGCTTGAAAGCAGGGGTATGAGCTAGATGACTCTTAAAGCTTTTCCATTGCTCCCCTGACTCAAGAGCCCTAGAAATATATGGCTAAACTCAGATATTAATCACTTTATTTTTTACTTATTATTAATTATACACTAATGGCAATAAGGTAATAGTGGCATGGTTACATAAACTTTAACATTTTCAAACTGCTTTACAAATCAATTATTATTGCTAAATGTCTACTGTATATCAAGCACCATACTAAGGGTTGAGGATTCAAAAAAGGGCAAAAAACAATCTGTTCCTGCTTGGAAGAAGCTCATAATCTTCATCTCATTTTATCTTCACAACAACTTTGGGAAGAAGATGCTATTATTATCCCCATTTTATAGATGAGGAAATGGAGACAGACAGAAATTAAATAACTTGCCCAGGATCAAATGGCTGATAAGGTTTGAGGTCAGATTGAATTCAGTTCTTTCTGACTCCAGGCCCAGCACTCTATATACTGCACTACCTAGCAACCTAACATTATTTACTATGATTGTCTAGGATTTCTCCTTTTCTTTCCCTACAATGAACAATAAATAAAAGAAAAAGAAAATCATCATACCACATATTCATAATCTGACAAAGCAAATTCCCATATTGGGCTTATCCAAAAAATGTCAAAAAAATTTTGAATTTTAAGCCCATCTCCTCTACATAATCTTTGGTCCTTTGGTATCATGATTTATCATTTCATTGATCAGAGTTTGAAAATCTGCTGCCTTTCTTTATAATGTTATTTTATGCTTTCGTGATCATTAGTATTTCTATATGAATACACTTGATATTTGGTTTTTATTCAGGAATCAGCATTGGAGACCCCAATTTAATTCAACACACATTTGTTAAGCACCTACTCTATAAGGGGCATTGTACTGGTGCTGCATGCAATCAACATATTACTACACCATAAATTGATTCAAGAGGCCAAGTCCAATACTAAACATTATGGTAAAACATATCATTTGTTCTGTGCTCTTATGTCCCTTCTAGGGACAAGATAGTTATGTCCTGTCTACATGTTTTTTTTTTATTTAGATTTCGGTTTCCCAGGAATCAACTAATATTGGGAAGATTTCATCTTGAAATAGTGATGAAACTTCCAGGCGGGTCATAGGTTCAGCTGTGTTTCTTGACTATTTGGGAACAGGCTGTAGTGGAACAAAATCCATCTGTGTCAGTATTTTTCCACTAGCTCCTGGAGGGTATAAATTCCCCTTGTCTTGAGAGAGTAGGTTTATTCATCACTGAAGTAGAATCCTAATTTCCTCTGTGCAATCCCATTTTATGTTTGGCCTTCTGTATACTATAGTAAGTTGGAAACTAAGATCAGGGTGAGCTGCCTGACTGTTTGGGCCCTCAGAAATTGTCCTTCTGATGGAGTTAGTGGTTTAGATTGTCATTCTGCTATTGGGGCTGCTGATTAGCACTTTTTTGTTGTTTTTTGTTTTTTGTTTTTTTAGCAATAAACCTTGATCCATTCTATAACCACAAATCTTTTGTGTAAGTCACTTTTTGCATCTTACAATTCAAATCTGAGCACTTACGGCTTGTTTATCAGGCTAATGTAAAACTTGAATTACAAAGATAGAAAATGGCAGTAGTTGTTGATTTAACACAAACCTCTAAGCCTTTTATTTAAAGTCTTTCATCTTCAGCCTTCCCTCATAGTATTCCACTGTCTCTGTCCTCAAGGAGCTTTCAATGTGTTAGGTAGGATATTAGATACCCACAGCCAAGCAAACTACAAGGTAGAACATGATGGGACAAAGGAACCACCCTGACAAAGAAAAATTTGAGGGTGGAGACAAGTATACTTGTAGCTAGGAGTCATCAGGGAGCCCTCTTCAAAGAAATTCTTTGAAGATCTGAATTCAATTTTCATCTCAGATACTTAGTTCCTATGTGATCTTGGAAAAGTCACTTTCAGTTTTTTATTTATACAATGAGGATAAATAATATCTTCACAAGTTTGTTGTGAGAATCTGATTAGATAACTTATGTACAGTGCTTTGCAAACCTTAAAGTGCTGTATAAATGTTATTTTTATTAGTATTACCATTATTGAAGGAAGATGAGAAAGAAGATGAGAAATGAAGACATCCTCCATTAAGACAGAGAGGTGGAAGACAGAGGAATGAGACTGGAGAAGGCTCATAATCTAGTTTGGTTAAAATGACTTTTTCCCCTGAATTTTAAGATAAGATTTCAGAGTATTACAGAGTATTATAGGTACATAAGATACTAAAAAATATTGTAGGCTATTATAGAGTATTATAGATGCTGTAAATGAAAGTGGTTTCCAGACTTTTTTGATTGTGTCCTATCAGTAATTTTTTAAAGCAAACTACTTCCATCTTCTAATATATATATATATATACATATAAAGATATGTTTATATATATATAATGTGTATATAATATATACAATCACTCCCTACTCCCTCAGGGCCAGGCTTCTTCTTTCTTCCCTCCCCTCAAGGTTCCCAGGTACCCCAAGGGACTTGATGAAGACTTTTCTTTGCTGTCAACTTGAGCCCCTATCAGTTGTATTTCTTCCATTAGATAGCAGGCCAGTGACTTGTATTCTAGTTTCATTTAATCACTTAATATTGGGTAACTTTTTTTTTATAAAGGAAATTTTTACTTCACAGATATACAAAATATTTAATATGCAGTATATTTCAAAAGATTCAGCAAGAATAAATTATATTTCCATTATCTTAGGACAATAGTCCCTTCTATACCACCTCAATCGCTGGGAGAAAATTAGGCTTGAAACTTGGCTCAGCCTACTATGTTCACATTCAAAGGTGATAATGAATCCTTCCACTGGACTAGGGTATTGAAGGTCACTCCCAAATATTGTTCCTTGCTCCTTGAGGCATTGATATTGTGCCATATCCAGCTTGGATTTGGTCTCCTGGATTCCTATGGCTCATTATCCCAACTTTTAAAACTCTCAAGGTTAGAGACCACTCTTTATTTTTGGACCAGTCCCTCTGCCTCAGAGGACAGAGCTATCCCTTACAGCATAGTCTCTCCACCATATGTCATTACACTACCAAATCATAGTTGAAGATAAGATGAAGAGGAAGTTACCACAGCTGAAATGCCTTTTTGAATGACTCAAAAGTCAGTCAAAGAGATTTTCATTAAGCAGTTAGCTGCTTGGAACCAGCTACAGGAAGTCCATTCATACTCCAGTTCCTCTAAGGTACTTCCCTGACATGTCATCACCACTCTCCTATAAATGGGTTCCTAACATTGAGCAAGCTGATGGGGTTTACACATGTTTCAGGTCCTCATTACATGCATAGTTGATTATTTATATATTATATACATATACGGTTATAAAGTCATTTTTCAGTTGTATCTGACTCTTCATGACCCTATTTGGGGTTTTCTTGGCAGAGATACTGGAGTTATTTGCCATTTTGTAGCTGAGGAACTGAGGCAACCAGGGTTAAGTGACTTGGCAGGGTCATACAGCTAATAAGTGTCTAAGACTCTTCTTAACTGCAGTCCTGGCTCTCTGCCCATTGTGTCAACTAGCTGTCCATACATATCCCACTATACTTTATAATTATCAGCATTACCAAAAAACAAATGAAAAAAGGATGAGCTAGAGATGAAATGCAATTTTGTCCTAAAGTTCATAAGGAGCTACTAGAGTTTAATGAGTTGGGGAGTGACTTAATTAGACTCGTACTTTAGAAAAATCATTTTGGCAACTGAGTATAGAGTGGAGTGGGGGAGAAACTCAAGGCCAAGAGACTAATTAGGAGTTTATTGCAATAGGCCAGTCAGGAGATGGAAAGGGTCCAAACAAGGGAGTGAGGAGAGAGAATGGGGACAACTGTAAGAAATGTTGTGACAAGATTTGCAACTGATTAGATGTGCGGGGTGAATGAGAGGGAGGAGTTGAGGATGTTAGGATTGGAAGGATGGGAGTACTTACAACAGAAATAGGGAAATCAGGTTTTGTGGTAAAGATAATAAGTTCAATGGTGCAAATTACAGCTCATTCATGCCTGCTCATCCTGGGTGACTCACTCTCTCCTACTCCCAACCAAAAGGAGTAAGATACTCTTAGTCATAGATCACTGCCTGAGAGCAGAGAGCCTCCAGCACTGATGAGGTGATGAGGAAGGGAAGAAGTAAATATAGTGGGCGTGGAGTGGGGAGAATTTCCCCAGTGGTACCCGATGACTCACAGGTTCTCCTTGGAGAGATAATTAAAGAAATAGGTGGTGGAATTGCTTTTATTATGTGTCCAAAGGCAATAAGAAACAGCTTTTTGAGGGACAGTTGATTGTCTCCTATTGTACTTCTCATGACAAATATTTGTAAAAAGATACCTGTGAAAATGATTGCAGTGTATGCACTGTCAGTTTCAAAGAACAAAAAGACAGAAAAATATTTATGAAGGCTTCAGTAAGATTCTCCAAATTAAATCAGCATATACTTTGATACTTGATGACTTCATTGCAAAAGTGGGCACAGGGGAAGATGGTGGAAAATATGTCAGAAGATATGTATGATGAGTAGGGAAGGAGAAAAAGCCAAAGGTTTATAGGTTACATGGAAGCTTCAAGCCTATATATCATTTATATTTTCTTTGAGAAATGAATTGGTAGGTGCTGCACATGAAGAGTAATGAATAACACCACAAAAATGAAATTTATTTTATTACAGCAGAGAGGAAATAACTCATTACTGATGTGGGAGTTGTTCTGGGAGCAGCTGCCGGTGTATAGTCAGACCACTGATTGTTAGAGCAAAGGTCGAAAGTAATGCAAAACTGGAAGAAAATATTAAAAAGAGAAAAGGATGTGGAGGCTATTTACACAACTCCAGTTCAACCTATTTAAACATGTTCCTGATACTGAAATATGTGAAATGGATGGAGGAAAGGACATCAATGCCAATAATAACAATTTCCAACAGAAGTTTAATGAATGTAACTACATAGCTGTATTAAAGAGACCTGCTTCTGTCACTGCTAGTGTGATTGTGGACAAGCCATTTATTCCCTCTGGGCCTCAGTTTCCTCATAAAATAAGTGGGTTTAGACTAGATCAATAATCCTATGCTCTTATAACAAACTTTTAATCATTAATTAAACTTAATATCCATTTATTTTCAATTGTTATAGTCACATCTGACTTTGTGATCCCATTTGGGGTTTTCTTGGTACTGATGCTGGAATGATTTGGTAATTTTCATTTTATAGATTAGAAAACTGAGGCAAACAGAGTTAATGACTTGCCCAAGATCACGTAACTGGTCCAAGGTTGAATTTGAACCCAGGTCCTCTGTCTCTAGGGCTGATGCTCTATCCACTGTGCCATTTGGTGGCCTAGATGTGTCACATCATAGATACAAAATCAAAAATGAAGCAGCAACTGCCTTCAGTTAACTACACCTTAGCTAGGAAGCTCTATGGGGGAGGTGAGGAAGATAAGCACTTCCAGTATTTGAGACAATCCACACAGTCCCCCATGAAATGGAAGAGACTATGTTATATATACAGGTAAAAATTAATAAGTCAATTTGACTGGAATGTAAGGTGTAAGAGAATCATGTGAAATCAGTCCAGAAAGGTAGATTGAAGGCTGGATCTTAACATGCCAGAGTGTTTGTATTTTACATTGGAGGCAATAGTCAAGTGAACAAGCCATTTATTCAGGGCCTGCTAAGTAGCAGACATTGGCTAAATGTTGGGGACACAAAGAAAGGCAAAAACAAAGTCCCTGCTATCAAGGATTTCACATTTTAAGAGCAGAGATGACATGTAGATGACTATATTACAACCAAGACAGTGATTAAATATAGGGTAATTGTAGCAGAAAGACAGAGACATAGGAAGAAGGACCTAGAATGGTCACTGGCTGAAGGTGGGATTTGATTTGGATTTTGAAGGAAGCCAGAATGTGCAGGTGAGGAGAGAGCACATTCCAGATACAGGAGCTTGTTGATGGAGTGCTGTGTGGGAGGAATAGTAGAAGGCCAGTGCCATTTAAACATGGCGTCTGTAGAAAAGAGGCAACTGGTAATAGAATATAAGGGGAATGGAGAAGCAGTAGAAAGGACCCAGGATATGAAGGAAGGGCTTTAAGAGCTAAATGCAGAATTTTATATTTGATCATATAGGTGATAGGGAATTACTAGAGATCATTTAGCAGAGTGGGATGAGTGTGTGATTTGGCATGAATAGGGTTTAAGGGAGACAGAGCTGTGCGGAGTTGTCAGCTTCAAATGCCTGGACTAGGGAGATGGAGTATCTGCAAGAAAAGTGTCATTGGATTACCCAATATGTAGGGGTAGGGAAGATGTAAGAAGACTGGAAAGGGAGGTGCAGAGAGGTAATTATGGGCTTAGAATGACAATGAGATTTTATATCTGATCTTGGTGGTGAGAGGGAGACACAAGTTTACTGAATACAGGAGAGATGTGGTTGGATTTGTGCTTTTGGAAAATCATTTTGACAGCTCAGTGGCAGATGCACTAAAATGGGACAAGACTTCATGTAGAAAAACCAATCAGCAGGTTAAATGATGAGTACCTTTATTAGGGGTCCAGTGTTAGAGGAGAGAAGGGAATATATACCATAGGTACATAAATGTAGAACCAAAATAACTTGGCCACAGATGATTGCTTATAGAGAATGAGAGAAGGGGAGAAGTTGAGAGGAGTTGAGGTTAACACACAGATTTTAAGTTTGGATGACAGGGAAGAAGATAGTACCCTTGACAATGACAGAGAAATTCATAAGAGGAGAGGAGGAAGATAATGAGTTTAGTTTTGGACTTGGCGAATTTAAGACATCTATGGGATATTCAGTTTGAGATATCCAATAGGTGACTGGAGATTTAAGACTAGAGATCAAGATAGAGGTTAGGTCTTGATAAGTAGATCTGGGAATCATCAACATAGTTGATAATTGAATCCATGGGAAATGATGAAATTGCCAAGTGAAATGTTATGGAGAAGGAAGAAGGCTTAAGACTGATCCTAGGAATACACTCTTAGTGGGTATGACCCAAATAAAGGTACAGATTGAGAAAGTACAGTTAGAGAGATAGGAGGAGAACCAGGAGAAGTAAGGTTGTGATAATATGAAGAAAAGAGAATATCAAGGAGATGAGGGATGATGGATGGTTTGAAAAGCTTCAGAGCAGTCAAGAAGGTAAATTATGTTTTGTCAACACAGTATCTCTTGGAACTGTTTGTGACCATGGGAGGTATGGGTGGCTAGATGGTACAGTAGATAGAGTGGTAGGTCTGGAACCAAGAAGACTCATTTTCCAGAGTTTAAATCTGGATTCACTTCCTAGCTGGGGGATTCTGGCCAAGTCATTTAACTCTGTTTCAGTTTCCTCATCTGTAAAATGAGTTGGAGAAGGAAATGGCAAACTACTCCAATATCTTTGCCCAGAAAACCTCAAATGGGATCAGGAAAAATCAACTGTACATGACTGAACAACAAAATGGGACATGTCTCTAGCTCCATTTACTCTTAGCAGTTAAATAGACCACAGATCACAGAATCTGAAAGTTTGAATGGACCCCTATGGCTCTTTAATTCAGCCTGTTCATATAAGAAATCTCCCCCGGAAAACATACCTAACAAATGATTATCCGGCAAAGGTTGGGCTTGAAGACTTCTAAGAAGAGGAAACATTTCACCTCTCTTGGCAGTTGCTTTGACTTTTGGACAGCTTCAATTATTAGGAAGTTTATCTTGACCTCAAGCCTTAATTTGTCTCTTTTCAACTCCCACTAATTGCTGTTGGCTTTGCTCTGTTGAGTCAAATGAAATCTTCTAAGATAATATTCCGATAATTCCCCTTCTTTGAAGCAAATTTGTAATGTATTTAGGGGGTTCAGCAATGTGAGTGTACTAAGACTAAGGGCAAAGAATCCTGGGAGTTCTGGCCTTCCATTACATGTAGGGATATAACAGTCAGGCGGTGGAAAGTGGGCACCCTTCCTCCAATGCTCATCAGTAGTGAGTAGTCAAGTTTTTCCCTTAGTGATGGCAAAAAGAAGGGCAAAAAACAAAAAAAAATATTGATAAGCCAGTACTAAGGGATGGATTCAAATGTCTCTGGTCATATCCTACCAAATCAACCACAACCAATACACAATTCATCCCCTATTGATTCAATAAAAAAATCCAAAACAAAAGTTCATCCCCCTGTAGACTCATCAAACTGATCAAGAACCTCTCCTTTTTAATCCCTTACAACTGTTCTCTTATTTGAGTTTTTTTTAATCATAAGGATTGTTATCCTCATTTGGGAAAATTAAGGTTAAGAGGTTAAGGAATTAGAAGCCATTTAGTTACTCACTAGATGTCAGAGGCAGGATCTGAACTCAGGTTTCCACTCTTTCCACTATATCACTGACTTTATAAGAATTCTACCCCCAAAACTGAGGATGGTTTTACTTCAACTTCCACATGATAATATAGAGATATTGAAAATTTATTGTAGGTTTACTGAAGAAGGTATGAAAGAAAATTGGGTATGATTTTAAGGAAGAATCCCTTTATTAAAAAGTTTAACTGCCTTTTACTTTGTCTGAATTAAAAAAAAAAAACAACACCATTGATAAAACAGAAAAATTCTTTTTTTTAGGAGTTTTTGGATTATCTGAATTAGCTGGCACCACAGACTCAAATTCAATAGATAGTTGCATAACCTTTTAATTTAATTTGGCTGAGTGGACCAGTCCATAGGAAGTATTTCTGTATTGATTCTCAGGATTTCTTTCTCAATTTATGGTGAAATGTCATCCTATCTCATCTGTTCTCACAATCTGGTGAAGGGGCCTTTAATTTTCCGTTGCTTTTATTGGATTTTGGAAAAGGTTAATTAGTTATCCACTGAGCTTGGTGGAAGAAGATTTTTGTAAAATATAATATTAAGAAATGTCCTATTGGGGTATGAAGGTAACACCACAAGGGGGTACTAAAATTTTATCAAATTTGTCCTACTAAGTTGGTTTATAAGGTGAAGTGATTAGAGCCTGCAGAGTTAATTTTAATATGCTAATACATCACAGCAAGTTGAGAACTTAAATAAAATGATACAATTAATATAAATTTATGGAAGGTAGGAAGGCTTAGTAAGGTCATTTGTAGATTACATTAGAGCTGCACATAGACTTAACAGGTTTAAAATTCAGTTTTCTTAGAAATAAGCTGTATGTCTGATATGCACTCTTTAATGATTTGAATGAGGAAATGAATGTTGAATTGTGTGAAACTTGCTTTTTAAAACTAGCATAAAGATTTAAACCTTAATGATTTAGTATAGCAAAAATAAAAATGCTGCAGTATACTAATCATAAGGCTGTAAAGGACATCAGGAAAGTTTTTTCTACTTCTTTTCTACTTCTCTAACAAATTTACAAAAGTATAAAGACTTTTTGCTGGCTAAAAATGATCAGAATAACCAAATATATACAAAATATTAATATTTGATGAGGCTGCATTAAATAAAAACTTGGGAAGTAATCCATTATTAAACAAATGTATTAAGGAAAACAATTTGGCAGGAAGTGAATTTAGACCCCGAACTTATATCATATAACTCAGTGGATTTCAGGTAGACAATTGATTGAAACATTTAAAAGAATCTTAAATTAAAAGGCAAAATTTTAAAAAATGGTATCAATTGTGAAAGGAAAAATAATTTTTTTCCTATTTGACAATTATGAGTTATTTGAGATAAGATAAATATATATATGTATGTGTATATATATAAATACACATACATATATATAGTTGTATATGTAGTTGAGTATATACATATATATATGTACTCAACTACATTAGAATAAAAAATCTGTACTTCAAATACATAATTAAATGAATAATAACTAATTGGGAAAATATTCATTGCAAATATGACAGATAAAAACTTGAAATCTAAAATGTATAATAGTCTATTAAGATTCAAAAAAGTAACTCTTAATTTTACAATGGATAAATGAATGAATGAATGATATAAGAATTTATTAAGCATTGACTAGGTGCAAAGTACTAAGGATATAAACAGAACAGTAAGAAAGTGCTCGTTTCCAAGGAGCTTACATTCTAATGAGGGAGGAAACATATATTTAAAGATTTCAGATACAATGATGCTTCCATGGTTCTTAGGATAAAGCAGTGAAGCAGACATTAATGTCTCTTCTTTTATGCCATTTCTACTGATAAAATCATGTCAGTTTCTGATGTTGATAGTGCTCAGGACTTTGGTAACAAGAGAAGGGAATAGTTTTTATATAGTACTTCCTGTGTGCCAGGCACTGTGTTAAGTAATTTTTTATAATTTTTACAAATATTATCTCATTTGATAGTTAAATTAACCTTCAAGGTAAGTGCATTTAACATCCCCATTTTATAGTTGAGGAAACTGAAGTAATCAGAGATTAAGTGACTTGCTAAGGGTTATACAGTTAGTATCTGAGGCCGAATTTGAACTCAAATCTTCCTTATTTACAGGCTTGCCTCCAAAAAGAGACAAGAACTTTCTTTTTTTAGGGATTCAGGAGCTGTGATCGTAACAGATACAGAAATATTTGCCAGCCTGTATTTCCACAGGGATTACATCATAGGATGGTGGCTAAGGGTTCTAGGCTAGAAGCACTGCTACTTCCATGGTTCTTGGGTTTCAATCAAGGTCTAAGGGAGATGTGGTAGTGAAGATGGTGATGGTGGTTAGCTTTGACTAGCGTGGAGATGTATGTTGCCTTTTGTCTCTCCCTATACTGTGAGAGGTCGGACTTGCTGCTTCAGTCATGCTTGTCCACCTGCCTTGTGGCAGGAGTTGATGGGGCTGGCTGCCATAGGAGTTGCTTTTCTCATGATGGCCTTCAGAGCTGTCCTGGACTGGTAGTAATGGTAATGGTAGAATGCTTCTACTCCTATGGCTCTTGTGTTTTTCTGTCTATTGATAGCAGTTGGTCAGCAGTTATGGCTGTGGTTGGAATAATATAAAATGACACTCACAAAAAGCTGAAACAGAAGAACAGCATATGCTAAGGCCATATAAAAGGGAAGGTGAATGAGAATAAGAGTATAATTAAGAGTTACTAAAAAGTTATTTTAATATTTTGGGCATTGAAATGAATTTAAGGGAAAATATTAAATATTCAGCTAACTGCATTGATATGCAATATTGCATTGTTAAATTAATCATTAGTTGAAAAATATTTAACTTCACTAATAATAATTAGAAATATTCAAATTAAAAACAACTTTGAAATCCTGTCTCATGTCCTTCAAATTGAGGATACAAACTATCTGTGGAGATGTAGAAACTGGAATACTCATTTGTTATTGGTAGGATTGCAAACTTTAGAGAATGCTCCAACAATAAAAATGATAAAAATAATCATATCCTTTTGACCTGTGATTCTGTTCCAAGTGTTTTCATAAAAAAATTATATGTTATCTGCTCAAAGATTTTCATTGCAGCATTATTTGTAATGTAAAAAAATGGAAGTAACCCAAATGTCCAATTGTGAGGTAGGTAACGGTTAACTAGATTGTGGTGCATTAATTTAATGGAATCCTACAATGCAATTAAAATGGACAAATATGAAGAATATAAAGAAATATGAAAACTTCCTAAGAATAGGTCAAAGAAGAGGAAAGGTGAATGAAAAGAATCTGATTACATTCTTTAGAAGATTAGAAAGAGTGAATAAAAAGTTCTATGATATTTTATGCATTGAAATTCATTTAAAAGCAAATAGTTACCAAGCAAATTTAAATATTAGGTTGCTGATAAATCATTGAAAAAATCTCCAGAAGTGATCCAGCAATTTTCCTGGTAAAATATTTCTGTGTCTCAAAATCCTCCTGGTTGGAAAATTCTTTTCCATTATTTAGTCTTAACTATTCATGGTGCATGTGTATAGTGACAGAAATAATGCAATCTATTCATACTACTCTCCCAATCTAATTCAGCTACTAACCTCTAGATAAATTTCCTCAACGACAAGTACTAGGTTCATGGACTTTCTCTCTATCCAATACCCTGTGATTATCTTTAGAAGTTGTAGATTGAATCTGCCAGATGCCCTCAGAGAGAAATGTTAGATTCGGTTCCCCTGATGCATTGTTATCAAGCTATTAAACTTTGTTAATAGAGTTTTCTGGAAGGAGCTAAGATGAAAAACATTACTTGTTACAGTGTTGTCCATATGAAGCGTACAAATGTAACATTTGTTGGGAACAAATTGGTTCCGTATTTATTCATATTTAGAAATATCTGGGTCTTTAAAATCAAATAAAAATGCTTCAATATATAAATTAATTAATAAGCCTGGGTTTTCTTCTATTTCATTTGCTGGGCAGGTATTTTTAAAATTGAAAAGAGTAAAAAAATAATTTGGAAAAATTTCCATAGCTGTATCTCTTTCATAAATACATTTACTTTATCTTTCTGAGCAGAATATGAGTTTGAAGACCTTCCATTGATTTCCTGTCTCAGTTAAAAAAAATCCATCAAATATACAAATTGGAGGAAGAAACTTTTGTTATAAAATGAATTTACTTCATCTCTATTATTATTACTAAGAAACATGTTGCTTTCTTCTCTAGGCTTGAATACCCTTTGAATTATTTTGCCATGGGAAAACCAGAATGTTTTGCTGTGATATGGAAATGCTCTATTCTTTGCTCCCCTATCATCATAATTTTGCAAAGAGGATTCCTTGTAACAGACTTTAAAAAATAAAGCTGATTAATCATGTAACAACTAGAAAAACTGTATTATAGCTCTTCACTTATATTTCTTGCTTGATAAAAGTGATGGTGTTTGAAGTACTAAATGTGTCCACATTTTATGAGGGTTGCATTTTTAACTGGTACTTATAGACTTGCATTTTGTCCTGACATTCACTGAGCTTTTAATATTGATCCATTCATCCACTTATAGTGGAAAATATGAAGATTTAGTTTTTCGATGAATTGACTGTAGGGTCTTTAAAATATGGGTAATTCTACTTCCCTCTATATTACATGGGACTAATTGAGAGCTGTTTTCTCCATGATTCCCAAGCGTCATTCCAATCATAACAAAAGCTTTGGATTATACCAATAGTTCTTTCAAATGAAACAATTCTAGGTGCAACCTTATTAAAGCAAGCATTCTTTCTGATGTCACAGACATTTTTTTTTTTTTTTGTGTGTGTGTGGGGGAATAGTTTTACTTGTTAAAAGCTTCTAAATTTCTTTGGTAAAATTATTTTATTTTGCTAACCTGATTTTTTTTTTAAATTTACCCTTTTAAGTAGTTTTTGAACTACCCAGAAAAGCTGGGTTTCATACTATCTGCAATTAAAGCTTTCATACAACACAAATAATGTTTTTTTCTTCATCAATAATAGTAATTTTAACTCTTAATTGTAAATGTAGTACGTTGTATTTTCTGAATTTGGCCTTTTTATTTTATATTTCTGAAATTTCTTCTATTTATCTTTACTAGTTCTGGTGGCATTAGTTGATTTGCTCTTTAAATTGAGTATGTATTTATCCTATGCTGAAGGAATATTATTTCATTTTTAAAAACTTCAAGACAATAAAAAATTCAAGATCATTAAATTTTAATTTAATTAGGGAACATTAAAATAATTATTTATAAGCACACTTAAGTCTCACAATTTTTGAGAAGTCTGATATACTAAATAGATTACTAGACTTGGAGACAAGAAAAGTTAGGTTTAAATGCTACCTTAGATACTAGCTTTATGACTCTGAGCAAGTGACTGACTCTCTGTGCCCTGTGTAGATCTTATACGTGTATAGTTACATACATGTTATTTCACCAACTAGATTGTAAGTTCCTTGTGGGCAATGACTTGTTTTGTCTTTTCTCCACTCGCAGCACTTAGCAAAGTGCTTGATAGATAGTAAGTGCTTAATAAATGCTTGTTGACCTATGCTTAAATTTCTTTAAAATGAAGGAGTTGGTTGTGATAGCTGTGTCTAAAGGCTCCAAATCTATGATTTTATGACTTTAAAAGCTGCAATATTTTTTAAATCAACTTATATTGTACTATGAAAACAACTGAGCTCAATGGCAGATATTGTGGTACTTTTAATTTTCCCGCTAACAATTTATAGTATGAATAATTTAGTGATTTTGTCAAGTAATTCCAAAATTATTTTCCAGAATAATTAAACCAATTTACAGCTTCACCAACAATTAGGTTGTCAATATGTCTGTCTTCCTGCAGCATCTTCAGTACTGATGTATCCAGTTTTTGTTAATTTTGCCCAAAAAACCACAGACAAATCTGGTTGCCTGATGAAACTTCAGAGATGCTTTAATTTTCATTTCTCTTACTGTTAGTGATTTGGAGCAATTTTTCATGTAGCAGTTAATTTGCAGTACTTTTGAAAATTGCATATCCTTGTTATTTCTCTTTATATATCAGAAATCAGGCTTTTATCACAGACTTTGATAAAAATATTTCTTTATAAATTTTTAGTTAGCTATCTTATCCTAGTTATATTTTCTTTGTTAATGCATATTCTTTTTTATTATATGTGGTCACAAGTGCCTGTCTTTTCTTTTGTGAACTCTTCTTCTCTCTCTCTCTCTCTCTCTCTCTCTCTCTCTCTCTCTCTCTCTCTCTCTCTCTCTCTCTCTCTCTCTCTCTCTCTCTCTCTCTCTCTCTCTCTCTCTCTCTCTCTCTCTCTCTCTCTCTCTCTCTCTCTCTCTCTCTCTCTCTGGTTCAGAATTCTTCCTCTAACCATAGCAGCTTGACAGGTAATATAAGAATTTGCAAGCAGAATCTAGTGGTTATGCATATATATTCCACTAGATAAAAGTGCTAAGAAGTACAGAGCATTCTCTCTGGTTGTCAGCTCTTTATGTGGTAGGAACCAAATGGCTACATAGCAATAGTGTGGATTATCATGCATTTACCCCATCAGAATTAGTTTACTAGTCTTTATCTCTGGAAAACCATGCCTCTTCCTCTTTTTTGAAACCTGTGTTTCATTGTGCCTTGCAACCTTGTGAGGTGAGCATAATGGATACACTTCTCCCAAATGAATGGACAAAACTACTTAACTGCTATATAATAGATATTAATATATAATGTTACATAATACTTATGTATTATATATATACATGCATATATATATATATATTTGGTGTAGAATAAATGAAATACATAATGACAACAAAAATTAAAAATACAACATCTACAATTCAATTATGCTCTTTCAGACTCTTCAAGACCCCAGCAGTCTTTAGTTGGTGCAACCCAGGAGTTCTGGGAAGGTATGGTGAACTCTGTTTAGCTATCATGGTTATTGCATTCTGAGTGGACAAAGGAATGAAGATGACATAACAGTTTGAAAATGAATTAAATTCTGAAACTCTATAGGAAATTTGAATCTGAGACCTCTCTGGGTATATGGTACAGAATCACATGCAAGTAGGAATTTCTAAAGGGTAGTATTTTTCTATTTCATGTCCTGTGATTGATAGAGATGTCTGACCAATTATCTCATCATGGCTAGCTAGCACACTTTCCCAGCATACTCAGACAACTCTCAGAACCTTATTATTCACTTAGTAGCTTCTGCAGGCCCTGCTCCAAGGCCTCTTCTGGGCCAAGGACACCTTTACACCCAGGGCAAGGCAGCCACAGCTCCTCCTCCTCCTGAGCTTCTCAAAACACTATATCACCCAGATTCTGATTGTTTTTTTTTTTTAAACTTCTGTATCTAGGCAAAAAAATTATCTTCCTTTTTTAAAAAAATCAACTATCTATTTTATCTATTTTAGTGTTAAATAATCCCCAAATGTCTCTGGTTTAATTTGCAAATAATTTTGAGCAGAACAAAAAGTTGGCTAAGGAGTGATGCCATTATTCTTTAGTGCACCAAACCTTCGCTCCTGTCTTTATTGCACATACCTTTCAGCATCCAAGTGTGGTTGCTTGCAGTTTTAGTCTGGCTGGCAAAAAAGCCTCAATCTTCCTACAACAAGTTCAAGTTTGCTCCATTGATAGTGTGATTTATTACATAAAACAATCCTGTGGATGCCAGAGAACCTGAGGAGAGGGTTGCGTTTATCACTAATGGCCCCCCTTTCTGTGGTGTGTCAGTAAAGTGGCCCATTGGAGTGGCTAAAAAACTCTGATGTGGAGTGGTGGAGATCTTCAAGCCTTTCAGGGCTCAGGGATCTGAGGGTACTCAGCTCATTTGCAAAGCAGAGATGATGTCCAGGTGTTGAGCTCAGTGAATGAATAAGCCCTATGGAAGAGCATAAGGTTAGGAGTTAGCATCCTGTTCTGTCACTTTCTAATCGTTTGTGTGACTTTGAGCAAATCACATAGTCTTGCTGACCCTGTTTCCTTTTCTGTTAATTAATTGAGTTAGACTAGAGCAGAAATTCTTAACCTTTTTTTTATATTCTGGACTGCTTTTGGCAGTCTGGTGAAGCCTATGGATCCCTTCTAGAATAATGTTCTTAAATGAATAAAACAAAATACATAGGATTATAAAGGAAACCAATTGTAGTGAAATAAAGTTATCAAAATAGTAAAATAAAAACAAAAAAACAAAAAAAAAAACAAGTTTATGTGACTCAGAATGGGAATAAAACATCACATTCAGTTAGGTATAGAAATCTATTTTACCCTACAGGAAAGTAAGAGGGGAAAAGGATGAGAGAAAGGTGATGATGAGAGAAAGGACAGGGGTAGGTAAAAGACAGAAACAAAACACTTTTGAAGATGGACAGGTTGACAAGAGAGAAAGAAGAGGATAAACAAGATGGGGGGATGGAATGGAGAGAAACACACAGTAATCTTAACTGTGAAAAAAAATTTTCCAGCAATTTTTTTAGTAAACATTTCATTTTAAAAAAATATAGAGAACTGAATGAAATTTATCCAAATGAAAACCATTCCTCAGTTGATAAATGGTCAAAAAATATGAACGGGCAGTTTTCATACATAGTAATAAAACTATAATAATACAAAATGCTCTAAATCACTATAGTTTAAATAAGTACAAATTAAACAACTCTGAGCTACCACCATATCTATGAAATTGGTTGATAATACAGAAAAGGCAAATGACAAATATTGGAGTGTTTGTGATATAGAGGCATTAATGCACTGTTGGTGAAGTTGTATAACTGATTCAAACATTCTACAGAACAAAGAGCTATATAATGATGACCAAATAATTTGACCAAATAATATCACTACTTGGAATGTATCCCGAAGATATAGAAAAATCCAAAAAACAAAAGGGAAAAGCATCTATTTGATCAAATATTTACATCAACTTTTTTATTGGTAGCAAAGAATTGGATATTGAGGGGATGTCCATCAACTGGGCAATAGCTGAATAAGTGTTGTATATAGTTGTGATGGAATAATATTGTGTTATAAGAAACATAAGCAGGATTCTCTCTAAAAAACCTGGAAATATTTACATGAATGGAAGCAAAGTGAAATGAATAGACCCGGGAGAACATTGTACACGGTAAAAGAATATTGTATGATGATCAGCTTTGAACGACTTAGCTATTCTCAGCATTAAGATGGTCAAAGACAGTTCTGAAGGAGTTATGATGAAAAAGACTGTGTCTCCAGAGAAAGAGCTGATGAAGTCTGAAGTATACTTTTTCTTCATTTTCTTTGTTTCTTGGTTTATTTGTTTGTTTATTTATTTATTTTTAGTCTGTTTTCTTTTACATGGTTAACCTGGAAATGTTTTGCTTGACTGCACATGCACAATGTTTACAAGATTGCTTGCCTTCTCATTGTGGGGTGAGTGGGAGAAAATTGCAACTCAAAATTATTTTTGCATGTAATTGGGGGAAAATAAAATACTAAATCTTTTACAAAGTTTTTGGCTTTCATGTTAAGAACTCTCCAATTAGAATATCTCATTCCCCAAATTCAGTTATAAATATCTTCAGATTCTCTTGATGAAATCACTCAGGAGGCCCCAGGAAAATAATCTTCAAAAATACTATCCTTTTATATTTTTATAATACTGATTCTTTTTTTTTTAGAGGAAGTGTTAACAGTTCTATTATAATTTAGTGGCTAGAGCTAAAATGCTCTTGAAGTAGTTAACACATTTCTAGTAACATTTCTTTGTCAAGTCCAATCATTCACCACTCCATCCCAATCTATATAATCTTCCTATTCCCTTATTTCAGATAGCTGTGAAGACCTCTTAACTTTCCTTATTGTAGAAACTAACTTAATTAATTGTTCTGGGTACTCACTCTTAGTGAGTTAGGAGTAGCTGACTCTCCCTTTCTGGGGATGAGCCAAAACACTAGTACTGATTTCCATTGACCTTTTAATTTTTTGTTTTTATCCCTGTTAGCAGTTAGCAAAGGTGATACAGTGAATAAAGCATTGGACTTGGAGTCAAGAGGACCTGAATTCAAATCTGACTTCAGACAGTTATTACCTGTGACCCTGATTAAATCACTTAACTCTGTTTTCCTCAGTTTCCTCATCTATAAAATGAGCTGGAAAAAGAAATGGCTATTTTTTTTTTTTTTTTTGCCAAGAAAACTCCACATGGGGTCCAAAAGAGTCAGAAACGATTGAAAAACGACTGAAGTACAATTCCCATTGGTGACCATGCAAATTACTCTCTGATTGGAGAAGTTCCAAGTAAGAATTAGAAGCACCCAAGAGGGAAGGAATGAGGCTGGTGACTGCTGCTGGAAACCCTGCTATGACAGCAAAGACTCATGTCCCCATTACACTGTTTAAGCAGTTTCTTTATTGCCCCTCTAACTGGAAATAACTAAGCATATCAAAATACAGCTATCTTTGTGTTTCCATCTAAGTCCTCAAAGGCAGCACTTTGGTTTTCTTGATTATCTCTGTGAAATTTTAATTAGAAGGAGGATATAATAATATGGCAGAAAATGCATAGTCATAAAAATTATAAAAATAATACTTCAAATAATTCTCAATTTCTGTTTAGCAAAATCTGATCTACCACAGAAATCATTAGAGTGATAAAGTCCAACTTGTGCTAGTAAATTTGACTAAAAGCCAGAAGCAACACAGTCAGGACACTTATGCTCATATTTAAATTACTCAAGTGCCTAATTGTATAATTTCAGTTTCAATTACCGAGTGCCCCAGCTTTTCAAATGAGCCCTGTGAGTATTGGCTGCACAGTGTTGTTATTAAAGTTGAAAATTTGCTATTATGGCTTACAGGATTATTGCAGTGTTGTTGGCATATGTCTTGTTTAATAAATAGATTTAATTGTGCATGTAATTTGGCAATTTAATAATGATCTATTTTACAGAAATGCGAGAACGGTTTCATTTATCTTTTCTTGGAACAAAGCAAAATAGCTTCTCAATAAATTTTTCTGAGGATACGCTTTCTTATTCTGAACTCTGGTAAAATGCTTCTTCCTAGGTGAACTTTTCTTAATTCACAAGAGAAATTCAAGTGAGACCTTTATTCCCCTCCTTTCCCCATTCTACCATATTAAGTGAAATCCACAAGTTAATAGACAAAATATGTTTAATGATTTCTCAGAGTTTTTTTCCTTTTCTCTCCTGCAATATTAAGTCTGTCAATTTTGGTTATGTCTTAGAGGAATATACTTCTCCTCTAAGACAAAAGTCTGCCTTTGGATCTGAGCACATAGATGCTATTAATGTAAATGGAAGCTATATATGTGCATCATGAGATAGGGATGTCCCTTGAGCTTTTTTGAATTACCTTGAGCAGGATCTTCTGTATAGTATTATTGTAGGCATGCTTCCATTAACCATGGCTCTCAGATATGAAATTCTAAGAAAAAATATTTTAACCCTCTATCTTGACTCTTAGCATAAAAGATTTTGGAATTTTTGTATCGGTATGTTTGTCCTTATGGAATTTTCTTTGCAAAGAATCAGTAATGATATTTTATTTGTCTCTCACTTTATACTTTTCAGAGTGCTTTCCTGTAAATCATTTTGGTTTATCCTTCCAATTTTAAGGTCAATGGAACACATGTTGTCATTCATTCCTGTCAGTCAGATGAAGATACAGGTACAAAAAATTGATTTGTTCAAAGATATGCATTGAATTAGTGATAAGTTCCAAGTTAAAAGCCAGGACTCTTGTCTTCTCCAAATGATTTCTACACTATATCAGGAATAAAGTGTCTGTATTTTTTAAAGCTTGATTTTGGAAATGTCTGGTATGTTTTAGTAAATGATTAACAGTGTCTTAGGTGAGAATATAATTTGTACTAATAGCATGCTACATAAGCCCTATGATCATATGTGATGTGGTGATTGGATAGTCAGCCTTGGAGCCTGAAAGACCTAGATTGAGAACCTGTCTCTAATACATACTGGTAACCTTGAGTAAGCCACTTAACCCCTTAGTTTCCCAAGCAATTTTCTAAAATTAAAAATCAATTTTTTCATCTAATAAGCATTTATTAAAACTTAAGAATAGCTAGCATTTGCATACTGTTTATTATGTGGTGCATGCTTGTGTTTTACAAATATTATTTCATTTGATGCTCACAAAATGGGGGGCTGTTATTATTTCTATTTTATAATTGAGGACACTGAGGTTAAATGATTTGCCCAGTCACACATTTAATGTCTGAGGGAAAATTTGAACTCAAGTTTTCCTGATTCTAGGCACACAATGCTTAATCTATTCTGCTATCTGGTTACCTCTTATTTTGTCATACCCGGTGTTAAGTTCTGGCAAGAAATCAGAACGAAATTGTCCCTGCTCTCAAAGAGCTTACATTCTATTGGTAGAAAATATGAAGATAATAAGCACACAGATAAATGGTTGAAATATATCAGGTGGGGGGAAATTCCACACCAGGGATTTTCATTACAAAATCATAGATCTGGACCAAAAAAAAAAGAAAAGTTAACAGCAAAGTGAATGTTGTTAGTGCTGTTTTGATGGAATTTAAAAAGGTGTTTCCATGGGCTGAATCCTTATTGTTAGAGCTCATCTTTTTCTGCTTCCTAGTCATCAGTTGTAACAGGGGAGAAATCAAAGAGATTATTTCCAAGGAAGGAATGGTCAGACAGCAAAGAAAAGGACAGGGATTCATGAGATTTTATTTCTTTCTTTCACACTTTTTTCCTTTTCCTCTTCACCTGATGCTGAGTTCCTGCCTCAACTTATCCTTCCATTCTTGTGGTACTGGCTGGTTCCCAAAATAAAACACCAGAGGGATGTAGCTCAGAGGGTGTACAATTAGATATTCATTGAAACTTCTCTCTAGCCTCTGAAAGCCTTGTACAGTCTGCATGAATAGTCAAAGGGTATAGCTTTTAGATTCTAGCTTGTTGTTTGACGTGTTCTTCTAGAATTTTGAAAAGATTAGAATTATTTCCATCAGTGCTGACACTCTAGTGAGTGTGAGAGGATCTGGACATATCAGAAACACAGTACCACTGTCTCTACCAACAACCTGTCATTTTTCTGCCTTATTTCCTTAAAATGTTCTCATTCTTAAGGTCTGGTTCTATTTTTAATTTTAGGAGGGATCTATGCTTTTTAACTGCAAAAACAAGACTACTCTTTAATTACTTTAGCTCCCATGTTTACCAGAGATTGCTTCATGTGTGCCCATTTTAATACACAGATATTAAAGAGATTAATCAATGTAATTTATTAAAGCAAAAATACAAAACATATGAATTCAAATCATGAAAATAATGCCAATGACTTTTAAATATTTTAACATATAGCAATCAATTATATATGTTACATACATATTATATATATACACACATATATAGTATCTAGACTTTTAAGAGATGCATATTATAAATAAATTTAACAGTTGCATAAGAGTATTTTCCATGAAGCAATGCCAATTTGAATAACTTGTTTCAATTCTTCAAAAACCTCATAATAAAATAAAATGTGCATTAAACAAATTTGAAAGTATGACAAGAGAGAAACAAAATTATCTAGGACTAAAGAAAATCTACTTCCTATGAAGAAAAGAAGAAAAATGTAAACAAAAGATTTCATAGACTCGGAACACAAAAATCTACTTCTGAAACAAAAATTACCCCAGCAAAAATTGTCAGGAATTTCTTAAAGAAGTTTCTTAGCCTCAGACTGCTTGTCTGAGGCAACATCCATTCAAATGCAATGGGATAGACCAGAAATCGGGGCAAAGGATAATACCTCAGAATTTCTTAGCAGAAACAAAAAAAATTCTCACATAAATTTTTAGAATACTGATATTTGCAGAAAAAATTCCTATGTAAATTTCTTTTAGGCTTATAAAAGTTGGACACAAAGGCAATGAGTCTTGAAGGCTGGAGCTTTCAATGACCATTCAGTAAAAGCCTGAAATGAACTGGACTAAAAGTTGTATTCAAGTAGTCCTATTTATGAGCATTTGTCCTTTTTATGAGAGGACCAATGGTGTCAAAGGGTGATATCTTGACTTTCACATGAATTAGATTTAAGTGAAGGAAAGTTGTCCAGAGTCATCAGTCTCACCTTTTCTTGCAGGATCATTGAAGTCCAAAGCCAGACCAAAAGTCAAAATGACGTAATGACTCAGATTGACCTTGGTGTCTTTGATACTGTCAACACTGTACAATGCCTGTTTCAATTGTCTTCATGGCCATTGTAATAAATTGTTCTCATTTGCCTCTTTCAGGAGGGGAAGTCTTCAAATACTTGGAGTAAACTGATTAAGTGTAAGTTCTTTCTGAGAATTCCAAACTTGTCTACCCTTTGAGAATAAGGAATTGCTTTAAAAGGAAGAGGTCCTTCTAATCAAAGGAGATATTTCTACAGAGACTGAATGCCTCAATTAAATCCTAACACTCCACTTCCTCTGTGAGTTATATTCAGTTATATTCAACTTGGTTTAGTTCATCCTTTGAGACACTTTTACTGGGATGTAGCTATTGTGCCTGCTACAGCTTCCTGGAGTCATCGGTGAGAGTTGGGGGAATGAGACCAAAGGTGGATGAATAGCCCTGAAAAGGGTCTCAGGAAACCCTTATAGCAGGGGTGCTATTTATGGCTTCTCATGAGTCAAAATACTGAAGAACCACGGAAAGACAAAGAAAAAAAATGGCCTAAGGATTTTGAAAAGACAAACAAAATCCTACAATTTCCTGCAAAATAAATAACCAGAAATTATAGTCATATTCCTATAGATAGAGGTCCCATATGTAGTGTGACTGTCTTGATGTGGCTTGCAGAGAGGCAAGAATCGTCATCTCTAGCATCTCTTCCCCATACTCTTTTCTAAGAGAGATTTTAATTTCTGTCAGGAGGGAAGGAGAAGGTTGGGGCCAGAGATAGAATTATACCTCTCTGCTTCCTTAACTACTGTTATTTTAGGGAAAATAAATGTTAGGTTCAAGGTAAATTCTGGATTGTTATTAATTAATGGGAAAATGGTTTGGGGCAAGCTTTGTATAAGGCAGCTAGGTGATGCCATAATGGATAGAGTGTGGGGCTTGAAATCAGGAGGGCTCATTTTCCTAAGTTCAATTCTAGCTTCAGACACTTAGTAGCTATGGGACTTTGGGTAGCTCATTTTATCCTATTTGCCTAAGTTTCCTCACCTGTAAAATGAACAAGAGAAGGATATGACATATCACTCCAGTATCTTTGCCAAGAAAACCTCAAATAGGGTCATGAAGAGTCATGAACAACAAAAATTTCTATAAAAGGCTGTGAGGTGATTCAGTGGATAGAGAACTGGGTCTGAAATCAGGAAGACGTGAGTTCAAATTTATTCTCAAACATTTAATAAATGTGTGACATCAGACAAGTCATTTAACCTTTACTTGCCTTATTGTACCGGAGAAGGATGTTTTAGGATCTTTGCCAAGAAAATTCCATGGGCAGTATCCATAGACCACAGGGTCACAAAGAGTCAGACATGACTGAATGATTGCACAACAACAATCCAAAGCTTGACTCCCTTCCCATAAAATACCAATTCTTTACTGAATACACATAGCAAAACCAGAATTTATTCAAGTCTACAGCAAAACAGAAATTAGAGAAAGTAAACATATGAGAATATCTACCAGACAGATACTATAGATTGAAGTAATTCAGTCCAGCAGACAGAGAGAGAGGGAGGGAGGGAGGGAGGGAGAGAAACAGGGAGAGAGGGAGAAAGAAGAGAGGGAAGGAGAGGAAGAAGAGAGGGAGAAGGAAAGAGGGAGGAAGAGGGAGAAACAGAAGGAGATAGGAAGGGAGGAGGGAGAAAGAGAAAGAGAATAGAGAGAAGAGAAAGAAGAGAGAGAAGAGAAAGAGATAAAAAGAGGGGGAGAGAGAGAAAGGGGGGAGAGAGAGAAGAGAGAGAGAGAGAGAGAGAGAGAGAGAGAGAGAGAGGGAGAGAGAGAGAGAGAGAGAGAGAGAGAGAGAGAGAGAGAGAGAGAGAGAGAGAGAGAGAGAGAGAGAGAGATGAAGGAGAGAGGATGAAAGGGAGAGGGAGGTAGGAAGAAACCCAGTTCTTACCTGGGGGAAAAATCCCCTGATCTCTAGTACAGCAAGGTGAACATAGGGATGTGATAGAGGCTACTAGCTCTTTACATGTCAACTTCTTAAGTCTTCCTCCCCCTTCAGTGACTTGAAGAGAAATTGGCATAGCCCACCTTCTCTCTCAAAGCTGAAAGAGAGAAGAACATGAAGGGGCTGAAGAGATCAGCTTTCTCTCTTCTCCCCCTCTTCCTCATCCTAGACTGTCAGAGGCTTGGGGCATTTCTAATAGAGGAAAGAGCCCTTATCAATAGGCTTTGGGTCTTAGGTCACATAGTGATAATAATCACTTACTAAGTAGTCCTTTATAGTCATAAAGCTCCTTTGACCTAGGGCATGGCATAGTTAACAGAGAGTGTTGGACTATCAGTTTCATTAGTGGTCTTTGGAACAGGGGTTATATTTGTGTTTGTGTGTGTGTAGGTCTCTGTCTCTCTCTCTGTCTCTGTGTATCTGTGTCTCTTTTTCTCTCTGTCTCTGTTTCTCTGTCTTTTTTTTTTCTCTCTTTGTCTCTGTCTTTGTCTCTTTTTTTCCTTTCTATCTCCATCTCTGTTTTTTTTTGTCTCTTTTTTCTTTCTCTCAATCTCTTCCTCCATATTTTAGATGCCAAAGAGAAAATGTGACAATCAGGATAGAGTGTTGTATTTAGACTCTGGAACTCTGGTTATAACAACTTGCATAGCTATAACTGAATGGCTCTGGGCAAATTACTTACTCCCTCTGGATCTCAGTTTCTTTATTTGTAAAACGAGCAGTTTGGATTAGATAATTTATCACATCCATTTCAGCTTTAAATCTGGGCTCCCTTGAATTTATAAATTAAAGGAACCTTTTATAAAGCAAAGACTATTTTTGTAATGTGATTCCTTATTCTCTAATTTATCTTTTTTTATTGTTAGAGGAGTGTACTCTATGCATTTACAGTACTTATAACAATAGTATCGTACTGTTTTGTGTGCAACATACATTTTTTTTCATAGCAATTAAGGGGGATCTTGTTGTGACAGCAAGCCATCATCTCAAAGGAATTCCCTGCCAGGTGTCTGGGGTTCACTTTCAGGCCTGTATCCAGAGACCTTCAGCAATGTCCTGCAGGTTTTAAATTTCCAAAGAAAGATAGCAGAACCTTTTGCATCTGGAAGCATGCATTATTAAAGCTGGTATTTGAAAACATCCTAAATTTCTGGTGGCCCTTATAAATCTAAGTGTGGGCAGCCCTAAGTGGATCCATTAAAAATGATCTAAAAATAAAACAGAGCAGACTAATTTAAAAATGCCTGACTAATTCTTTGTGCCTTCTAAGAGGCCTGCTTCTGGCGGACCACCCGTGTAAACAGTTGTCTCGTTCTTGGGGACTGCAGTGGAGGAACAGAGATTCTACATCAGAGATGGTGAAGTTAAATCAAAGCACTTGTTCACCATCATGCAGGTATTACTTTTCTCTACAAATAATGAAATCAATCTTCATGGATATGGCCTAAGATATGGCAGGGATAGGGCAAGTTATGAGAGAGAAGAGAGGACAGGAGAGGAGGCAAGGGAGAGGAAGGGAAGAGAGGAGGAAGGAAGGGGGAGGAAGAGCAGGGAGAAAGGGAGGGGGAAGAGAAGAGGAGAAGCTGAAGGGAGAATAGAGGAGGAGAAGAAAGAAGGGGGAGAAGAAAGAAGGAGGAAAAGGAGGAGGAGAAAGAGGTAGATAAATATAGAAGGGGAAAAGGGAGCAGAAGGGAGAAGGGAGCAGGTAGGATGATGGGGATAGAAGAGCAGGGAATATCAACTTCATAATATTGGATTGAGCTATGAGTCAAACATGCAGAGGAGATAGAAGTTTTGTCTCAGTTTCAAATAATAAGAGACATGGACTTTGGGGCACAGTATGTGTGAGATGTGGGGAAGTGTTGGTCGAGATTTTTTTTACTTGATCATTTTCTGTAGCATTTTAACTTAAAAAAGGCAATGTGTGGCTCAAAAGTCTGCATATGGCTGTCTTCCTTGGTGGGTACTCACTGCCCCAAGTCTGCATGAGGGGCAAAATGAGTGAAAGTTTGAGAACAGAGATGCTATGACTCCGCTTGAGAGACAAGATGGGATTTTAGAGAGACCCTGAGGAGGGGACATGGGAAGGAGCCGCCACCTTAGTCACACTCCTTGTTTCTCACTTTCCCTAGAAGATACCAATCAGAAGACTTCAAGCATCTCTCCTCTCAAGTTCTCGCTAGCCCCACACCTCACGCAAGCCTAGATGCAAGTGGGGCTTTGAGCTACATGATACAGAAGCTTTCTAGAAATGTCTCAAACCACTCTATTCATTGACTTAGGAAAGCACTTCCAAGTAATTTTCCATAGATGTGTTAGGGTTAGCGCAAAAGGAGATCACAGGGACGGCATTAAAAAGGTGAGAAAACAAAGATGAACAAGTGTTAATTCAATTTGGAGAATCTGGTCTGAACAAGAGGGGACATTGCAACATTCTTGTTGGTAAGAGTCCATCATGCTGTGCACAGTTCTCTCTCTGTCCTTGTCTCTCTCTCTTTGTCTCTGTCTCTCTTTGTCTCTGTCTCTGTCCCTCTCTGTCTCTGTATCTCTGTCTCTATTTCTCTGTCTCTCTTTGTCTCTGTCCCTCTCCCTATTTGTCTCTCTCTGTATCTCTCTGTTTCTGTCCCTCTGTCTGTCTCTATCTCTGTGTGTGTGTGTATCTGTCGTCTCTCTGTGCCTCTGCCTGTCACTCTCTCTGTCTCTGTGTCTGTCTGTCTCCATTTCATTTTCTTTCTCATATTTAAGATATTTTGTTTCAGAGTCTACCATGTTATGAGTTTGTTATCAGGATGTAATTTTTTTGGACTCTTTCTTTTGGTCCAGCTCTTTAAATCCAAACATATTTTTATATACTGATGAATTTTCAGAAATTTTCTAATTAAATTTTTTTAGAAATTACTTAATTTTTATTAGTGGATATGATAGAATGTCTAGTTTATCCAATATTGGTGTGAAATGACCCAAGAAGGTTCTGGGTGAGGTCAGCCTTACAGTAAATGGAGTAGATGACCATTGATATGATGTAATTTGAAAGGCACTGGGAAAAAATCTTGCTCTAAAACATCTTCTCCTCCAACCTTCCTTGGTAGTTGAAATTTTAACCTTCCCTTCCCTTGTCAGTCTTTAAGAACCTTTTCCTGAAATGTAGTTACCCCTTGAGCAGTGAACACATTAAACTAATGATCAGATCTGAAGATTTTTTTTTAAAGGCCTATTGTTTTATTTTACTTTTAGACCATAGTCATTTTCCCTTATCTGGCGCCATCTCCCTATAAGCCTTTAGTGTACAAAAAGAAAACATTTAAGCAAAAGCAGCACTCTGTGGCCTAGATCTGACAGGACATCCCGGGACCCCCACCTCTCTATAGAAATGTTTCAAAATAAATTCTCAGGGACTAAGATTAACCATTATGATTAATTAGAATTAATTGTAGGATTCTTTTTGTTTATATTATAGTGCTATGGCCATTGTGTTTATTGGTTTCCTGGTTCTGCTTACTTACTTGATGTTGTATCAGCCATACAAACCTTTTCATATTTCTCTGAATTCCTCCATTTTATTATTACTTACAATATCAATTTTCAACATATCAGAGTGAATTTATTTATCAGATTATTTTACTGCAGAAATTTTTGCAGAAAATCTATTGAAAATAGTATAACCGTTATGGGCAGATTTTGATAGGAGAGAGAGTAAAATCCTAGGATTGGAATAATGCACCTAGGAAAGATAGATCTGAGTGGCAGAGTCCTTGCAAAGGGAAAAGTCAGCAGCATGAGATCCCTGGCACCCAGATGGAGGACTCTTGATACTCTGAAGTAGGGAATGACTTAGAAGATGGTTAAGACCTACAGTTTTGCAGAAGATCAGTGCTGGTTTAGGGGAATTTACTTTGGTCAGAAGAGAAGAGAGGTGTTTCTTTGTGGATTGGCTCCTCATTCATTAATGTTGATCAGACAGTTTCACAGAATTAATATATTTAATTGGTTCAAACAAGAATAGATTTCATTTTGAATTCATGCTGAGTTTCTCCTACTCGAGTCAAACTAGTAGGCAATCAGAGGATGCTACTGAAGTCAGTTCTTAATTATCACAGTAATAAAAGGGAGCAAAGAAAGGGATGAGCCAAAGAAACAAAAAATTAAAAAAGTCTGTATTTTGATTGGAGATGTAGATTTTCTTGGTAATGTTTTAACTTCTAATTATGTTTTGTGTGGACTTATATGAGTGGTAGGAAAAGCCAATCTATAATAAAAGATTTCTTGAGAATAATCTGAAAGGTAGATAAAACACAGATACCAAATAGATGACCACATTTTCTATAATGGGGCAGCTGGAGTGCCAGATTTGGAAGGAATCTTCAGGACCTGAAGTTCAATTAGGAAGGACTTAAGTTCAAATCCGTACTTAGATATTTACTAGCTATGTGACCCTGGGCAAATCAATGATACTGATTGTCTCAATTTCTTCATCTGTAAAATGAGCTGTAAAATTTCCTTAAGTGGCAAACCCCTCCAGCAACTCTCTGGAAAACCCCAAATTGTGTTAGACAACTGAAAAACAACAACATATCCTCCTATCTCCCATCTGGACTATCACAGTAGCCTAATGGTTGATCTCCTTGCCTCACGTCTTTACTTGCTCTAATTCATTCTCAGCTTAGCTGTCAAATTTCTCTTCTTAAAGCAGAGGTCATTTCCCTATTCAATAAACTCCAGTGGCTCCCTATTTCTTCCAGGATCATATATAAAACCCTTTGTTTAACATTCAAAGTCCTTCCTAACTTGTCCCCTGGTTTTTTGTGGCAGCTTCTAATTCTTGTGTGATCCTGACTCTTGATCTTTGGTACTTGAATTCATTCTTTTTGGAATTTTGCAGTAATTTGTCTTTGATGCTCTGGATTTCAATTACTATATTTCTGGGATTTTTCCTTTTTTGCTTCCTTTTCAATAGATGATTATTGAATTATTTCTATGTTTACTTTGCTCTCTGGTCTTAAAAGATCTGGGAAATTTTCATTTATGATTTATTAAAAGTAAGTGTCTAAGTTCTACCTCCCCAAATCATAATTTTCAGGAAGTTCAATGATTATTAAATCATCTCTCATCAACTTATTTTCTATGTCTGTTGTTTTTGATACCATATATATATATGTATATATATATATATATATATATATATATATATATATATATATATACACCAATTTTTTCTATTTCTTTCCGATATTTTGATTTACTGTAGTGTTTATTATTGTCTCATGGAGACTAATTTGTGTTTAGTATATTCTTCTTTTTATGTTTTCCACTTCTTGGGTAAGATTTACTACTTTTTCTTTTTCCAATTCTTTCTTCAAGAGCTTTTAAAAATTTTGTTTAACAAACTGAGTCTCTCTTTCTCATCCACAGTGGCTATTCACTGTTGATTGGCATAAGTGATTTGCTCCATTTTTGACCCAGACCAGTTCACCCTTCTTTAGGTAACCTGATAGTTCTCTGTTCCCAGGAACTCATTATATTAATATTAAACTTACTGTGGACACCTAATTGGAATAGCTCACTGCAGCTCAAAAGATGTGCCAGCTACAGCCACCCTGGGATAACAGGTATGTCCCAGCATACCTAAACTTCAGTAGTTTTTTTCCTTTTTTAAAATCTCTTGCTCTATTTATTTTAGATATAACATAATCCTTAGAAAATATTTATTCATTTTTGATTCTCTACATGGAAGTAGATTTGCAATAATATTTTTTATATTGGATGGGATTTCCTTTAATTTATCTTTCTCTGTCTCAGATTTATCTCTTTCTCTTTTTGTATCTCTATCTTGATCTCTTTCTGTCTCTCTGTTTCTCTCTCTGTCTCTCTGTCTCTGTCTCTGTCTCTCTCTCTGATTAAGTGAGAATATCTGACTCATGGTTCAGAAAGTGAGGTTTAGGTGGTACCTGTTCCTCAATTCCTTCCTTTATGTTTATGTAATCTTCATCTTGTATATTCCAATTTTGTGAGATAGTAAGTGCCCTTCCATTCTTCCTCCATTCTTCCTTAGCATGTATTACTTCTTTTTATTCTTCTCTTAAAGAAGAACTTGGAAATTCCACTTCAGCCCCTATTTAATTCCTTCCATGACCCTTGAAGACATTAAAGTTATGAAAGGACATTTCTTTTGTTTTCCCTCTTAGATTGTAAATGATTCCTCTTCCTTTAGCTCCTTCCAATTTTTTTTCCCAGTATTCTCTTGACTTGTATGTTTTCATTGTAAACTTTATACTCAGCTCTGGTCCTTTTATTAGAAATACTGGAAAATCCTCCATTTTAAAAAAATTCTCCCCTTCTCTGTGATATCTTTCCCTCTCCCCCCAGGATTATATTAATTTTGTAGGGTAAGTTTTTCTTTTCTTTTTTTCTTTTTTTTTTTTTGTAAGCCTTTAGCTATTGTCTTTTGGAATATTGTATTCCAAACTCTCTCTCTCTCTTTTAAACATTACAGCTTCCAAGTCTTGTGTGATTCTGACTGTGGTTCCTTGGTACTCAAATTCTTTCTTTCTGGCCTTTTGCAGCTTTTTAAATTTTATCTGGAGCCCTGACTGTTAGTTATAACATTCATTGGAGTTTTCATTTTGGGGTTTCTTTCAAGAAGTGACCTGTGGATTTTTTTCACTTTCTAATTAGACTTGATTCTAATAGCACATTTACCTAATGATTTCTAAACATATGGTATCCAGGGCTTTTTTTTTTTTGTCCCAGTTTTTAAGTAGTCTGGTGATTCTTAGATGATTTCTCCTTTGTCTGTTTTCATGGTTAGTTGTTTTTGATATGTTACTTTAAGTACTTAAAAAAACTTTGACTTCATTTCAATATTTTTGTTGATTCATATAGAATTATGTTTTTGGTTTGAGTCATTCTAGTTTTCAGGTGGTCCAGGTTACTTTTTATTGATGCTGCTGATTCGATTTCCCATTCTTTCTTTCATAGGTCTTTTTCTAAGAAAATGTACATTTAGAATGTATTACTTCATTTCATCCTTATTGTCTTGTAGTCTTTCTTCTCTTTGAAGATCTCTTGGACTTTTTGTCCTGGACTATCTTCTTTTGAATTTATCTTTGAGTTAATTTTCAATTCATAGTATATCCTCATTTTGTTTGACATATTCTTTAGTTTACTCATATCTCTAGCCTCATTTTGGGACTTTATTCTTAGGTCAATCTCTGTTTGTTCCCATGCTCTTGCATAATGTGGGCAGGCTATGATTGATTCTGGACGTGGTGTTTAAGACTAGTCTCCATATAGAAATGACTGAGTTTTAGATTGGTGATTGGACTGTTTTTTTGTCTTTGATTGCTCTTCTGTCTCCTTATGCCCGTACAACTTAAAAATCAGAATTGGCTCCATCCTTACTGTGACTCTTATGAACTCTAATTGGATTATGTGTTTATTGCACTGGCCTCCTACAAGACCCCAGATGCTTTGCTCCCCAGGGACTGTTCTGTCTCTAGTTCTATTTTGGCACTTGACATATAGTAGGAGCTGCTTAGGTACTGGTATGGCCTTGTTTCGTGCTATGGCTTGCATGTGGATTGCCTCAGCACTAGGATATTCAGAAGTACTTCTAGAACTCTCAGGTGGGGGATACCTGGTGACAATGCTGTTTCTGGTTTTATCACTCAAATGAAACTTATCTCTTCAAAGATACTAAATTTAATGGCTTTTCTCAATTCTTTTTATGATGTTTCTGAAGCATTTCTATTATTGATTACATATTCATCCTCTTTTTTCCATCTTGGTTTTTTTGATACTGATCCTTCCTAGATCTCTGTCTACATGTGCTATTCTCTGATCTTTCCTCATATTTATGGTGCAGGGGGTTTTCTCACCAATTTTAAATTCTACTCCAACATGTTTTAAATATATATTTTCTATCATTATTTTTCACACCTGGATTCACTTCACTGGAATCAAAGAAATTCATCTAGCTGTAAGGCAGATCTCATAGGTATAGAGTTAACATATCTATTATTCTGGGTAACTTTTTCTTGGTCAGTAACATGATTGTTATGCCTTATCTCGCAGTTCTAGATGCTATGAATATATAGGTTTCTGCCTGTAGAAGCAAGACTGATTGAGCAAGTAGACTTTCTCATCCTTCCTATGATGACAAGTGTAGATTTTAGATGAAGTGATCCCAGCTTCTTTGAATTTTTGAAATCTGCTTTTTGTTTCAAATTCTTTTTTTTTCCCTGAGGCAATTGGGGTTAAGTGACTTCCCCGGGGTCTCACAGCTAGGAAGTGTTAAGTGTCTGAGGTCAAATTTGAACTCAGGTCCTTCTGACTTCAGGGCTGGTACTTTATCCACTGTGCCACTTTGTTTCAAATTCTAATGGACTTTTCTCTCTTCTAGATCAAATTCTATGATTGAAGAGGTACTTCTATACAATAATTTCCCCACATAATTCCACATAAATTTAATCTTAGCATCCAATTCTTTTATAATGTTGAGAATCATATCCACAATATTTACTCTACATTTTGAAGCAGAAAACTATTATTTAACCATGTAAAGAAATTATTTATTGCTTTGTATAGTATAGAGTGAGAGCTTAAACAACTTTCTGGATAGTTGACAAACTTTATCCCTATCATATTGGTTTCCTTATCTCTTTCTTTTATCTGTTTAGGTTGACTAGCTCTTTTCTCCTTCATCCACATGTTCTTCATCATTCCTACTTCCCCTGGGTCCTTGGATTTCTTTACATGAAAATGTCTTCTTTATATACAGACTCCTCTGCTCATCCATTTTATTTGTCTTATTTCTTTTGAATAAGACTATGCCAGTATTCCAGGTATAAGTCTCATCACACCAGGTTTCAATGATACATGGGGATTGGAACTAGGCCTATAATTTTATTGATAGAGGGAATTTCTTCATGAGGAAGAAGCATATGCCAATATACTTTGGAAGTTTTCTTCCTTTTTTGATTTAAAGCTCTTTTTATTAGATTTGCAGAATTTCAGATCAATACATTCTTGTTAATTCTTTTAAGTACATTATATTCCTAGCCTGTCATTTCTGTGTCAAGCATGGCTTGGGGTCTTGCACAAGAAACTCTGGGCTCATGCAAATACAAGTTCAATTTTGAAGGATATGATCTTAAGACAATTATTGTTTCCAGTTCTATTCCGAAATCAAAGTAAAACATCAGGGAAATCTCTAAAACAAGGTTAGGTATGGTTCATGTTTAATGTTTCCCCAAATCTAGGTAACATAGTTTTGTAGTCAATGGGGAGTGTGTATATTGGGTATGGGACATTTTTTAAAAAATTTATTCCACCATCCAGAAATGTGCACACCTAGACTATCTAGGATGGTATAGTCCACTTGTAATGTTTAGGGGACCTGCTTCTGGGAGGCTGGAAGACTGATAAATGTTTTGATATTCTATATTGTCCTATTACATAGTTTGAAGGCCTCCAAATGAAATCTTTTCCCCATTAGTCATATAGTCAAAACTTTGAAATTTCAGCATGGGTAAAACTTGTCCTATTCAGCCATGGAGGAATGGAATGTTGTTGGTTGTATAGGGTTTTTGTCTGTATTTGTGACTAAGTCACATTTTCAAAGGTTTCAAAGTCATTGACAGTTCTGGCTACGTAGTCAGTGGAAAGAGGCTGCTTGCAACTCTATGATAGGTCACTTAAAAAAATCCACACATGTACCAGAACTTCCAATCTCTTGGAAGCACATGACCTCTTAGACTTTTCCTCATGGATGCTACCATCTTAGGTGGTCTGGGTAAGCATCAAACCTAATTACAAATGCATAAAATTCAAACAATTTTATAGGAATGTATGAACAAACACAGGGACATAAAACAATCAACTAGTCCATTATAACCATTATACAAATGACCCTTCCACTTCCTTTACAAAAAGTAAGGACTATTTGTGGAATTGCTGAAGACTTATTTTGCATTCATCTTGGACCTAACTTCTATAGGCAATTCACTGTAATAATAATCATGGGAGGTTGACAGGGTCCCAAATATTGTGCTCAGTCAACATATTGAAATTCAAAGCAGACTCCAAAAGGTTGGGGTTGCAGACCAGTTTTGTGAGATGTCTCAAAAGAATTTGCAGGCTTGTACCCATCTCCAAGTCAAAGCGCAGTGTTTATTATAATTGTAACTCCAATTGAAGTGGGCTAAGTTCCAAAAGAATTTTAACAAAGAACCAGGAGCAAGAAGATACATTTATAGGATAAAATTAGACCAGAGCTTCATGTTATATTGCTAATTTTATGGCTTACGGGTAGGTTTGAGGGATAGTCTATTCACTATTGTCTCAGGAACTTGGTTAAGACTGACCAACAGACTGAGGCCAGAAGACTTTAGAATCCTTGACAGACATATTGTTAGAATAATAACACTCTTAAGGTCAGAGGGCCTCAAGATTACTGCTATATCTTTCCTAAAATCTAGGGGGAAGAAATATATATCATTATATTCCTAAGGCCAGGAGACTTCAGGATTACTGCTCTATGTCCCCTAGAAGCTGCACTCCCATCATTACTTTAGTCCTTTAAAGGCAAAATCTTTAGGTTGTAGGGATTGGGTCCTCTTTTCTTCTGACAAGTGTGTTATAGAAATCTTCTGCCTTGGGGCAGCTGTTTCCTGTATGTTGAATTCAGCACTCCATCTAAAGATTACCTGTGAATAAACCCCCAAGGCTGGAAATGTCTATTTCTCAGGATCAATAGTCACTGACCTGTGCCCAGAAAAGTAAACAGAGAGGCAGCAAAAGGCAGGTGCGATTAGGAGGTGTAGGTCCTATTGTTCTTTGGTCCTGTCAGGGTTCTCAATTGATTAAGCATTAAAGTGACACAGATAACAGCTATAAAAAGCTAAAAAAACCTATAATGTTTGCTAAACACTTAAAAGATGGCACGTCTTAAATTATAACAAATAAAATGGCTAACATAAGTGTTTTTAGGTTTTTCCTAGTCTCAGACTCTCCTGGAGTCCACTACATATTGTGTTCGGAGCTGTCCATGTTTTCTTTTGTTCTTTTCTGTATACATTTTACTTTATTCCTTTTCCCCCTTTTCTCCTCTCCCCAGTAGGTTACAATTAAATATGTAAATATGCATAGATATAAATGCATACTTAATTATATACATATACACACAAATATATACATATATGTACATATGTCCATGCACATATCATATACATATGTACACATATACATTCATATCTATGTAAAACAATAATATGCTTCTTTGTTCTCTGTTTCTTCATAAATCCACACATCACATTATTGTTTCATATCGACTGTCTTCTAAACCTGTCTTTACCCATTAACTGTTGTTTTAATCCATCCTTAAATTAATTTTTTGACATTTTAAAATTGTGATGTTTTAAAAGATTCAAGACATATAATTTATGGGTAATTTAATCATGTTATTAATAATGCCAATGTGTTAGTTATAAAAGAATGACCATTCTATCATCTTTCTCTTGGACCAAAGACAATCATGGTGGGGATAAGGGGAGGTAGAGTCATGGAATTATATCCCCATTGGTAGAGAAGTGTTCCTAAGGTGGCAATAAACTCTGATTGGTTATCAAATAATGAGAGAATGAATATTACAATGAGGGTCTGGACCTGAACTTTGATTATGTCATTTACTTTTCTTAAATTAACTCCAGTCTGGGGCAAATTACTTAAAGAGTTTATCCCTATCTCAAACCTTAGTAGAGCACAATGGCTTCCCTGAACAAGCAAGTTAATTCAATCTCATCAAAAGATTGATTTTAAAATCAGAACTTTTAAAAAAAGGGCAACTTTATCTCCCCTAATCATTGGTTATTAATAATCATTTCTCTCAAAATGTAGAACTTCATTTCCCTCCTATTGTTTCATTTCTTTACATTCAGCACATCTTTTTTCTAGTTTCTAAAAATTCAACTCAATTCAAATTTCATTAAGTATTTTCTTAACAGCAAAATAGTGAGTTAGGCACAAAGCATTCAAAGAAAGAAAGAAAAGCTTCCTATTCCAGAAATTTATATTTTGAGTATCATCTTGGATCCTGACTCTGTTGCCTAATATGTTATTCCCCCTTAACAGTAATTCACCATATATAAATGTCATTTATGCCTTTATCCAAATCTTGATGAAAAATATTACACCCAACATAGCCTGCTGGTTCTGTGGTCATTGTTTTTCATCATAAGTGACCACTCCTTTATGGATGCAATTTAGAATTTTGCAAGAAAGTGAGATCAAGCTATTATTTGTAGTCAGTTTATAACCTTCATTCTATACTTTTGTTTTTTCTTTTTTTAAAGTAACTATAATATTCACTTTTCTTCAGTCCTTTGGTGCCTCTCTCCTTTTCCATGATTTTGTTAAGATTGCATTCACTGGCTCAGGAACTACATTTGGAAGACTTTCTCAGGACCCTAGAAATGTGATTTCTGAGTCTGCTTACTTGAGTCCATTGAAGGCAGATAGGTGAACCTTGCCTTCCCTTCACTGATCTTAGATTTTAGATCATACATAGCTAAACATTTTAAAAAGTTCTTTTCAATCCAAAAATCATTCTCCTTGGAAGAAGCAAAATAAGCGATTATATAATAGTTCTATCTTCTCATGCTCATCCATTATCATCATTCCCTCCCTTAGTTGGCCTATCCCCATTTTTTTTACTCCAAATAAAACTGAAAAGATCCATTTTGTTGACTAATCTACATATTAAAACAAAGTTCACCTCCTTGAAGCCACATTTTAGCTATTGTATACTCATCCAAACAAAACTGCAGTTCACTCATAAGGTTAATTAGCTCTTTGATTTTTTTTCCTTGTAGCCTATTAAATTTGTAGTACTAGAGATTCCAAATTTACTATGGAATCATAGATTTAGGGGAAGAAACCTAAGAGGCACAGAAGGGTCAAATTATTTGCCCAGGTTTTACAGCTCTTAAATATCTAAGGTGGGATTCTGAATCTTTGACCACATCTAGTACCCTATTCACCAAAGCCATCTTGAGGGCTGAGAAGTGAAGGAAGTTCTCTAGTTGCTGCAAATTCAGGAGAAGCTAGAGGCTGGGTTTGAGAGAAATATTATAGGACTTAAGAACTTATGTGAATGAATTGGACAAATTATAATCTAGTTAAATAACCAGTGGCTTGCCCTGTGACAAAGTTTTTATTTCTGCTTTCTAATCATGCTTCTGATCTTGACCTGGTACCTTTGGATTTTTTTTTTTTTTTTTTTTTTTTTTTACAAATTGAATGATTTAGTTCTTATTAAACATAAAAACATATTAATAATCAGTAAAACTGGAATAAACTTTCCTACTATCCTGTCCATTCTCTTTGTGGAAGATTTCTTTTTTTTTTTTTTTTTTTTTTAATAATTTTTTATTATATATATATATTTTTTATAATATCCCTTGTATTCATTTTTCCAAATTATCCCCCTCTTCCTCTATTCCCTCCACCCGATGACAGGCAATCCCATACATTTTACATGTGTTACAATATAGTCTAGATACAATACATGTGTGTGAATATCATTTTCTGGTTGCACAATAAACATTAGATTCCGAAGGTACATGCAACCTGGGCAGACAGATATTAGTGCTAACAGTTTACATTCACTTCCCAGTGTTTCTTCTCTGGGTGTAGCTACCTCTGTCCATCATTGATCAACTGGAAGTGAGTTGGATCTTCTTTATGTTGAAGATTTCTACTTCCATCAGAATACATCCTCATACAGTATTGTTGTTGAAGTGTGGTACCTTTGGATTTGACCTGGAAGTCTCTTTGGACATGATTATAACCAGAGGCTCATTTCATCTTGACAATTGGTATCCCCAACCACTGACCTTAGCACTACTATTTCCTGGTCCTATCAGTTTCAAAACTTGTCTCTTTAGTTACTAACCTCTGCTTGCTGCTTCTCTGACTTCCATTTTGCCCCACCATGGTGTCTCATTTTGAAACCTTTCTCTATATCCCTCCTATCCTGGGAAAGCCTCTTTCAGCACCACAGAATCTGAGCTGACAAGGGCCTTGTGTTCCCAACATTTGCCCCAGGATGAGCAATAGATAGGGGCTGGAAGGAATTTGAATCTGGCCAAATTTAGAAAAATATTGTCAATCATATCCTGGGGCTACAATTTCTTTCTTGGGTGCATCTTTTGTTAAGACCCTGACAAGTGTGGGAAGTGATGGTTAGATAGGTGAAATTGTTGTGGGTTGATAAATTATTCTAATCTATAAACTCAAGGCTTTTATATGCACTTAGCTTTTAGACTTTTTTTTATAGTTCTACACTGCCTTTCGTCCCCCCATCAGCATCACCTCTGACTTTTGCAGAGTTATGGAGAGAATCCCTTGTGGATTGCATGAGCTTCAGATAAATAAAGCAAATAGAAAAGTCCAAATTGCCTCCATTCTCTTTTCGAGCAACCCACATGAATACCCACCTACTGCTTTCTTTTTTGCTTCGAGCAGAGTTAATATACATCACATTCCAATCCACACAGCTTCAATTAAACAGTACAATCTCTCTGTTTGGGTCATTATGCAGAATTGACAGAAATTTCTCCTCCTGCTACAAGAAATTGCTAGTATTCCTTTGGGAGAGCCAAATAAAGGCCCCATATTAAGAAGAATGTTAAAAAAGAAAAAAAAAAGCCTGACAAATGAGAACAACAGATGTTGTTCAGACAGAAAATGTATAAAAGGAAGTGAATATAACCTCACTTGCAGTATTTTCAAACTCACCCTCTTGGCTGATTAGCTGATTAATATAACTCTTACATATCAACTCACATGTTTTTCCCATGACACCTGATATATTTTAGTTGGCCCATTTGGGTGCTTAGGACCTGTACCAACAGACCTAAGTCACACACAAAAAATACTTTTTAAAAAATAAAATTAAAATTTCTGTTTTGTTTTCTCAATAATTGCTACTATAGTCTCATGGCGAAAGCCATATTGGGAAGGGGGTGATGAAACATGTAGCCCCCTAAATTGAACCAGCAGATGAAATGAAACATTTTGTCCAATTTGTAGAATCATCAATATCACATATATAGAAATTAAACACAGCTTATTATTATGAGCTATTATTATAGTCATTTATAACTGATCCAGAATTACAAATAGGTTCCAAAAGGTGCAAAATAAAGAGAAAGTCAGAAGAAGGTTTTAAATCCAACACCTTCCAACTTTATGACTATGGGCAAGTCACTTAATTCTTTCAAATCTCACTTTCCACCACTGTAAGCCTTATGATACCTTCATCATAGGGTGTTTCACTATGTGTGTGTATGTATGTGTATATACACAGATAGATATAGAGTTGAGGATCAAATGTTATAATGTTGGTAGATTTAGTATAATGTTTGATAGCTTTGTTAGGGCTATATACATGCCATATATATGTACACACACACACATATATATATATGTCATATATACATACATATCATTCTGTAGTTCTTATGGGAAAGGCAACTTCTTTCAAGTAACAAAGTTCATAGGACTAATAGATCTTATAATCATAAGAATTGAAGTGGGAAGAGACCTTAAAGGTCATTGAGTTCAATGCCTTCATTTTACAGATAAGAAAACAGACTGAGGGAGATGGGCTGACTTAGCCCAGGTAACCTCTCTAGAAGTGTCAGAAATGGGATTTTTACTTATTTTGGCCTAATTCCACATCCACTCTACTATGCTCTACTATACCATTCATCTATAGTCTTACTTTTGTTTCCTTTTTTGTCTCCTTACTATTGTCTTCCTTTTCCCAAAGTCCATTTCTAAATTTTTGATGATTTTGAGATCTAGTTCATGTGCTTTTCTCCCCTCCCCCAATGTTTTTCTCATGCTCATCCTTTAAAATCTCCAACATTCATATGGACAAATCTTCATGCTTCTTGACTTTGTAATTCTTTGTCCTTCTTAACCCTGAAGAGATCCAAGTCATACATTCATGAACCATCTTCTCTTCTCCATAACTGAGATCTCTGACTCAGCTTTCCAAATACAACTTCCTGGCTCACTAGATTTTCCAGTCCTCACCTACCTATAAGACATTCACTGTGCTCTATACTGGTGCCTTCAGTTATTCAAGCCCTCCAATCCAGTTCATCAGCTTGTTTCTGGTTACACTAGAAGCCAGGATCAATTACCCAATGTCTTTACTCTGGGATCTTGGACTTCCTCACATTGCTTTCGCCAAACTCATTATCTCAATTCCCATCATATGTTTTCTCTATTGGTCCTTGGCTGTAGAGTGTTGCTGGAGACAACATGATTGTAGAGACCTGCTTGTTATATAGTTACATAGTATGTATAACTCTATTATGCATACTGTATAACTTGTCACATATTGTATATCCATATACATGCTGTATAACTATAACATACTGTAGGTATAATGCTCCTTAATCCTTTCCTCAAGTTTTCAAACTCCGGCCAACCCTGCTTTCTGTATATGTAGTTTTATATCTAAATACAAGACTTTACAATACAGATTTATCTTCCTGAGTTCAAATCTGGTCTCAGATTATCTATGCAACTCTGGGAAAGTCACAATTCTTTTTTGACTCATTTTCTTCATCTGTAAAATGATCTGGAGAAAGAAATGACATATTACCTCATTTTTTTTACCAAGAAAATTACAAATGGAGTCACAAAGAGTTAGATAGTCCTGAAAAATGACTGAACAACAAGAATTTACATTTTTCCCTAATGATTTTCATCTTATTCTGCTAAATCTAAAGACCTGGATCAGAGTTTTCCAAACTTTCTTGATGCCTTTATCCCTCAAATGGCAGAGAGGAGAATATATTAATAACAAAAAAGAGATGAGACAGAGACACAGAGAGAGAGCGTAAGAGAGGGAGATGAAGAGAGAGAAAGATATGAAGGGAAAGAGATGGAGAGAGAGAGAAAACTTGTTAGTTATTTTGATTTTATGTATCTTAGAGTAGAAGGGGTGGTGAGTTCAAAAAGTATGGGAGGAAGAAAGAAGAAAGGGTTTAGGAAGAAAAGAAAAGTGAGGAAGGAAGAAAGGAATGAATGATAGAAGAAAGGAAGGAAGGAAAGAAGAGAGAAAGGAAAGAAGGAAAAGAAAAAAGAAAGGAAGGAAGGAAAGAAAATAAAAGGAAGAAAGGATAGAAAAAGGAATGAAGAAATGGTCAGAGGAAGGAAGGAAGGAAGGAAGGAAGAAAAGAAGGAAATAGGAAACAAGAAAAGAAAGAAAAAAGAAAGAAAGGAAGGAAGGAAGGAAGAAGGAAATAGTTGTAGTGAGCACTTACTAAACAACAGGTACCATACTAAAACTGAAAATACAAATATAATCTTAAAGACAGATAATCTCTGACCACAAGGAGTGTATATTCTAATGGGGAAACACACCCAAAAAGAGCTAAAGAGGTAAAGAAGGTGGTAACCTGGTTAGATGACATGACTTGGAGATCTAGAAATTAGGAACAAATCAGAGAGGGAAGGGAACAAATATCTATTAGATGCCTACTGTGTGCTAGACACCCATGCTAAATGCATTGTAAATGTTATCTCATAACAATCCTATGAGGGAGATGCTATTATTATTATCCTCATTTTACAGATGAGAAAACTGAGGCAGATAGATGTTAAGTGACTTGCCTAAAGTCACACAGATAGTATTATCTAGAGCTGTATTTGAACTCAAGTCTTTCAGCACACCCATTTGGAGCTGGATCCATTATGCTACTTGGCTGGACTCTTCTGCAACAAAGAGGCTCCAGAAGGAAGTCACCAACAGAAAAAGAGGGCATAATTTGTATATGAGGATAACACTAATTATTTACAGAAGGGGCATCTAGGGAGTGCAGAGGATAGAATGTTAGATAACAGTCCGATCAATGTGAATTCAAATCCTGCCTCAAATACTAACTGTGTGACCATGTCCAGTCATCTGTGAAATGGGAAATGATAATAGTCCATTCCCCACAGGGTTGTTTTGAGTTTTAGATGGAATAACATATATAAAGTACTTTGCAAATCTTACAGTGTTATGGAATTTCTGGCTCTAATTATTAGTATTTGCAAAGTATTAAAAGATTCGGGGGAACACTTATGTGCTTTAAATAGATTTTCTATGGAGGATTATGGAAGGAAATGGACAAGAATTGTGTGGGGGTGAATAGGTATGGAATAGTTATGTTCTGTACAGTGAAGGGGATATTGTACTGCAGCCTTCCCGAATCCCTTGGGGGCATAAAGGTGCACTATCCTCACTCTTCCAGCAACGTGCTATGTTTATTCCCTCCTTTCTGTTTTCACTTCTGCTATTTCTCTGGAAGGTCTTCTCTGCTTCCTTTTCTCTCCAATCTTCACCCCCCCCCCCCACTGAACACCTCCCTATCCATTCTTTCCTGACCCGTTTCAGTCTCACTTCTTTTCTAATATTTTCTATAATTTAATTGCATTCATCTTTCCCTTCTTTGAACTCTTAAGGCATTTAATAAGCTGGTTTGAGGGCAGCAAGAGGATGAGGTGGATGAACACTGCGCCTGGAGTAGGAAGACCCGAGTTCAAACATGCCATCAGACATTTACTAGCTGTGTGACTCCAGACAAGTCACACCTTCAGTTGTAAAATGGGGATCAAAATAATAGCATCTCCCTTAAGGGTTGCTATGAGGCTCAAATGAAATAATTTTTGTAAAGTGTTTAATCTAGTAACTGGCACCTAATAGGGTGTTTAATAAATAGTCTTCCTCTTTTCTTTCCTTCTCTGAAACTCAAATTCAGGATGATCAGAGAAGGCCACAGAATACAACTGGTTTACCCAGAAACAGCCGAATAAGATTAGATCCCTCCCCTGGGAAACTGAGCAGAAGTTGTTAGAAGGAGGGTAGATGGCTTACATTGTGATGTTTATGTCTCCGTCTGGTCCCTGGCTTCGTACACTGACAGAGCTCATCTTGGTCATGCTGTTAAGCCCACTTTTTGTCCTCCTGGACCCTGGTGTGATGCAGGGGCTGTAAGAATATCTAATTGGCCTGGAGGGTCTTTCCACTCTGAGCCAGACATAGACATTGGAGGGGACTTAGAACATAACTCAGGGCTCAAAATGATCTCCTGAGAAGAGGCACGCTTCCTCTGCCATTTGACCCCCAGGCAGTCATTGAATTTATTTTCCGAGACATTTGTATCTAAGGTGACATAAAGTACTTTATAGAGTTGAGATAGCAGAGGGACTGGGAACACTAATGGAGCAGCTGTTAAGCATTAAGTACTAATGTGCTGGACACAAGAACAGAAGAAATGTGCATTGTAGGAGTTAGATGTAGAAAGGGTCTTTAGATTTCTTTTTTTCAATTTATTTCTTTCTTCCTTTCTTTTTTTTTTTTTTTTCTTTTGCCATCCACTTCTGGAGATGAAGGCAAAGGTAGGATTGTTCCCCAAAGTATATTATCCCTTCCTCTGTCCCGGCTTGTTTTAATTGTCATTAAGGAGGAAGCTTACACTATTACACTTGGGAAAAATATTCCATGGCATGCTAGGAAAACTATGAAGTTTACCCTAGGCCTACATTTTCTTTTTATTAAATTTCATCCTCTTACTTCATCATTCCAGACATCATGCTAAACATGACTTTCTCCCTCTTTGGTGTTTCAGCTCTCAGGCATTTATAGACTATTATCATGGCTCCCTAGCCAACTGGGATGCTGTGTAGCCAGGAAATTCATATTTAATTCCTTTTTCCCCCTTTAAACACTCTTTCCTCTTAGTTCTGTACTTATTGCTGCTTGTCTCTCTAGACAGTCTGCTTGTGTCAATTTTGGTTTTAGGCTTTGTTCCACAGGGACTAAGAGATTTCCTTATATGATTTCTTCTTTCCCTTTCTTCAATGTGGAAATGACTATTAAGGGACCTAGAGCAAAGTTGTACTAAGTGTGGAGTTAATCAGGATATTCACCTTGGGCCTTCTAACTTGGGGTAGTCTTGTGGTCATCTTGGCTCATGGATTGCCATAAAGAGAACCTCACCCAGCATTAAGATGGTCTCTACTATGTCTACCTCCTCTCCCATCTTCTCCTCCTATATCCCTATGGTCTAAGAAAGGTATGGTTGCCAGTTCTTTGACCTCAGACTTTAAAATTCCAGGGGGTCAGTCTTAAGGAACTAACAACAGTGAGCATTGGCAGTTGGGGTTTGCTTTTGGAGACCTTTCCTGGTCCTGGAAGTTTCTGGTGCCTTCCCCTTTGAGATTACCTCCCATGAATTCTGTTTATCTTGCATGTATTTAGTTACCTACATGTGATATTCCTCATTAGAATGAAAACTGCTTGAGGGGAGGGAATATTTTGCCTTTTGTTTTGAATCCCCAGCGCTTTGAAACATAGAAAATTTGTAATAATTGCTTGTTGATTGACATTTATCATCACCACTAGAAAAGAGAGAATAAGGTAAAGGGAAGCTTTCAGATGAGAACTTTCAGAATAAGGTCATTGGAGAGGAATGCATATGATGGGAAGTTTGCCACAAAGACATGTTCAGTCTCGTTATTAACAGCCCCCGAGTTCTCCACACTGACATGTTAGTTGATGGTATTTTGCTTTTCTCTATGGACTACCCAGTGTCTGAACTGTATGAAAGACTCAAGCATTTTTAATCTAGACCCATAAGGGATTTCATTCAGGATAGGTCCTTATGAATATTTATATTGAAATATTTAGCCTCAGGGTGTGAAATATTAATCTCTTACCTGAGTTTTACATCTAATTTTTTTTCAATGTCACAGAGAAAAATTAAATGTTACTTGCCACCAGGGGCATCATTAGGATGAAATCTTTGCATTTGTGCTTGGAAAACTGAAATAATATTTTCAGTTTCCTGGCTATCTCTCAACAAGGAGCTGATTTTGTTTTATGAATTGATATTGTTGTCTGATTGTCTGCATAGATAGGAATATTTGATCCAAGAGGTAAATAGCATTAAAGGTCAAATTCTAATGAGCATGGGATAGAAATATTCTTTCTCAGGGTGGGGATTTTATTTTAATGGGTAAATTTCTGGAAACTTTAATCCTAATTTTCAGAAGCTCCAGAGAAGAAGGATTGCATATAACTCTCCTGGAATCTGTGATTTCATTGTCATGGATACAGTCTCCTTTTGTATAAATTGCAATCCCTCTACAATATAATACATAGTCAGTTAAGAAACCTTTACTATGCTTAATGCAGGGGATACAAAAATAATCAAAAGATAACCCCTACCCTCACAGAATTCATGATCAAATGGGAGAGATAGCAAGTAAACAAATGTGCAATCAAGATGTATTAAATATAAGTAGGAAATAATTAGCAGGAAAAAGGCACTAGAATTAAGATGAGTTAGGAAAAGCCCCAGTGTTCATATTTTTTCTGCAGCTAAAAACATCATTCTTCTGTGGTTAAGTTGGTGATGAGTTTCTCTAATATGTTAGTCCCCAGATAACTGGTCTGTATCCCATACTTGAGTCTGTACTCAAAGCTTTCCTAGTTTAATAAAATCTGTCAATGCTCATGGTTCACTGATTCAGATTTTGAGAATTAAGGGTCACATCTACAATGCAATTCAATTAAATTCTACAAAACTTATTTAATGCTTCCTATGTGAAAGGAGTGGTGCTAGGGAGTAAGGATACAAAGAGAAAAAATGACAAACCCTGACCTCAAAAAAATAAAATGGGAGGTTATGGCATTTATACATATAATTATAATATGAGATAGGGAGTGAGGAGATAAAAGAAATTTAAACAAGTACTCTGGGAAAATTTGAAGAGGAGGAGGAGGACACCTTTAGTTGGAGGATTTTTATTCTTTAAAATCTTTTAGTTTTTGCATCAGATCATTTCCAAATTAATACCCTCCAAACTCCTTTGTTTAAGTGACAGCTATTGAAAAAAAGGTCAGCAACACATAGCTTCTCCTTATTGGGAATCTTTATATGCCTTTATAAGTCCTCATAAAGTTGTCCTTGAGTGAAGCTCTCTATTGCGCTCTGAAGGTTGAAGCCCTGTAGAATTCTGGACTTTTGTCCAGAATTGTCTTTTGTCAGTGTGTCTAGTTCATTTTTTATGGGCAGCTCTTAATGTTGTTGCTGCTGTCAGTCATTTCTGCTCTAGGGACATGGTTCCCAGCTTCAATAGAGCTACTACTTACACTTGTGGGAATTTCCTATTGTCCAAGCTTTTATAAAACCATCAATCAAAAACTAGAACCATTCCCAAAAAGATTAGGGGTGAAACAAGGTTGCCCACTATCACCATTACTATTCAGTATTGAGTTAGAAATGTTAACTTTAGCATTAAGAGAAAAAATTAAAGAAATTGGAATAGGTAATGAGGAAACAAAATTCTCACTCTTTGCAGATGACATGATGGTACACTTAGAGAATCTTAGATAATCAATTAAAAACTACTAGAAATAATGAACAACTTTAGCAAAGTTGCAGGATACAAAATAAATCCACATAAAACACCAACATTTCCAAATGTTACCACTGACATCCAGCAGCAAGAGATACAAAAAGAACTTCCTCTTAAAATAATTGTAGGTAATACAAAATATTTGGGAGTCTACCTGCCAAGATGAAGTCAGGAACTAAATGAACACAATTACAAAACACTTTTCACACAAATAAAGTCAGATCTAAACAATTGGAAAAATTTCAAGTGCTCATGGTATTCTTACAGAACAATAGTATTCCATAACATTCATATGCCATACCTTATTCAGCCACTCTTCAACTGATGGGCATCCAGTAAAGGAGACTTGAAAATGATCAGCTGGATAATTTCAGAAAAACCTGGAGAGACTTAAATGAACTGATGCTAAGTGAAATGAGTAGGACCAAAAGAACATTGTATACAATAACAGCAGGATTATGCAATGATCAATTCTGATGAACATAGTTCTTTTCAACAATATGATTCAGGCAAATTCCAATAATTTGTAATGGAGAGACCCATCTGCGTCCAGAGAGAGGACTGTGGGGACTGAATGTGAATCACAACATAGTATTTTCACCTTTTTTTGTTCTTTGCCTGCTTTTTGTTTTCTTTCTCATTTTTCCCTCTTTTTAATCTGATTGTTTTTGTACATCATGGTTATTGTGGAAATATGTATAGAAGAATTACATATGTTTAAATGGACTGGATTACTTGCTGCCTAGGAGAGGGAATGAAGGAGAGCGGGAGAAAAAATTTGGAACACAAAATGAATGTTGAAAACTATGCATATATTTTGAAAATAAAAAGCTACTCTCCCCCCAGAAAAACCCACCATCAATCAGTCAGCAAATATTTATTAAGCACCTACTATGTGCTGGGCATTGTGTTGAGATACAAGGAAAGGCAATATATAAACAAACAAACAAACCCATGCCCTCATACTGACTAAAAGGGAAAACAATATGCAAATAATTTAGAACAGATAAAATGTGCAAGATAAGTTGGGGATGGTCTCAGCAGGAAGGAACTAAGATTTAAGATTCTTACAGAAGATGGGACTTTTGTTGAGATTTTAAGAAAGCTAGGAGATAGAGATGAGGATTTTAAGAGATGAGGAAGAGCCTTTCATACATTGGAGACAGCCAGTGAAAATGTCCAGGTTAGGAGATGGCATGTTTGTGTGTGTGTGTCTGTGTGTATACTAGAAACTCAGCCAATGTCCCTGCATTGCAGAAGATGTGGAAGGGAATAAGGTACAAGAAGACTAAAGAGGTAGAAAGGGACCAGATTATAAAAGATTTCAAAAGCCAAACATTTTATATTTGATCCTGCAGGTCATAGGGAGTCCCTGGCATTTATTGACATGATCAACCTTGTGTTTTGAGAAGATGAATTTGACATTGAGTGGTGAATGGAGTGGAGTGGAGAGAGACTTGAGGTAGTTAGACTTAAAAGAAAGCTATTGCGCTAGATCATGTGTGAAGCTACAAAGGGTTTGCCAGTTTATGGCAGTGCTGGGAGGAGAGAAGAAGAGTATTTGAGAGATGTGAAGCTATAAATAACAAGCCTTGACACCTGCTTGGATATAGGTGAAGGGCTGTAGTTGAAAAATTGTAAGGAGTGAAAGCTAACATTGAAGTTATGAACTTAAGTGATTTGGAGAATGGTGGTACCTGTATCACCTGCTTAATGGTGGGGCAGGAGAGAAGAGCAGGAAGATAAGAGTTCTCTTTCCTTTCATCGTTAATTCACTTATATGAGTCTTTAACTGATGGACGTGACTATTGCTTGCTTAATTGGTTTGAAAGTAGCTTGAAGTTTTTATACACAGCCCCACAGGGGCATGATTAGTTCTCTTCAACCAATCACATGACAGTTTCTCTGTGACATCATTTGATTGCACCCAATGACTCAAAATCCAAATAATCTTTTCATATTGATTATATCTAGTCTTCTTTTGCTTCATTCAGTCCAAATGTATGGATCTTCATTAATTAAGGTAAGGATGGATTGTACTTTAAGTTTCTTCTCTATCCCTTCAGTTAAACATTTGATGTTCCAAGAAAATCACCTGCAGTGCTTTTGTTAAATTCCATAGTTCCAAATTTAGGGTAGGTATTTAGTGACTAAGAAAGCTCCTTTTTCCTTTTCTAGTGCCTTTCTTAGTGGAAAGAGTCTCTGGAAAAATTTAATAACAACTAATATTTATGTAGCACTCTAAAGTTTGAAAATTGACTTACACATGCTATCCCAGTTGATCCTCACAACAACCCTCTGATTTACATGCTATTTTATGGGGCAATTTAGTTTGTTAACAAATTTTTATTTTATGTGCCACATTTCATAAATGAATCCAGAAGTTAACATTCTTCCAAACTTCTAAATACATGGCGATTCAACTTAACTCACATAGTTTTGTTTTTTAAATTCAATTTTATTTTTCTGTCTAAATTCTTTCTCATTTCATTTCCCTTTGTTTAACTGAGAAAGAACACAAGCTCTTACAAACATGTATAATCAAGTAAAACAAAAAAATTCTTATGTTGTTCACATTTCAAACAAAACAAACCCCAGCCTGCACTATAATTTTACAAATTTTAAAAGGTTGTCACCTTGATGCTTACAAAGGCCATTTTTTATCCCCAAACAAAAAGGAAATAAGAAAGGACAAGAAAGGCAAGCTTTTCTTATCAGAAGATGTGAGGATTATTACGAGGTGCTAAGTCAGTTGTCTGGTACATAGTTCACACCTTTAAAGGAATTTCCACCTTTAAGGAATTTCCACCTTTAAAGGAGCTTCCACCTTTAAGGAATTTCCACCTTTAAAGGAGTTTCCACCTTTAAGGAATTTCCACCTTTAAAGGAGTTTCCACCTTTAAAGGAGTTTCCACCTTTGCTCTTTGGTTCTGTAAGGAGTTCCCCACAAGCCCAATCTCTGGGTGGATATAAGGAGCCAACTTGGAGTCTGGAAGGAGTATGGAGTTAGTCAAGGGGAGAACTTTGGGGAAGCTCCAGGAGATTCAGAGCTAGGATTCAGTGGATTCCCAAGTCTAAAGGAAAAGCCTGTTCATGGACTTCCAGGAGATTCACACCTAGGACTGATTTCTGGGAAACCCACAATCCCACACTTGGAGGTGGAGTCTGATTCATTCCCAGGGCTCCCTTTGAGCTGTCTGGAGGCTTTGGATTCAGAGGGAGCTAGAGACTGAAGCTGGCTGGTGACATTCGGACAGGAAAAGATTCAAGACTGTGAAGGACACATATCGGATCTGGACTTTAACTCCTGGCTGGATTTGGGATTGTTGAACAGGAACTGAAAGGAAGGCCGCCTCCAGAAGCTCCTCCAAGAGACGGATTGCAATTTAGACAGTACAGAACTTTACATTTTGGCGCCAACGGGCCGATTGGGCTGTAGGACTAAGGCTTCCATGGCTCTGCCGCCTTTCCCCGGCCACTTCCCCCCACTCTGCCCGGTCCCGCCACCAGCTCCTCCTCCCCCTCCCGCTCCCGCTCCCTTCAGATATCTTCCTTTTGGGCCGCCCCTCCCTCCCCAAGCCGTTCCGCCCCCACCACTACCTCCGCGGCTGGGCCCCTTCTTGGGGACCCCAGGCCCTAATGCAGGCCCCTTCCTGCCACCCCCAATCCCGCCGCCCCCGATCCCGCCACCGCCTCCTCCACCCCAGTGTAGGCCTTTAACGGGGCTCGAGGGTGGGGAACGGCTCCCGCCACCCTCCCCCACACTTCTGCGGGCCCAGCGTTGGCCGGAGGCCCCACCGCCCGAGGAGCTCGGGGGCACGGCCCTGCAGTGCCAACGGGACCTCCAATGGCTGGAGGCCGTCTTCGCTGCCCCACGGCGTGCAAACGGCCCGCCGGCTTCTGGGGCAGCGGCCGCGGCCACTCCGCCGGGCCCCAGCCTCGGAGAGCTCCGGGGTCGGCTGCGCGGAGCCCTGCGTTTGGTGAGCCGGCTGCGCGGCCTGTGCCGGGCCCTGCGAGAAGCCGAGGCCGACGGCGAGGCCTGGGGACGGCTACACCAACTGGCGGCCCCGCTGCGGGAGCAGCTGCGCGGGGCCCTGGAGCTCCTGAAGCAGCCCGCCTACGTGGGCGCGGCGCGGAGGAAGCTGGAGCGCGTGGGGCGGCGGCGTCAGCGGCTTCGGGTGAGGGCCCGCGAGCGCCAGGCCGAGCGCGAAGCGGCCCAGGCCCGGGCGGACCAGCGCGAGGAGGAGATCGACCGCTGGAGGAGCAAGTATGTGCAGGAGGCGGAGGAGAAGGTCCGGGAACGAGAACTCAGAGCTGCTGCCGATGGTGTTTTATCAGAAGTGAGGAAAAAGCAAGCAGATACCAAAAGAATGGCAGATGTTCTTCGAGGCTTAGAGAAACTGAGGAAACTGAGAAAAGAGGCCGCAGCTAGGAAAGGAGTTTGTCCTCCTGCCTCATCAGATGAAGCTTTTGAACATCACGTAGAGAGACTGAGAAAATTAATCCAAAAACGCACAGAACTGTATGAAGCTGAAGAAAGGGCCCTGCGAGTTATGGTGGAAGGAGAACAAGAGGAAGAAAGAAGAAGAGAATTAGAAAGGAAACAGAAAAAAGAAAAGGAGAAGATCTTACATCAAAAAAAAGAAATGAATTCCAAATTATTTGGGGATCCAGATGAGTTTCCACTTAGTCATCTCCTACAGCCCTTTAGACAGTATTATCTCCAAGCGGAACATTCCTTACCAGCTCTCATCCAGATCAGGCGCGAATGGGATCAGTATTTGGTACCCGCCGATCATCCTGAAGCAACTTCGGTCCCTCAAGGATGGGTCATTCCTACTCTCCCCAGCAGTGACAGCTGGGCAGCCGCACTCAGACTAAATCAGTGAAGAAGATCTCGGGAACACTGTGGCTCTCTTCAGACTAGTCAGGACAGAACCTCCGCTCTCTTTGGCAGCACTGAGTGAAAGTTGTATTTGTGTGATGCAGATTCTTGTGCTATTATAGGAACCTTTTGAATCAGTAAGTTAATACTGTATAGAATGTCTTTTGTTGTTGCACTTTTAAACTTAATTTGCCCTTATTTTGAGGGGGTTGGTCAAATGTAACGTCTCATTATGCAATATGTGTACAAACAAAAAATCCAGATATGCTCTGTTGGGCGTTCCTGAACGACCAGGGGGAAAAAACAGCTGATCTTTCCTGAATGGAGGGCCCCTAAAGCACCCAATGCATATGGGGGAAGTAGAGACCTGAAATTGAATGGAAGTCATTCCTCCATCCTTATGTGATCACTTATATTTTCCTGGTTGGAAATTCTTTCATGATTGACATTAGCATATAGGGCAAACAAACTGGAAGTTTGCATAAAACATTTCTACAAATGCTCTTTCTATATAGGGCACACAAAAATGTCCTCAGGAATCCCTTTCACGCAAAAGACAATCTACTTGAAGCTTAGATAGATATTTTGCTCTGACTCTATCAGAGGACATTCAGAATTTTTACAAAGTATCTCTATCAAGGAAAAAGTGAAGGCAAATAGAGTTTCTAACAACCAAAATAAAATTACTATCTAGGAAATATACATATATATATATATATGTATATATATATATACATATATATATATATATGTATATATCAAGAGATCAAGGAGGAAGATAGAAGTAGAGATAAGGAACACATGCTCCACAAACATGGGTGTATGATTTCAATAGAGGCAGTGAATTAACAGAAAAAAATGTGAAAGGAGAAAAATAGGAGATATTATGCAACCCCTTTCTCTCAAACTCTAGTGCTTCTTTATGGGTATGTGTAATTTTTTTTTTTTTTTTTTTTTTGGTGGTGGTGATGGATTGTGTGGTTTAAAAATTAAGGAATAGTGTTTTGATTTAGAAGGAATGAGACATTAGAAGTACAGAAAGAGAAAAATTGAAGGGAATTTTTTTTTTAGTTATACAAATTTCTTCCCTCTTTCATCTATAGAATAAATAGCTTAAAGTCAAATAGAGTATTTCCTAGAGATAGTGATTACATGGTCAGGGACTAGAGAAGTTTTATATTGTTGTAGTGAATTTGTTGTAACTCCTTGGTTGTACTATCTCCAGGAATAGTAATTCTTTTATTATACTCTTTTATTGTAATACTATTTTATTTAAAGAAACACAGAGCTAGAAGAGACCTTTTATTGTTGTTGAGTCATTTCAGTTATGTACAACTTTTTGTGACTCCATATGGGACTTGGCAGAGATATTACAGCAGTTTTTCATTTCCTCATTTCATTTTCTTTTCTACCTCATTTTACAGATGAAGACATTCCCACACACAGCAAGCCACATAGCTAGTAACTTTCTGAGACTAGATTTGAACAAAAAAAGATGAATATTCCTGGCTTCAAGCTTGATACTCGGTTCACTGTGCCACCTTGCTGCCATTTTTCTCGTAACTCTCACCTGTGGCCCCAAGAAACTGTACTGTGCATAGAAGCCAGATCCCAGTAAAACCATCTTGGCAGAAAGGCTAAACAAAACAAATTTGAGACTAACTAATATATTCCAACCCCTTACTGAGTTAAGGGGGTGTCTACCTTAAGCATGTGAAGACTTTCTCTGGTGGAATGGATAGATGAGAACAATTTGTTCCAATGATCATGAAGATGACAGAAGCAGGGGCTGTGGAACTTGGTTAGACATTGATGACACCAGTCACCCATTGCATTGCAGACTATTGTCAGTCATCCTTTTTCCCATAACTGGAGGAAAGAGTGAAGTTGATGACTTTGTGTAACTTTACTTAAATCCAATTCATGTGCAAGACAAGATATCACTCCATCATTGCAGTGGTCCTCAAGGAACTACATTTTATCTGTGCATTGTTATCCAAATTTATGTCTTCAAAATTGAGTCCTTGGGGACTTTCAACAAGAAGTGAATGATAATGCTTTTAAATAGTCAAACATGTATTAAATGGAATTGGAATTCAGGTCTTCTTGACTTTACATCCAGCATCCTATCCACTATTCCACTTTGCTTTCTTCAATACCAAAAAGGCAGAAAAGAAACTAAATCTTCAAAAGGGAAATCTTATAGAAAAATCAACAGAGAAACTAAAGAAATATTCTCTTAAAGAAGTATTATTAAATCTTATGAAAAGATATATAAAAGAGGTATATATAAAATTAATTCTTTGGGATAAAACATGTACCCACAAGAAGAAATGATTTATATTGCAATAGCAACAACCAAAGCCCCAGAAATAAAAATGGGATTTACAGAGTAGTTGAGAAACTTAAAAGAATTAAAGGAACATAAAAAGATGAGAATTTAGATTTTTAAAAGAAGAGTTTGGAATAAAACAAAAGAATAGGTGCTTTAGAACAGAATAGAGAGCTTTAATATGAGAGAAGACACTTTGAAGAAGCAGATTATAGACATGGATCTTAAATATACAGAAATATATATAAGAAAAATAAACAGATTGAAAGTAAGGCTGAGATATGCATAAACAAAAGTATCTCACTATGAAAACTAAGCTTACTCTTAAAAGTGTGATAAATTAAAATGGATAGTTCATATTTTAGCAAAGAATGTAACAAATATTGGAAAAATTGGGAGAAAGGTACATTAGTAAAATCTACAGGCATCCATGAAAGAGAAACTGTTTACTTTCCCCTGATACATAGTTGTCGAACTCCAAAAGTAAGTGCCAACTAAAGAGTTTTATAAACATCTAGGAGGAAGCAATTTATATAACAAGAAGTATCAGTTTGTACTCTATAGGATTTTTCATTTATTATTATTATTATTATTATTATTATTTTGAGGCTGGGGTTAAGTGACTTGTCCAGGGTCACGCAGCTAGGAAGTATTAAGTGTCTGAGACCTGATTTGAACTCGGGTCCTCCTGAATTCAAGGATGGTGTCCTATCCACTGCACCACTTAGCTGCCCCTGGATTTTTAATTACTTATAAAAAAAATTATATACTAACAGAAAAAAGGAAAATGATTGCACCATGAAATAATATGTCCTGAAAAGCTGAACGATCTTTAAACATAAAAATGTGGAGCTTAAACAGGAATCTTCAGCTATTCCTTCACAGAACATCAGAGAACAAGTATAGCTTTTAAAATATAAATACAGGAAACAAAGGAAACTGAATAAAATCAACCAAGTCAACATAGATTGAAAAAACAGATTACATGCTACAAGGAACAAATAAAAATATTGCCTTTAGAAGTTCCATCTTCACTGAGCATAATTGTGAGCAGAGACAATTCCCTAGTTCATGAAAAGTCATCAGACAGAAGCATCTTAAAAGGAGGAAAGGAGAGAGAAGAAAGAATAAGTGATTGCTATTTCTTTAATAAAGGTACCTCAAGTAAAAATCAAGTAAAAGAGATAGGGAAAGAGAGGGTTTTTACAATCTATACTTATCTCTGGTGTGAATAAGAGAAACGTAAAAAAATGTCAGTTAAAAAAATATCATGATACCTGGTTTGGCAGGTATGGGAGAGATCTATGGTCAAAGATGGGGACTGGAATCTATATGCTTCAAGCAAAAAGGCTGCAGGTCCCAGGATTTTTTTTTTTTTAAAGAAAATATCAGTATCTCATCTGGGTAAGGAATTAGAAGGAATAGGAAATCTATATATAAGAGAAGACTCTAGGATCAGAATGTTCTAAGCAAAACAAATTGTAGGTACTACTGCTTTTTTTTTTTTTTTTTTTTTTCCTGAGGCTGGGGTTAAGTGACTTGCCCAGGGTCACACAGCTAGGAAGTGTGTAGTGTCTGAGACCAGATTTGAACTCAGGTCCTCCTAAATTCAGGGCTGGTGCTCTATCCAATGTGCCACCTAGCTGCCCCTACTACTGCTTTTTTATCTTTTAAAATGTAATATAATATAGGGAGAAAACAAACTGATTCCTTTTAACTTGAATGTTATTGGGAGATTTCATCTATAAAAAAGAAGAGGATTGCAGAATGGGTTAGAAAAGAGTTGTAGTGATTTATTACATTTAAGAAATATACCTGAAACTTGATGCCATCCACATCAAAGCTGAATCTAAGACATTCAGGTGCCATAATAAAGATTTTAGATAAGGAAAGAGGAGAAATAGATCCAAACAAGAGAAATAGATAAGAATCTTTATTATCCTTAGAATTAACATAAGTAAAAAATTAATTTTGGACTGAGCCAGTGATTTCTTTTGAAAAAGTCATATATATTTTATTTTTAATATTATTTTCTTTCTTCCACTTACTGGTATTTTTTTTCCCAATTATATGTAAAGATAGTTTTCAGCATTTACTTTTGTAAGATTTTGAGTTCCAATTTTCCCCTCTCCTTCCTTCCTCTCCTCCTCCCCAAGACAGAAAGCAATCTGATATGGGTTATATAAGTGTAATCATATTAATCATATTTCTATATTAGTCATGTTGTGAAACAAGTACTGGAACAAAAGAAAAAAAAAACTACTAGAAAGAAAAACCAGCAACAAAAAAGTGAAAATTCAACAATGCAGTGAGTTTCCAGTAAAAATAACAACAACAATAACAAAAAAACCCAAGCAAATCCTTTAATAGTGCAGGTCACTGAATGAATTACTATGTACTTCATTGTCTTTGAAAATTGCTGGGAGACTTGGATTTGTGACTAGAGCAAGGTCATACAGCCAATATGTGTGAGAAGAAGGAGCTAGAGTTTTGTTTTTGTTTTTGTTTTTGATTGTGGCCAGTTTTTTATTTACTATACTATACAATCAAACTGGATAATCCCAATGTGTAGCAAAGGAAGAAAGGAAGGAAACATTTATGAGTATCTATGTTTACAGACACTGTGAAGAGCTTCCCCTCCCCCAATATTATCTTATTTGATCCTCTCAAGAAATCTTGCAGATAGATACTATTATTATCCCAATTTTATGGTTGAAGGAACTGAGGCAGATAGAGATTAAGAGATTTCCCCAGTGTCATGTAACTATTAAGTGTTCAAGTACAGATTTGAACTCAAGATCCAGAATGCTCTGCCTAGTTATCTACTTTTTCATTCATAGCTTAAAGGACTTGGCAAGACAGCTAGATGGGTTAATGGAAAAAGAAATGTGCCTGAAATTATTATTATTATTTTTAAATTTTTTTTCCTTTTTTAAAATTAATTTCTATAATTATAACATTTTCTTTGGCAGTACATATGCATAGGTAACTTTTTTTTTTTTTTTTTTTTTTACAACATTATCCCTTGTACTCCCTTCTGTTCTGAGTTTTTCCCCTCCTTCCTTCCACCTCCTCCCCTGGATGGCGGGCATTCCCATACATATTAAATATCTTATAGTATATCTTAAATACAATATATATGTGCAGAACAGAATTTTTTTTTGTCATTGTTGCTGCAAAGGAAGGATGTATTCACAAGGTAAAAATAATCTGGGAAGAGAAACAAAACAAAACAAAACAAAACAAAACAAAAACAATGGTCACAGTTTACACTCATTTCCCAGAGTTCCTTTTCTGGATGTAGCTGATTCTGTCCATCATTGATCAATTGGAATTGGATTAGCTTTTCTCTATGTTGAAGATATCCACTTCCATCAGAATACATCCTCATACAGTATCATTGTTGAAGTGTATAATGATTCCCTAGTTCATTTCACTCAGCATCAATTGATGTAAGTCTCTCCAAGCCTCTCTGTATTCCTCCTGTTGGTCATTTCTTACAGAACAATAATATTCCATAACATTCATACACCATAATTTACCCAACCATTCTCCAATTGATGGACATCCATTCATTTTCCAGCTTCTAGCCACTATGAAAAGGGCTGCCACATACATTTTGGCACATACAGGTCCTTTTCCCTTCTTTAGTATTTCCTTGGGATGTGCCTGAAATTAAAAAAAAATCTCAATTCAAATCTGGCTTTGGATACTAATTGTGTGACCCTGGACAAACAACATCTGTTTGACTCAGTTTCCTCATTTGTAAAATGGGAATAGAACGTACCTCTCAGGGTTGTTGTGAGAATCAAATAAGATAATAATTGTTTAGTGCCTGGCATAGTAAGCACTATATTGTTATTTGGTCATTTCAGCTGTGTCCAATTCTTCATGACCCCTTTGTACTTTTGGCAATGATAATGGAGCTGTTTGCCTTTTCTTTCTCAAGCTCATTTTACAGAGGAGTAACTAAGGCAAACAGGGTTAAGTGACTTGTCCAGGATCACTCAGCCATATTTGAACTCACAAAGATAAGTTTTCTTGACTCTAGGATCAGCAATCTATCCACTGTAATATCCAGCTGCCCTTCCACCCTCAACCCCAGAGCTTCTTACTCATCACAAAGATTTGTCAGGCCAGAATGGAGCCACTATAGTGACTGTCATTTCCAGGTTCAACTGCATCAACCCTCTAGCCAAAGCTTTATTCCAAAGTTTGAGACAAAAGAGATCCTGAGTCAGCTTGAGGCCTGAGGCATTGAAATTATTCACTTCATTCCTGCTAGCTTTCCTGTTCAAGTTTCTTTCCAATTTTCTGGAGTGATTTGAAGTACTAAATGCTAATATTCTTCTCATCCCAGCCCAGAACATAGCTACTCTCCCATTATGTGACACCCCGGGTGGTCTCCTATCCCAATTGAGGATACTGTTTTGCAATTTTTCATTGAGGACATACTATTGATTCTCTCCTTTATTTAAATTAATAATGAAATGTACTTATTGTGTGGCAGGTAACCTGTGAAGACACATATGGGATTTTTAGAAATGAAGCTACTATTTCCCACAAAAATGAAGGCCAATAAATAATTGGAGTAATATTTAATGCTTATATCTGGACTGTTTCAGTAGATCAAAAAGGATGACACTACCCAAATTGCTAATGCTATAGCAATCATTACCAAATAGATACTTTATAAAAATAGGCAAAATAATGATAAAATTTTTTTGAAAGAATAAATGTTCTGAAGTATCAAGGGAAAAAAATTTAAAAGTAGGAATGTAGAAGGCTTAGACTAATCACATCAAAGTATTCCTCTGATTCTTTACAAAAATGATAATTTTTCAGAATGACTTGTTATTGAATAAAAAATGAGGGAAAAAACAAATGTTGATAGTATAAAATATTTGGGAATCCATCTACCAAAGAAAAGTCAGGAATTATATGAGAAAAATTACAAAACACTTGCCACAAAAATAAAATCAGATTTAAATAATTGGAAAGACATTCAGTGCTCTTGGATAGGCCGAGCGAATATAATAAAGATGACAATACTCCCCAAACTAATCTATTTATTTAGTGCTATACCAATCAGACTCCCAAGAAACTATTTTAATGACCTAGAAAAAATAACAACAAAATTCATATGGAAGAATAAAAGGTCAAGAATTGCAAGGGAACTAATGAAAAAAAACTCAGAGGAAGGTGGTCTAAGTGTACCTGATCTAAAGCTATATTATATAGCAGCAGTCACCAAAACCATTTGGTATTGGCTAAGAAATAGACCGGTAGATCAGTGGAACAGATTAGATACAAAGGACAAAAAAGGGTACATCTATAGCAATCTAATCTTTGACAAACCCAAAGATTCCAACATTAGGGATAAAAATTCATTATTCGGAAAAAACTGTTGGGAAAACTGGAAATTAGTATGGCAGAAATTAGATATGGATCCACACTTAACACCATATACCAAGATAAGATCAAAATGGGTCCATGATTTAGGCATAAAGAGGGAGATAATAAATAGATTAGAGGAACAGAGGATAATCTACCTCTCAGACTTGTGGAGGAGGAAGGAATTTATGACCAGAGGAGAACTAGAGATCATTATTGATCACAAAATAGAAGATTTTGATTACATCAAACTAAAAAGTTTCTGTACAAATAATACTAATGCAAACAAGATTAGAAGGGAAGTAACAAATTGGGAAAATATTTTTAAAAACAAAGGTTCTGACAAAGGTCTCATTTCCAAAATATATAGAGAACTGACCATAATTTATAAGAAACCAAACCATTCTCCAATTGATAAATGGTCAAAGGATATGAACAGACAATTCTCAGAGGAAGAAATTGAAACTATATCCACTCACATGAAAGAGTGTTCCAAATCACTACTGATCAGAGAAATGCAAATTAAGACCACTCTGAGATACCACTACACACCTGTCAGATTGGCTAAGATGACAGGAACAAATAATGACAAATGTTGGAGGGGATGTGGGGAAATTGGGACACTAATACATTGCTGGTGGAGTTGTGAAAGAATCCAGCCATTCTGGAGAGCAATCTGGAATTATGCCCAAAAAGTTATCAAACTGTGCATACCCTTTGACCCAGCAGCGCTACTACTGGGATTATATCCCAAAGAAATACTAAAGAGCGGAAAGAGACATATATGTGCCAAAATGTTTGTGGCAGCTCTTTTTGTTGTAGCTAGAAACTGGAAGATGAATGGATGTCCATCAGTTGGAGAATGGTTGGGTAAATTGTGGTATATGAAAGTTATGGAATATTATTGCTCAGTAAGAAATGACCAGCAGGAGGAATACAGAGAGGGTTGGAGAGACTTAAATCAACTGATGCTGAGTGAAATGAGCAGAACCAGAAGATCACTGTATACTTCAACAACGATACTGTATGAGGATGTATTCTGATGGAAGTGGAAATCTTCAACATAAAGAAGATCCAACTCACTTCCAGTTGATCAATGATGGACAGAGGTAGATACACCCAGAGAAGAAACACTGGGAGGGGAATGAAAATTGTTAGCACTAATATCTGTCTGCCCAGGTTGCATGTACCTTCGGATTCTAATGTTTATTGTGCAACAAGAAAATGATATTCACACACATGTATTGTACTTAGACTATATTGTAACACATGTAAAATGTATGGTATTGCCTGTCGTCGGGGGGAGGGAATAAGGGAGGGGGGGTAATTTGGAAAAATGAATACAAGGGATAATATTATAAAATATATATATATATATATATATAATAAAAAAAAAATTAAAAAAAAATAAAAAATGAGGGAAAAGGGACCACTGGAATAGGTTAGAAAAGCAATACTTAGAAGCAAACTCATGTAGCAATCTATTGTTTGATAAAGCCAAGAACATTAATTAACAGGAAAGGGATTCTTTATTTCTAGAAAGTTCTGGGAAAACTTAACAAATAGGTTGGGAAACATACTGAGAACAGTATTGTACAAATATATCACAAATTCCAAAGGCATAAACAATCTCAATATGAAAAAAAATGAGAGGAAATGGAGGGTCATATCTTTGACAATTACAGAATTTATAACTAGATAGGATGCAGAAGATTATGGTTTTAATCACTCCTCTCACATACACATAGTGATTTAAAATGGACAAAGAACTTTATATACGTTATTTCATTGGATCCTCATTACAAGCCCGTGAAATAAGTATTCACATCTTATAGGCAAGGAAGGTGTAACCCAGAGAACTTCAATGCATCATTCTTGATTTGCTAATGCTGGAGCCAAGGAAGGATTCAAACTTGTGACCTTCTTTTTTCCAAGTCTAATACTCTCTGCCCCTCAATAAAGACAAAGAAAATCTCTTGGATCTCCTCCTTCCTGCTTGACTGTTTCTTCTCAGTCTTCTTTGCTAGATTGACAAATGTTTGAATTGGATTAAATTGTACTTTACTCTCCATTTAGTAGATTATCAGCATGAACCTAGGCTAATCTATAGCAACTCAGCTATTTTTCCCTCCAGCCACTCGGCTCTGAATAGAAGGAAGAATACCAGATGGCTGCAAAAGACAAAGCTTTAGCACAGTAAATTCAATTTCTAATCTTCTAAAATAATTGTTTAAATAAATACTATACATATGTGCCACAGATACAAAATATAAAGAGTTTAGTTTTTTTTAAGCCAATACATTATGCTTTTACTGATTTTTAAATGCACAGATTCAGTTCAGTGACTCAATTTTGAAAACTGATGGAAGGTTAAGTCTGCTTATTTTGGCAGTTTAGTTGGAAGTTCAGCTAAAGGGATTGGGGACCCAAATGAAAAACTGTAGCCTGTAGGCATCCTACATGTGTGTATTTATCTCTAGTGCTATCATCTGACCAATTGTGCTGGCTGTGCTTGGTGGAACAAAGTATCAAGCTGTCCATCGGAATGTTTGTCTTTTTTCAAGTTCTATGACAATCACCATTAAAGATGCTCTCTTCATCAAAGTCCTACTCTGTTTAATTCTGATATACAGGTAATGCTAGATTTTTGATGGTTATGGCAGGAAAATTCAGGCTATAGCAGGTTCTACCAAAAGAGACCAGATTGTGACTACTTTTTGATGATCAGTTCTCCTATTTGGAAAGCCTTATCACTTATAGGTGATGAATTAGTTTACCATGGTCTCATGAAACAAATTAAAATACAAAATGACTCTCTGGCTTTTTGAAACTGAAATATTGGTGTGGGAGTAATAGGAAATCAGGCTCAATATATAACTGGGGGGAACTGAAACATATGCAAATGGATATTTTTGTTTTTAATGACATAAAGCAGTATATGGAGGAGTTTTAGCTAAAAAGAAGGATATACCATAGGTTCTTTGCCGAGACCAGTGCATCGAGTTCCTTATGCACCCAAATGCAACATGAGACATAATTTTTTTCTTTTCTTCTTCTTTTCTATGTACTTCAAGATATTTTATTGATGCTCTTTTTTCCTTTTTAGTGGTATTTTATTTTTCTAAATACATACAAAGATAGTTTTCAATATCCATCTTCTCAACATTTAGTCTTCCAGACGTTTCTCCCTCTCCTCCTTAATCTTCCTTCCCCAAGACAGCAAGCAATCTGATATAGGCTAAACATGTGCAGTTCTTCTAAACACATTTCCATAAATGTCATGTTGAGCAAAAAAAAAAAACAGATCCAAAGGGGAAAAATATAAGAAAGGAAAAAAGAAAGAAAGAAAGAAACAACAATAAGAACAATAAAAAAAGATGAAAATACTATGCTTTGATCTGCATTCATTCTTCATAGTTCTCTCTCTGGATAGATGGCACTTTTCATTACAAGACTATTGGAATTGCTTTAAATCACCTCATTGTTGAAAAGAGCAAATCTATCACAGTTGATCATTACAAATTTTGTTGTTACTGTGTCCGATGTTCTCTTGTTTCTGCCACTTCACTTAACATCAGTTCATGAAAGTCTTTCCAGGCTTTTCTGAAATCATTCTGATCATCATTTCTTATTTAATAATAATATTCTATTATATTCATACACCATAATTTATTCAGCCGTTGCCCAAACTGATGGACATTCACTCAGTTTCCAGTTCTTTGCCACTACAGAAAGGGCTGCTACAAACATTTTTGCAATATGGGTCCTTTCCCCTTTTTTATGATTTCTTTGGGAGACAGACCCTGCTGTATCCCAGTAGAAACACTTCTGGGTCAAAGGATATGCATAGTTTGATAGCTCTTTAGGCATAATTCCAAATTGCTCTCTAGAATAGTTGGGTCATTTCACAACTCCACTAACAATATATTAGTGTCTCAGTTTTTCCACATACCCACCAAACATTCATCATTATCTTTTCTTGTCATCTTAGTCAATCTGAGAGGTGTGAACTGGTACTTTAGAGTTTCAAGGAGTACTTGAGCATCTTTTCTTAACATACTTATGATGAACTTGGACAAGGAGATAACCAAGAAGAGAGTCAAATTAGCAAGCATTTATTAAGCACCTGCCACATACCAGGCATTATACTAAGTACCGACAATGTTTCTGCTGCAAAAGATGGAATGAGATATTTTTGAGAAAAATGATAAGATTCTTCTAGTGTTAACTATGTTAGATATATTTTGATGATCTGTTATTTCAATGAACTAAATTTCTAATAAATTCAAGTATTATTCTAGGTAGTAGGACAAAAAGACAAAATAACTTTTTCTCAATAACTTTTTTCTTTTTCTTTTTTTCTTTCTTTCTTTCTTTCTTTTTTTTGAAGATGAAGATTTAAACAATTGAGGTGAGGGTCAGAGGAGAGACAAGGATGACTGTTTAATGTACCATATGGCATGTATATTGAGTTTGGCTTCAGAAAAATCTAGGTTTTAACCCCACCTCAGTCATTAACTATGTGATCTTGGACAGACTAAACTTTTCTGAACCTCAGTTTCTTCATCAGTATAAAGCAGAAGGACTGCTATCGTGCCCACTCTCACTTCTTGAGAGGTTCATCTGCTCTGTCTGAAGTATATGGAGTAGAATAGGTTCAGTTCTAAGGAGAATGACCTCTGAAGAGAATGATCAGATTTCTATTTTTTTTCACAGTCATTGGCTCATTATGTTCCCCACCATAGTACCTTCTTCCCCATCCTCCAGGAAAAATGGCTTCAAGCTTAGGTTGTTGGCTCATATTTATGGAGTAAAAGGTTCTACTGATTATATATCAGATAGAAAGGAAAAATAAGCTTAATAACTTATCATTAAGTGATAAGTTTATAAATGTAATCTTATCCTCACAATTATTTTGTGAGACATGTGCTATTATTATTACCCCATTTTATAATTGAGGAAATTGAGATTGTCTGAGATTAAGTAACTTACCTTAAGTCATGTAACTATTAAGTGTCTGAGACTGGATTTGAATTCAGGTCATCAGGCAGAGTTCTATTGACTGTTACCTAGTTGGTACAAATAGTTTCCTACAAGCAAAAGAAATATGTAAATACAAAATCTCTGCAAGTGTGCATTGATACAAAGACAGGAGTTAGTAACAGCTTTGGTAACTTCATTTCCATTATACTCTCTGGGAGGACTGATTCTTAAGATTTATCAGGACTTAAAGCAGTTTATGGAATTGCTGACTAGTCATTTTTCACTCTTCAGGCAACTTTTCTCTCGAATCTGTTGGTAAAAACAGGTCCTCTTCCAATTCTCTTGTCTGGTCTGGAACTCTTCTTGCTTCATAGGACCCAAGTTTTCTAGGCCCTCTAAACTCACCATGTTATCTCCAAGGCCCAACACATTAACCTAAAAGACTCTGTTCAGTCACTTATCCTGAGAAGGAAGTCAAATCTAGAGCCAAGCAAAGGCAGCCAGTGACTGAGGTACAAGTTGGCTATAGTAGAGTTTCTTCAAACCCCCAACTCTAGTTGCCATGGAAAGTGGGTTGCCATGATGCTGAGATAGAAAAAGGATACACTGGCTTACCTCCCAAGGCTGAAGTTAGGCAATAGGGTACCTATTAAATATGAAAATACAAAATAAAATATGAAAATCCTCACCCTAGAATTTCAGGCCCTTCATAATCTGCTTCTGATCTACTTTTCCAGTTTTATTTTATGTACTACTCCCTAATATTGATGGGGGTTGAGGTCTCTTTAAGATTCCTTTCTGATTCCCCAGCCCCCATGGCTGACCTTTGATTTACAAATCCTGGTCATCTGGGCTTTCCCAGCCCCCACCGGATCTGAACTAACTTGGGCTTTTCCCAGCCCCACTGTCTGCTCAGATTTCCCCAACACCCACAAACAGCTTCTTCCTTATCTAAAAACCCGCCAGGAGCCTGGGACTTTACCCACCTTCAAGATCACCAAGAGCCCCCATTATAAAAGGGTAACCCTGGAGTCCACGCTTTGTAGAAGTCCCAAACATGGCATCCTTATGCTGGTCATGTCAAGGATTTCTGCCCACTGGAGCCACCGTAGCTCTGGTGTTTTCCTACCTTTTAATCTTACTTCCAAACTCTACAATAAACCTTTTTTTTTTAATCAATCTAGGTTTTTAAGCCTGTAAATTCCTTTGCAGGGGACTCTGTGCCTCACTAGACTTCATTTAACTATGTATCCTTGCACTGAACCAAAAGGGGTTCCCCCTTTCCTAACTCTCATCAATATGAACTCTATGTTCCAGTCAACCTTACTTGCTTATATTTTTTTTTGTATTCCATCTCTCATTTCTATGCCTTGGTACAAGTAGCCCCTGCCTCTATATTTAGAATTTCCTACGTGGTCCTAGGAATCCCTAGTTTTTCTTAGAGTTCTAATGAAGTATCTACCTTTTATGAGGCCTTTCCTGATTTCTCAGAATTATTAGTATTTTTGGCTTCTTGAAGCTACTTTGTATGTGCTTTGTGTTTATATGTGTATTTTGGGTATCCTCAAAGTAGAATGTAAGCTCCTTGAGGGCAGGGGCAAGTTCATTTTTGTCCTTGTATCTCCAGCACTAGCACAATGCATTGGATGCAATAGACCCTTATTAAATATTTGTTGTTAAATCATCTAGCCCAATTTCTTCTGCCTCCTTAGGATAAATAATTGTTTTTTTTTTAAATCTCCAATAGATTATACATTATCTTTTAGAATTTTTCAGATCCTACCTCATTATTTTAAGATCCCTCCCTCCCCATTTTTCTTTTGCCATCAACAAAGACAACAAAGACAAAGCTTTGATTTTCTTGTAGCATCATTGATCTGAGAGTTTTGGAGTTTATGATATATTTCAATGAATATAATCTTCATAGAGTTCTCCCTCATGAGTCTCATGGAAGAAAGGGAGCTGGCTCGGGTTAAAGGTCGGAGGGTCCCTTCAGGTCACTGTGGTAGCTAGCCCTGGGGTGTGGGAGAGGAGCTAAAACTCATGAAACCCCTCCTTCCCCTGCCCTTGCCCTTCTCTTTCTTAATGGAAAAAAAAAGTTTGGGTCAAGTTTAAACCAACTTCTGCAGATTTTAAAAATAACTTTTGAAATGCTCTGACTTCCAGGGGCTTCTAATGGGACATGAATGTTCTCTGTCCTGGTTCTCCTCCTGAGGCTGGGCTTCCTGCTGAGCAGCACAATGCTGTATTGTTACAATAGCAGCCCCCACAGAGAGAGACAACAGCCCCATTCTCTGAGGGGAGAGACTGAAACACTACAGGTATTTTAAAAAGCTGCTTTGAAAATTCCTCTTTCTCTCTTTCTCCTTTTTCTAGTTATTCAAAGTATATTTATTTAGCCATTGGAGGCATTCAAACTGGTCATTGCAGTTTTTCTTAAACTTAACCTCTTGTCCCAAATTAGGTTGTCTCATGCTGCATAATGTGTATTTTTTTTTTTAACAGCAACTCCCCCCCCCCCCCATCCCCAACCTCCTATTTCTTGTGGGACTTCAATTTCTTTTAGTGTAAGTTTTTTTAAAGATATAAAAAGATCTTTGATGAGCAGAACGCCTCTAGATACAATAGTAAATCATACATAAATAAAGGGTAAAAAAAAAAATCATTCCTGTATTTGAACTATCATCTTTATGCTCTCCTGTTAGATCTGTATTTTGTCCACCAGAGGGCAGAAAAGTCTGTCTTAGGGCTGCACAAGGAATTTAAAAAAAGTCTTTAGTGGAAAAAAGAGCTCAGCTTTATCTTCAATGCATTCTTTTAGAATGTGGGGAAATAATGCCCTTTTCTTTCTTTCTTTTTTTCTTTTAAAAATAAGTTATAAAAGCGAATGCCTTTAATGACTCTCTTATTTTCTGGACAGTCACTGTGCAGCATTGGTCATCACTTTCCCCTCCTTCTCTAGGTCCTAATAATAGATTCTAATTGCTGAATTTAATATTGCTGGGCTACTGTAAGTTCAGTGCCTGAGGCAGCTCATTTCTACTGACTCATGGTTTTAAGCTCTTAATGCATACACAGGGGAAACAGAAAAGACCAACATTTCACTAGATGTCTTTGCCAACATGAAAATAATGCCTGTGTAAAAGGAAAACAAAAATGGCATAATAGGTTTGAGGCTAACCCTGATTCTCTCTGTGTGTGTTTCTTTTTCTCTGTGTTTCTCTCTCTCTCTCTCTCTCTCTCTCTCTCTCTCTCTCTCTCTCTCTCTCTCTCTCTCTCTCTCTCTCTCTCTCTCCTTCTCTCTCTCTCTCCTTCTCTCTCTTTTTCTCCTTCCCTGCCTCCATCTCTCTTTCTCTCTCCTCTCTTTCTCCCCTCTCTCTCCCTTCCTCTCTTTCTTTCTGTTTCTATGTGCTTCTCTCTTTTTCCTTTCTCTATTTTTCTCTGTGTATTTCAGTATCTCTGTCTGTTCCTCTCTCTGTGTTTCTCTCTCTTTCTTCCGTTTTCCTTCTCTCTCTCCCTCCTGTTTCTATGTTTTTCTCTCTCTCTTTTCCCTCTCTCTGTTTCTTTCTGTCACTCTCTCTCCCTGTCTCTCTGTCTCTCTCTGTCTGTCACTCTCTGTCTTTTTGTCTCTCTTTTTCTCTCTTTTTTTTCTGTTTCTCTTTCTCCCTCTTTCGTCCCCCCCTCTTTTCTCTCCGTCCCTCTCTTTTTCTCAGTAATTCTCTCTCTCTCTGTCTTTCTCTCTCACATAGGCACACACATTTTTAGTGTTTCATTGCTTTCTGGGCTATTGCCCTCACCCTCCTTTTCTCTTGTTGGCTCTTGCTTCTCTGAGATGTAAATTATAGGCTATGATACAAACCCATCTGAGTCTGTGATCTCAAATCGGGATGATTCTCCCTTCTGGAGATTGCAATGGGGTTTTGTCCAATGTGTGAGATCCAACTGTGCTGTGATGACAACTGGCTATGTGAGGTGAAGAAGTCATTTGGCAATTTTGGTTTATTTCTATTGTGACTGTTGTGGAAATATTTGTGAATTTTAGATCGAGAAGATGAATGTCCCTTGAATAAGTTGGTAGCATCAATTGAAGGGTTGGGGTTATTATTATTATTTTTTTTTATTTCTTTAAGAGCAAACACACTGCTCGGAAAGATAAATGGTGTAAAATAATAAAGCATTAAAGACTCAATTTTTGTTTAAGGCCGATGGTGATTCCCCCCTGTAGGGCATGAAATTAAAATGTGTGCACAGAACCAAATGATTGCTCCAGTACCATGTTTCCAGTGGCAGTTGTCTCGTTGAAGTAGTTAGTGATGCTAAGATGAAGTGATGTGGAACAATCCAGGTGGCAAAAGCTTGATTCAAAGAGGATGTTTATACAGAAAAATTATTGACTGCTACAGACATAATCAGCTGGCATAGCCGCCTGCTGATGGGTTTTGCAAAAAGATGTGAGAAAGATATCACAGAAGTAACACAGGGACTTTCTGTAGCCTCGAAATCAGAGTTGTTTTTACTGTGTAATGAATTTGGACAAATACACCTCTCCAGCCAAGAATATAAGCAATCTATATGGCCACCCACATATGGGGTTTGTTGGGATTGCTCAATGCAGAATTCAACAAGTCATTATTGGGACTATTTCCTTTTAACCACCATATTACCCTGGTAGCTTTAGGAAAGGTTTACTTGGAAGCCCTATTGTTTTCCCCTTGATTGCTGATGGTCACAATGGTAGGAAAAGAAACTTCCATCATAGAAGTTTTTAGAGGAAACCAGAAGTTTAATTCTGATCTGGGGAATGCCTTATGTCTCTTTTCAACAGTCTTCAAAACAGAGTGAATGATAGTTATCTGGTTTCTCTTTTAGAGCTAGGGCAATGGGCAATGTCCGTGTGTACAAACACATGCATAAAGTTTACATTTTTCCCCCTACATTTTTTTTTTACATTGTGACCTATTCTTGCCTGTGCTCAACATGGTTAATCTTGGTGGGCTGAGTGAGATCACAGCAATCTTGGCATCCTCCCAGCAGCCAGCCCTTTGCAGATGGAAGAATGATAAACCTGGCTTCTCATGTCCTAGCCTAATATGAAGAGGAATGCACTAAACAGACTTTGCCCAAAGAATGCATGAGGAAAACATCTTATTAGAAGAGATCTATTTAATATGGTTTTCATATTTGGAAAGGAGGGTGGATGTCTGGGAATGTCCTTTGATTCACCGGCCAGGAGGGTTAGGATTGCTGTATATTTCCCCTGCTCCCCTCCTCCAGTGTTCAGATTAAAAATGATTTATTTACAACCAAAAGAACAGCACTTTGATATGCTATACTAAGTTAAACATTTATAGGGTTTAAAACTATTTATGAATGTGTAAGAGTCATTAAAGTCAATGTGTTTTGAGTTACTCTGTGAGCAGGTATGCCATGAGGACAGAAATAGGAATCGAAGTGTAAAAATATGAAAAAATGAGAGGCAAAATAGGATTATAGATTGAATAAATTCATAATGTTTAATAGCATGTTCAGGCATATGCATGTATCAAATTCTACATATAATTAAAATACAGAACTATAGTGATACATGGTCATGATATATGTGTTTATGTTTAGTCATAGTAACAGATGATAACATCAGATTTCAAGACAAACATCAAACTAACCCTTTTCTTTTGCAGTCATTCAAAGACAGAAGGAAAAAAATCTCAGATTGGAAATTTTTATATTTGTTCTTTGTGAAAAGATAATTGTTTGGTGAAACATCTAATTAGATGTTCTTAAATTATGGAATTATACTCACAGATTTGGAGTTGTAAAGATATTTGATCTCAAAGGTCAGGTCAGTTCAATGACTTGCCCAAGATCACAAGGGTAGAAAATGATTTAAGATCAGGTTTTGAATTCTGGTCTTTTGACTCTATAATCAGTGATCAAGAGGCAGGTAGATGGTGTGTTGGATGGAGCACTGGGCCTGGTGTTAGTAAGACTTTCCATTCAAATGTGACCTCAGACATTTACTCACTGTGAAAGTCTGAACAATTCATTTACCTTTTGTCTGCTTCTAGTTTCTCCACTTTAAAAAGGTCTTAATCATACCTCAGGGTGATTGTGATTACATTTGTAAGTGGTTAACATATAGACCACATAAGTGGTCTGACATATAGTAGGTACTTAACAAATGTTTCTTTTATTTATTTTATAAAATAAATATTTGTTTCCTTTCTTCCTTTTTTACCCTACTATGCTGCACTGAACTCAGGTTATAGTAAGATTAAATTGCAAGACATTGTTGACATATATTTTAAAAAATGAACAAAAGAATATTTGTGTAGTTTAGTGAAGGATAATATTGTTGATATAGAGATCACTTCAAGTTCATGACTTTTCAATACTGGGCAGTTTCTTTGCTTAACATTAAAATTTTTCTTATTGATATCTTTTGTTTTTACACTATCCTCATTTTCAAATAAATCACTTTCCCCTTTCCTCTCAGAGCCATTTCTTGTTTTAAAAAAAGGATAAAAAAGAAATAAAAAGAAAAAAATTCAGTAAGACTTACCAACAAATCAACTGAGTTTGATAGGATATATATAGTGCTCCATGCCTGTAGCCCTCACTTCCACAAAGAGGGAAGGAAAGTGTATTTTATTCTCTCTTATTAAAGCCAGATTTGATCACTATAATTACATAGCATCCAATTTATTTTTAGTTGTTGCCATTCTTTGTCTCCTTCCCTGCTGCCATTTATATTATTGTGGTCATTGGTATTTTTCCAGGTTGTGCCTATTTTATTTCGTATCATTTCTTTTGAGTCTTCCCAATGTGTTCTTTATACACTTGCCTACAACATTTGATTTTTCCTTTCTCCATTGTTGAGTATCTATTTTCTTTCTAGTATTTTTGCTATTATAAAAATACTATTATATTTTGTTGTCTATAAGACTTTTCTTTCTATTATGACCTCTTTGGGATGTCTGCCTGCCTGGCGGATCTCTTGGATCACTTTCTTAGCGCATAGTCTCAAACTGTTCCCTAGAATGGTTGGGACCATTCATAGCTCCAGCAGTTAAATATTATAGACATAGTTTTAATGTGTGTATTTATTTAAGGAAGCGTCTGCTGCATTTTTAATAACTGCATTTTTTTTCTGGAAACATATGGAGTTAAATTTGGAGAAGCTCATCTCCAAGTTGGCCACAGAGTGATAAGATTTTTGGGGTCACATCTTAGCTTGGAAAGCCATTTGTTAAATTCCAAAGGTGTTTTGATCTGAATGGTAGGAGTAACCATATCAATGAAGATACAACTCCTTGGATCATTGAAAATGTTCTTTTAGCTCCCCAATTTCTGCAAAGCTTGCTTACTTCTTCTGCCTACTAGATCATAAGAAAACATTCTAATGTACTTTGCAAACATTAAAGTGCCATGCAAATGCCAGATGTTATTATTTAGAGACAGTGGGTGGCACAGTGGTTAAAGAGTGGACTCAGGGAAGATCTTAGTTTGAGTCCTTCTTCAGACATTTATTCTCTATGTGGTCCTGGTATAAAACTTCTTTGCATCTCAATTTTGCAATTTGTAAAATGAGATAATAATAGCACTTATCTTACAGAGTTGGTTGTTATGAAGATCAAATGAGTTAACATATATAAAGTGCTTTGTAAACCTTGAAGTACTGTAGAAATACTAGCTATTGTTATTGTCATTATCTTTTTTTTTTATTTCTTATATGGGAAGGAGACTGAGAAATAGTTGTGATTAATCTTAAAATCTTTAGATTCATAGGCATTGACTTGGAAATAGGAATTATGGGATAAAGGCTGGACATGGACAATGATCAGTGAGTTGAACCCAGAATTGAATAGAATAATTGCTTGAATTGCTCTAGGAAACCTCGAAAAAAAACCCCATATTTTTATGCCAGTATTCTTCCAGTAATACTGTTTGGATGCATATCATAGGACTCTATAGGCTGCAAAGAATTAAAATTGAGGATCACTCAAGTGGCAGTGGGGAGGTGTGTGGTAGGCATGAACAGGAAGCAACACTTTATAAATTATAAATTATGGGGCATCTAGGTAGTGCAGTAGATAGAACACTAGCCCTAGAGTCAGAAGCACCTGAATTCAAATCTGGACTCAGGAACTTACTAGCTATGTGGCCCTAGAAAATTACTTAATTCCAACTGCCTAACCAAAAATCAAAATCAAAAAATTATGAAGGAATAGCAGTACAGGGTGGGAAACTAGTCAGTAGCTACAACTATGGTAATAATTAGAGGTATCCATTTTCTAAATATATACCTTTCCATATCCCAAACTTCTCAAAATAGCATGCCTTTCTTCACATACATACTTTGCCAGTGGACCAAAGTCTTGGGTAATTTATTTCCTAAACATTAAATAGAAGAAAGTACAATCTTCCAATAGGAACTCCACTTGTCACACCAAGTAGGATTGAAAAAGAAGGGTTGGTTGTGTACTGAGAGTAAGGGATAACTAATAAATAGTTCATGTACTCCAGTATTCTTATGATGCCTTCCTAGTATAGGTATGGTAGATGTATCCTTTGTGGAAAACTTATGGGAAGACATGGACAAGAATTGTACAGGCCAGATTAACTTGGATGGCTTGAGATTTGCATAAATAGAAGGGAATATATTTATTGGTGAGATCAGAGATCTATTACACCAGGAGTTCTTAACCTGGGGTCTGTGAACTTGTTTTAAAAATATTTTGATAAACTGTATTCCAGGATAACTGTGATTTTTTTTTTTTTTGTAATTTATATATTTATTTTATGCACTTAAAATATTATTCTGAATAGAGGTCCATAGGCTTCACCAGACTGTCGCCAAAGGGGTTCAAGATGCAAAAAAAGGTTAAGACCTCCTCTACTAGAGTGAGTTTAAATTGTGTAGTCTTTTCTCTTAAGTAATGCATGGTAATTTATAAGAGATGCTTATCTAATATAGAGGCCAGGCTTAGCTGGGAGTGCTCAGGGAGGGTGACCTTTCCCACTCCCTTTCCTGTATCTAGCCATTGTGGTTTGCCCCAAGTTCATTCATGGGGAAGCCATGATTTCTAATTAGGGGAAGTAAATTCCCCATTTTTCATATTTAAGGATTCATCAAATCCTTATCTTGGCATCCCAGGGATAATTGATAATTTGTAATTCTCATCTAGGCTTTCTTCCCAAATGGAGGAGTAACAGAAAGTACACAGTGTATAATATACTATGAGACAGGACATTTATTCCCTCGCCAAAAGCAATAACAACCATAAAAGAAACATAGCATATTACCAGAACAATTAAAACAATTCAGAATGACTTATAAATGTTGGTAGAATCTGTTGGGAGATTGATAGTTAAACTTATCAGCAAGGCTGAAAGTGAGCAATTTGAAAAATTCACTTTTATCTTTGCACTGTCTATCCAAATGGCTAAGTTTGATCTTCTTTCTGGTGAACTCTCTCCTGTCGATGACTTAACCTTCTATTGTAGGAGTTTTCTATGCCATCAGTCATAGTTCTCTGGTGGAAGTCATCAGCATTCAACAGAATTCACAGGCCTCCCGGGACCTTTAGTTCTTTAGGTATCCCCAAGGTGACTACGACTGGACAAGTCCATCTTGAAACTGCTGCTTTGTCAGCTGTTCAGGAAAGTAAACTCAAAAGAAGCAGCCCAAATTTGGATTTAGTCTTGCTTACCCAGGACAAGGGCTCATGGTCACCATGGAGCTTGCTGAAGAAAGAGGGCTAACTGGCTCACTTCCTATTGACTCTTGGGAGAGAGATCAGAACAATTCTTAAGCTTTCAAAAAAAAGTGAGAGAGAGGCAAAAGAATAGATCATTGTTTTAGTATATCCACTGAGTTCTGGCTCATCGGCCAATTAGAGGAATATTTGTCATCTTCCATTGTAAATGAAGTAAGCTGGGGCAGCTAGATGGTGCAGTGGATAGAGCACCAGCCCTGAAGTTAGAAGGACTGGAGTTCAAATCTGACCTCAAGACACTTAACACTTCCTAGTTGTGTGATCCTAGTTAAGTCATTTAACCCCAATTGCCTCAGCAAAAAAAAAAAAAAAAAAAAAAAAAAAAAAAAAAGTAAGTGAAGTAAGCTCATTCCAAGTGTCTATATTGTTTCAGGACTGGATATGCTCTAAGGTGGAGAAGGTGGTTAAGGAAAGACCCTTGGCTATTCATTTATCTCAAATCCATTTAACTAAGTTATCTACAGGTTTATTGAGTGTTAGGAAGTCTCTTCCTTTTTTCCTTTCTGGTAAAAATAAAGGAGATAATATTTACATAGTGCTTTACATGCATTTTCTCACTTGATCCTTCAACAACCCTTTGAGATTTTCATTATTATTATCCCCACTTTACAGATGGGGAAATTTAGGCTCAGAGAATTTAAATGAGATTTTTTCCCCTCCTTTGACTCCAGAGGACACTTTATGGCACTTGGGAGAATTGGGTGGTATATATTAAATTAACAAAAAAAATTGGCAGTTGCCATGAGTTGATTGAAATATCAATTTCTCTCTTTTAAAAGTGTCCTTTCCAGGAATTTATAATACTGAATAGGTAAATAAGGACAGTTCCATAGTTGCCCTTGTAGCTGAATTTATCATGCATTAAGCAACAGTGTGGGCAGCCAGCCTTCACATGTAATGCTGTCAAGAAGCTCTGTTTGAAACCCTAAACAAGAAGATGCCTGAATGGATTGATTTACTATTATGGGAGTATTGCACAAAGGAAAAATTTCTTTGAATAATGTTATCTGCATAAATATGGCATTATTTGCTCAGAAGTGGTGTATCTGAGTGGAAGAGCTGTTCTATTAGGAAAATTGTACTTTCTTCTATTTAGTTTCTGGTAAATAAATCACCTAAGACTTTGGTCCAAGCATGCTGTTTTGAGGAGGTAGAGGTTTGAATGTGGAAAGGTATTTATTTAGGAAATGGATACCTCTAATTATTACTATAGTTGTAGTCACTGGCTAGTTTCCCATTCTATGGTAAATGAAGTCTACAGGAGAGCAGGAATTCTCCAGGAGAGGAGGGACTCCATTTTGCTCTAGGATTCTGATGTTCTTCAATTGTGGGATGTGGGTGAGAGTTTAGCCTTGGAATATGACAAAGTTCTGATATTATAAGTTTGGTCTTCCTGCTTTTGAATTTGTGGGAGATTAGTGTCTTGAGAATTTCTATAAGGAGAAAGAAGCTATCCTTAGCATCTCTGTGTGCATCAGAATAGCTCTTGTTCTTCATTGATATATAAGATGATTGAGATAGGCCAGGAAGAAATAATTGACATCACAGTCCTGTGTGTGTTTGTGTGTGTGTGTGTGTGTGTGTGTGTGTGTGTGTGTGTGTTTATGAATCATTTCATGATCTGCTCACAACCCGAACTTATATCAACTTTTTGGAGTGAGGCTTTTTCATTTCATGCTAAGAATAGACCATATTTAGATAGCATCTGACTCTGAGAAATTTAAGGGGTTCTAGTGAAATCCCATGAATTTTCATAGATATAGATTTTTAAGGCAGCCATCTTTAACCTTTTATTTATTTATTTGTATCTTGGATCCCTTTGGAGTCTGGTGAAACTGATTGGCCCATTATCAAAAGAACATTGTATTATCCATCTTTGTAGCCAAAAGAAATGCAAAATTTCAGTGACAAGTTAATGAAAATAAAGAAAAATAAAGAAAATAATTTGTTTTCTCCCATTTAAGTTCATGGGACTTCTGAAATATACTCACAAATGCATAGATTTTAGGTTAAGTGTTCTTGCTCAGGGGATTATTCTCTCCTCTCTGTCTCTGTCTCTTGTTGTTTCTCAACAGTTGGGGTTAAGTGTCTTATACAGGGTCATACAGCTACGAAGTGTCAAGTGTCTGAGACCGATTTGAACTCCTCCAGGTTCCAGTTCTGCCACTTACCTGACCTCCTCTCTCTTTCTCTGTCTGTTTCGCTTTCTCTGCCTCTTGTTCTGATTATTTTTCTTTGTGTCTTTGGCTCTGGCTATCTATCATTCTCATCTCTCTTTCTCCAGACAAGGAAACTGAGACATGTAGAGTTTAATGGACTTTTCTAAAATTAGAATTCAGTACCTTAAGTAGTTGAGTCATATCACTCTAGAAAAGAATGGACTTTTGTTCTTAGGTAAGAACCTACAAATTAGGACAAGGGAATAGCAGCCAGAAACCTGACAAGAGCATAGTTGCCCACTGTTCCAAGTCTATCTTTGGGAACACATAGTGAAAGTCTAATTCTAAAGATGGGACATGGAATTTCCCAGCCTCCCTTGTTCCTCTTTGGAGTACTTTTGTTTTCATTTTCTGTGTGCTTAGGAGTATTTTCAGAATCAGCATCAGTGGCCAAGAGAAGAAGAAAAAAGTTGTTTCTCTTGACTTTGACAAACATTTATTAAGTGCTGACTGTATGCCATGTCACAGGCTCAGAGGATATTAGCTCTAGAGTAGAGGGGAAGTCAGAGGCCATCTTGTCCAACTGAGGAAACACAAGGTCCAGAGATGTTTAATGACTTGCCCAAGAATTACAGGTAAGATTTATATGCAAGTCCTCTACTTCCAAAACTGGTGCTTTTTCTTACCACTACTACAAAGATAAACATTTGATTGGGGGGAAAAAAAGCAAATATCTATATAAATGAAAGTGAAACATATATTGAGTAAGAAACAACTGCTTTTGTGGCTTAGTAGAAGAAAACAGTCCTAGAGTTAGGAAGATCTGAGTTCAAATCTTATGAAATACCTATTAGCTTTGAGATTCTGGACAAGTCACTTAATTTCTCAGCAGACTTAGGAATCCTCTAAGATTTTAAATTGCAAAGAATGTGTTAATGTGTATTGGTAACCTTACCAGAAGCTCTTTATACAGGAGAAATGGCAGTTCTTATTAAAAAAAATAGTAGTTGTGGACAGGCAATGGAGGATTCTGGGAGAATGAGGAAGAAGCTGTTCTAGTAGAGGACACGTGAGCTGAACTTCAGTCCCAAGAGGTAGAGCTGAAGAGGGAGGGACTTTTTCAAACAGGTAGCAAGATTTGCCAATGTTGTGCAAGGGATACAGCAAGCATCATTTTGGCTGAAATACACAGTGGATAAAAGGGAGTAATATTCCATAAGCTTGGAAGGTGAGCAATAAAAACTTTAAATTCCAAACAGAAGTATTAGATGAAGATTATTGCTGCATTATGTGGCATAAAAATTTATATGAAGGAATTAGGGAAGAAAGTGAATGGTTCCTCCCTTTAACCACCACTTCCACAGGCCCTTCTTTTCTTCTGAGATCCTTCTTGACCTATATAACCTTTCCAGCTGGAGCAGGGACTCCAGTGAGATGGAATAGAATCATTTGACTTACTTTAGAATTACTAAGGAAAATATCACTTCTGTTTGCCTATGAATTTTATTGCTTTGGCCCTCATTCTGAAGAAGAGCAAATCTGAGCTAGAGTGAATCTGGGAAAGGCACTGCAAACCTGGAATATGGGAAGAACAGAAGTCTGCACATTGTTTTAAAGTTCAGTCTGTTGTTTGGTCTATGAGCCATTCCAATTTTCTGAGAAATACCCTCAACCACAGACCTCTGGTTCTTTCTTTTAAGGGATCAACTCTGCTTATCAAGAGGAAAATGTTTTGATGCTGGTAAAGAATAAGAAAAACAGCGGTGACCTTGAACCTTTAATATGCATTAAGAAAAATGTAAGTGCTTTATAAAGATATGAATATAAGATATCTCTTATAAGTATAATGGGATACTGGCCAATAAAGGCCCACCTGGTTCTTAGTCCATGTCCAGTCTGTTCTGCCTGAGGTCTGGATTGCTCTGATGGCAGATGCTTGGAGACTTTGCTTTTGGAAAACTTGAATTGAGAGTGCCAGCCTGTCACTTCAAAACATACTCAATGGACTGGACTCCTATTGGCCAGTCCCTTGTTATATAAGGGTAACTATTTCTTAAAATGCAAAACTACCTTTATGTTAGTATTAAATGAAATTAGGTTGGGTTGCATTAGACTTAGTAGCGAATTAAAACTGACAAAGATGAACTGTGTTAAAGATGGGAATCTTTCTGCTAAGAACCATTGGAATTCAGATCTTTACTTTTGCCTTCTAATAATTTTTTGCCTCAAGCAATGACATGTCTAATTAATAATAATGCTCTATTAAACACTATGATTAATCTGAGTGATCGTTATGCACAAGCAGGTTAAAAGAGCAACCTAAATCCCCTCCCTCTGATTTAGAATTAAATAAATCTGACTTTCTTATTCCAGAGTTTAGGTTTTTTTTTCTTTCCCCTCTGGTGTGATACAGAGGTAAATCTCACTTTTGGGATCCATTCATTATTTCTCCACCCCAAAAGTCATTAACCTGATTAGTTTAATGGGAATTTTTGAATGAATAAGAATGATTCATTTAGTTACCAATTTAATTATAATGTCTCATCAACTATTTGTGGCTGAAATTGTTTCTATGTGATAACTCAGAATCATATCTTGCTATTAAAAACTTTTGGTGGGACCAAAAATAGTTTGATATAAATTCTTTAGCAACATTTATAAGTTTTTTTTTGGGGTAGAATAAAGAAGGATTTGTTAGCTTATATTAGTGCCGTAACTGAGACATAAAGCTTCAGAGAGATCCTAACTGAAGAAACGACTTCAAAATTTAATTTATTTAGAAAAGGGAGGAAAAGGATATTTGTTATCTGCATGGAAGGAATAACACTCAGAGCAATAATGTATACAGACGAACACATTAGTATGTATGCTGTGGACAAATTCTGAAGTTAAGGTTCTTCCAGATGTGCTCAGACAAATACAGATGTGCCCACTCATTATGGAGAAATACCAACATTGCCTCAGGAAAAAACCAAACAAATTAAAGCAAATTATATCAATTAGCTTGGGTAAATCCAGAAGTGGCCAACTGTATTCAAGCAAATCTAGGGCCATTCTTTGTATTGTAGTCTTTACTCAACTGTGTAAAATGTGCTAGGCAGCTACTTTTTTTTTTTTAGCCTTTTATTTTCAAAATATATGCATAGTTTTCAATATTCACCCTTGCAAAACATGGTGTTCTATATTTTTTCTCCCTCCTTTCCCCCCACTCCCTGCCTTAGACAGCAAGTAATCCAATATATGTTGGAAAAGGAAAAAAGGAAAAAATGAGGATGAAAACAAAAAGCAAGCAAACAATGATAACAACAACAAAGTAAAAATAACTATGTTATGATCCACATTCAATCCACCCAATTCTCTTTCTGGATGCAGACGGCTGTCTCCATTGCAAATCTATTGGAACTGGTCTGAATTATCTCATTGTTGAAGAGCTGATCATTGCATAATTTTGTTGGTGTATACAATCTTCTCTTGATTCTATTCACTTCACTTCACTTTAGGCTTTTCTCCAGGCTTTTCTGAAATCATCCTGCTGATCGTTTCTTACAGAATAATAATTCCATTACATTCATATACCATAACTTATTCAGCCATTCCCCAACTGATGGGCATCCACTCAGTTTCCAGTTTCTTGCCACTGCAAAAACAGCTGCTACATTTTTGCACATGTGGGTCCCTTTCCCTTCTTTATGATCTTTTTGGGATATAAGCCCAGTAGAGACACTGCTGGATCAAAGGGTATGCGCAGTTTGATAGCCCTTTGGGCATAGTTCCATATCATTCTCCAGAATGGTTGGATCAGTTCACAACTCTATCAGCAATGTATTAGTGTCCCAGGTTCCCCACATCTCCTCTAACATTTATCATTATCTTTTCCTGTCTCAGATCTGGGTGAGCATCAAATTCAAAATCTCAGCCAATGTGAGACGTTTGTGGTACTTCAGAATTGTCTTAATCTGCATTTCTTTGATCAATAGTGATTTAGAGCATTTTTCATATGACTGGAGCTAGTTTCAATTTCTTCATCTGAAAATTCTCTGTTCATATCATTTGACCATTTATCAATTGGAGAATGATTTGAATTCTCATAAATTTGAATCAATTCTCTATGTTTTTTGAAATGAGGCCTTTGTCAAAACCCTTGACTATAAAATTTCCCCCCAGTTTTCTGCTTCCCTTCTAATCTTGTCCGCATTGGTTTTGTTCGTAGAAACCTTTTAACTTAATATAATCAAAATGATCAATTTTGCATTTCATAATGTACTCTAGTTCTTCTTTGGCCACAAATTCCTTCCTTTTCCAAAGATCTGAGAGGTATCCTTTATTCTTTTAATTTGCTTACTGTATCAGTCTTTATGTCTAAATCATGAAACCATTTTCACTTTATCTTGGTCTAAATGGTTAGGTGTTGGTCAGTGCCTAGTTTCTGCCACACTATTTTCCAATTTTCCCAGAAATTTTTGTCAAATGGTGAGTTCTTATTCTAGAAGCTAGGGTCTTTAGGTTTATCAAACACTGAATTACTATAAGCATTGACTATCGTGTCTTGTGAACCTAACCTATTCCACTGATCAACTACTCTATTTTTTTTAGCCAGTACTATTGTATAATATAGTTTTAGATCTGGTATAGCTAGGCCACCTTTGTTTGAATTTTTTTCATTAATTCCCTGGAAATTCTTGACTTTTTCTTCTTCCAGATGAACTTTGTTATTATTTTTTCTAATTCTGTAAAGTAATTTCTCGGCAATTTCTTTGATTGGTATGACACTGAATAAATAGATTATTTTAGGTAGAATTGTAATTTTTATTATATTAATTTGGCCTATCCATGAGCACTTGATATTTTCCAGTTGTTTAGATCTGACTTTTGTGGAAAGTGTTTTGTAATTGTGTTCATATAGTTCCTGATTTTGTCTTGGCAGGTAGATTCCCAAATATTTTATATTATTTACAGTTATTTTACATGGAATTTATTTTCGTATCTCTTGCTGCTTTGTAAGTAACATATGGAAATGCTGATGATTTATGAGGATTTATTTTGTATCCTGAAACTCTGCTTTTATTTGTTTCTAGTACTCTTTTAGTTGATTTTCTAGGATTCTCTAAGTATACCATCATATCAGAGAATGATGATTCCTTATTACCTTTAATTATTTTTCTTCTCTTACCACTAAAGCTAACATTTCTAACACAATATTGAATAGTAATGGTGATAATGGGCAACCTTATTTCATCCCCAATCTTACTAGTAATGGTTCTAGTTTATCCCTATTACAAATGATACTTGCTGATGGATTTAAATAGGTGCTAGTGATAATTTTAAGGAAAATTCCAAATATTCCTATGCTCTCTAGTGTTTTTATTTGGAATGAGTGTTGGATTTTGTTAAATGCTTTTTCTGCATCTATTGAGATAATCATATGATTTTTTGCTGGTTTGGTTATTGATATAGTTAATTATACTAATGGTTTCCCCAATATTGAACCATCTCTGCATTCCTGGTGTAAATCCTATTTGCTCATGGTGTTTTATCCTGGTGATAACTTGCTATAATCTTTTTGCTAGTATTTTATTTAATATTTTTGCATCAATATTCATTAGGGAAATTGGTCTATAATTTTGTTTCTCTATTTTTGATCCTATCTGTTTAGGTATCAGCACCTTCTCTGTACCATAAGAGGAATTTGGTAGAACCCATTTTTCCTATTTTTCCAAATGGTTTACATAGTATTGGAATTAATTGTTCTTTAAATGTTTGGAAGAATGTATTTGTAAATCCATCTGATTCTGGAGATTTCTTTTTAGGGAGTTGATTAATATCTTGTTCAATTTCTTTTTCTAAAATGGAACTATTTAAGTAGTTTATTCCCTCCTCTGTTAATCTGGATAATTTATGTTTTTGCAAGTATTCATCCATTTTACTTAAATTATCAGATTTATTGGCATACAGTTGGGCAAAATAGCTTGTAATTATTGTTCTAATTTCCTCTTCATTAGTGGAAAGTTCACCCTTTTCATTTTTGATACTAGTAATTTGATTGTCTTCTTTTCTTTTTCTAATCAAATTATCTTAAGGTTTATCTATTTTGTTTATTTTTTTCATAAAACCAACCCTTAGTTTTGTTTATTAGTTTAATTTTTTCTTACTTTCAGTTTTATTAATCTCCCCTTTTATTTTCAGAATTTCAAATTTGGTATTTCATTGGAAGTTTTTAATTTGTTCTTTTTATAACTTTTTTAGATGCATGCTGGAGAGCTACTCTGAAAAGTAAAGCAATTGAAAAGAATGTAAACTGTTTTGCTTTATTGGAAGATATAATTTTAGTCAAAGCTAAGTATTTTTCACAGTTGTTCATTCATTAAATATAATTATCTTTCATTAATACTATACATATTAATTAGTTCAATGAACAATGATTGTCAGATTTTGGTAATTAGAATATGTGATTTTGAAGAATGAATGTAGAAAATACTCAATTGGTATTTGTTTAATCATTTTTAACACTTTTTAAATATTAGAGTTGGTTGAGAGCTAGCTAAGCATTATCTGAAGATGCCTTGGTTCTTAGTATATTCCAAGCCAGTAGTTCTCAAACTTGTTCTCAGTCTCTTTATTCTATTAAAAATCATTGAGGATGTGTCCAGAGATTTTTTGTTTATGTGGTTATATTTAAAGATGTTTACTATATTAGAAATAAAAATGAATTTTGAATTTATAGGCCATCTGAAATGATTTTAGAGATTACCCTTCCTCCCCCCCCCCAAATTCTCTGGACCACACTTTGAGAATCATTGTTTTAGGTTTATGGGTAATTCTTAATTTCATTCTCTAAAAATTATGATATATATAATATATATGACTTACAGACCCACAGCTGGAGGAATATTATCATTAAACATATGAGTCTTTTTTTTAAATAGATAAGCTTAGGATGATCAAAATTCCTATGCATTTTTTCCAAAGGTAATTCAGATCATTATATTGTTCCTCAGAAGAGATTATTATGCATTGCCTGTGTTTGAGATATGTATACTATGGATTGACCATCCAATTGTGTATTATGTATCATTTAATGAAAAGGTAGTCTTCATCCACTTGATTTTTCAAATGTAGATAATGAGGCCAAAAATCTTTTGCATTATTATTCGATGCCATTTAGGAGGCTCTGTAATAGTTTAGCACTTTATGCATCCAAAACAATGTCACACATAAATAAGTGTCGTTAGATGACTTTACTGTCTATAGAAAATTACTTTTTTATTTGGATTCTATACTGAACTTTCTCTATGACAATGGCAAATTTTTTTTAATGAACTTATGAACTGGTTTTCCCAATATTGAACCAATTCTGCATTCTCGGTATAAATCCTACTTGGTCATGGTGTATTATCCTATTCATAATTTGCTGTAATATCTTTGCTAATATTTTATTTAAGATTTCAAGACAATTTTATGTGTCATTTGAAACTGGTAATCAAGGAATTGCTGAATAAATTTATTTTTGTTATATCTTTCAAAGAATCTGGAATTATTTTGACACATTTACTCTTTTGGGTCAAATGCTTTTTGTAATCAGTAAACAATATGCAGTGTGTTTGTGTGTGTATTTTACAACTTTTAGTCAACTGTGTGACAGTAAAGATGTGGTCTACTATAGAATACTACTTATGAAAGTTTGTATGCATTTCTTATGCCTTCATCAAGGATGCCTTTGTCTCATATTTTTTCTCATAAATTATTTACTTTTATCCGAGTATTTCAATAAAACTTTTGTCAAGATAGATGGAAAAGTAGTTATATATATTGGTAGTTACTGGTATTCTCTTTGTTGCCTTTTTATGATAATTATAAGGTTAGAGATTCTCTTTCCCCTCCATGCCTTTGTTATCTTAAGCAAACTGATTTCTTAATACTCTCAAAATTGTGATCCCTCCTGAATGATGTTGTTTGTTATATTTGATCAAATTTAGCTGTTTTTTCCTGTATTAATTTTCTTCATTGTCATTTTAACTTTCTCATTTAGCATATTGAAGTCCAAATATAGTAGTCTCATTGTTATTGATAGCGGAAAAAAGTGAAAAAATTTGTTAAAAATATCTTGACAGATTTTTTCCCCCATTTTGAGGTCTATTGTACTCCCAGGTTCATTCTTAAATGCCCTCTAAATGACTTTGTTTAATTTGGTCTCTTATTGAACTTTATATTTGTTTTTCCTTCCATTGCTTTTCACTATGTTATGATACTACTTGTGATTCTCCATGATTCTTCATAAGATTGTTGCAGATGATTTATTCATAATTCTTCTTGCCTGTGAATGCATAATAAAACTGACTCTGCCAAAGGTTTCATTTTCCTCTCCAAAGAGACCTAGTGAACCATCTTTTTATTGAGTTGTGCCTTGCTTTTGCCTTTTGGTTTCATTTAAAACAATAATATCAAGACTGTGATATTCATTTATTCTAGTTGTATGGACACTCATTCGTACCTGGACAAGGACTTCACATTTAGGGAACTAATAACTAAGTGAATGTTTGTCATTGTCTAAAATTGGTGACTTTTAGTACTTAACACCTATTGCTGCTCTTTTCTGTTGCTATCTTTTCATAAATATCTGGGGTTGCTCAGAATAAGGGGCCATTTTGTATTTTTCTATATTTGGCAATAATAACTGACATTTATGTAGATTTAAAATTTGCAAAGCATTTTATATAAATTGTCTCCTTCATGGGTTTCCATGGCCAAAGAATTTATCAAAAAGCGGCCAGTCTACTGGTCATGTCCCTCTCCGTAGTTAGCTAGTTTGTTTGGTCTACAGAAGGCAGGTACAGTCTTTTACTCATACCTTACTCAAAGCCTTTTTAGCATAGTAGAATCTAACAAAGTTTATGTTCTTTGAGAGCACATAATAATCTAGTTACCCACATTGAAGCATTGGAGTAAGACTTTAATGTCTAAAATGTTAAATATCTTCTACTTCACCCCCCCCCAAAAAAAAAACAAAAACAAACAAGGCACCCATAATGCAACAAAGGACTTTAGAGCTGGAAGGGATCTCAGAGTCTGTCTAGTCCAATGCCTTCACTTTACAGATGAAGAAATGGAAGCCTAAGAATGTTGAGTGACTTTTACATTCACACAGGCAATAAGTAACAGGGGTAAGATTTACACCCTGATCCTCTGATTCAAGAGCAGATATTGTTTCCACTATACTAAATATTGAATCTTTTAAATTAAGGTATAATTTAAAACATTTTAGAGAAAACTTTAATATAATTCATGATCATATTGCACTTTTTTGAATAACTGGAAAATGAATGAAACTTTGAAAGAATATTTTGGGGACATCCTTAGGTCACTCAGTGGGCTTCTTCAGATGATTTGAAGAATCATGTCACTATGACAAAATTCACATTAGCTCAGCCAACATTCTGTAAAGTTGTCCGGGTTGGTTGGTATATGGAGGAGAAAGCTAGGGCAGGAAATTAAATCATAAGCCAATATTTACTTACTACCCACAATGTGCTAGGCACATGATTTTGCCTTTAAATTGCAACTTTATAGCTTTGTGGTAACATTTATCAGGCTGAAGAATGTAAGCTATAGGGGAATGGAATATTTTCTATTGAGAAGCAGGGTCAGTTATAGCTTTTCTAAAAAAAAAGACAGAAGATTAAAAATTATTTTGGGTTTTACTCTTAAGATTTTACATTTATTCTATGATCCTTAAACTTTGGATCTTTCAAATTATGAGTGTTCTCCTCTGGAAGTTACTTTATATTTACTTCATACAGATTTTGTATTTATTTATCCTTGTATACATTGTTTTCTTGAAGTAGACTATAAGTATCTTGTCTTGAGGATGGGAATCATTTTACTTTTGTCTTTGTATCTGTCTCCCAGAGCCTAGCATAATGTCTTGCATGTAGGAGGGTTTCATAAATGTTTTCTTTAATTGAAATGAATTGTTGAAGGAAAACATAGTAGTGGTGAACTTTTTTGATGTGGAAAGATCTCCGCAAGTAGGCTATGGCCACGGGATCAGAGATCCCATATTAAGTGACCTTGACCTGGTATGGCTTTAGAGATATGATGTCAGCTATTCATTAGATGATATTTAAAAATCAATACAAAAAAGAATCAGTCCAAAAATTTAGGTCTGGAAATAATGGCTTTAAGGTCATATCCAGAAATGAGCATTTCAGCTACAACAATGAGTCAGCTGATTGACAAAGTACTTTTTGATGTCAGAATCTTTATTTTTAGTCACAGACTTTCGATTTTTTTGGAAATCAGTGTATATCTGAAAAACACCACCACTACCACCACCAGAGGCTTTTCTCCATTTCTTTGTTTTTCTAAGAAAGTCTTTTAAGTTAATGTGTAATTTTAAAATGGTACGTAGGAAACTAATTTAATTCATGATCATGTTGGATTTTTTAATAGATCCATACAAAATGTGGGTGAGGCATTGTGGTATAATAATAATAATCTAGCCTTGAGGAAGCCAAGGGACTGTATACTGTACCACTCCCTGGTCTGTGCCTAAGCCTGAGGTTTGGACTAGGTTCAGTCCTGGGGGAGCCTGCCTCTAATTAGGGGGATTAGGTTCTCTTTTCTTCCATTCCTCGGCTCATTAAGTCCTTCACCCAGTAGCCCCTAGGGAATGATTTTTACTTTTGGCTCATGTCTATAGCCTCACAAAAAGGGGGGGAATTAAAAAAAAAAGATACACAATATACAATGTGGATTAGGCATAGGACAGGCAATTTACTTTTATATACACAAGAAAGGCTAAACATTAAAAAATTTAAAAAGCAATCCAATTCCATAAGTGATTAATAGAACATCACTCAGTAACTTAGAACTGTTGGAACAATCTGGTGGGAGGTTGATATTTAAATTTCATCAGAACACAAAGTAGTTTGTGAAAATGTTGATTAGATATTTCTATTTTGCTCTTACTTTTCTACAAAGCTGAATTTGCTTCAAGCTCATCTCTTATATTACTCGGTTGCTTGAGTTTCTGCAGCAATTAACTACACACCTTGCAAACAATTGTACCTCACATTCAACCAGGACTTTTAGACTTTTCAAAATCATAAGGTCACACACACATTGGGTTACCTATCCAGGAAAAGAGAAAGAAAGCAGAAAAGACCAGCAGGGGACGAAGGAGCTAACTCACAGTTAAGTCCATGTGTAAGAAGAGGAAAGAATGTCATAAATATTTTTTTTTACCCTTTCTCCCCCTGGATTGCAGTCAGCAGGGTGATCCTGGGCAAGTCACAGAAAATTTCTGAATCTCAGCCTCTTCATCCGCAAAATGGGCTTAAAAAATAGCACTCACAATATTGTTATCATTGTTATAACAAATAACAATAGAAATAAAATAGGACAAAGGGCTAATACATGTAGATTTTATAAAACTTATATTTTTCTTGATTCCTTTAATGTCTTTTGAATATCAAATAAATAATCAGGAAAATTATGGATAAAACAATCGACATATTTTAGGACCCGGGTCCAATCTCAGAAGTCTTTACTTTTTGAGTTTACTTTTTTGTTTTCATTATACCAGAGGAAGTACCATGACCTCATCACTCTTATTACATGAATCTTTTTCCTTTTGAATATTTAACTCACAACAGATGGCATAGAGAGTAAAGAATGGGCAACTGTAAGCTGCTATAGATTTCAGGATAGGACCTATCCAGTGTATTTTGCATGTAATTTTTTTTTTATCTAGCTCCATCAAGTGTTACAATGTGTTGAATTTGCCATGGGCCTTTAAAGCTCCGATGTTGTGAAGAGCCCTGCATGAAATTTTAAAGAGACTGGACCTTTCATCTGCACAACAGCAGGACACTTTGCTATAGGGACAAGAAAGGAAGAGAGAGAGAGAGAACATTTCTGAAGCAATAGCAAAAAATAACAGCAGAAGCAATTATTTCATCAAAGGTTGATTTTTTTCTTCCCTCCCTTTTCTCTCTCCCTTCCCCCTCCCCTTTTTTCCCTCCTTCCCCTCCCTCTGTGTTTACTTTCCTTTTCTCTCTGTCTCTCTCCTCTGTCTCTCGGTCTCTCTCTGTCTCTTTCCCCTCTTGGTTTAATTAGAGATATCAGCTTTATTTTCTTAGTCTTCTGTATATGTTTAATGTTCAGGTTTCACATGGTAAAAACAGAAAAAAAATCATAAAGGAAAATATTTATTTTTAATGGGGTTTGGTAGAAAGGGGTAGCAATATTTAAATATATTTAGAGTGGGAAATCTGTGAGTTGAAAATGATGAAAGATGTTGAATTTGATATCCCTTAAAGCCTTCACCTTGTTTACCTATTTAATATGGTTTGTTGCACTGTAATTTCCTATGTGCTATTTCCCAACTCTCCTTTCCTCATTGGTGAGCACTAATTAGGATATGGATCAACTGTTTCAAGAGCCTGAGAGGGTACTTATGACTCCATGGCTGTTCTTGTTTTTCAGAGGAGGAGAGGGAGAGAATTACTGGGGGATTGGGTGTGAGAGTTATTGGCCACAGAACCAATTAGGAGCCATTCTCTGATAAATGAAGATTCACCCACTGAACTTACGCTATTAATATCTTTTATGGATTCTCCTAAAAACACATCAGGGTGAAATTCCAGATGTCTCTGTGGGAAGGATTTGAATCCTATACTTAAGTGGGACATGGAAGTTCTTTAGAGAAGCTTTCTGAGTGGGGTTGTGTTAGACCAGATATAAGACAGGCCCCACTCCAACTCTATTTATGTACCCGCAGTCTTAGACAGCTTGGTCTGACCTCTGACCTTCCATTTCCTTGATAGGTAAAAAGACCTAACTTTTCTAGGATCTTATGATTATTAATAAGATAATCGCTTGTGGTATGAGTTCTTTAGTCCTCCAAAACTTTATATCTAAAGCTTTCTCTATAAAGAACTTGGGTTCACATATACCTATGTGACTTTGAGCCAATTGTTTCATCTTCCTGGATCTCCATTTCTTCATTTGTAAAAATGAGGACTAGACATTCTTGGAGCTCCTCATCTGTTAATCAGCACACATTTATTTAGTTTTTGCTTATGTTCTGGGTAACCTGTTAATTCTGGAGGGACAGCATAACACTTTTGACACTCCCCAGCCATATTCTCATGAAGTTTACATTTTAATGGTGGGATGACATGTAAATATGCAGTTATATTCATAGAAGGTGTAGAAAGAACATGTGAAGGTAATATGAAAGAGGAAGGTGTGAGCAGCTGGTATGAAGGTAGGGCACAGGGAAGGTCTCCTGAAGGAGGTAAAAGTTTATCTAAGTCTTTTTTTTTTCTGAGGCAATTGGGGTTAAGTGATTTTCCCAGGGTCACATAGCAAGGAAGTGTTAAGTATCTGAGGTCAGATTTGAACTCTGGTCCTCCTGACTCCAAGACTGGTGCCCTATCCACTGTATCACCTAGCTGTCCCTTCAGCTAAGTCTTGAAGGGAATCAGGAAGAAGAGGTAAAGGATCAGAGAATTCTAGGCATGTGAAATAAGGGGATGGCGGGTGTGTTATGGGCCACTCAGACTTTGTCATTCAATGAGCACATGGAGGGGAATAAAGTACATTTTATTCCCTGGCATAAGTTGGAAAGGTAAAAAAAAGTGGCTATGCTATGAGAAGAGTTTATATTTGTTTCTGGAGGTGATAGGTCAACTGGAGTTCCTTGAGCAGGTGAGATGGTGAGACATGGTAAGGCTTACAATTCACAAAAGTAATTTTGACAGCTGAATGGAAAGGTATTGGGGTGGGAAAATAATTGAGACAAAGAAAACAATTAGAAGACTATTGAAAGTGGTGATGAGGGCCAAGTTGTGAATGGTAAGAGGCAAATGGATGAGGGAGATGACAAGGTAGAAACAAGAAAGCTATTGGTTAGGAGGGTTTTCTGTGCATCTCTGATGGATATATTGTTCAATTACATTCTAAATATTTATCAAGTGCCCTTTGGCATGGATACAAAGATCAGAATAGAGACAGACTATAGTCTGTCTCTTAAGGAGTGTTTATTTTATATGGCGGTATCCCTAGTATGCTGCTAAGTAAATATAAGCTGAATGATTTGAGGAAGGAGAGAGCATGAACAACTTGTGGGGATCTGGGAAGGTTTCATAAAGTGGGAAGTGGCTGAGCTGAGTCTGGAAGAAAGCTATAATTCTGAGAAGTCAAGAGGAGAAGAGTCTATTTTATTTGAGGATGGTTTGAATAGGTCCATAAATGTAGGAGATAGAATATCAATTTGGGGAAATAGCTAGCAGTCTAGGTGAAGGCAGCTAAGTGGCTGAGTGGATATAACATTAGATCTGGAATCACAAAAAACTGAGTTTAAATCTAGCCACAGACACTAGCTATGAAATCCTGGGCAAGTCATTTAACTCTGCTTCAGTTCCTCATCTGTAAAATGAGTTAGAGAAGGAAATGGCAAACTTCTCCATTATCTTTGTCAAGAAAACTCCAAATAGCATCATGAAGAATCAAACACAAATGAAAGTGAATAAACAACAGTAGCATGTACGTGAAATTGAGTCTATAGGATCTGAAGAGATCAATGAAAGGACAAATTTAGAGACAGGAGAAGGTAGCCTAGAATGTATACCTATAATTAGGATGGGAAGGATCTGGATGATGATTTAGCAATGCATACTGTGAAGGGACAGTTAGACAGGTAGGAGGAAGCTCGGGAAGGTCACTGGCATAGAAAGTATGGGTAGCCATGAGGAGGAAGAGGTTACCAATGTCAAAAACGCTGCAGAGAAGTGAGAAGAGAGCTCATGAAAAAGCCACTGAATTGAATATTTAAGATGTTAGTTATGCATTTTGAGAGAATGTTTTCAGGGACGTCAGACTGCAAGAAGTGGAAAAGTCAATGAGTGGTGCACAATGGCAATGACTAGAGAGAAGAAGAAATTTGGAAGTGAAAGTAGATAGATAAGATAAGGAGTTTGGGAGAAAGGTAGATGAGAGAGAAGATGAAGTTTGAGGAGATGATAGGGATAAATAAAATATTTTTTCTATAGGGTCCATCTAAATATATTTTGTGGGCATCGGGGAAGGAGCCAATAAATTGGGAAGGAAGGAGGCAAGCATTTGTGGAGCTCCTACTATGTTCTAGGTGCTATATGGAGTGCTCTACAAATATTTAATTTAATCCTCACAAACCCCTGGGAAATAGGTGCTATTATTATAGTTTTCTAGTTGAGGAAACTGAAGCAAATAGAGGTTAAGTGACTTTCCAGGACCACACAGTTAATAAGATTCTTAACATTTTTTATCAATGACTTGATGTATTTGGTCCACTTGTTGACTTTTCAGATGACACAAATGCCAGAAGGCATAGGTAACTTGTTAAATAATAAAGTTTGGACTCTAAAAGATCTTAACTGCTTAGAATCTTGGGCCACAATTAAACAGACTAATTTTAATTGTAATGAATGTAAAGTCTTACACTTGGATGTAAAAAAAAGCACTCAAACTAAATGTGGATCAAAGAATAGTATTTTTACCTTTGTTTTTATTGTTGTTTATTTGCTTCATTTTTCTTGTGTTTTTTCTCTTTTGATCAGATTTTTTCTTGGGCAACATGACATATGTGGATATATATTTAAAAGAATTGCTCATGTTTAATCTATCTTGGATTACTTATTTTCTGGAGGAGGAGGAAGAGAAGAGGGAGGAAGAACAATTTGGATCACAAGGTTTTCTAAGGGTGAATGTTGAAAACTATCTTTGTATGTATTTTGAAAAACAAAAAGCTTTTATAAAAATAATTTTTAAAAATTAAAAAATAAAAATCACTCAAGTAAAAATATTGGAGAAATAGCAATTTCTTTAGGGAAAAAAGGGATTATAATGGATGTCTACATCTATGAAGTAGACTAGATTGAAAAGAAAAATTACTTGAATCTTATCTTTGACACCTGTTAACTGTTAACTACTAACCATTTCTGAGTCTCAGTACCTTCATCTGTGGAATGGGGAACATAAAAGCATTGAGAATCACAGAATTTCAGAGTTATACAGGGTAGCAGTGGCTCACACATGGAAGCAGCCTATTCCTCAAGCCTTTCATGTGAGGGCAACCCATTCCATTATTGGATAGTCCTGTTTGTCACAAAGGTTTCCTTATACCAACCTAAATTGCTTTTTACAATGTTCATTCATTGTTGCTCTTTCTGGCCTTTGAGGTAAGACAGAACAAATCTAATTCTTCTTCCTCCTCAGAGTCTTGCAGCAATTTGAAAGCAGTTATCATACCTCTTCCCTGAGTTGTCTCTTCTTTAGGGAAAAATATACCAAAGTCTTTCAATCAGTCTTCACACAACATGGACTTAAGGCCTTCTAATGGGTTGGTATAAGATTCAAGTGAGATGATATATGTAAAGCACTTTGCAAGCTTGAAAGTACTGTCAGGCAGCTAGCTAGGTGGCTCAGTGGATAGAGCATTGGGCCTGGAGTCCAGCCTCAGATATTTTTTGGTTGTGTGACATTAGGCAGGCGACTTAACCACGATCTGCCTCAGTTTCATCATATGAAAATAGGAATAATAATAGTACCTATTTCTTAGGATTGTTTTGAAGATCAAAGGAGATCATAATTGTAAAGTTCTCATCACAGGGCTCGGCACATAGTGAGCACTATATAAATGTTAGCTATTATGATTGTTATTCTTAATTGAGATGCTATATGTAAAGTACTCTATAATTCCTAGCTGTTATTATTATAAATATCAGTTATCATCATCATTGTTGCATAAGTCAACAGTGCCAGCTATAAAACCTAATTAGATCTTGTCTGTGTCAGGAGTGGCTCCATGATCAGGACCATGGAAGTGAGAATCCTACTATGTTCTGCTCCAGTCAAGCTGTAGCTGGAGTAGCAGGTTCAGTTTGAGGGGTGGTGGTTGTCATATTTTAGGAAGAACATTGTCTGGAGGAGGACAGCTTTGAGACATGCCATAAGAAGACCATTTGGAGGAACTGGGAATATTTATTCTCTAGAAGAGAAGACTCAAAATGGAGTTTTGCACAAGAGGATGAGGTTTATAATGAAGCTGACTTTAAGGATGAACCAAGGGTTCTGGAAAACACAGTAAAAAGGAAGAGGAGAAGAGCAAGAGGATGGATAAAGGTCAAAGCAAGTTAATGGGATACTGAAGGCAGTGAGTGGTGGGAAAACCAGACTAAAGATATTTTTTCTTCTATAGAAGTTGGACATTCAGAAAGAATAGTGTACATGCCATGTGATTTCATTGCTATAGGATGTTTCTGGTTAACTCTTCTAATCAAGTCTTTCTCTGTATTTAGAGTCTTAGAGAAAGGTGGGTCCAGAATGTAGATCAACTTTGAGACCAGCTTACTATCTACTACCCCAAATCTGGGATATTACTTCTTAAATACTTTACTCCTCCATCTGTGGTTTCATTAGTGAGTTTTCTCAAGGTTTTTGGAACCTTTCTCTCTCCTGGTTTTTCTTCTACCTCCTTGACTACCTTTGCTGGATCTTCTAGTTCACACCCTCTTAAACATTGGTGTCTCATAGGATTCAGGCTTGAGCCCTCTTTTCTTCTTTTTCTATACTATTTACTTTGGAGATCTCTTCTGTTCCCATGGATTTAATTATGAACTCTCCACTGATGATACTCAAATATATCTTTCTTCCCCTAATCTTTCTGCTGACTTCTCATATCTCCAACTATCTTTTTGTTCTGAACTGGATGCCCAGGACATCTCCTTCTGTCTGTCTTGGGCATTCTCTCTGGTTGCCTGCCCTCCCTGAAATACTCTTCCTCCTCATTTCTGCCTACTGGATTTCTGTGACTTCCTTTTAAGACCTGACTAAAATTTCATTTTCTACAGGAAGCTCTTTTCAAATTATCTTAATCTTAGTGCCTTTCCTCTGTAAATTATTTCCCATTTATCTTATATATAGCTTGTTTCTACATATTTGGCTAAAGTTTGAGCTATGTCTAAATATATTTTAAGAAGTTGGATTTAAATATTTTTCTACATTATTGTTATATTTATTTTGGAAGACATTTCAATAAAAAAAGAACTTGTAAGCAAATTTAATCTCCCTGGGAACCTAGATTAGATAACAGCAAGCATTTATCAAGTGTTTACTACATTCTAGGCATTGGGCTAAGCCCTGAAAACACAAATATAAGCAGAAAGACAGTTCTTGTCTTCAAGAAGCTTGCAATCTAATGTGGGAAGACACCTAAAAAGGAGCTGAGAAGGGAGAGAAAAGGGATAAGATACCTGGCTTGGGAACATGGTAGAAAGTCCTTAAGAAAGTCAGGCGTACATCCAGGAAAGGAATGGAGATATGGTTGGTCTTGAACTTCCTCCTTAAAATAGGAATTCTGGGAGGAAACAGCCAGTCAAAAGGAGAGGCTGAAGACATAGAATGAGTTTTCAGGATGAAGTTTTCTGTGGCAGGCAGGGTAGAAAAAGCCTTGTGGAGAGATTCTCTTTGAATTGGCAAATTCTCCAAAAATCACTAAGTTGATTGTTTAAAAAGTAAATAGGGCTTGGAAAAATAGGAGACATTTTAGTTCCTCATCAGTTTCCTTTATTTTATCTTGATATTAGATTTTGAGCTTCTTGAGGGGCAGGAAACTGGCTTTCACCTTTTTTTGTGTCTAGGTAGCTTAGAACAGTGCCTGGCTTACCAAGCTCTTGCTAAATACTTGCCGATTGACTGGCTGCTGCCAAGTGGGCCTATTCATTTTGTAAATAGCAAAGATTAAGAGAAAGATTCCTTTCAAAAAGTTTTGGTTGGTACATAGTTGGTATGCTTTGGTTTCCTACACTATGGGGTTTAAGAAAATGGCATTAATACCAAGCCACAACTCCCTGTAGCTTAGCAGTGGAGTTTATTGGGATGGGATTTTGACTTCATGAGTGGCCATCTTACTTGGGAGAGAAAGCAGGGGCCTTGTGGATACAGTGCTCATCTTGGAGCCAGGCAAGCCTGGGTTCCCATACCATCTCTAGCACTTAATGGCTAAGGTAAGTCATTTCAACTTTCTGGACCTCAGTTTCCTTATCTGCAAATTGAGGCTAGCAATAGTCATACAAAGTTGGGAGGCTAAAATGAGATGATATGAACGTTATATAAATCTTAGCATTTATTAAATGACTATAGATGCAAGTACCATGCAAGGTACTTATTATTATTAAATCAGATACTTAAGACAATCCTGGCCTGAACCACTATGAAGAAAATATCTACCACAGTGGCCATTCCAAAGGAAGAGGTATCAAATACTCTATATGATCATACATTCCATCTATAAATAAATGAATGCAATGACAAAACTAAGGAAAGCAGAATTTCAACCATGCTCAGTGTTTTCTTGTATTATCTTAATAGAGTCTGGGTATAATAATGAGAAGGATGTACTAAAGACAGCACAAGGTTAAATTTCACCTTTGAAATTTTATCCATTCATTATAAACCTGTTAAAAATGTAATCTGATCCATTCATTACCTTCATTTATGTATATTGGACCCAAATCTAGGGTTAGCATTCTTTTATTACACGATTAAGAATTTTTTTAAATTATAAATTTCCTTTTTGGAGAAAAGTGTCTTGGTGGTGGTAAGGAGGCTTGGTTTCTTTAGGAAACAGGTGTTCTAAACTAGAGGCAGCTGGTGGATAGAGTGGATTACAGTGGATAGAGTGCTGGATTTGAAATCAACACCAGAGCTAAAATCTAGCTTCAGAAATTTACTAAAATAGTGGCAGGACCACTAAGTGTGCCTCTGTCTGCCTCAATAACCTTATTTATAAAATGAGGAATGATAATAGTACCCACCCCCTTGGTCATGAGGATCAAGTGAGTTTATATTTGCAAAGCACTTTGCTAATTTTAAAATGTTAAATAAATGTTAGTTTTTTCCATCTCTTTCTTTTCCTTCTGCTTCCATTCTCCCTCCTCTTACTTTCTTCTTCTTTCTTCTTCTCTTCCTCTTTCCTCCTCCTGTTCTTTTTTCTTCTTCTTTTTTTCATTCTTTGTTAAGGACCATGCCTAAATAAAGGGACAGGTCGATTCTCTGAAAGCCTCCACAGCTGTGAATCATAACATCTGAAGGAGTTGCAAAGCAGCCACTGTTGCTTGTGGACCGAGAATGAAATAAATGGGAGGCAGAGGGAAGAGGATAGAGGTCAGACAACACAACTGCCTCTCAGTGGAGAGGTCAGAGAATAGCAACTACCTCTCAGTCTCCTTGTATCATCATCATTGTGGTCGTCGTCATCATCATCAATTATCAATTGTCATCATCATCATCCTCTCACATGAAGAGATTCATTCTACAGATCTGAGTTAAACCTCCAGCAGCTACTGGCAGGTGGCTCCTATATCACAACAATTCTTGTTCTTCTTTTCTTCCTCTTTTTCTCATTTCTTTTTTTTTTTAATCTCCTACATTTCTCTTCCTTCTTTTTCTCCTTTGCCCCTTCCTTCTCCTCCTTGTTCCTTTTCTCTTCCTACATCTCTTCCCTTCATTCCTCCTCTTTTTTCTCCTCCTCCTTCTATATGTGCAGGGACATGGATCACGGAACAGTGAGTAATTAGATAACTTACCCAGGGTCACTCTCCAATATGTATGATTACAATTGTAGGCCTCTGACGAACTCTTAGAAAAATTGGCAAGTCTGAAGCTATACCAAAGGGAGTAATATAACACAGTAAGGCATTCATAGTGCCTCTAGTCTTTGTACACCATTGAAATTTAAAGAGAATCCCATATAGATCGGAGGTTCTTAATATGGAGGAAGGATGTTTCATGAACTTTGGTGAGAAAACAATTACATCTTTACCTTTACTAATCTTTAACTGAAATTTTCTATTTCCTTCAAATATTTAAAAATATTATTCTGAATTCCTAATCCCTCTATTTTTGTCCACTTGCATTTTTGATTTCCTTCACAGGCTAATTGTACAATATTTCAAAGTCCGATTCTTTTTGTACAGCAAAATAACTGTTCGGACATGTATACATATATTGTATTTAACTTATACTTTAACATATTTAACATGTATTGGTCAACCTGCCATATGGGGGAAGGGGTGGGAGGAAGGAGGGGAAAAGTTGGAACAAAAGGTTTTGCAATTGTCAATGCTGAAAAATTACCCATGCATATATCGGTAAATAAAAAGCTATAATAAAAAAAGAAAAAAATTATTATTCTGAGAAGAGTTCTACAAGCTTCACCAGACTACCAGTCCATGAAACAAAAATGGTTTACAATCACTATTATTGGTGATTCAAGCACTATTTTACTTTTCTATAACTTTTTGACTGACTCCAAAGATAGATAGTGGGAACTTCTCTAATCCTGTGCGTGATTTCTTCAAGAATTATAATCACAAACAATTCTTCTCTTTGCCTTTGTATCCTTCCCTAAGTCAGAGCTCTGTAAAATAGCCTTTCCAGCTGCCATGTTACATCTGCTATCATTTCTTTTTGAGCAACCTGGCCATTATGAGGGAATTTTCAATATTATGTCAACCCCACTGTCTTGATCTGTTCTAACTTCAATTCTCCCATTTTTACTCTCTACCCCCATTATTAGTGGCAATCCCTTATCAATGGACAATTTCAGATGAAGTTAAAGCCATCTATAGTCATATGAAAAAGTGCTCTAAATCACTATTGATTAGAGAAAGGCAAATTAACACAACTTTGGAGTATCACTTCACACCTCTAAGACTGGCTAAGATGACAGGAAAAGATAATGATGAATGTTGGAGGGGATGTGGGAAAACTGGACACTAATGCAATGTTAGTAGAATTTTGAAATGAACTAATCATTCTGGAAACTAATTTGGAACTATGCTCAAAGAGCTATAAAACTGTGCAATAACCTTTGTTCTAGCAGTATCACTACTGGGTCTGTATCCCAAAGAGATCATAAAAGAGGGAAAAGGACCCACATGTGCTAAAATGTTTGTAAAAGCTCTTCTTTTTTGTGGTGACAAACATTGGAAAATCAGTGGATGTGTGTCAGCTGGGGAACGGGTGTATAATAATGGAATATTATTGTTCTATAAAATGATGAGCAAGCTGATTTTAGAAAATTCTGGAAAGATTTACATGAACTGATACTGAGGTAAAACACATAAAATCAGGAAAACATTGTACACAGCAACAACAAGATTGCGTGATGTTCTACTCCGATAGATTTAGCTCTTCTCAATAATTCAGTAATCCAAGGCAATTCCAATGAACTTTGGATATAAAATACCATCCATATCCAGAGATAATACTATGAAGACTAAAGGCAAATCACAGCATACTATTTTCACCTTTTCCCCCCTCCATGATTTTTTCCTCATGGTTTTTCCCATTTGTCTGATTTTTCTCTCCATTCATATGGAAATATGCAAAAAATAAATGTACATTTACAATCTAAAAATATACAAATGTATATAAATCAATTGCTGATCCTTAATTAGATCCTTGAGCCAGGTCACTTGCTCTAAGTTTATTACTTTAAATTACTTTAAAACCAACATGGTTCATTGGAAAGAGCCCTAGATTTAAATGTCATTTCTACCACCTGCATAGTCTTGGCCAAGTTAATTTACTAAATTTAAGACTAATTATCTTTGTCTGAATAACAAAGAGGTTGGAATAGATGACTTTTTAGGTCCCTGTAATTCTAAATTTATCTTCCTTCTTATTTATAATGTCTCTTAATATTGACATTTCTATATCATTTTAAGATTTATACATGATCTCATTTGATTTTTACAAAAAACTTTGTAAAATGTGCACTATAGTATCAGCCCTACTTTTTATTGATAAGGAAATTGAGACTTAAGTAAGATAAATGACTTTACCAGGCTCACATAGACAAAAAGTCTTTCTCACTTTTGTTGTTGTACCCACTTCACTACACAATCCTTAGAACATATATGATTTGATTGATAGATCAGATCACTATTGTCATAATTTTCTAGATCTCTTCTGTAGATCATGAATCCAATAAATTTTTCCTAAATGCATGAATTGACTATTTTCTGTACATAGATACTGAATCTAGAGCAATGTTTTTATCAAAGTCATTTTTAATAAATTATCTTTAGTTCCCTCAGATTTCCCCAGTTACTATTTCTTTTGCTGAGTTTCAGTCTCTTGTCTTCTCCATTCTTATTATTCCATTCATAGAATCTTATGTTTATAAAGGAATTTAACCATTATCATTTGTTCTTACTCATGGCATCCTTGCAAAATGAGCTAGCATTTTTATCTTTCTTCTTTTTACTTGTATCTATGATTTCATCTGCATAGGATAATTTGTTATTATAAATCTGAAATTATAAAGGAGAAGCTGAGTAAAAGGATACCAACATGGAAATAAATTGGTGAAAAAGAAGATGGTCCGGTCATGTAGTAAAAGCAGAAGATAAAAACTGGATAGACCAGAAGCTTCATTGGTATCATTGCAGTGGGGTGGGATAGAGAGGGAGATGGGGAAGAAAGAGAGGGACAGAGAGACAGAAAGACAGAGAGACAGAGAGAGAGGTCTCAGCATACTGGGTTGACTCTCAACTTCTGGGAGCATAAGGATCAAAATCACAGAGAAAGGACAGTTGTGGATGGGATATATTGAATAGTTCACAGTAATGAGATCTCAGATCCATTGGCAGCTAGGGGGTACCATAGTGCATGAGGTATTTGGGTCTGGAGTCAGTCTGACTCATCAAATCTAACCTTAGCCATTTCCAGCTGTGTCACCCTGGGTAAGTCACTGACCCCTGTTTGTCTCAGTTTCCTCATGTGTAAAATAAACAGGAGGAGAAAATAGTGAACCATTCTAATATCTACCAAGAAAACCCCAAATGGGGTCAGAAAGAGTAGGACACTGAAAAGGGACTCAACAACAATAATGGCCAGGCAATGAGGTTCCAGAAACCCCAGTGATGTTATATACTGTAGGGAGATGTGACTCCTGATTGGCTGAGAGAGTTTAAGAGAGAGGAACAGAGAACTTTAGGCTGGGGAAAGGAGATGAGATGTAGGGTTTGGGTAGTGATGATTAACCTTGAAAATGTAGATATATGGGGAAAAGGTGGCACCCCAATTCTTAGGGTCTATACCCCTATAGACTGCTGGGGGGTGGACTTGTGTGTGAGGTAAGTAGGAGGTGAGAGTGTTCTCTCCTTGGTTGAGATTTTCTTCCCCTGATTCTTATATTTCATTGTCTATATTAATCTGTCTGACTATTCTGGTTATTGTTTCAATTGCTTGATTTGATATATATATTTGCTCAATATTGGTAACTGTTTTTTATACAACAAACATTTGTTGGGAAGGAAGTTGAATTAACTGGGAGCAAGCTAACTTTTACTCTTCAGAGGCCTGCCTAGGTGTGAGACCTATATAAACACTTGAAGAATCTTTCAGTTCACTGTGGCAGATCTGTACCTTAAAAGTCTTGGTTAAGTGAGAGACCCATGATCACACAGCTAGCATGTATAAGAAGAAGGATTAGAACTCACATCCTCATTATATCTATTATTATCTATTACACTTATGAGACAACTTATGAGAGTTAAGATTTTAACTCATTGAAATTTGGTGGTTTATTGGTAACCAGGATGCACTTGGTCTTGTATCAGGCATTGTGGGAGCTACAAAAGGAGTAAAAGTTATAGCTCTTGCTTTCAGGGATTAAAGATAATATTAAACAATTAGAAAGTGAAATAATATGGGTTGTTCTTATTGTATGAAAGTATGTAATACAAACACCAAGTATTATTATTTTTATAATTGGGTGTTAAGTTCTTTCAAAGATATGCTAAAATGCAAAGAAATGAAAATTCAACTTGGTCTGCTAGACTAAGAGTGTTAGATGCTGGGCAGGGTATTAAAGATCTTGAGTTCAAACCCTAACTCTGCTATATCTCTTTATGACGACACAAGCCAAGCTCCTCAGTTTCCTTATTTGTAAAAATCAGGATTTGGGCTCTGGGATTGTCTTCTAATGCCAATTGGGGCTTCCTGTGTATGAAGAATGAAGGGCATATTTATGCCAGAAACCAAAAGATGGGAATTCTTTAGATACTTAGGAGTCACATAGCCAAGAAGCAGGCCATTAGTTAGAACTGTCTCAAAAAAATGATTGTTAAATTTTTCCAGTGTGAACATTTTATACTTCAGAAATTGGCAGTTGATACATATCTTGACTTGATTTATCATTTTGTTGATTATCTAGACTTAGAAAGTGATGGAGAAAAATGCTAATACTGCAGATTAAACTTAAACATGTGTCTTATGTATGTCTCCCCACCCCATCCTGCCTTGAGAGTTGGTTGTTAAACATTTGCCAATAAATACACTGCTAGCTAAGATTAAAATTCCTGTCTGCTAAATCTGTAATTTCCCCCCATCACATGTGGTAATTATTGCTGTATTTTTATCCCTACCAACGCTAACTGAAAATATGAGCTGGTGAGATAAAAGATGCCTGAACACAACTGGTTTTATTTTCTACACTTCAGATATGACAAATAGATATGATTTTTGAATCAACTTTTAAAAATATAAGACAGGAATTAAACAATAATTTTTCTGGAAAAAAGGTGAGGATTTTACTGAACTGCAAGCTTAACATATGTGAGCAGTATTATATGATGGCCAAAAAAGCTTGGGTTGGTTTAAAAAGGCTATAGCTTCCAGAATATTGGGTGGTCAGAATATAATAGATAAGTCTAGTATATTGTACTCAGCTCTAGGAAACAAGGTTGAAGAGGGATGTTGATAATCTGAAGGAGTATTCAGGGGAGTATAACTAAAATGTCATATGAGGATTAGTTGAAGTAACTTGGCATGTTTAGTCTATCAAGAAAATTTAAGAGGTAGAGGTGTCTTCCAGCATTTAAAGGACCATCTTGTGGGATTAGATTTGTGCTGTTTGGTTAAGGTTAAGGAGGGAATTGGACTAGAGAGCCTCTTAGGTGTTTTCTAGATCTCTATTGGTGGTGTCTGGATTATCAATAGGGCTCAGAATTCACTTTTGTTCTAGATCGAACAACATTAGGGATGATCTTATTTCTTCCTTATGAAATAGGCAAGAAGACATAGTATTTATTTATTTATTTATTTATTTTGATACTATAGATTTTTTATTTGAATTGGTCCTAAGTTTTTTATATGCATACATATTTATACAATTATCTTGCTACATAAGAAAAATCAAATCAAGCCAGAAAAAATGAGAAGCAAAATAAAATGTAATCCAACAACAACAAAAAGGGTAAAAATGCTATGTTGTGAAACATGCTCAGTTCCCACTGACTTTTCTCTGGGTATAGATGGCTCTCTTCAATTGGAACTGGTTTAAATCATCTTATTGTTGAAGAGAGTCACGTCCATCAGAATTGATCATTATATAATATTGTTGTTGCCATGTATAATGATCTCCTGGTTCTGCTCATTTTACTTAGCATCAATTCACATAAGTCTCTCCAAGCCTCTCTGAAATCATCCTGCTGGTTTTTTTTTTTAAGAACAATAATATTCCATAACATTCATAGACCATAACTTATTCAGCCATTTTCCAACTGATGGTTATCCACTCAGTTTCCAGTTTCTGGCCACCACAAAGAGGGCTGCCACAAACATTTTTGCACATGTGGGTCTCTTTCCCTCCTTTAAGATCCCTTTGGGATATAAGCCCAGTAGAAACACTGCTGGGTCAGAGGGTATGCACAGTTTGATACTCTTTGCGCATAGTTCCAAATTGCTTTTCAGAATGTTTGGATCCATTCACAGTTCCACCAACAATGTATTAGTGAAAAACATAGTGTTTAGCAATATTATCAATGTTAAAAAAGAAATAAAAAAAATCATACACAACCATTCTTCCTTTGGAGAAAACCGGGTTCTTTTCTGCTTCTTATTAAAAAAAAATAACAAAGCTAAATTAGACTGTTGTCAGATTTTCCCTTGAATTATCTGAGGAATTCTGCCTTCTTTATCCTGGCTTTAGAGAGATCAATTTCAAAATCTCACAAATTATGGGACCGAAGATTTGAGGACATGTACACAAGTTCTTAAGTCCTTCCTGAGAAATGCTGTCTTTTCTAAAGATCAAAATAGCTCCTTAATCCGAGTAGTAGACAAGAAACTCAATTGAGAAAAGCAGTTTTCTGTTGAACAAAGAGACTTTTCAGAATGTGCCCCTTGTCTTAAAGTTGGGGCCCCTCTGCCAACAACTTTGATTCTGAAAAGAGGGTGAATAATGACAGAGTCTGACCGAAAAGAGGAGGCATAAAAGTGTTGCTTTGGGGATGTCATGTTCAAGGTTACTTTCTATTGTTCTCTCTGATTTCTTATGTAAGAAGGGAGGGAGAGAAGAGATATTGAGAAAATTCTATAGAAAACCAACAGCTTTGCTTGCATTTTCTCCCAGTCTTAAATATGTATAAATTATGCTAATTAAAATAAATATACAGTTTAATAGATGAAGAGGGAAGGATGGTCAAGCTGTCAGTGAGTACTGGAACAGGAATCTTGTTTGAATTAAGAGGATGTCTGCTAAGTAAAAGCACCCTACAGAGATGTATAAGGCCAAAGCTTCCTGCAGTCCATACTGTCTTTATTGAAAGGCATATTTATATCTTCCAGACTAGTAATTAATCACTCGGTAGGGTTTTTTTTTTTTTTTTTTTTTGATGGGGTGGAGAGGACGTGCATTCACAGAAGATCTTTTTTGTACTACCAGGAACCACAAAATATGGGCACAATTAAAATGCTGATTTAATTTATTACATTGAGCCACAGAACGGGAATGTTTAAACGATGTTGACAGGGCCAGAGTTTCAGAACCACCTTTTTTTAAAAAATAGAAAACAAATGCCGCTTATTTCCCCTCCCCAATTAAATTATATTAATCACATGTTTTTAATAAGTTACTTGGAATCAAAATAAAGCTCTCGACATTAATTAAAATTTGAAGATACTATATCATTTGGGGGCAATACGTAGTCTTTGTTAGAGGGAATACATTTCAACATGATCCATTTATGAAAATTAAAAGGGGAAAAATTGCCTATTGAGCAAATGTAGTTTAATGAGAGTGTGCTTTTCTTAGCAATGAGGGTTCTTAAGTAACTAAAATGTTTTTATATTCCAATAATGGTTTCTATTTTTGATCCTCCCCAGAATTGTCTTTGTTATGTGAATTTTGATATTTTCACACAAAAATCCATTGTCAGGGGGGGCTGGAGACTATGAAATCAGGCAGACTCTTTTTACACATTTTGGGGGGTGTTTGGTAATATGAATTTGCAAAGAGAATTTATTTCATCTGAGATGGATGTGGTTTGGAACATGGACCTCCTCCAAATAACTCGGCAGGAAGAAGTAGCCAAAGGATCCCATTAGCAGCCTTTAACTAGCTCTCTAATGAATGCTACATTCTGTGTCTCGAAGCTGCACTTTATGGGTTTCACACAAACTAGAAAGTGCCCTGAGATAATGGGATAGTTGTTTGCTATGTTATACCACAGCACGGGAGATCTAATAGAATCACCTCTGGGAGGACCTCACATGCAGATAATATTCTGAAAAGCTACACCTCTCCAGTGCATGGGGGAAAAGCAGTTTCTCTTTCTGGGTTAGACTTCCATTTTCTTTCAGCTTCGGGGCTGCTGCATTTGACTTGGGCTTTCAGGGCTGATGCAATACGAGACTAGCTGGCAATGGAAAAACATATTTTTTCTAGTATAAATAGAACAAGCACTCCATAAGACACAGGCTTTGTCCTTGCTCATATTACATATTTCAAAAATACTTTGATGATCTACAGTCAGTTTGGAAATTTATTGTTCTCCGTTTGGTTTCAACGACTTTGGCAAGATGACCTTTGATTAAATTAATTTCAGTCAATAGCGAGCATTTATTAAGCACCTACTATATGCCAAGTGTTGTGATAAGCATTAGGGATACAAAAAGAGGCAAAAGACAGTCCTTTCCCTGAAAATGCTCACAATCTGAACAGAATAGTTTTGCCAACTCTATCACTTCCTTCTATTAAATTATTAGATAAACTACAGCTATAGCCAATATTCCATTTTTAAAACCTTTTAAAAGATGAGTTTTTTATTTTCTGGGCAAGATTTGACTTTGTAGATTTTCCCCCTTTTCTATTAGATGTGGCTTTTTTAATCTTATCTTTATCATTTCGAGGATGGATAATTATAATTATAGGTAACTAAGTGGTGCACTGCACAGCATATTGGTCCTGGAATCAGGAAGACTTGATTTCGAATCCAGACTCAGACCTGTAATAGCCCAAGAGTTTGAGCAAGCTATTTAACCTCTGTTTGATTTATAGGCAAAAAAGAGATAATGATGTATCCAAGTGTTGTGAGAATGAACTGTGATTATATTTACTAGTTTGAAAACCTTAAAGAACTAATATGCTAGCTATAATTAACTGTAGAGTTCTATAATTGTGTGGATAATTGCCGCAGTTTGGGATTTTCTTTTAGATTTAGAAACCTGGTCATTAATCAACTTTAAGAGAAGAAGAAATATCTTTCATAGAAGAAATCTTGATGGAAAGAGAGTTGTCATAGGATTTTCTTTCAATAAGTTCACCTAAATACTTGTCCCCTTCAGCTCAGTTTATGTCATTCAGTGAAAAAGAGAACTGGCAATGATACAATGAGTTTAGATAAGTAGAACCCAATCCTGATATTTTAAACACTATTGAAGATTTGATTTGATTTGATTTATCTACATCCATACATTTTTCAATTGATTGAAAGATGGAGAGATTACATGATCTTCAATTCTGATGGACATGCTTTTTTTCAACAGCAAGCTGATTTAGGCCAGTTCCAGTGGTCTCGTGATAGAGAGAACCATCTTTACCTAAAGAGAGAATTATGGGGATTGAGCGGGGATTATAACACAGTATTTTCACTTTTTTGTTATTGTTTGCTTACATTTTGTTTTCTTTCTCATTTTCCCCTTTTTAATCTGATTTTTCTTGTGCAATATGATAGTTGTGGAAATATTTACAGAATTGCTCATTTAACATATATTGGATTATTTGTCATGTAGGGGAGAGGGTGAGAGGAAGGGAGAGGAAAAAAAACTTGAAACACAAGGTTTTGCAAGGATGAACGTTGAAAATTATGCATATTTTTTGAAAATAAAAGGTTTTATTTAAAAGATTACATGATCTTATTCTTATTATTTGGTAATTATAAGAAAGCATTTGATTTGGTAGAGTAAAATTCTACTTCCAAAACTCTCTTTCAACGAGCTGTTTTCCATCCACACATCAAAATTATTGAAGATTCATTGAAATATGTAATAACAAATACAATCTGGTTCAACCTCTAGTCATGAAATCAGACAAGGCATAAAATCAAGAGATAGAAGCCTGAAAAGATATTTGCCACTACAGTGGAGGTGATTTGGAGAAAATTCTAATTGTAAAGGGATTCACTGTGGTGAGTAAGGTCTTTGTTTGCCAAGATATTTGTGGTTTTTACCCCAAGTCACATAACCTCACACAATATCTGAAGAAATCCTTATCCATTTAAAAGAATTTGGCCTAACCATCCACAAAGGAAAGACCAAAATGGATAAAAAATAACTATTGATAAGATTATGTATGCAGTTATTTGGATGAACGTCCCATAGAGCTTATGTATATCTGACACAGATAGACTTGGGGGGGGGGTGTCCAGAGTTGAAAAGGAGAAGAGTAGGATAGATTAAAGTCAAGATATGGCAAAGCTCCTTTAACATCACTAAGTTCCTGCTAGAAACAAATGGCCATTGTGTTTATACCAATGGTTTATCAGAGTTATATGATGGTGAGATCCTGAACACAGCAATTCTGAAACACTAATTTTGATTATCATACAGAGGACAATGGAAAGATGGATGGTGGGTGTGAGCAAATGGCAAGAGGTGGTGAATGCAACCTTTAAAGAATAGGAGTAAGAGGTGTAACCAGGGAAATAGGGAGAGAAAACAAGTTGAGGGTAAAGGATGGAGGATGGAGGGGAATGAGGAGGGATTTGAGGCAGAGAGGGTGTTGAGGGTGATGAGGGACTAAACTAAGTGTCTATTGAGTGCAGAGAAGAGCACACATACAAGAAATGTCGTGAAGGGAGGAATGACAAAACTTTGGCAGCAGATGGGACACATGGGCTAAATGTAGTTGACACCAAGATTATGAGCCCAGTAACTTGGAGGATGGTGAAACCTGCAACAGAATAGAGAAATTCAGAAAGGGGGAGAGTTTGGAGGAAAAGACTTATTTGGGACACTTTGAGTTTGAGATGTCAGTGGAATATTCTGAAGCTTGATGCTGCAGTGGGTAGAATTGAGAAGCACTGAATTACTTCTCAGACACTCAGACATACACTAGCTGTATTAATCTTGACAAATCACCTAATCCCTTCAGCCCTGATTTTTTTAATTTGCAAAATGGGAATAAAAATAGCACCTTCCTGTTAAGGTTGTTGATCCTAGGGATCAAATCACCTTTCTCCTAAGTTGTTGATCCTAGGGATCAAATCACCTTCCTCTTAGAGTTGTTGATTCTAGGAATCAAAGGAAATGACATTTAAAATGCTTTGTAGACCTTAAAGAGTTATATAAATGGTGACTATTATTATTATTTTTGCCAGTGATTTTTATCTAATTTGACACTGAATATATTTGCCAGTTTCCTGAAGGCTTATGGATATCCATAAATCAAATGAGACAAATATTTATGTAAAATTTTTGTTTTCCCACAGCTGGAATATCATATGCCATCTGATCATTGAATCTGAAAAATATTCAGTGGAAATGGAAAAATACCCAGTGGAAAGTTTAAAAAAGGCAATTAAACTAATCAGGTTAATGAAATAGCTACCTTAAGAAGAAAACTAATGAGATTAGGATTATTTTGACCAGGAAGGATGAATTCAGGAAGAAACAATCATTTATTCATTCATTGAGCAAATACTGATTATTTTTTACATGCAAAATTCTATATGAAACTGCTTGGGGTGGAGCAAAAGAAGAGGAAGAAAAGATGTATAAAGCATGGTCCTGCTGTTGTCTTTAAAATGATATAGATAGAGAGGATAAATTTGACTTATTAATTTGTCCAAGCAACAAACACAAAACAGGAAGACATGATCACCAAAAGCATTTGCTGTGGTCATGTAAAATGACCAGCACTTAGTACAAATGGAAGAGGGAATCCTCTAGATGCCCCTCTTATTTGTGGATGCTATTATGCTTATTATGTCAAGCCTTAAAATACTGCAGAACTTTTTGAATGTGACTCATAATCTCTCAAATGAGTGTAACTTCAACTATCTATATCAGGAAAACCAAATGGGTAAAGATGGCTATTACTCACATTGTGATATGCAGCCCTTTAGAAACTAGTCCATTTGAATATATATCTTGATTAGTAATTCCAGATGATAACAAACTGGACTGAGAAGTAAAAAGAAATGCAACTAAGTTAGCTAGATTGTATTTGGGAAGTTGTATAATGCTTTTAATGACTGGATTTCCCCTAATGATGAAAAAAATCCATAAATTGATACCATGTCATTTCATCCAATGACAGAATAGTCCCTGATACATAGTAGGTGCCTAATAAGTGTTTTTTGACTTAATTATATGGCTATAAATTATGGAAGATCAAACTCTATGAAGAATTAACAAGGTGAGCAATTGAAAGAGGAATAGACAAACTCATGGTGTGAGTAAATATTTTGAAGCATATTGACAAAGAAATGCTGTAAAAGATGTCATCAGACTCTGAAAGGAAAGTTGACTGGCCAAATGGTGAGGTAGAGGAATGAACAATGGGTAGCCCATTGTATTCCATGGATGCATAAAAAGAGATCTAGAGAAACCTCCCACTATGTTGGTTAAATCTCCTAAGAAGGATTTATGGAAGGATCTGGACAAGGATGGCACCAGATGGGAAGCTGATAGTTTACAATAGGCACATTTAGAGGGAGTACCACCTCGGTAGTACTATGGATCCATCAGCTAGGAGGCCAGCCAGTGGCTGACAAGCATTTAATAAATGCTTACTATCTACCAGGCAAGGTACTCAATGTTAGGGACACAGAGAAGAACAAAAAATATGGTCTCTGCCTTCAAACAACTCTCATTCCAAAAATGAGGAAAAATGCAAATAATCATGTACAAGTTTAATCCATTCATTTTAAAGATAAAGAAACTTAATTTTAGAGAGTTTAAGTGACTTGCTTAGATTCAAACAGGATGAAGGGACTTTTTTAAGGTCGCAGGTCAAATTTGAACTTGGATCTTTCTAACTCTATACCAAGCACTCTACCTGTTCCCCTACCTATTTCAGAGTTTCTAACTTCCTTCAAAAGCTAAAGCTAGTACCATATCTTTTAGGCAGTCTATCTCCCTCTGAACAAGTGATGAACTCCACCTAGGTGACTGGGGGATATGGTTTTCAAAAGGAATGGGAAGGAGGGATATGTTCTTGTCTCTTCTATCATTAATCAATAATTCTTTTAATTTGTTAATTCAAATTTAGTGAATACTAACCAATAAAAATTATACTTTGGAAGTGATATAAAAGTATGAGATGTTAGTAATTAAAACCCAATAATACAATAACATCTAACTCCAATCTGAATAATTTAGGTGATGGCTGTTGCAAGAATAAATTAATTTTCTTTTTCATAGTAGAATACAAGTTCAATCATCATCTTTTTGTAGATAATCATCAAATCTACATATCTAACCCTATTCTCTCTTCAAAGCTACAAGATCTTATCACCAAATGCACTCTGAATACCCTGAACTGTATGTCCTGTAGGTATTTCAAAATCCACAAGTCAGAATGGAAGGTATTTAGTTTCCTAGTTTCCATTTGAATTGTTTTAGAAAGATTCTGAAGATCATCTGGCAGGATAAGAAACCAGACATTGAGGTCCTTTTGTTTTTAACTAAATTGCCAAGCATTCCAACTCCATTGCCGCATTGTTTGAATGCCAAATGTATGCTTGCCAAAAAGGCTATTTTATGGAGAACTCACACAGGACAAAAGCTCATAAGATGGTCAAAAAAAGAGGTACAAGGACACTCTCAAGGGGCCGCTTAAGAACTTTACAATCAATTAGAGATATGGGGGATACTGGCATAGGACTGCTCAGCATGGTGCATCAAGATTGGAGAAGATGCTGTGAAAGCAGAATTGAATTCAGTTAGAAGAAACAAGAGATGTGCAAAGTTAGAGAAGCCATCCCAGAAGTGTTCATGGGGATTATTTGTGCCCCACCTGTGGCAGAGTATTCTGAGCTCACCCCAGTCTCATCAGCCACAGCTGGACACACTATAAATTGACTCTAATACAGTGATGTCATTTTGTTCCTTCCTTGAGAACGAAGGACAACAACCAACCAACATGTCCTTGGAAAGGGAACTCTTTATTGTTCTCTTCCTTCCAAACTTTCCCCCTTTCTCAACTTCCCTTTTATGGTGGAGAGTGCCATCATCCTCCAAATCATGACTTGGTGTTATCCATATATTAAATCTGTTGCCAAATCTTGTTATCTCTATAAACTATTCTTGCCTTTTCTTTTCCTTAATTCATCATCTACTTGGTTGCCAAAGTGTTTTTCCCAAAGTATAGGTTTGAACATATCACTTTCTCTTAATCAGTAGGTTCTAATAGCTTCTACTTTAAGATTGAATATAAAATATTTAATTTGACTTAAATTTTTTTTTACTTTGACTTTTAAAATTCTTCATGATCTGGTCTTTTTCTATGTTTCCAGTATCTTTTATGCACTCCAGAGAGCCTGCCTTATATGCTGTTCCTCACACATCCCTGTCTATGGCTTTTCATCGATCACTTGTTTCCCATGTTTCTTGTTCCTTCACTTTTTATTTTTTCCTGACTTTTTCCCCCAGATTCAGCTCAAATTCAATATTCAGGAAGTCTTTTCCAGTTCTCCTGGTTGCTGGGGCCTTCCTCTAAGATATTACCTTACATTTTCTGTTTATATCTGCAAATACTTAATTATTTACACGATGTCCTCTATCCCCATTAGAATGTAAACTCCTTGACTGGAGAGCAATTTCATCTTTCTTTGTATCTTCAAGCTTTATCAGAGTGCTTTGCAACAATTAACACTTAATTGCTTATTGATCAACTGATTAACTATAAGAAGATATCTTTGTTTCATATTTAATAGAATTGAGAAATCACATAACTTAAAACAGTTTCCAGAAAAAACAAGTATCTTGGAGTTCTTTTCTCAATTTTTATTCAGAATCTTTAAGTCTAACTTCTTTTCATTTCAGCATATAGCCGGTTATGTTTGAATAAATAATTCAAGAAAAGAGAAATTAAACAGACCTTGAGGTGAGTTTCTTTTCTACCAAGATATTATATATATATATATATTTAAAACTCATGGACTTTGGCAGCTTTAAGTATTAAAATTTCAGTCAATGTGTAAATTGTAAATAGTAGAAACAGTGGTTTCTAAATCTTTTGGAATTTTTTTATGAGTGCACAAGAGCAACGTGTGCTCCATCCTTTTTCTTTTAAAAGCAGGGCTAGCCCTGGGCACAATTGGAAGCAATGAAAACTTGGTCACTGGTTTCTGGCTTGTGGTTCTACCATTCTTATTTCCTTCTCAGGAGAATGGTGTCATATTCTCTCTACTTCTTTTCTTTTTCCCTCATTATTTTTGTGATTCTGTGGCTCTAGACAATTAATCTACACAGAGGCTTCTGCGATGTGTGGGATTTAATGAGTTTTATGGATATTTTTATTTTTTCAAGACAAGAATTCCTAAGTCAAAAGAACATAAACATGTGTCTCTGTGTGTCAGTGAATGTGCAGGTACTTTTAAGGGTAGTCAGTAGGGAAATAAATAAGTAAGAAGTAAGAATCTTCCTTTTCTTTGCTTCTAAAATCACATGTAGGTTTCCATGTTAAATATTTATGATTTGCCCTATCTATGTTTTATTTCTCATCTCATTACTTTGATATTCAAGATATTAAAGATGTCTGGACAGTTTCTGTCTTTTTCAGTTAATCAAGAAACATTTTATTAAACACCTATAATGTATGAGGCTCTGTGCTAAATTTGTTGTTGTTCAGTTTTAGTTTTGTCCAATTTTTTTGATCCTACTTGGAGTTTTCTTGGCTAAGATAATGGAGAGGTTTATCATATTTTACAGATGAAGAAACTGAGATTAATGGTTAGGTCATTTGCCCAAGGTCATACATCTAGGAAATGTCTGAGGCTGGATTTGAACTCAGAGAGGAATCTTCCTGATTCCAGCCTCAGCTCTCTATTCATTGCACCATCTAGCTGCCATGTGGGCTAAGTATTAGGGATAAAAAGAAAACAAAAAAAAGTTTCTTTTCTCAAGAAGCTCATAGTGTAATGTCAGAAACCACATGCCAACAACTATCTACAGATAAGATATATACAAATTATCTATGTATATGTATCATTTGGAGATAATGAATGGAGGGAGACTCTAGAATTGCCTTCCCTCAATCACACTTGAGGTCAAACTTGAGAAGTTCAGTTTCAAAACACATACATGTTTTGAAGATTTTATAAAATTGCTTTTTCAAATAGTTGTAGGATATTTAGTGGGAATTAAAAGCCAAATACCTAAAGTACTATTTACTGATGGGAAAGAGAAATATTTGATAAGTACTATTTAGTCAGATCTTCACACCTGAAGAGAAGTAAAGCATTGTGAGAAGTCACTGGCTTTCTCTGTTTCACTTTTTTCTTATGTGAAGAAGAGGTTCTTTCAGAGGTTTTTAACCTGGTGTGTGTGTGTGTGGTATTAAAGACTCATTTGGCATCCAATGGAACTTAAGGACCCTCTTTTGGAATATTGTTTCTGAATGTATCAAATAAAATACACAGAACTACCAAAAACCCAATTATATTGAAATATGGTCATCAACATATATATATATAAACCAAATTCACATACCTTAGATGAAGAAGCATTGAACTAGAAAAGCTCTAAGATTCCTTTCAGAATCCAAATGTTATGACTGTGCGTAGAAGATAATTATCCCAAACCTGATCTTGCATCTTGCATCCTTACCAGATGAGGAAACTGATTCCCTAGTTCACAGAGGTAGTAGTGTGTAGAGCTAGAATTTTGTAGAGCAGGGTACTGTGGAAAGGACTGGGCTTAAAGGCAAAATGCCTAGGTTTGAATCTTGGCTCCATAAATAATAAAAACAACTAAGATAAACAATAATAAGAACATCTCTATTGAAGTTCAACTCATTATTATTGTTATGAGATCCAATTGAAGTTGGTTTCATAGAATTACTCCTTTTCCTTTTTCTTTTTTATTCTTTTTTTTTTTTTTTTTTACAAGCAATGGCTCTCAATACAGAAGGAATGGAGGTCATATTTGAAAATAAAGTGCTGCAAAAACAAAAAAATAGCAATAAATCTTTAAAAAGTAAAAATAAAATCATATTAAAAGCTGTGGATGTCAAGAAATGTAGGGATTTGGAAATTAAGAAATCATTGGTGACACTGATAAAATTAGAAAGAGCTTAATCATTAATCATTGTTAATCATTAAATGTGTTAATTAATTAATGTGTTAATCATTGAAGAATGAGTTCAAGTCAGATATCATTGATCCTAGGAGGTCAGATGGAAGGGAGATATGCTGATGATAAAGACTCCTCAGTGTGGAGTCATTTAAGACAATGGTGTATAGGTGGAAAGGAGAGATTGGGGGAGAGACAGAGTAACTGGTATAAAATTAAAGAATGTCAAAGAAGATACTGGGAGAGCAATGGGACAGCTGGCCCAGGCAAGGACTGTCACTTCCTTCCCAAGATAATCAGGAGGGTGGAGAAAGTGCTGAGAGTGGGATGTGATGGGTGGTCCAATCTCCTCTAACTGTCTTCAAACATTCCCTCTCACTCAAAATCTAATGCTCTTTCTACAGTTACTCTGTCCTTTCTGGCCAAAAGTGATATAATTAATTCTTAATACTAGGGATGGCTGAGATTATAAAACCATGATAAGCACTCTTAAAGCACAAATACTCAAGTAATGATTGTACTTTTCTGTGCTGACTTGGATTAATTTGTTAATCCTCTATATTCTGAATTAACTTCAAATTGGATGAATTAATAGTAAATAGTAGTGAGCATGTGGATGACTTGTATCTGTGCCAGCTGTGGGTTTGGGGCTCATTAGTGAGCATGAGTTGCTCCGGGTAGACAAGGCTCACTTGAAATGCAGACAGCTCACACTAATTGCATGGCTCCACTGAGGTTATATTACAACCCAATCTAGCCCTCTTATTCCTAGCATCACCCTACACTAATCCTTTCTGCCCCAATTTCTCCTCTCAATTACCCTTCTTGGCTAAAGACTGATACTCAGTCTGCCCCAACCTTACCTCAAAGTGAGTTGAGAATCCCCCAAAAATGTGCCTGGAGAAGCACACAGTGAGTAGTCACATACATGATCAGACCACTATTGTCTGAAAGAAAACATATGGAACATTTCTTATGGAAGAGAAATGAGATGACAAACATTATAATGTTTCAAAGTGTGCTTTTTGATTCTGTATCCAGAAAGGGACAGTCTAGGGTCACAGTTAAGGCTATTTCTAATTCCTTTTAGGACAGTTACTTGAATGGTGCATCAAGAGAATGTTGTCCACATGCGTTACCTAGTTCAGCAAATCATTTGACAAAATGTGTCACGCTGTTCTTGTGGATAAGATGGAGAGAGGTGGCCTAGAGTAGACTATAGTACAATATGATCCTATATAATTTGCTTGGTATATATTTGCTTATAAATTGTCTCTTCCATTAAGTTGTAAGTTCCTTGAGGGCAGGGACTTATTTTCCTTTTCGTCTGGCACCTAGTAGGTGATTAATAAATATTTATTGATTGATTATATGACAGATAAGACGACTACATTAAAAAATAGTTATAGAGGTTCTTGTCTATTGGAAGTGAGATCTCCAATGTAGTCCTTTTACTTCTGATGTTTGACAGTTTTATCAATGATTTGAGAGACACAGTAACATGGAGTCAGGAAGACTTCAGGTTCTCTCTCTGATATAGGTAAGTCATTTAACTCACCTCCTGTACCAGGCAATTATTTAAGTCTATATGGAAAGAAAGTATTCTGTTCTGGTTGAGAAGATGCTCCCTGGGAGCACCAGTCAAATTGCTAATCTATATGAAAAAGCCAATGATTTGGATGAGTGCAAAGATGACGTATTTATCAGATTGTCAGGGGACACAAAGTTGGAGGAATTGCTAACACATTTGATAACAGGATCCACATAGATTTGGACAGCTAGATCAATAGACTGAATCTAATAACATGAAATTTAATATAGATAAAGTCTTAAACATGGATTTTAAAAGTTGACTGTTGTTCAATCATGTCTGACTCTTTATGACCCTATTTGACATTTTCTTGACAAAAGTAGTAGATTGGTTTGCCATTTTCTTCCCCAGCTTATTTAACAGATGAGTGAACTGAGGCAAACAGGGATAAGTGACTTGCCTAGGGGTAACACAATCAGGAAGTGTCAAATTTGAACTCAGGAAGATGAGTCTTCCCTACTTCAGCACTTTATTATCCACCTAGCAGCTTTGGAAAAAGAAATGAAAAAGATCTAGAGATTTTAGGAGACTTCAACATGTTCTAAAAGTATATGGTTAAAAAATGTGGAGCTGTCTTGCTGAATTTAGAGAAGAGTATTGTCCAGAACATAGGAATATTATGTTTAGTTTTAGAAGCAGTGTTATTAAGCTGGAGAACAGATGGAGAAGGATGATTAAGATGGTTAAGGGTCTTGAGACATATCAGGGATGATCAGTTGAAGAAATGGAGGTATTTTACCTAAGGAAGAGGAACGTCAGAGGTCACACCATAGGTCTTTTCAAGTATTTGAAGAATTGTCATAGAGGAAGAGAAATTGGACATGGTCTATCTCTTTCTGAAAGGCAGAATTAGGAATTATGGTAGAAGTTCTAAAAAAAGTTGGGCTCAAAAGTTCCTAGTAATTGTAATTTTTCTTTTTTTTTAAATTATAGCTTTTTAATTGAAAAAAAAAACATATGCATGGGTAATTTTTCAACACTGACCCTTGCAAAAACTTCTGTTCAAAAATTTCCCTTCCTTCCCCCCACCCCTTCTTTCCCCTACATGGCAGGTAGTCCAATACATGTTAAATATGTTAAAGTATGTGCTAAATTCAATATGTGTATTCATATTTATACAGTTATCTTGCTGTACAAGAAACATCAAATTTAGAAAAAAGGTAAAAATAGCCTGGGAAGATAAACAAAAAAAATGCAAGCAAACAACAACGGAAAGAGTGCAAATGCTATGTTGTGGTCCACACTCATTTCCTAGTGTTTTCACTGGGTGTAGCTGGTTCTCTTTATTATTGAACAGCAATTATAATTTTTTTTAAAAATAAGAATAGAGCATTTTGTAGTAGATTTTCCTTTACTTCAAATAGTCTGGATTACCACCATTTAGGACTTAGGAGATGGAGGTTTGGGATAGGGAGGGAAAGAAAATTTGCTGTTCAGTTATGAGTTGAAGTTGATGAAATCTGAGATTCAATTCTGTGAGTAGTGAGATCCGTGCTCTATTACTTGCTAGTTGCAATTTTGGAAAAAAGTCACTTAATTTCTTTGGTTAACCTCCATTTTTTTAATATAAAATGAAAATGTTAGAAGAGACGATATTTAAGATCTCTCCTACTTCTACATTCATTGATCCTTCATTGTTCATTCATGTAGAGTCATAAGGAACAGATTTGGGACATGAATATTTCTCAATAGTGATAATTTTTGCTATAAAAGTATAAGATGCCTATATGAGGTCAGCCTAGATAATTACCAACTCAACTTCAAGTAACTGATAACTTTGTTGTATGAGACCATGTCAAAATGATCTCAGTCAAAAATGTGAACCAGGAGTGAAAAAGGACCGGACAATAATTGGACATCAAACAATTAAAAAAGCATTTTAACTAGATGCAAAAAAATACATTGGGGTTGTTTGAGGGAATTATTCATGTCCTAAAGGAAGCTTCTAAAAGATGGTCAACTAATCTAGAACTCAAGAGATTTGAGCATATTGTGGTAGTAGAAAGGAGAGAGCCAATGATAGACTGGAGGTGATGAGGAAAGGAAGACTTGAGGATTTACAGAGAGCCCAGCAGAAAAGCTATACTACACCTACAGGGAGTGTTTTGAGGATTACAAGTTGTGAAATACCTTTTTCTGACTTGAGTCCTCTTTTCCTTGAATTCTATATGTACTGGTGGGAAAAATGTTATAGATTTTGGTGGGAAATCATTGTTTTATAAAACATATGCCACCTATAACCCCCAACTCCTCAGACCTATCCCTAGACTTTGAGGGGACAAGTAGTAGAGAAGATCTTGTGATCTAGCCTGTTAGAGAGTGGGGTTTGGGAGAATAGTTCTAGATGACATTATAAAAATAGAATAAAACTGATCATTTTTACTAATCAAGAAAAAAAACCATGGTATAATAGGATCACATAAAATTTTTTTCTAGACTCTCCTATAGTTATTTTCAACCAGAAACTTAGTCTTTTGAATAATGCTCAAATATATAATACTTTGGCAAAATTTCAGTCATTAGGTCTATTACTAGCAAAAAAAACTTTTGAATATTTTCTTTCTGAAAAATATTTTGAATTCTGTTTCTAAACACATTTGCTGACTTTGTAGGTTTCTATTTGTAAAATGAAAAGATTTTCTTTTACTTGAAAAGAAGTTTTTCTTTTCTTTTTATACTGTATGACGGGAACACTGGATTGGAAATTAATAGGCTCAGCTTTTAGTTCCACCTCAACTATTAAATATGGTGTCATCCTGGGTAAATCAGTCTACTCATTTCTATGTGTCTTGATTTGCTCATATTTTGAACAAAAGGTTGGATCCAGATAATTTCTAAGTTCTATTATAACTAAAAACCTTTATAATTTCATGATTTAACTTTTTTATTTATATTTAGAAGTATTTATAATTTTTCATTTTTAAGAAAGAAACTTTCTGTCCTTGCCAGGGAGACTAGCCACTGTACTAATCACTTACAGGTCTGAAAGATTGGGACAACTAGATGGTGAAGTGGATAAGACACCAGGGGTGGGTCAAGAAGACATCTTCCTGAGTTCAAATCTGACCGTAGATATTTATGAGCTGCTACCCTGAGCAAGTCATTTAATCATTTTTGTCTGATTCTTCATCTGAAAAGTGAATTGGAGAAGGAAATGGCAGAGTACTTTCCCATCAATGTTAAGAAAATCCCAAATGGGGTCTCAAAAAGATGGACACAATTGAAAATCAATTGAATATCAATTGAAAGATTTACTGATTTGATGCTATGCTACTAATATGTTGGTACCTAACCAACAAGGCTTTCAAAAATCTCCCCACGCTGGCTTGTCCTGTCTTTCTATCCTTTAGGAGTGAGGCAGCAATGAGCAGTAAGTCTCCTGTTATTGTAGGTCTTCAACTGGAGGTAGATGAACACTTGTTGAAGATATGGTTCATGACTGGGTAGAGTTCAGAGTAGATCGTCTTTTAGGTTCCTTTAAATATTAAGTAGATGATTCCCCAAAGTTAAATATATTTATAATCTCATCAATTTGTTTTTGTTCTTCCATCTGCAGGAGGACTTTCCTCTTCTCCCAACTGCTAGTGCATCCCCTTTCATATTACTTCATTCTTATGTGTATACAGTTATTTACATGTTGTCTTTTACTGCTCCTTGAGGACAGGAATAGTATTTCTGTCTTTGTATCCCCAGACTTAAGGGCAATTGGATAATGAGATCCTTTAAGCCACTCTTTATTTTTATGAGCAGCAAATCCCAAAGATACATACATGCACAGTAGTTTGATTCAACACTTTTTCTTTACTCTGGGTTCAATCGTACTACTCTAATGGATGAATCTAACACAAAGTGGAAAGTAAAAAAGAAGACAGGAAACCATATTGACCAAATATTGACCTATATTGACCAAGTGGCAGTAAGCATTGAAATTGATGTAAATTACTTTTTTGGAGAGATTTTTAAGTTTTTAAAGAAATGATTGTTGACAGGAGCCAAAAAACACTTTGACTTGATCCTAAGTAATTTTTCAAATAAACAGAATGTCTTGAATTTACACTTAATCTGAAAGTCAAATATAAATAAAATAGCTGAATAGGAACTTGAGGATTCTTTTTCTGTGTGTGTTTGTGTGTGTGTGTGTGTGTGTGTGTGTGTGTGTGTGTGTGTGAGAGAGAGACAGAGAGAGACAGAGAGACAGAGAGACAGAGAGAGAGAGAGAGAGAGAGAGAGAGAGAGAGAGAGAGACAGAGAGAGACAGAGAGAGAGAGAGACAGAGAGAGAGAGACAGAGAGAGAGAGACAGAGATAGAGAGAGAGAGAGATACTTCACTATGGTGTTATATAGGTATAAAACTATATTAGAAACCACAAGAAGATTTTCTAACTTGTGCAAGAGAAATTAAGTTTTTCTGTGATTTATGAGATTTCTGGTGGAAATATTTCACATTATGATTCTCTTCCTTTTTGGATATAAAGAGGAATTCATTATACACATGTCTGCATTCTTAAAAAGCAAGTCTGCCACTCTGTTCTAGAGCCAAGTGATTCTTGTCTCTGTAAAGCATATGAAGGGGAGCTTTGTAGTGATGGAATCCAAGAGACTGAAGCCAATATACACCTGTTTGTTTGGCTTTTAGTGGAAATTTATGTGGTTGCCATTGCTTATATTTATTATTACATGGGAAGTTTATCTGACAGAGCCAATGATTATTCTTTTATTTTAGTATGGATATTAGAATTTTTTTCTATTGAACTATTAAATTATTCACTATTAAATCATTCATAAACATTCAACTGGGATCTGAAATAGAATTCTATCCTAGGTGATTTAGGTCAGGTTATCATTTTTTCTTAAGGGTTCCATTTTCACTCAGAATTCCCTTAAAAGATGAGCATACTTTCCCTAACCATCCTCTCAGTGGCTGACTACTATATCAGATGTTCTTGTAATTCTGATATGTTAACATCCTGAGTACTAAGATGAGTTGTACTCTGGTGAGCAATTCATACAGGTTACTCTAATTTGCAATTGATAGACATGCAGATTTCTGTGTATGTGTACACAGCCATAAGGATTCCAAAAAGTAAAATATAGTATTGTCTACAGTAGCAGTTCTTGTGTGTGTGTGTGTGCGTGTGTGTGTGTGTGTGTGTTTGTTGGACCCCTTTGGCAATCTGATGTAGACTGTGAATTCCTTCTAACTTTAGTGTTACTCATAGTCTTTTCAGTGAAATAGCAAGTTTGTAAAATTGACAATAGAAAACTACTAAAAAAGAAATGAGCCCTACCCTCAAGGATATTATATTATCCTGGGAAGAAAACGTTTTAGATTGACTCTTATGTACATTGATGAGTATACATATATACATGTGCACACACACATATATATATATATACATACTTACACACGAGAATACATAATAGATGTATATGATCTATCATCCATTTCGACTCTGTTAGAGAAATGTAAGCACTTTCTAGTTGTAGATTTACTAGATATATTTAAAACAATGGTAAACTAATGATTTGGCCTCCTTTGAAGCCACTGGTATTAGGCTGCACTTGGCTGTCATTTTTATTTGAGAAGATTTAGTTATTTTCTGAAGTGTTCACAAAGCCTCCTTCTTTTCCTTAAAGTAAATAATTTTTGAACTGTGTGGGCTGAACCAAAAAAATATGAAAGCATAAAGTTAATAATCAGGATGTTCTAACTGGTTGGAATGAAAATGAATTTCAAAAATAACTCAACCATGTAAATGTATATTAGATGAAATATTCCTGAGGAGAAATGTGGTTGGTTGTACTGGCTGAGAAGTGGAAGTTTGGTGTGTGTTGGGGACCAGTCTTGGGGAGCGCAGTTGGATTTCTGACATTGTCGGATAGAAAATAAATCAGAAACCATGTCAGTGGGAAATTTCAGGTATTAGTGAAGCAGGTGAGCTTTGGGGACAGATGGGGAGGCTTCAAGAAGATGGTTGTTTGAGCGATCTTTTATTTTAGAAGTTGGGTTTTCTTTCAAATATGGGAGATGAGTCAGAAATCTACCTTTGAACCTAAAGAAACAACTTCTTTCATGGCCATTCATAAAGTACTGACAGTTTTTTTTGGTGTGTGGGGGGGAGTGAGAAACATATGAAGAGAGTAAACAAAAGTACAAATAAATGAATGGGTATATGGTCATCAATCTTTAACTTGATGATAAACTAGAAAAAAAAAGAAATAAAAGAATTATAAGGATAAAAAGTTTATAGAGCTATATTTACAGAGTGGTCTTTGGGAAAAATGGATGTTTGTAAATGAACTCAAATGAATCAAGTGTTTGGAAAGGTGAGTCCAGAAAAATAGAGAATATTTAAAAGTCTACCTATGGCCTTGGACATTATGCTTCCAGTATTTCATAATTTTATTTAGTAAATATAAATTACATGTGTCTGCTACTTCAGTACAAGTCATTTCAGCAGAAAGGGAAAAAAACCCAACCCTTCACAAAATGTGGAAACCATCTTGGGTTAAACAAATGCCAGAAAAAAATTATAATTGTAAAAACGCAATGCCGACTATCGTTATTACAGTGGCTGTGTTGTTTCCAATAACAATTTGGCATTTTATTTAGTCTGTAACAATCTACAATTTAAATATAAAATAAAGATTTTTCTTTTATTCCTCTCTGAAGTTCTGTGCCAAGCATAGCAAAGCAGAATGTAACATCTGTCGGTGATTAAAACAAGCTTTCCTAGGGGTTTTGAATACAAAGCAAACATGGATTTTATCCACCGTCAACAGCATTTACAAATGTAAAGGGAGGAAGCTACTGAGTTTTTGAAGAATGAGCTGCTAGAGAGGAAATATAAGTATGGAGCTGCAGATGGCGATAATTAGTTCCATATAGTGAAAAGCTTCCATTAAAAAAAATGATAGTAGGACACTCAACTTGCTGGTTGTTTGATTAGCTAAGTCCTTGGTGTTCATGCTTTTCTTACCCTGTTCCCCCAAACCAGTATCTTCTCTTACAACCAAATATAGGCTACAAAAATATGGAGTTTTCAAGATTGGCTTTTAATTTGGTAGTCAACTTGGGGGGCTCATAAAAGGGAATGACTTCTCTATATGGAATGTGTTTTAGTGCCTTGAACTCCCTATGAGCTATTCTGCTAAGGATCTGACTCTCTGCTTAATTTCACTTTGGGTCACTTCTTAGTATAATCTTAGTCAGAATTATTGTAATTTTGTGATGGTGAAGAAATTAAAATATGGCTTTTTGCCTGGCTACTTGTGATCTCAACAGCTCAAGGCTCATTTCTTCTTTCAGTTTCAGTGTATGCCCAAAGATGCGGTTCTGTCTCCATGATAAGAGTGTAAGGTATTTGAGGGCAGAGAATATACCACTTTTTTGGTATCCCCAATACTTAGAATAGTAGATGGCTCATAGTAAATACTAAGTAAATGATGCTTGACCCATTAACTGACTGAGATATCTATTTCTGTCGGTTTTGTATATTTCTGTTCAAATAATCCCATTATTCTTTGTTCCCATAATGGTGTCAACTAACGTATTCCCCATTTCTCCTGACCTTTTTGATCATGATTACTGAAATAGTAAATGTAGGGAAAGATGGATAGCTATGGACTAGATAATGCTACAATCAGCTGCATTCAGATCTGGTTAAACGACCACACCAAAAAGAATCTCATTTGTGGTTTATTGTCAAATCGGTAGGAGCTCTCTAGTAGAGTATTTCAAAATTCTTTGCTCAATCTTGTGCTGTTGAATATTTTCAGCATTGACTTGGACAAAGGAATGGGTGGTGGGCTTATCAAATTTGAAAATGTCATAAAGCAAGGAGGAATAGCTAAGACTGGCTAGACGTCTAGCCTAGGCTAGAACACTGGACTGAATCTAATAAGATGCAATTTAATAGAATGAAAAACAAAATTTTAGTCTTAAGTTGAAAAAAAGTCAAATCATAAGCATAAAACGGGGAAGGTTATGAGGCTGAAAAAAAGTAGGGATTTTAGTAGGCTATAGAATCAGTATTAATCACATCAGTAGGAGTGGCTAAGCTAGTTGTATGGTATGTTTATATATTCTGTGTTTAGGGTGATATGGAAAAGTCATTTGTTTTGATGGTAGATATATATTCGTGGTGGTACCATTATTTTTGATATTGCTCAATTCTGACTCTGTTGGCGAATTGGAAACTGAATCTATATTTCCCTTTGTTATTGCATAGTTCAAATTACATTAGTTTATGGTATATGAGGGCAGACATTCAGTTATGCATTTTACTTCCAGGACAGACATTATATTAATAGGCTTTTAGTCCTATATCCTAGGCTTAATTACTGTTACTGAGCCTTGTGGTCTGCCGATATTGAGTTGCCTGCTATAAAGGAAAAGTAACTAATAATATTTGGAGATTTTTTTTTTTTTAGCAATGTAACAGGGTTGGCTCTAATCTTACTCTCAAGGCCAGATGTTAAATTTGTTGGTGTCCTTACTCCTTCTAGTTCTCTTCCAATCAGGATCCTCTGGTACCCTGAGGGGGATTGGGGAAAGTAAGCTGCTAATTGTTTTGGTTTGATTTCCCAAATATCTGGGAGAAAAGTTACTAGAGCCAAACTTGTTTTCCTTAAGAAAATATTCATCATCATAGTATAGCTTCATATTTTTAATAATCATACAAAATGAGGGCCACAAAAGTAGCAACTGCATTCAACATCAATAGGAACAAAAGCCAAATGCCCTGTTTGTATGAGACCTGAATCTTTGTTGCTTGAGCCCTCACCAGTGTTCTCTAATTTTTATGGGCCTATTGACCAGTACTCTAGCTCTATTCACCAAATTAGCTTTAACAAAGACATACTTTAAAAATATGGCAGCAACAAACATATGAACATCCCTCTTACAGCTTGAGTACACAATTCTCCCTATTTCATCCTGTCTTTGTGGAGGGGAATGAGAATTAAGCTGACATTTAGTTTAGCTCCTATGTAGCATTAATTCCATCAGCTTCAAGTCCAAAGCCACACTAGGTTAGCATCCTGGCACATTTGAACCATAGGACTTTACTATTGAGATGGTTGCAACATCTGGCCTGGATTCTTAGTCTACTGGACCGTAATGGCTCAAGTTCCTAATTTAGAGATTCCATGTCCTATATCTAGAACAGAATAGGATGAAGGAAAAGGCCAAAAATCTAGGTTCCATTCTTGAGGTCATATAACCTAAAGAGGAAACAAAAACAGGAAGACCTTAGATCCTACCCCCATCATGTGATATGTATGAAGAAGTTGTGAGAATGTAGGGAAATGACCCAAATATACTCAGGCAATTTAAAACATGCTGGCATTTCTAGCTAGACAGCTGCTGGAAAAGGGCTGCTTACCATATGGAAGGTCAATGCAGAATGACCACATATGTCAGTTATCGTGTCTCACAGAATTAGTTTTCTTGTGTCTTCCATGTGAGTGATGCCATTTTAGGGGATCTAGGTATGCATCAAATCCTCATTACACTAGAGCATTTTTCATTAAAGATGCATATTGCTAGATTATATTCAAGTACTGATTTTACTTTTTTTTTAAAGAATTAAGTTCTTATATATCAATATCTTCAAAGTTTAGAGAACTTAGTTGTCCAGTATAATTAAACTTACATTGATGTAGAACTTCTAAATGTGGTTGATAAATGTTCATTTTAATGGTTTAAAAAGTATTTCAGTATTTTAAAGACTCAAACAAATCAGTACATTGGGTAGTTGCAAATTTTCTTCCTTACTTATTTATATTAAAATATAAAATTTCACAGATGTGCTGCTTTTTGAGTTTTAGCCTATATAAAAACCCACAGTGCATGTGACATGCTTATGTTTATTTCATATTTGAGAAAGGAATACTTTCATTCAAAATTTGGAGGCAGAATTGTCTGGGCCTCTCCTAATTTTATACCAGTGAGCTGACAAATCCCTTCATGTATTATTCTGCCAAATTAGTTAGACATTAAACAGGCATTTATTAAATACTCATTATATATCAGGAATTGTGCTCATATTGGGAGCACAAAGAAAAATAAAAACATGGTCTCTTCCCCCAAGGAATTCACATTATAATTGGAGAGTCAACATTACAAATAACTATATATATATGCAAGATATATAAAGTGTAAATGGAAGATCTTAGAAAAACTGATAGGGAACCCTTTGGAAGAATTGGAAATGGGAATGGAAAAGGCCTTATAGAAAAAGGAATTTGAGCTGAGCCTTAAAGACAAACAGGGAAATCTGAGTTAGAGTTAGGAAGGGCATGAGAGAAACAGAGTGCAACCTAGAAAGATGGGAGATGGATTGTTACATAGAAAGAACAACTAAATGGATCATAGAGTATATGGAAGGGGTTAAAGTATAAGAAGATTGAAAAAATATATTATTATTATTTAATTTTATAAAATATTTTATAAGCAGCCTTATATCATTTGGACCTCAGAAAGCTCTTCAAAGTACCTAAATACACACACACACACACCAAACTGAGGCTCCAAAAAGTTAAAATTGTAGTCACACAGTTTTGACAAGAGATGAGCTTAGATCACCTTGAATCAAAGTCTAACATTGTAGGCATTAGGCCTTTAACTTCCTTCCTTCCTTCCTTCCTTCCTTCCTTCCTTCCTTCCTTCCTTCCTTCCTTCCTTCCTTCCTTCCTTCCTTCCTTCCTTCCTTCCTTCCTTCCTTCCTTCCTTCCTTCCTTCCTTCCTTTCTCTGTTTCTCTCTGTCTCTTTCTTTCTTTCTTTCTTTCTTTCTTTCTTTCTTTCTTTCTTTCTTTCTTTCTTTCTTTCTTTCTTTCTTTCTTTCTTTCTTTCTTTCTTTCTTTCTTTCTTTCCTTCCTTTCTTCTTTCTTTCTTTTTCTTTCTTTCTTTCTTTCTTTCTTTCTTTCTTTCTTTCTTTCTTTCTTTCTTTCTTTCTTTCTTTCTTTCTTTCTTTCTTTCTTTCTTTCTTTCTTTCTTTCTTTCTTTCCTTCCTTTCTTCTTTCTTTCTTTTTCTTTCTTTCTTTCTTTCCTTCCTTTCTTCTTTCTTTCTTTCTTTCTTTCTTTCTTTCTTTCTTTCTTTCTTTCTTTCTTTCTTTCTTTCTTTCTTTCTTTCTTTCTTTCTTTCTTTCTTTCTCTCTCTCTCTCTTTCTCTCTTTCTTTCTTTCTCTCTTTCTTACTTTCTATATATTTCTTTCGTTCTTTCTCTCTTACTTTCTCTATATTTCTTTCTTTCTTTCTCTCTTACTTTCTCTCTCTCCCTCTCCCTCTTTCTTTCTTTCCTTTCTCTCTCTGTCTCTGTTTTTTTCCTCTCTTTCTTTCTTCTTTCTTGGAATTATTAATGAAAGCCATCCATTTCACATTTTTGGGTGTTTTTTTGCTTTTTTTTTTTTGTCGTAAAGCTATGCTTAAAGTGCTTCAGAAAATTAAGAGGTGGGAAAATTGAATTTGGGGTGTTCCTCTAGTATAAGAGGTTTTTAAAAACTTTTTTTTGTTTCCTGGACCTCTGTGCCAGCCTGGTAAAGTCCATGAATTCCTCAGAATCATGTTTTCAAAGGCATAAAATATAACACATCGGATTAGAAAGGAAAGCAATTATACTGAAATGGAGTTATTAAAACATTAAAAAAGAGTTCATGCAAAGAACTTTTGCTCTAGTTGTAGTAAACCAAGAAGTTATTTAGAATCACCCAAAGTTAGAGTTTTCATTTTGAAGGATGTTGCAATTTCCATTTGAACTGAACAATGCAATTTCATGACTTTCACTGAAATTAGTTCGAGGTAGTCTACTGTCAAAGAAACTAATTATCCAATGACCTAAGCATTTATTCTGCACTCCATTATTTTGTCTTGACCTCCCAAATGTTTGAGATAAAACTTACTTGGTTGCAAAAGCTAAGCTGAAGTTTCTCTTGAAAAAATATCCATTGTGTTACACTGTGGTTTTATATTTCTAATTATCATACCAATTGAAAACCATAAGAATAGGAATTATATATAAAATCAATAGCAACTAAAGTCCAGTGCCCAATTTGTTTCAGATATGACCCTTGTTGATTATTGGCTATAGCAAGTATTTCATCTCCTAAGAATCTAAGTTCTTAAAGTTGATTTTATATTACTAGGATGGGTTTCTCAAATGGGAAATATTCACTTCTAATTTCTATATGTGTGCCATGATAGAGCTTTGTTGATCCTCATTGGGAGTTGAAATAATAATAATAACTAGCATTTATATAGTTCCTTAGGTTTACAGAGAGTTTTATAAATATTACCTCATTTAACCATGGGCTGTAGGTGATATTATTAACTCCATTTTACAGATGAGAAAGAAGGGTAACAGGGATTAAGTGACTTGGCTAGAGTCACATTGCTAGAAAATGTATAAAGCAGATTAGAACTGGGGTCTTCCCCACTCCAAGTCCAGTGGGTCGACTGGAATTTAGAAATTCTGAGTTTAGTATTAGTTGTTCCTATAACTAGCTGTGTTACGTGCCTCAGTTCTCTCTGACCTAAATTTATTTATCTGTATGATGAGGAAATTAGGTTCATTAAATCCATAATACCATATTAGATTCAAAGCTCTTTTGTCTCTCTGACAGAATGTAAGCTTCTTGGGGTCCAAAACTGTTTAATTTTTGTCTCTACATTCTTATTGCCTAATGCAAGCCTTATATATAGTAAGTATTTAATCATTGTCAACTAATTGATATTAGTGAACTATGTGATTCAGGTAGCTGAGCAAGGTGGGGTAGTTTTAGACTATATTGAGAGATTTTATGTCCAGGACCAGAAAATACAGAGTCAGGTCCTATATGAAACACAGTTTTCAGTTCTGCACATCCTCTATTAGGAAGAAGCTTGAAAAACTAAATAGAATCCAGAGAATGGTAACCCAAATGGTGAAGGACCTCAAACTCAACCAAGGATCTTAACCATAGGATAACTCAGACTGTCCCTTATGTTTGGAACATTCTCCCTCCTTAGTTTCAACTACTGACTTCTCTGTCTTCCATAAGATCCCAACTAAAATCCCTTTTTTTTTTTAACACCCTTAAAATCCTTTCTTTTAGAGGAGGACTCCCCTAACCTCTCTTAGCCTTTTCTTCATTAATTATTTCCTTTTTATCCTGCTCATTCTGTATATATTTGTTTGCATGTTGTCACTCCCATTTGTAAGCACCTGGAGGATTGGGACTATTTTTTGTATCTTTTTTGTATCTCCAATCCTTAGTATAGTACCTGGCACATAGTAGGTACTTAATAAATATTAAATATTGATTCATTGATGATTACTCAAAGAAACTGGGACTATTTAGCCTGGACAAGAGAAGATTTAGGTGAGATAGTGAGATGTCTTTTAAGTAACTGAAGGGCCAGAACATGGGAATTTTGTTTTACTTGTTCCTTAGAGAAGAATTAATAGAAGATACAATTGGGGCTTGAAGTGACAAAGAAAACTTCCTGAAAATTAGAGCTGTCTTAAGGTAACTGGCTGGCAGAGCATGCAATTAATTCCTTCTTACTTCAAGCAAAGACTTGAAGTTTTGCGGCATAGTTTAGGGCAGGGGGACTTTCTTCCAAGTAGAATTTGGACTAGATGCTCACTGAGTGTCTCTTTAATTTTGAAGTTCTATAATTCTGCAATTCATTCATTTGGAATCGGTGTGACCTTGGTAAGACTTAAAGTCATCTGAATTTTCTCAGCTCTGATTGTCTGTAGCTTTCCTAGAAGTAGATGCTCCTTAATTGTTGATTTTGGGGTCTTCTCTCCCACCTTCTTTTGCTTTTATTTCCACTTGGCAGCTATTTTAGCAGTGTTTTTAGCTCTATGTCAGAAGTGACACCACCTGAGCAATCCTACATAAACATACAGAGGTGTTAATCTTTTTTTTTATTTTTTGTGGGCTTTTTTTTGGTTCCATCACTCTGAATTTCTCTCTGCTTTATAATTATCCAAGGTGGTAACAGCTCTTAAGAATCCAGTCTGTCACCTTGAAGTCAAATGCTTTTTAGTTGAAAATTCAGTCAAGATTTAAAAAAAAATTTGGTTTCTTTTATCGATGAACAGTGAGGTGGAATTTGAACATGACAGTCCTTTAACAGTTGTGATATTTAGATGATAGATTTCCATTATATTGAATAATGAAAGATGCAATTTTTTCTCATTCAAAGCCCCCTTTTGTTGAGCATGGGAAGTAGGGGGATTGCTAATTGTGAGAAAGGTAATACAGGATGGCATGAAAGGAAACAACAGGAAACCAACATAATCCTAATCCTCTTTTCCAACAACTTGCTGTATTCCCTGTTTGGATCATGGTGATATCCTGTGGTACTACTGTGATGACTTATACTGGTTGCTTTTAATGATAGTGTTTTTTGTGGCAGGATGTGGCTTTGAAGAGAGCCCAAGTCTGAATGTGTAGGGTCCACTTTATAGGGCAGATCTATTCAATATACATTCATATTTTTTTCTTATGTTTTATTTCTGGCTATTTTCAGTCTCTTCTGCTAAATTCTTCTTATTGTATATGCCTCAGATAACTTTATTCTGGGTCTCTTCTCTCTTTTTAGCTTTTAAGGAAGGATCAGATCATTACCTCTATGTGGAAAATCTAGATATCTAGTCCAAACCTGAACTCTAGTCCTGAATTATCTACTATGTTATGGACATCTCCACCTGGATGGATTTGGTTATATAACTTCCTGAGTTTAATATTTCTTCCAACTATCCCACCATTCTTCCAACTTTGTGAAACTGAAGTCATTCTTGAATTTCCCTGCTCTTTCAATCCCCACAATTAATCAGTTCCTAAGTCTTGCTGCTCCTACTTCTATAACCTGTCTCATATGTGTTCCCTTCTTTACTCATCCAGACTCATCTGGACTATTTCAATAATCTCTCCTTGCCTTTATTCTTTTCTCTCCCTAATCCAACCTTCACATGGCTGTCATATTGATATTCTTAAAACACAGCTCTAATCATGTTATCCTTACACAAAAATATTCACTTGCTCTCTAGACTCACCTTCCTTTTCAGTTCTGTTTTGTATTACTCTCCTTCATATGTGAACTGATAGCTGTTATCCATACATGACTTTGTACTTCTTTGTCTCATTAGCCTTCTATATATGGAACACACTACCTCCTCACTTCTCCTTCATTGAAGCCATAGCTTTACTTTTTTAAAAGTACAATTCAGTTTTGTTTTATTTTCAGGTCTGTATTCTTTCCTTTATCTGCCCTACCCCAAACAGAAAAAGAACAGAAACAAAACAGAAAATCCTCATATGAGTTATAGCTTTCTCTTTGAAACCTAGCTTTTGTAAAAGCACATTTCAGCCATCACCTCTAACTGATGTCTTTCCTGATCTTTCCTGTCCCTTTTTTACTTGGTATGACTTGGAACTTATGTACTTGTTACTTTCCTTGATAAATGAAAAACTCCTTGAGGACAAGTACTGTTTGGTTTTGCTCTTTGCTTCTGAGAGCCTATACTGTATTCTGTATATAATAGATTTCAAAGAAGAAGAAGAAAGAAGAAAGAAAGGAAGAAAGAAAAGAAGCAGATGAAGAAGAAGCAGACAAAGCAAGAGGAGAAGGAGAAGGAGGAGGAAGAGGAAAAAAAGGAGGAACAGGAAGAGGAAGAGGAGAAGAAGGAAAAGAGAAAGAGAAGGAGAAAAAGGATAAGGAGAAGGAGAAGAAGAAGAAGTAGTAGTAGTAGTAGTGATAGAAGAAGAAGAAGAAGGAGAAGGAGAAGACGAAGGAGAAGGAAGAAAGAAGAAAGAAGACTGGGTCTTTCCATTTCTGAAGTGTGGTTACCCATAGCCTAATCCCACTATTGAACAGCATGTGAGATAAGCAACATCATTGCTTAATTATTTTAAGTGCCTTCAATTTCAATTTATGATATGTATCTTTTACCCTGAAAATACATTAAGAAAAATCTGTGGGAAAATTAATCATAGAACTAGAAACAAAAGTTTAGTAATGTGGAAGGCTACTTTTTTCAGAGTTGCAGCATGTTGCAGTGAATAGATCACTGACTTTTAATCAGACGACCTATTTCTAGTCTGCTTGCATACTTTGGGCCAATCCTTTTTCCTCCCTGTGTCTCAGTTTCCTGATTTTTAAAATGAGGAGATCTGATTAGGTGACTTCTAATGTCTTTTTCAATTCTCAGTCAAAGATATTTTAAGAAAGGGAAGTTTTAGTTAATTGAATATTAACATATATGTATTATTAATTTTCAATGATAATGATGTACTTAACATTAAAACTATGATTTTTTTTAGAGGACATTTTAACACCTTGAAGTACCTTACTAGGAATAACATGATATTTTTATTGTTATTATAAAAGATTTATAGAAAGACAGGTACAAGAATTATGCAGGCTGGGAAGGAATGAAAGTATAATGATCTGCACTGGTAAATAAGAGTGTGCAAAGTGATGAGAATACAAAAAAAGGTTCATATTTTTTATTATTTACCATTGATGTAGAAATTTCATGAAATGAGACTATCTTCTTCTGACCCTATGATATACCTTAAAAGTAGATTTTTAGGATAGATCTTGAGATGAAGAAGAAAAAAGAAAGGAGGAGGAAAAAGCAGAAGAAAAGAACCAGGAGAGGAGGAAAGAGAGGTGAAAGAATAGAAGAAAAAAGAAGAGAAGGAAGAGATGCGGAAGGAAGTGGAATTGTATCTAGAATATGCTGGTGCTGGTGATGACATTAGACATTTTTTTCCCCATATAATTCCTTAGAAGAAGCAACAATGTTTGACATCTTACCAAGTCCAGCATACCCAATTCCAACTGCTGCACACACCAACCTAAGATCATGCTGTAAATACTTCTGTTTTGCAAGGTCATACTTCATGGGGAGCAGAGATAAAAGTGATAAGCTGCAATCCCCACCATGATTTCTGTGTACTTTATAACTTTTTTTAAATGACTAATGTGTGAGTGAAACTGCCCGTGTCCTTCTCCCATTATGTTGAATATCCAGGCTAGACAGTGTACTCACTACTTGTATTTTCCAGAGGTTGTAATTTGGAAAATGGATGGTCTGAATGCTTGCTGCTTGATTCAGTGTCTTTTATTTATCTCGTATTCAGTTGTGAGTAAATACTTTTTATTTTCTCCTATGATACCACGTGCTTTTTTTCCCTCCTGGCAGGGTTGGAGGAGATTTAGCAGAAACAGGGATTTATGAACTGTGAATTGACATAGAAATAGAGTTGAGTACCTACCACAGGCTTGGGATTAATTAACAGGGTCTCCTATTAAAGGGTCTTGGTGCTACATATAAAAGGATAAGAAAGGTGATAAACTTGACATATAAAATTGAGCTTCTCTTCTAGTTTATGAGGAATTTTTAATGCTTCTTGTTTTTAGTAACTGAAAGTTCATGTGTACTATTAATAGTAGCAGGTAGAGTTAAAGATGTGCTCTATTGGATACTGTGATTCTTATTAGCAGCATTGGTAAACAGACAACTTAAAAGTCAGAAGTCTATACAAATAAGTAATAAATGCATAGAAAGGTCCTAATTCAACTTTCTTCCTTATATTTCCATTTATCCTTTTCAAGGATTTCTCCCACAACCTGTTGATTCCAAGGGGCAAAACATGCAGAAAGACCTTCTAGCAGTGAGGATGCCTGGGATATTGTGTTGTTGCTGTTGTTGTTTTGTAACCATTCTTCTTCCTGCAATGCTATGAAATTACTAGGACCTGAACATTTTTCCTAAAAGCCAAGTGTGAAACACTGCATGGTACAGCCGATAGTCCCTCTGCTAGGATGGGATGTGTGACTAAAGTTATTTGGATGACCTTTCAAAGCATTGTTTTGTGGCCCACTGAAGAGAGCCAGCACCTACTAGATCGCTTCTACTTCAAGTGTTTAAAATATAATTTCACACATTATTTCATTTTATTAATGAAATTTCATGCTCTGAAATATAGTGCATACATACAGGTCGAGCTATAATTATGCCAGGGCAGTTTGCAGCTGTGTTTTGTTGTGAAGCTCTAACTAAAGAAGAAAAATACAATTTGAACTTCTTTCTGCATCATGTAGTATTTCTCCCTCTCATTCCCTACTTCACCTATAAGTACATAAAAATTGTTTCTAAGTAGATTACTGTCATTTTCTTCAAGGATGTTGACAACTTAGTGCTAAAAATGACTTTATTATTTGTGTTATATTTAAGGAAAACTCACCATAAGGAAAATTTTTATTTGTAAGTCAATAATCAATTTCTTTCTTTTTTTCCTCTTTGGTATGAGTGAGGGCAATTTTATGGATATAGTTTATACTCTTTTCAGTACCTTCCAGAGCTTCTGAGGGGACTTGGAACTATACTCTGCCACTTCAAAGAGGGACCCAAACAAATCCAAATCTTTTGAGGTGAAATGTTTCCATGTAGAGTAGTTTATGGTTTACTATATAAAGCAAACTGCTGGAGCTATATTCTACAGTGACTTATTTAAAACTAGTCTCTCTATGTGCATAAAATAAAATGTAATTGGGCCCCCTTTTAAAGGGACTACACTATGTAAAAATTAAAGTATGCCCTTGTGGTGAGTAAAAGATGAAATGGCTGAGGATCTTCCAAACATTTTGATTTATTAAGTAATACATACCAATTGCCTAACAAATTGGGACAGGCCCCTTCCTCACTTTAGGGTTGGATTCTCAGTATAGGGGGAAACAGACTTTTATACATTAAACACAAATAATCAAATAAGAATAATTAATCAAAAGGAAATTATTAACTAGGATACAATATTAGATAATCTGAATTCTAATTGGAGGAGAGATTAGGGACTTTTTTTTTCTGAGGCAATTGGAGTTAAGTGACTTGCTCAGGGTCACAGAGCTAGGACATGTTAAGTGTCTGACGCCATATTTGAACTTAGGTGCTCCTGACTTCAGGGTTGGTAGTCTATCTACTGCACCACGTAGCTGCCCCGAGATTTGGGACTTTCCAAGTTTGAAAGGAGAGAATGAACAGATATAATGCTCTGGAATTAGAAAAAAGAGGTGTCTCATTCTCCCCCAAGTATCTGTATTCAGTCAAAGGAACATGGAAACAATAACTGATCAATATGAGGTAATTTTTCAGATAAGACATATGGGTTATTTGAGATGGACAATTACGAAAAAAAACTCCTTGCATCCATTTTAAGATTTGATTGAGTTTCTGGTTTGCATAATCTAGGTCCTTTGTTAAAGCATTTCTAAGCAGCAGGTAATGGTGGTTCAACTTCTTAGAGATGCAAGGCTAAATTCAAATAATGCAATAAAATTTTCTCCCATTTCCCATAAATACACACATACAGAAAAAAGTTTTCTCAAATACAGAAATTGGAGTAGATCTATAATTGAAAAGAAAGAAGTCACACAGGGCAAAGGCCAGAAAAAGTGATACAAGGACACTCTCTAATCTATTTAGAATTGACTATAACATGGGAGACGCTGAGCCAGGACCACATAGCATAGCGTGCCCTCATCGAGAAGATGCTATAGTCTATGAGCAAAGAAGAATTGAATAAACTTAGAAGAAGTGTGAGATGGGCAAAGTTAGAGAGTCCACCCCAAATGTTCATAGACACTCTTTGTGTTTTACCTGTGGCAGCACATTCTGAACTCATATTAGTCCAATCAGCCACAGTCAGACACACGTGACTCGGCTATAACATAGCGGTACCTTTTTGGTCTTCAAGAACGAAGAACAACAACCAATTAATCGAGTAGAATGAGAACTGAGCTAGCTCTAGAATTGAATTACAAGATAGTCAGTCAGTGTTGCTTATTCAATTCCCACAATTAACCACTTGCTGTCTTAGTCCCCTCAGCTCCTTCACTCCACAGTCTTATTTCTTTTTGAAAGGAAAATTTTGTAGTAGCACTGTTACATGGTTTTGGATTTGAAGTAAGCTTAGTAATACCCTTTGAAACCACTTATATTGAGAAATAAAATGACACATATTTTTCTCCCTTAAGACAAAAAGTGTTGATAGAGAAAGATAAAGACCAAAATGCCTTAGGAAATAAGAGTCATAGAGAAAGATCAGAAATGTATGTTTTCAAGGGCTTCTGAACTGTGCCTAGAATGATAACTCTGAGTCTGTGAGAGTATGCAAAGACAGATTAGCAACAAGATGCTGTGCTGGGGACTCAGTTTCTTCATCTATCCAATGAAAGAATTGGACTCACTGACCTAAACAGCTTTCTGGTTGGGATAACGATGCTTTTTGCTTGTGCTATATTAGAACTCACTCCAGATGTTCTCTGGACTGAACTCTTTGTGATGTAGTAAGAACATTTGACCATTCCAAGACCCATTTTTGTAGTCGGTAAAACTGAATTAGCATTCCAAGGACTTACTCAAAATCACTGATGAAGAAGAGCCAGCAGAAGAATTTAAGTAGTCTCTTCCGGACTCTTGTTTTTGGGGAACAGGGTGGTTTAAGGGAAGAGTGTACACTTGGACTTAGAGTTTGAAGTACCTCAGTTCAAATCCCCCCTTTAGGCACTTACTAGCCATATGACCTTGGGAAAGTGATAATCTAATAGAATGTCAAATTCTCTGAAATGCAAAAGAAAAGTCATAATTATGAGATTTTTGTGTTCTTGTGACCCATATCTTTGATATTTTTGTCTTTCAAAAAATTTCTAGCTCATAGTTAGAGAATGGAAGAGAAAAATTTTATTTGTGAAATCTGTAAACATTTAAGGAGGACCTACAACTTTCATAGATTTAGGTAAAACCAGAAACTCAGAGAAATAGGGTGCACTCCCTATCTTGGCCAGAAAGAACTCATAGTTTAGTAGGAGAAATTTTGTATACAGAAAGAAATAGAATAAACACCACCATCTTTAATTCAAAATTATATGGTTCTTTCAAGTTTGCAAAATGCTTTCCTTTTAAACATTGTGCAAAGTAGATTTTTTAAAATAGTAGAAATGGGAAATTGTTTGACAGTATAAAATAGAGTGTTTTGAGAGTTCCATGGAAGGAGAGATCACTTCTAATTAGGTGAATTGGTATGCATTCCTTAATAAACCAAATGGTATTTGATTTATGTCTTAAATGATGGGTAGGATTTGAAGAGACTGGGTGTTAGCATCATGGGAAAAACGACGCATATAACCTATAGCAGCAGAGAGAGAATAAGAGGCATTTTTGCCTCCATTGAAGCTACATATAGTCCATGTATTTAAGTGGTAGGAATAAACTGTATTATATCTATATCTCTATTTAAAGATATATACACACATATACCTGTGTATATATACATACACACATATTTGCATTATATACATATATGTACTTATTGTCATGCAGGTATAATAGTATATATATTTGTATATATACATGTTATTGTGTTATATATAGGTGGACATATATACATATCATCACATATGTATGTTATATACATATATTTGTATTTTGCATATACATATGTGTATATGGAGATATTGTTGTATATATATTGTTATATGTATTATAAATTATATATGTGTGTTATATGTATTATATATTGTATATATATATATATATATATTGCCAATATATATGAGATTTATTGAAGCAGAGAATAGTAGTGGGAAGTTAAAAAGTAAAAGTGTCAGCTATGACTGAATTGTTTGAAATGTGCCAGTGGGAATGAGATGTTCAAACCTTTGCAGTGCATGTTATTGTTCTCTGCTGGTAGGTTAACCCTTATAACAAGAGTTACCTTTAATATATCTTGTGTTTGTGAGATTGACAAAGCTCTTCAGAGTCCAGGCAAAGTCCATGCTATTCATGAGTGGTCTGTAATGCTTCTTTCTGCATCTTCAGATTTAGCAGAAGGGAGATACCTATGCTTTGAAACATAACAGCCATGGGAAGAAGGGAATTCCACCACACAGGGTAAAGCATAAAGGTTCTTGAGGTGGGCTCTCGAGCTCATGTTCTAGGTAGCTCAGTGTGACTGGAGCTTAATGTATGTGTGTGATAAGATTGGACAGGCATGGTGGACTCAAGTTGTGGGAGGCCTTATATGCCAGTATAAGAAGTGTGGACATTCTAATTTAATAAGTAATAGGGAGCTAGTGAAAGTTTTTGCACAGGAGAGTATAAAATCCTTAGAGTGGTGGGGCACTATATTTGGATTAAGGATTCAGGAAGATCTGCATTCAAATTCTGTTTCTGACATGAGCTCTGTGTCCAAGGACTAGTCATTTTTGGGGCCTTAATTGTAATGTTCACTTATGATCACGGAATAGTGAGGCAGATATTATAAGAGTGAAGGATTCTACAATATAGTTTGCTAGAGTATGGGAGTGAAATCCTTGATTTATCACAATAATGCTTTTTCAAAAATAGATCTCACTTTATCCTTGCTGGGCAGCTTAATGCTAAATAGCACTTGAATACTGATATAAACATCACCAAATCAAGCCTAAAAAACCCAACAAAACCTTTGCTTTTAAAAAATGTTGATTTAAGCTAAGTAAATAGAGAAAACCAATATTTTGAAAACTAATTGTATCAAGGTATTGTTTGTAGCCCACCTTTTAAAATCCTAATTCACATTGTGAAAGAAGAATCAAAACAAAAGGGAAAAATCATGAAAAAGAAAACAAAAAAGAGAAAATAGTCTTCAGTCTGTATTCAGATTCCATAGTTCTTTTTCTGGATGTGGAGAGAATTTTCCATTATGAGCCTTTTGGGATTGTCTTAGATTATTGTATCGCTAAGAAAAGCTAAGTCTGTCAAAATTGATCATTACATGATGTTGCTTTTACTATGTACAATGTTCTCCTGGTTCTTTTCACTTCAGTTCATGTAAATCTTTCCAAACTTTTCTAAACTCACACTGCTGATCGTTTCTTACAGAACAATAATATTCCATTACATTCATGTACCATAACTTAGCCATTCCCCATTTGATAGGCATCCTCTCAATTTCCAATTCTATGCCACAATAAAGAGAACTGTTATAACTATTTTTGTTTGTTATTTTTTCCCCCTGAGGCTGGGGTTAAGTGACTTGCTCAGGGTCACACAGCTAGGAAGTGTTAAGTGTCTGAGACTAGATTTGAACTCGGGTCCTCCTGAATTCAGGGCTGGTGGTATGCACTGTGCCATCTAGCTGCCCCCAATTATAACTATTTTTGTACGTGTGGGTCCTTTTCCATTTTTTAATGATCTTTTTGGATACAAATCTAGTAGTAGTCCTCCTGGATTAAAGGATATGCACAGTTTTATAGTTCTTTGGGCATAATTCCAAATTGTTCTCCAGAACAGTTATATCAGTTGAACATGTTTCTTTGATAACATTCTTTCATTTTATTTCTCAAGATAGTTCTTCTTCCTACCTATTGTGTTCCTCTCTGTTACCCTCTGTGAGAAGGTCTTTATAGGATCATCAATCTAGTCTCAGAGGCCATTTAGTCCAAGTACAGGTTAGGAAATACTGGAGGCCCAAGAGTACACAGGTAGCAAATATCAGAAGCAGGTTTTAAACCCACTTTTTCTGCCTCCAACACCAGGACTCTTTCCTCTGTACTCTATTAATTTATTTTTGATTCATCAAAATGTAAAGTATTCCATGAATCACAGCTGTGTAAACAAGTGAAAATCAGTGTTAAAAAAGATGTGAGTTTCAGGGAGAAGTTTGCATAATTTATATAGCTGTTTGTATGTTGTTTCCCCCATTAAGGTGGCAAACTCCTCGAGATCAGGAACTGCCTTTGCTTTCTTTGTGTCTTCAATGCTTAGCACAGTGCCAGGCACATAGTAGGTGCTTAATAAATGCTAGTCAACTGACTGCCAACTGCTCATTTGGCGCATTCTGCTGTGTATGAGCATCTTTATGTGGGTCTATCTCTCTAATGAGATTTTAAGTGCAAATCCTTCTCCCTGCACCAGAGATATGGAGATCTCAGTTATTATCCGTAAACAATGAGAATTAAATCATTGAATTTCAGAAAAGTCCATGAAACAGCTAGTTGGTGAAAGAACCCAGAACAGAAAATCCAGTGCTTTTTTATTTATTAAAAGATAGTTGATCAACTGTGTCAATTCAGTGAAACTGGGTTGTGATGACTAGTACTTGACTGCTCCTAGAATGACCATATTCCAGAATTTTGGCTTGGCTTTTCTTTTCTTTTTATTTCTATCATGGAGGGCAGGCTCAAAAACTCTTCTGTCTAGGAGCTATGACAAGGTTCTTGCCCCTGATTCTTAGGCTTGTTCCTCTGCCTTTCTCCCCTAACACTTCTTTGTTTGGGTGAGTTAAAGAATTTCAGATCTGCAAAACTGGTGGAGGGGGGTAGGGAAGGCTCTCTAAACCCTTTGGCCTTTGGCCATTTGCTGGAGAGGTAGCCTAATTTAGCAGCTGGGAAGTTCTTCCTAACCCCACGTCAGAATGAGGCACAATTCCAATTCTGAGGGAAGGTAGTGACCAGGAAATAAAACTAAAAAAATAGACTTAAATTACATGAAACTCATTACTTGGAATGGTTGGGGCTCTGTATTCTTTAGTGTTTGGCCTAGTGCAGGGATCCCCTTCCTGTCAATTCTTGTCAGGATATGGAGAAAGTCTTTTCTTATGGGAGAAAAGCTGAGGGTTTTTCTCTAGTCAAATGACTGTGTATAGCAGGACTTTCCCATTATTTTAAAAAGAGCTTTTCATAGAAAAACCACAAAGGTTTATGCTTTGAAAACTTGCTTTTTTTTTTACAACTACTATTGCTAATTGTATTTTCCCCCCATTTATTTTCTCTCCTTTTACCCTGTCCCTCCTCAAAAGTATTTTGCTACTGACCACTTCCTCCCCCAATATGCCCTCTCTTTTTTCACCCTTCTCCACTCCTTCCCATATCCCTTCCCCTTCTATTTTCCTGCAGGGTAAGATAGATTTCTGTACCTCTTTTGATAAAACATACATCTTTGAAAATTTTTTTTTGGATTGTACATATACATTTATTTTTTACATAGTTCCATGAGTCATGTTGGGATAAAAAAAAAGAACAACAAAGAAAAAAACATGAGAAAGAAAAAAAACAGGGAAAAAAAGGTGAAAACAGTATTCTTTGATCTACATTCATCCTTTACTGTTCTGTCTCTGGTTGAAGATGGCATTTTCCGTCCCAAGTCTATTGGAATTGTTTGAATCATCACATGGCTGAGAAGAACCAAATGTTTCACAATTGATCATCACACAATCTTGCTGTTTACAGTTTTCCTCATTCTGCCCCCTTCACTCAGCATCAGAAGAACATACATCTTGAAAAGGTGAGATACTCAGCAGTTACTGAATACACAAGGGGCAGGCAGGTGGGAACAGTCCAATGACATCATCAGAAGACCAGGGCTATAGCATCTCCTGCATATACTATCTGTCCATGAATCTGCTTCAGCTGCACATGGTCTCTGTGAGTGTACCTCTTCATGGGAATGCTTAGCAGCCTGCTCCCTCCCTGTACTCACTTTTTGCATGTCTCCTGGACACGTGTTCCCTACATGTACCATCCTTCATAAGTATGCCCTATGCATGTCTACTTCTCCCATGAATAATATGTGTATTTGTGGGAGTGGGTCTCAGGTCTATAAGAGGAATTATTTTATTCATGTGTTATTTCATTAAATGCCTTTCCTTTGAGTTAGTTGTAACTTCTGGCTAACTAGTAAATATAGACATACTGATGGGGACTCCAGAGCCGCTATGATTCTGAATAGAGTACCTTCAATTTGGGGGTTGCTGTAGGTAAGACACCTTAATATGAATTAGAGATTGCCCCTAGGTGTTGCGAGCTGTCGTCTCTAGAAGCTGCCGGATCACTCTCTGGGAAGAGATCTGCTGTGTCTACTCAAATCTCTCTGACAGATTCTTCTTCCTGTAGTGAACCGTTGTCTCCAGGCAGTTGCTGTTAACTCTTGTCCTTAGAAGTGACTTCCCTTCCTGCAGAGAGCCCCGTCAAGCCTGATGCAATGCAAAGTCTTCTCCTTGAATCTCCTCCAGCTCTTATCCTTCTCCATGTAGACTCACTTTCCAGGCCCACTGTTGCTTTTTATCCTCCCAGAGAATGGGCATGGGATAATGCAAGGGCTTCTGGGAAGAACCACCTCAGCCAATGAGCCTGCTCCTTCCATCAAGTCAACCTGAGTTCTCACCTTGTAATTGTCCAACCTGAATTCTCACCTTGTCACTATCCAGACAACCCGAGTTCTCACTTAGTAATCCTAACATCTCCCCCTTTCTTTTGATTTAGAACATAGGACAGCATTTGGCGCCCAACGTGGCGCCAAATAATCCTTGTTAATGTAACGAGCTGTCGTCTCCAGAAGCTGCTGGATCACTCTCTGGGAAGAGATCTGCTGTGTCTACTCAAATCTCTCAGACAGATTCTTCTTCCTGTAGTGAACCGTTGTCTCCAGGCAGTTGCTGTTAACTCTTGTCCTTAGAAGTGACTTCCCTTCCTGCAGAGAGCCCCGTCAAGCCTGATGCAATGCAAAGTCTTCTCCTTGAATCTCCTCCAGCTCTTATCCTTCTCCATGTAGACTCACTTTCCAGGCCCACTGTTGCTTTTTATCCTCCCAGAGAATGGGCGTGGGATAATGCAAGGGCTTCTGGGAAGAACCACCTCAGCCAATGAGCCTGCTCCTTCCATCAAGTCAACCTGAGTTCTCACCTTGTAATTGTCCAACCTGAATTCTCACCTTGTCACTATCCAGACAACCCGAGTTCTCACTTAGTAATCCTAACACCTAGGTATTACAACAGGGACTTCCCTTTGCAGATTTTCTCTAATTTACTATAGATGACAACTTGTTTTTACATAATTATCTGTCTGTTGTCCTATTAGTTTGAGCTCTTTGAGAGAAGGGACCATCTTTTGCCTTTCTTTCTATCTATCCCTAGAAATTAATACAATCCCTGGCACAGAGTAGGTCCTTAATAAATATTTATTGACTAGCTGGCTGACTACAACATTAACTATTTCTATAGGATGTATAGCTGATAACTTATGGAAGCCAGATCTAATATTTGTGGTAGGTCTAATTCTCACAGCCATATGGAAGGTCAAACACATCCTTGATTTATAGATCTCTTCTTTTTTCATGGTATTTGATTCCAAACTTTTTGTTAACTCTTAAAGAACATCTTGGATTTCTTGATTTTTTTTTTTTTTTTTGGCTTCTTGGTTGACTAGTGTATCACGGAGTTGCATGCTAGGGTTGATCTTGATGACAAATTTATTATTTGTATTGTTGAAGATCTGTGACTGTGTGCACTATTTTCTGCATGTTGGCTGCTTTGTGAGCTCAGTTGTCTTCAGACTTACTATTGGCTCATTGTTAGCACTGCATTGATTTTTTGAAGAGTCCTATAATCAGTTGCATATGGACTTATTCCATGTGTATGTTAAGAATATGGTCGTTAACACATGCAATGTTTCCTGGATGATTAATTTAGGACTTTTGAAGCTTTTCCTCTGTTGAGTACTCCCAGTTACCTACAATTGTAGTCCTACAACTCCCAGATACTTTATGTCCGGGAACACAGCTGCAAATAATAGACTGAATAATATTAGATATCGTAGTCTATCTTCCTTTATTTCACCGGTTGTGAGGAATGATTCAACAAGGGCACCACATTCTCTGGAAGAGCAACTCTACTATCAAGGATCACCAGCAAATTTTTCATGTGTGGGTAGAGTGATTCAGTAATGACCAGAATTTAGGTCAATGAAGGATGTTCGATCTTTCTGTGAGGGAAAACCCTGGAACAGGGTTACTTTACTTTCTTTACCTGCTGTGGTATAGAATTCATATCTTTTAAAGACATGTGGAAATCAAGAAAGTATTTGATAAATGCTGTTCTTAAGTAGTCAATCCTGGAAAATCCTGCCAGCATATTACCTTCAGCAGAGAACAGAGAAATGTCTTTGCATTTCCTCCCATTCCCCATGTTCTCATTGACCACATTCAAATTGCTTATATGAACCTTTGAAATCTTCTAGGATTTATTCACCATTTTTCAGTCTAGATAGGCATAATGGCTTATTCCTATAATCTCTGTTACCGGGAAGGCAGAGACTGATAATGGCTTGAGCTCAGAAGTTCTGTGCTGCAATAGGATTAAAACAAATCAGGAATCTGTACTGACTCTGGCACCAAGATGGTGAATCCTAGGGATGCTACGTAAGGGCGTGGGGTTGTCACAGCTACCAAAGGAGGTGCAGGTTGGAAATGGTTTGGGTCAAAGTCTTCATACTGATCAATAGTGAGGTGGGAGAGAACCTTCTAACCTGGGCAAAAGGGGGAAACCCAGTCTCCAAAAAATTCTCCATAGGTAGGTTTACCAAGAGCTAAGACAAGGGATTTGTGTGTATGTTTTGAAAATTATACCTCCTGTGTGTTACTGCCCACCTGAGGCCGTGAGTCTTTATTATAACACATGTGTTTTGACTTATGAGAACATAAATATCTACAGGCTATAGAGAGTGGAATTTTCTGGTATTAAAAATGAATATTTATTAAAAGTTACATTAAAAAATTCCCCTTGTTACGACTGTCTCTATGTCGTACCTATGCTTTGTATGTGGCCACTCTCTTTTCCTTTCTCCTGATTTCTTTCTTCCTTTTGTAACATTTCAGTCTCAGGTTTTTATTTTCCTCACTGATGCTCCCCCGCTTCCCCTTTCCCCAGTCATCCTCTGCAGCCTGGCAGGGTACTCTGTCTGGAATAGCAGAGTTAACAACTTCCTTTACTATGATTGTGAAGAATTCTAATCTTTCCCCCATGAGGGATCTTTTTGTGAATCCCAGGCCCAGATGCTTATGGCCCCATTTTTGTCTCTGAAATAACTTCCAGACATGTGACAAATGTGGTCAAACTATTTATAAAAAGTGTCCACAGGAGCATATATGATCAGCAGCTGGGAAAACTGAGGTTGATTCACAAGACAGTTTCTGTTTAACTTGACCTGTCATAAACAATGAGATCCCATAAGTAAATATTCCACATCTGGTCATGGAATCTTTGCTGTACAGATTTGTCTGAAAGGAAGCCTTGATCAGCCAACAAACCATTGTCCTTATAATCGCAATAATAATGAAATAGGCCCTGATTTATTTGCTTCTTTTTTTGGGGGGGGGAGGTTAATTCCTTTAATAGCTTTTTTCTGTCATGGTAGATGAGCATTGATTGAGTTTTGCATAGGCACCCTTTATTACTTTACTGCAGGCAAATTCACATGTTGGAATATTTCATGAGCCCCTGGAAAGCCCTCTGGCAGAAATTAAGTTGTGTAATTGTGAAGTTCACAGGTCATAATTGGAATAAGACCACAATAGAATAATTGATGAACTCCCTCAGGCCTTGGGGCCATCTTGGGCTTTCCCTTTTATCAAAGGTGTTTTCTGAAGAGGCCATTTCCTTAAAAGAACTCACCACCAGCTAGCTCCTATCTATAGTATGAATCTTCAGAGCGGAACATTGACTAGACTAGTAATCAAATTATTTTGTGCAGTGCCAAAATTTGGTTAATGAGGTTGCAATGAAAGTCAGTAACCATGGTAATAGCATTCACCTTATTAAGGTGAAAGATCAAATATTTTCCCAATAATAATTCTCATTTTAAAATGTAAATATTTTTTTTCCTGAAGTATGATGTTTGGGTTGAGTACACTCTGTATTCTTTGATTCTTTAGTGATTGTATAGGTTTTTGTTATAAATATTTTTATTTTAATTTATAATATACAGCTAAAAAAGTAAATTCTGCTCTTAGAAGTGTCTTGGCAAGGAGAACTGGAAGAGTTTATCCAATAATCAGAGTATAGAGCTGAATCTGAAGAGAACTGAATTTAGGATCAGGGAGCCTAGAATTTTAATATCAGCTCTACTTCTTTCTGTGAGTGAGCCTCTGGGATGAAGTGTCTTCATTTGTAAAATGAGGGAGTTGAATTAGACGATCTCCAAGGTCCCTTCCAATCCAATGCAATTTAACTGAACAATTCCATAATCCAATTCAATTCGATAAACATTTATTAAGCACTTAGCATTTACTAGTCACTGTGCTAAGTGCTAGAGATATGAAGACAAAACAGAGGAGCAATTTACATTAAGCCTAGAAAGGTAAACTAAGAAGAGCTTTTAAAATAAAGTGGAAGAGTTTGTATTTTATCTAGATGTATCCGGAATCAATAAAGATTTTTGAAAAACTTGAGGGATATTATCAGACCAATGTTTTAGGGAGATTATTTTGGCAATCGTGGGATAGATAGATTGGAGAGGGAAGGCTGTGAATTTAGAGAGACCAATTAGGAGCTTTTTGAGGTAGTTCATGTGAGAGATGGTAAAAAATTGAATTAGGGTAATGGTCCTCGAAGAAGAGAGGATTTGCATGGGAAGCAGCTCGTTGTGATTGAGCATTGAGATTGGAGTCAGGAAGACCTGAGTTCAAAACCAGCTTCAGACACTGCCTAGCTATATGAATCCTGGACAACACACTTCACATCTTTCTGCCTCATGGAATATTTCTAAATATTCCTAAAATGGAAATAATCACAACCTATCTGTCAAGGTTGTTGTGATGATTAAATGAGATAATATTTGTAAAACACCTAGCACAGTGCCTGGAAAATAGTAGGTATTATATAAGTGCTTATTCCCATTCCTATATAAAAAATGTTGAGATGGAGTTGGGAAGATTAGGTAACTGATTGAACAGGGAGCTTTTTAGGAAAAAATCATCACAGAAACACATTTCATGGACTTAGAATCTTTTTATCTTCTGCAAATCCGATTATAGTAAAACATTTCCTTTAAAATAATTTCTTACAGGTAGTAGTAGAAGAGAAAAAAAACATATTGGAGAGGGTAATTTCACTGATAATAATTTTAGAAGAGTGTTGGGGTAAGTTTTCAATAGAACCTCAGATATATTTCTAACTATGGAGATTAATTGATTAGAATTCTAGGCTTTAGAGTTTAAAAGAACTTTAAAGACTGATCATTTAGTCTAGCCTCTTTATTTGACAGTTGAAGAAATAGATTCAGAGAAGCTAAGTGACTTGTCCCCAATTCCATGAGTTTATCTGGAGCTTCAGTTTGGCCCCAAGATAAAATGAGATAATTTTTAGGAAGTGCTTAGTAGGAAGTGCTTATATCAGTGTTTATCCCCTTTCCTCTTGTCTCCTTTCCACATGAACACAATAGGCAACACAAATGAAGAGGACTGTTTCTTTCTCCTTTTTTCCAAATGTGCAATGTATGTTGAGACATCAGGTTTTAAAAACCTTTACAAAGGTTTTATTGCTATATTTCTAAATATCCCAATTATTTGTAGATATCCTCCCTTATCTCTGATAATGAGGGGGGAAAAACAACCACCATATATATATGCATCGTTTTACACCTGCAGTTTCTCATCTGCGTACCAAAATAAGATTTGTTTCATCTTGTGTTCTCTGGGATTAAAATTATTCCTTGTAATTCATTTGCTTTTTACTGACTTTAGTGTTATTGTCATTTATATTATGCTTAGGGTGCTAGAGCCAGCTGGAACCAATTGTTAAATTTTCCATGTGAACATTTAATTTACACCTGGGTAAAGGCTACAAACCAGGGTTTGATTTATTTTTTAGTTGACTGATTGACTAGACTTAAGAAAGAATAATGCAGGTTAAACTTAATTTTGCTTCTTGTGTACATTCCCTTCTCCCCCAAGAAACCATTGTTAACCATGTGCTAGTACTCTGCTGATTAAGATGTCTTTCTCTTTTTATTATTTATTTACTTATTTTTATTAAAGTTTTCTATTTCAAAACATATGCATAGAAAATTTTCACCATTCACCTTTGCAAAACCTTGGGTTCCAAATTTTTCCCCCCTCCCTTCCCCTTACCTCCTCCCCTAGAGGCAAGTAATCTATGTTAAACATGAGCAATTTTTAATATTTATTTATTTATTTATTTTTTCTGAGGCTGGGGTTAAGTAACCCCAGGGTCACACAGCTAGGAAGTGTTAAGTGTCTGAGACCAGATTTGAACTCCGGTCCTCCTGACTTCAGGGCTGGTGTTGAGCAATTTTTTAAATACATATTTCCATAACAATTATATGCACAAGAAAAATTAGTTCAAAAAAGGAAAAAAATTAGAAAGAAAACAAAAAAAGCAAATAGTAACACAAATGGTGAAAACATTATATTGTGATCCACTCTCAGTCCCCACATCATCTCTCTGGGTGCAAATGGCTCTCTCCATCACAAGACCATTGGAACCGGCCTGAATCACCTTGCTGCAGAAAAGAGCCACATCCATCAGAATTGATCATTGTTTGATCTTGCTCTTGTTGTGCATAATATTCCCTTGGTTCTACTCATGGTTGTCATTGTCTAATTGTTCCGGTTCTTCATTCACAACCAGTTCATGCAAGTCTTCTCATGGTTGTCTGAATTCTTCAGATTTGTTATTTCTTTTATCTTCCTATACCCAAAGCAATTGCAAGTTCAGCTCAGCAGCAGCATGCCAGGAGCCCTGTTGAAAATAGTTATTGTCGAAGAGTGCCTAGGAGTGGAGGCTTCTTTTAGTGGAAATGATGGACTATTTCTTACTTCAGATGTGGTGCTGCAACAGGACCCTGATAGAAACCAGTGTAGTAGCTATTTCATAGGCTAATGATAAAGTAGTTTTCCCTTCTGATAGTATTTGTTGTTTCGTGTTCCTCCCTCTTTTATATCATTTTTCTCATGCTCTCATTTGTGTGCTCATGTGTAGTAGTGAACACATATGCTCACTATGCTTTGTTCTCGCTTCCCTCCTTCCCTGTTATTTAAATTATTTATTTCTTTATGCATTTGCTCTTAATTTTTCCCTCTGTCTTCTCCCTGCTGGTGTCAAATGAATTCTTCTCTCTGCAGCAGCTCAGCAGGACACGGATTAATGCCGTCAGAACACAAGTACAGTATGTCAGGATGCTAGGGGGCAACCTTCTTAGTTAAGGAAAACAAAAAAAGGGGGGGGACAAAAACCTGAGGCAGTTAAATGTCAGGGGGGAAAGTATTTTGTTTATTTTTGCTATAGGAGTGTTTTGGGTGTTCTTCACCATCCTGCAAACAGCAAAAAAGGAAGAAAAGACAAAAAACCCCACAACCAAATACTTAAATGAAGATTAAAAATTAGGCAAAAATGCTGATCCTGGGATATGCTTGAACATATTTCAAGATCTCAGCACACAAAGACTGTGTCAGATAGAGATATTTGGTTGATAGAAACAGACTTATGCCATCACCTCTTGCCTTCTACATTTAGATTTTACAATTTCCAGCCGCCTGAACTCCTTCTGCTTTGCTCTTGCTGGCTGCCCGTTGAATGGCGGGTCATGATGGGCTCCCATCACATGTGGAGTAGGAATCCGTTGCCTGGAAATTGACATCTGCTACTAAAGAGATGTCTCTATGTTATCTTGCCGGTTCCTTTGCTTGGCTAGTACTATTTTTTTCCCCATGACAAATATTCAATGAACTATCTGATGTTTAAAAACTAAGAATGCTTAGCCTTGCAATTGTTATTAAATTCTTTCCCTGTGCCATAATACAGATGCTTTGATGTCAAGTCTTACCGTTGCTGGAAGGATCTCATGTGCTTATGATAATGTGCAGTGCTCTTTCTGCTATTCCTATAGGGAAAATAAACCCCACATTAGTTCCATATTAGTACCTGAGTTGGAGAAGTTAAAAAGCACCAGTAAAAGGTTAAACAGAGTCAAGTACACATAAGAGGGCAGTAGTTATTAGTGTTCAGGGAGCCATTAAAAATATTCTGCTTATACAGAAGAATTTATTGGTGTCTCTGCTTCTGGCTGCTTTATGCATTTTAATAAAGAGTAGGATTCTGCGTGCATATGTTGTGGTTATGCTTAAATGAAGACTGTCCATCTGAGGATGCCCTGCTTTTCACTTTTTTCCTCCAGTTGGCTCATCATTGTTGATGTCAACACATCATTCACTTAATCAAATCATTCAATAAGCACTTAAGTGTTTACTATGTGTCAAGCACTGTGCTAAGTGCTAGAGATACAAAGAAAGACAAAATCAGGAGCCTTGCCTTCAAGGATCTTACATTTTAATAGAAGAGGCTATATGTAGATAAAATATGTCACTAGTATTAATTACATCCTTAGAAATCACTATATTTTCTTCAATAGACCTTCCTAGAGATGATGAAAGAAGAGTACATCTACTGATTTTAGGGAAATTAATTTTTTCCCCTTGTGTAAAACTTATATACTCTCTTATTTTCTTTAGTTGCATTTTTTGAGGCAGTTATGTTAAAAAAGAAATGAAAAGACTACTATGGGAGGCACTGGGCTTTGGCCCAGGACATCAAAATCTAAAACGTATAAAATTTTAAAATAATGATCTATCAAGATTATATTATTTTATATTGTGGAATATTATTGTTCTTTAAGAAATGACCAGCAGGAAGATTTCAGAGAGGCCTGGAGAGACTTACATGAACTGATGCTGAGTGAAATGAGCAGGACCAGGAGATCAGTGTATACTTCAACAACAATACTGTATGATGATCAGTTCTGATGGATGAGGCCCTCTCTAACAATGAGATGAACCAAGTCAGTTCCAATAGAGCAGTAATTAATGGAACCAGCTATACCCAGAGAAAGAACTCTGGGAGATGACTATGAACCTCTACAAAGAATTTGCAATCCCTCTATTTTTGTCCGCCTGCATTTTGGATTTCCTTACAGACTAATTGTACACTATTTCAAAGTCCAATTCTTTTTTGTATAGCAAAACAACTATTTGGACATGTATACATATATTGTATTTAATTTATACTTTAACATATTGAACATGTATTGGTCAACCTGCCATCTGGGAGGGGGAAGGAGGGGAAAAGTTGGAACAAAAGGTTTGGCAATGGTCAATGTTGTAAAATTACCCATGCATATGTTTAGTAAATAAAAACTATTAAAAAAGATTATATTATTTTAAATTAATAGCATTCACATATTAACATGTACAGCCCCACATAAAGGGTAGATTTAAAGAGTGCCAGAGACTCATCTGTACTCCCAAATACTTTGTATTATAATCTGTGAATCATCTACGGTTAGAATATTTCCTTTAGATGAAAAATCTCCAGAAAGTTCTCTTTGAAATGCAAATATTGGTTTATTTTGCTTGATTACACCTTTTATTTCTAGGGAGTGATTTTTTTTTTAGGGGAAATAGTAATTCCCCTTCCCCCATAGCAAGAAAAGACCATCCGTGAAAATTAAAAAAAAATACATGGTAGAAAAGAGAAGGAGATTCAGAAGAGGGCATGGACAAGTTAGACAGTGTTGAAAAAGATTATAATGTATTTTACTCAGAAACAGAATTATTATATAGAGATTCACCATGTCATAGACAATATTTTTCTATTCTTGATAGACGGAAATATTCATATTTGTTTGCCATGTTATAGTAAAAAAAAAAGAAAATTAGAAATTTCATTCATGTCAGTTCAGCAGATCACATTAGTATCCTTACAAGCTAGAATGTCAGGTAGGCAAATGTTGATTAAAAAGGAAAAAAAGTACAGAAAACTGACTTTTACTGAAAGGAATAGACCCAGGAAACCAGGCGGATGCTGGAGCCAGCTCAAACCATCTGGAGAAAGCTTATTATTAAACATCTATTATGAGAATTTATGTGCTCTTTGGAAATCAGTCAACTTACAAATCAGGTCTGCTTTATCGTTTTGTTGATTGTCTAAGAATTAAGATTTAAAATGTGATGAAGAGAAAGCAGATTACAATTAAAAGCGTATCCTGAATACATTTCCCCCCCAGAGAGCTGGTTATTGAACTGTCCAGCTTACCCCAGAGCAAGCTGCATTAGGCCGACTGAGCCTTTGGAGGGTGTTTGGAAAGGAGGGGAAGCTCCACAAAATAAAAAGCAAGCAATCCTTGAAGGCAAACTAATGCCGCACTTCATAGTTTTTTCTAGGGTCGATTCCATCCAAGGAACAAGCAAAATTTAAACTTGGTGGATGAGATTCTTGACCACTTCACAAAGACATCATTTGAAGCTTACAGTCACTGGACTCTATAAGGACACAGGAAACCATGTGCTCAGTCCTGTTTATTCTTTGGGGAAGGTTCATACCATTTAAAGCCAAGTAACTAGTGAGCCTTTGATCAATATTCGCAATGTACCCAGTCAAAAGAGGCGCAGGGTAACACAGATGAGGGAGGGAGAGATGGGGAAGGCAAAGATGGCATTTGTCTCTGCCTCCCTGCAGGGTGTGAGGATAGTTCCTTATGTTGATACTTTTCTTAATTAATACTTCACTGCTGTTTATGGTCTTCAGGCTCTTTCTTTCCCAAGATGGTATCAAACGCATTTAAACTATGGTGATCTCCAGCATGCTTTACTGTCTCTCTCAAAGGAGAAAAAAGGAAAACGTCCTGAACAAACATATCCCTTGGTGTTAGATTCCCAGCAGTCTAGCTTCATGTCACCTAGCCCTACTGTAGCTAACAAAGGAGAGAAAAGGAGAAATGTGTCTATTTGTATATGCTGGTTTCAGCTTTGCAGATGGACAACATTATTAACCACCCCACAGGAAGAGGATTTTGAATGAGTAATTTTGAGTGAATAGGAAAATGGGGGCCATTAAAAAAAGACATAGGCCATTTTTTTAAAAAGACATTGAAGATTTTTATGATGCCTTGTATTTTGTAATACTTGGCATTCATATCTACTTGTTCCTTAGGAACTGTGTCCTACTGATTTCAAGAATTTCTATGCCTCCTTACTTGGGAGGGGGATTTTTGTGCTGTTAGAACTCTTTCCTTTAAATAATTTTCTTGCCTGGGACAGCAATTTTTCTTTCCTTGATGTCTACCATTTTCTAATCAAATTCCGTTGTCATACACAGATATGGTTTTGTGTGTGTTTGAGAGAAAGAGAAAAAAAGAGAAAGATAAAAAGATAAGAGAGATAGAGAGACAGAGAGAGAAAAAGAGAGAGAGATAGATAGATAGATAGAGAGAGAGAGAGAGAGACAGAGAGACAGAGAGAGACAGAGACAGAGAGAGATAGAGAGAGAGGCAGAGACAGAGACAGAGAGAAACAGAGACAGAGAGAGATAGAGAGGCAGAGACAGAGACAGAGAGAGACAGAGACACACAGAGAGCTACATAATTCTTAACATCCCTTTTTATGTGTTCTTATTGTTTGGTAGTTTTCAGTCGTGTCTGACCCCATTTGGAATTTTCTTGACAGAGATATTGGAGTGGTTTGCCATTTCCTTCTTTAGCTCATTTTAATGATGAGGAAACTGAGGCAAACAGAGTTAAGTGACTTGCCCAGAATCACACAGCTAATAAGTGTCTGAGGCTGGAATTGAACTTGGAAGACAAGCTCCAGGTCTGGTGCTCTGTGCACTATGGTGCCACTGAACTTCCCTTCATAAAGTGCAGACTTAGTCTTAAGAGGAAAATCACCAGCCTAGTTTTTATTTTGCTTAAATGAAGGAAATTTCCTAAAATTTCATCATTCCGTTATTCTTTGGCACGTAGTAGGCATTTAATAAATATATGTTAACTGACTTGACTGATACTTTTGGCTATTGCTTTTATAATCCATGATTGGAATGACTATTTCATGCATTCAAATATTGCTCTGATACTGCTATTATAGCTTTAAGAGCCAAACAGAATGTTGAGGAAAGCAGGTTGTGCTGGCACTTTTGAAATGACAGTTGAGAAATGTCTTACTATGAAGTGCTTTTCCCTATGGAGACGGGAGAAGGTGTGCTTTTATCTGTGATTTATAAAGATCTATAAGGAATATGTGGAGAAGTCGGGGAGGGAGAAGGTAATGTGAACCTCCTTCCTTGTCAGAACTGTTGTAAGTGATATATTATAAAGAAAACTTATAAAGGGAATACTACGAAGAGTTTATGAGGAGCTGGCAAGTATATTTGGAAAGACTCTTTCTTGTGATTACTGAAGACAAAGCAAAGAAAAAGGACTAATCTGTCATGCTTTTTAAGAGTCCTAATTTATCTCTTATTTTGAGAAATATGAAAAAATTTTTGAAAGATTTTAATCAGTGTCTGGAATGGCCTGAATGGTTTGGGACTATATTTCCAGACAAGTGAAAAAAAGAATTATCTATTGTGATATGGAGAGTTTGGACTCCCTCTCGCTTTGAATTTGTCTGTATTGTGGATGGTTATATATATTTTTGTGGGTATGATTGTTTACATCTGTTAATAAATTGAATAGATCCAGCAATTCAATATTTATTTAAAACTAAAAAATAAAATTAGTTATTTTTGGGAAAAGTGTCTCTAGAGCTAATTAATTGATGTGACAGGTTGTGAGCATACTGATTCATAACAAAATTTAAAAACATACCCTGAACTGCATAGAACACGGGAAGAAAACATTAAATACATATCACCAAATCAAATAGCAGTCTATAAGGAGGCTAGCCAGAATCCATAATAGCTTATTACTTGTGGGAATGGGGATGCATCTTCTTCCATCTACTCCATCTGGAAGATCATCCTCTTCAGCAGGCTTCGTTTCTGACATCTCTACATTCTTAGTTTCTTTACTTGCAAATGTGGATAATCATTGAACCCATCTCACAGGGTTGCTGGGAGGATCAAATGAGATAATATATGCAAAATGTTCATTAAAACATAATGTTGGCAAAGTGCACAGTGCCTGGCATATAGTCACTGCTTAAATCTTTTCCTCCTGTAATATTTGTATAGAATTTTCAAACTGTAAAATGCAAGAGCAGAGTTATTATTATTATTATTATTAGTCATCTAGCTAGGAAGTATCTGGGATGACATTTAACCCGGGTCTTCTGAACTACAAATCCACCATTCTATTTTCTAAGCTGTTCTCACCTTTCCTGCCTTTCTAAGGAGGGGAGAATACTAGGGATTGGGGCCAGAGGGAAGGAGGGCAATGGAACTTCTCTCCCAGAGGGGAAGATCAGTCAAAGGCGTTTTCATATTCTCCAGAGTCTGAAGGAAGAAAATAGCTGTGATTATGTTGACTTTGTAGTTTTACATTTTTTTTTTTTTACCATTTTCTTTCTTATTATATTGGAAGCTGAAGATATTCTTCCTTCCCCATGGGTTGGAGACTGGCTTACATAAAACTATAGACAGCAAAAGAAAGTCTACACAAAGAATAGAAAGCTCTCAAATGCACTTTTTTATTATAGGTTTTTATATACAAAACATATGCATGGGTAATTATTCAACACTGACCCTTGCAAAAACTTGTGTTTCAACTTTTCCCCTCCTTCCCTCCATCCCTTTTCCTAGATGGCAGGTATTCCCATACATGTTAGATATATTAAAAGTACCTCATATGCACTTGTAAACACAGTGGGCTTACATTTGGGGTGATTACCTATAACCCAGCAGCTTGACTCTGCCCTGCAGTATCAAAAACGGACACTCTTGTTCATCCTTTCTTCAAGAGAAACAATATCATTATTAGACTGATGTCTTGACTTGTGTGTGAATTGGATTTAAATAAAAAAGACTGATAGGGCTAATATTAGTGTAGGAGCAGAGATTTTGGTTTAGATTTTTTTGGAAATATGTTTTTATTTAACATTTTTTAATCACCTAAATTTCCCCTTGCATCCTTTTGCTTCCACTTCTCAGAGGATCACATGTAATAACAAAAAAAATTAAAAAGAAAAAGAACAAAATCAGCAAAACTAGTCAAAACATAAAAAAAAATCTAAAAATACACAAGATATTTCATATGTGTGGTCCTTCTACCTCTGTAAAAGAGTGGGCGGTAGGGAAGTGAAATCTCTTATTTCTTATTTTGAGGACCATGATTGGGAGGAAAAATTATAGTATGTATCACATATTGTAAAATATAGGTATGATTTCAATACAATTATAATATACAACATATACTATCATATTATATATGATAAATCTATATATGGTAATTTTGTAGCATTCACTTTTGGTCATTTTCTGATGATTGTTTTTTCCATTAACATTATTATTTATTATAGATTATTTTCTTGGCTTTGTACCCTTCTCTCCATCGTTCATTGAAGTCTTTCTATAATTTTCTGTATGTTTTTTAACCAACCCATTTAGATGGTGTTGGTTAGTTGTATTTGACTCTTTCTTTCTTTCTTTCTTTCTTTCTTTCTTTCTTTCTTTCTTTCTTTCTTTCTTTCTTTCTTTCTTTCTTTCTTTCTTTCTTTCTTTCTTTCTTTCTTTCTTTCTTTCGGCAAAGATTAGTTGTATCTAATTCCATATGGGGTTTTCTTGGCAAAGACATTGGAGTGATTTGCTCTTTCCTTCTTCAGCTCATTTTCTAAATGAAGAAACTGAGGCAGACAGGATTAAGGGACTTGCACAGGGTCACACAGCTAATAAGTGTCTGAGGTCAGATTTAAACTCTGATTCCATGGGCCACCTAACTCTCCTAACCAACCCCATCCTCTCCTGAGTAAAATTGTTTTCCCTCTGACTGGCCAAACTGTTCATATAGAAATTGTGATTTTTTTCTTCCAGTGGAATCTATTGGAGGAGAGAATTTGGAAGGGATCTTAGGGAAGTTTCAAACCTTCATGGCTGAGGCTGGGCATGAGCGGGGGGATGGTGGGGATGATATTGTAAACTGCTCCATATTTGAACCCTGAGAACATGTGTACTGGTTGGCTGGCTACATTTCTAATGTTAGTTAATACAAAAGAGAATGGAATGAATGGTATTATTTATTTCATTTTTTATATTTAAAAAATCTGTTTCAGTGTTAAATGGATCTTCTAAGGAAATTGTTCTTTATTCGGAGTCTGTGAACTTTTGTTTTTAATATTCTGATCATTGTATTTCAATATAATTGGCTTCTTTTGTAATCCTACCTATTTTATTTTATGCATTTAACAAACATTATTCTGAGAAGGGGTTCATAGCCTTCACCAGATTGCCCAAGGGGTTCAAGACATAAAAAAGTTAAGAAGCCCTACTCTGCAGCCTGCTTACATTTTCTTGGCCATATCTACACCATCAAAATTATTTATATATTTTGGCAGCTCTCTATGTTATTTAGCCACATCCTGGATATTTCATTTGCATATGAATTTTTTTTCCTGGAGAGTAGCCTGAATATTTCTACTAGATTTACATTGGATATGAAAACATTTGGATCCTTTGTGGGGAAAATATTGACTGGCAAATGCAAATCCAGTCAGTGTGATGACTCTTTATCCTTCTTTTGTTAGAATGATATAGATATAACCTTAAAGGATGAAATGATGCTTAATGTGGAAGAAGGGCCAGCTGGATTTGAATATACGTGTTGCTGTTTTGATGACCATTGTAGCTACAACACATGCATTATTTTGACATCATTTTGTCTTATTTCAATCATTCTGGGAGAATCAGTGACTCCTCCCTCCCCTAAGATGCTTCCCCCCCAAATACTAACAAACTTCCATTCAGAAACTCAACTCCAAGTAGATAATAGAGACAGATCCATACATTGTGAAAAGTATATATACATACATACATTTATTTATTTATTTAGTGTTACTTTTTTTTTAAAGGAGAGAAAATGGGTCATTCTTCTTGGATTACTGAAATGATCAAGGAGGTTCAGTTAATCCCTCCTCTTTCTCAATGTACAGTGCACCAGGGTTCTGTCAAAAATGATGGCAATCTCATGATATGCTGCCCTTTCTTGTGTTTCCTTTTTTCTTTCTATCCCTGCTGGACTTTTCAGAGAATAATCCTATCAGGCTGAAAGACATGATCAGACAGCCTTAGAAAAAAAAGCTTCCCTCAATCACGACCTGGAACATCTTTATTTTTTTCTTGACACAACAGGTTAGGTAATTCAGAGTCAAGACCAAAAAACCTCCAACTTTTTTCTTAAGTATATTGGCAATTTAAGCAAAAGTTGTATCGTTACTTATGGTTTTGTTCCTTTTTGTTTTTAACGTGAACTGTCATTAGTGTATAGGTATGGACCCCTCAGTGAGGTCTTAATATACCACAAGATAAAAGGGAAAATGGGAGAGGCAATATGCTGGAGGCAGGAAGAAAAGTTGCCTAGAATCTCTGATTTCTGCCTTGCTATATGACTGGGCAAATCATGTGTCTTCTAGGTCTCAGTTTACTATTTGTAAAATGAAGGTATTGGACTCACCTCCTGCCCTAGAGATTTTAGTCTTAGAATTCAGAGGGTCATGCATTTTTGGATACAGCCAACGTGGGAATTTGTTTTGCAGAACAATGTAAATTCATGACAAGGGTTTTATTATTCATTTAAAAAATGTTTGATGTGGGAGAAATAGTGGGAGGGAGAGATGATAAATCCTTCTAAAATAAACAGATTTCTTAAAAGTGGAAAAAAATAAAATGTAGGGATTGGAAGAGTTAATATTTAATGAATCAATCTCTACAGTCCTTTCAGCTTGAAACTTCAGTCACATCTAAGACTGATGAATATGAACTAAGTAAACAACTGATTTGGATAACGTAGTTATAATTATGGATGATTATAATATTTGCTAATGATGGATGTCACAACTTGTTTTGATCAAATCGTACCATTGTTGTATTTCTTTCTTAGCAAATATCCCTTCTATCTAGAAAGCAATTGGAGTTCTTCCTTAGACTACAGGGACAAGAAAAACCAATGCTAAGTTAATTATCTAAAGACACTGTTACATCTGGTTGTCTATATCTCACAAGATCCAAGGAGAGCAAGACTGGATACCCGGCCTGCTTGACTTGGCTGTGTTTTTTACAAATAAATTTTGAAAAGTTAACAGTTTAAAAAAAATTAGTCTTTGCTATGTGGCTGGTGACCAAAGTAAATGGCACATTTCAGTGGGCCATTTGAAAGGTCTGTCTTTGTACCATAACTGCACCTCAGGTTTTATTATTTATAGGCATGGCTTGTGTAATGCTTTCTGTTGGAAAACATTCTGAACATAATTGCAAAATTAATACTCTCATTCAGTCTGCTTTTTGTTAGCTTCCCTCCTTCCTCAGCCTCCCAAGCTGTGTTAGTATTGAGAATTATCCAAGAAGGAAGGTGAAAATGAGGAAAGTACGGCCTTAGAAATGTGTGTTTATCTTTTGCTTTATCCCATTTGACATTGTTTTAGCCTTAAGCAAAAAATTTAACATTGGGTTTTTCCCTTCCTTCCTTCCTTCCTTCCTTCCTTCCTTCCTTCCTTCCTTCCTTCCTTCCTTCCTTCCTTCCTTCCTTCCTTTCTTTCTCCCTCCCTCCCTCCCTCATTCTTTCTTTCTTTCTTTCTTTCTTTCTTTCTTTCTTTCTTTCTTTCTTTCTTTCTTTCTTTCTTTCTTTCTTTCTTTCTTTCTTTCTTCTTTCTTTCTTTCTTTCTTTCTTTCTTTCTTTCTTTCTTTCTTTCTTCTTCTTCCACTTGCTTATATATAGGAAAAAAGAAGCACCCTCTTTTTATTTTTATTTTTTTTAAATAGACATCTTTAATAATTCTGTTTTAGGATTTCTTCAAGGTATGACATATACCTTAGATTAAAAGCAAACCACCAGCAATCATGCAGTCAGTGGGAATCTAAGCTTCAGTTCACACAAATACCCATAAGAGTTGAATCTCCTCAAATGCCAGTAGAAAAGGATGAAATTAACAGCAAGGTGCAATAGCTTGCAGATATCAGAATAATAACTGGAAGTCTTAGTGTGAAAGGCTGCAGTCAAATCTGTATGGGAATTTAAAATGTGGCAAGGTTCAGAACAACTTTTGTGATTCTAAAGTTTGTCAGCCAAATGTCTTGTTTTTATTTTGATTGTCCTCATTAGGAAAGGTAAGGCTGGGGCTGTGAATTCTGTTTGGAAGCATTCCTTGTAGTTTGCCAAACTGAGCACCAATTAGAGTAGTGGGAGTGGTGGTGGGGCTGCTGGGAATAGACCTGTGACACACCCTTAGGCCTGGATGTTCTGACATTAGGGTACTCAGAGTTGTGGGCTCTGTCCTTTGGAAACTGCGAAGTTTGAAGGAAAGATACTATCAAATTAGGGATAGGGACGATACCTGTAATTCTACAGGTAAAGGGAACTTCTCAATAAGAAATCTTCCTCCACTAATGTGACACAGAATTTTCTCTACAACTTTTAATAGTTGTAGAAAGTTCCTAGGAGCTACTTGCCCAAACTTATACAGTCAGCAGATCTTTCTACCTTTGAGAGCAGATTTTTAATTTACTCTAATACAACGTCTCTCTTGCTTCCAACATTCAACTACTAAATAGAGTGTAAATTATCTGAAGGCAAGGATTATATTGATTTTTGTCTATGTATTCCCTAAGTACTTTTTCTTTTTTTGCTGCAATCGGGGTTAAGTAACTTCCCCAGGGTCACACAACTAGGAAGTGTTAAGTGTCTGAGGGCAGATTTGAACTCAGGTCCTCCTGACTTCAGGGCTGATGCTCTATCCACTGCGCCACCTAGCTGCCCCTAAATACTTTTTCAATGGAATTGAATTAATTACACTAAAGCAGTTGTGGTTGCTTCAATCCATGACTTTTAGAGCCATGTCAATAGTGATTATTTCCATATGCTAGTTATTTTGATCTGCCATCTTGGTTTGAAGTTTCATATGTTTTAGCTCACACTGATGGGTATCATCATCTCCATCAAAAAGCCATTTATTGGCTATTTGGTCTTATGCACATATTAGCCTATGTGCTCAAAGATACTAGAGACTCTAATTGTTCCACATATGGCCTCATGCAAAAGTAAAAGAGAAGCCATTAGTGGCAGGGCCGATTCTCATTTTTCATGTTCCTTTTTGTAAATAGTAGGTACTTAAAAGTTTGTTTAATCAAGCTGCATTGAATAATACCCTCCTCTCAGGGTAGATCATGCTGATAATCACAAATTACAAATACTTCACATTGGGAAGTGCTCAGATTCATATTTGTAGTACATGAAAGTCAAGTTTCATTCAACTTTCTCTCTCTGTCTTTGTCTCTCTCCCCCCAAACTTCTGCTCTTCTGTCCATCTAGAAAGAGTTTTCATTATAAAAAATAACCATAGTAACCACTAAGCTCTGTTTCCTGCTTTCTCATCCCTTTTCTTCTAGAAGTGAATTCTTTGTCCCTAAGACACTGAGCTTTGGTAGATGAACTTTTATCTCATATCTAATGGAATGATTCCTCCAGGGAATCTCTGGCCACTTCCAAACCAAACTGCTGCCATACCTGTCTCTCCCCTTCTAGCTCCCCTTTTAATGTTGTCTGCCTCAAAAAGAATGTAAATTTTAGAAGGGCAGGAATTCTTATATCTGCATCCCCAAGGCTTAACACAATGCCTGGCACATCATAAATGTGGAAATCGTTCATTTATTCATTCAATGTGTTTAGCGAAGGGATTGTTTATCATATCTTTCTCCCCTGAGATTTCTTGGGACTTTGATATCTGTATGCTATATCTTGAATTATTGTTATTTTTATATCTTATCATGCCTTCTAGATTGCAAGCAGAAACCATATTTTATTTTTGTGGCCCTTAAGGTATCTAACATTTGTATTTGCACAAAAAAGACACTTAATAGTTATTCTCTGAATTAATAAGGAAAAATCTGCTCAGAATAAATAAATGTGTACTTTGGAAGAGGATGTCACCAGTTACCTCTTAGTTACTCTGGTAACTCGGTCCAATTTTTGATTTCTCAATTATTTGTTGGTAGAAAGAATAATTCACCTTCAATTTACAAACCAGATCAATAGTTACAGTATCATACTTACTTTAAAATAGGTTTCATCAGAATACAAAATTAAAGGTCTTTGATAAGCAAAATAAACCCATCAGTGTATAGGGGAGATGGGGGAGCCAGGAGATGGGTAAAATAACAAACCTATTGAAGTACTGAGGTATCAATTAAAATTTTATGAAATTAGATAAGTTTTAAAACTAATATTGACATAATAGACAGAACTTGGTAATAGTTAAATTAGAGGAGAGAATGGCAAAAATGAGATTGTGAAATGGTTTCTGACTCATTATGCAAGGGGGATGAATATAGAATAAACCTACCTCCCCCCAGAAATCAAAACCTCATATTTTGGGGCAATCGGAATAAAAATGTCAGACATCCTTAGAAATGCAAGCAAATGAGTTAAAGAATATACTTGTTATTTTGTAGCAACTGTCTTCTGTACTCCTTTAAGGAGTATATTGCTTAACTTCTTTCTGCTTCAGTTTTCACAACTGTAAAATGAGACTTCTAATAGCACCCATCTTTCAGGGTTGTGGTGAAGATCAAATAAGACAATATTTGTAAATTTTAGGATTTAACATTTATAAAAAATGTTTTCATGTATTAACTTATTTGATCCTCCCAGCAATTCTGAATGGTAGGTGCTGTTATCACTTGCTTTTACAGATCAGGAAACTGAGGCTGAAAGTTTCAGTGATTTGCTCAGAGGTCACAGCAAGGAAGTATCCAAGACAGAATTTGAACATAGATCTCCCTGACTACTACTCTTATGCTCTATTCACTGTACCACCCAACTGCCTTAGTCAAATGACAGAAGTTTCAAATTTGAATGATTAAACTGGATCATCCTAAGAAGTCAATATGTCAGTGACCAATTATTAAGTGCTTCTATGTGATAAGTACTATGTTAAACATTGGGTTTATAAAGGGGGAAAAATTCTTGCCCTCAAGGAGCTTATATTTTAATGGAGTAAATGATGAGGCATTATATAGGATATATATTGAGTAGATGCAAGTTATTTTATAATTGCTTTGTGACATTCCATGTATACTTTGGTATTTCAGCGTTAAATAAAACTTAAATTATCTAACCGATATCTCCCAGGAAACAAAGATTTGACTGGTCTGACTGTAGGCTGACTATAGTATATACAGAAAGAAGATGTCCATCTTAACATATTTTCTCTAGCTTCTTGGAAAATCAGGTAATTACCTACCATTCTTTTTGGGAAGCAGTTAAGATTAATGTGAATCTTGACATGAAAACAGACACACTGATGTCAAAAGTTGCAAGTTTATGAACTCACCATTAGAAGCTGACATTTAGGATTTATTTTATTTTATGAAGGTAACTGATACACTTAACAAAAGATAATAAATCATTCTATAATTGTCTTGAGAATGTTGAGAGCTTATCAGAGTGTAAACTATAGTGACTTCATTGAAAGATATTAAGGGAAAGGTCACAGACAGCAAATCAAAGCAGTATTTTTTTCCTATAATTAATTAAGTTAAGATCAGATCATTATAGACTTAAGGAGTTTTTATGCACAGAATTACACTTGGTGTCATATATTTGCAAAACTGGTCAGGAAGATTTGTAGGAAAAGGTAGAAAGTATGATCATTCCTCTAATTGGTTGAAAGTGATGGCAAGATATCGAAGTCATTTAAAGTGTGGAAAATGCTTTCGAGCTAAGCAATGAAACAGACATATTAAGGGTAATGTTAACAGCTATCAAAAATTCCAACGAGCTGTTGACTGACAAAAAAGGAAAATGGATAAAAGTAAAAGTAAAGAAAAGTAAAAATATGAATGCTGCCATTTCTTACAAAAATTTAACTTATATTTAAGAAAAGGCCAAAAGAATTCCAAAGAAAACATTAGCCATCAAATGTGAGTTTTCCAAGAAAAAATAAGTAATAAAGTCAATTCTAGTTTTATAGTCTAAGATCATTTTGAAATATTTAAGAACACAAAAAGCATCATTTCCCAAAACAGAAAAAAAAGCAGTGGATGGGAAAATGACTCTAAGAGATCCAACTTTGCCAGAATATAAATGAAGTAACCTTAGAAAGGCATTAATAGCCAGCAAGGTTAGTTAAGAAATGGAACAGATTAGTTCCCTGTTTATTAATTATTGGGCAAGTCACAAGCAGAGAGGTTGGATAACTTTATTGGATAGAGTTCTGGGCCTGGAGTCAGGAAGGCTCATCTTCCAGAGTTCAAATCTGGTCTCAGCTGGCAAGTCCCTTCAGACAGGGGTCTGCCTCAGTTTTCTCATCTGTGAAATGAGCTGGAGAAGAAAATGGCAAATCACTCCAATGTCTTCGCCACAAAAACCTCGAATGGGATCACAGAGTCAGACATGACTGAATAATTACTTAATATAAGTAATAAAGAGATCATAAAGATCATCATAAAGAGATCAAGGATCCATTGGCATCTCAGAGAGTTCATAAATATTAAAATCTTATACATTATTTATTGCCAGGCATGGTGGTACATACCTGTTACTCCCACTGCCAAGAAGGCTAAGGATGTTTATCACTAGAGTTCTGAGGTTAAGGCTAAATGGAAGTTACCAGGCTGCTTACAGGGGACAAGTGGGTCCATTTTGAAAATGACTTGCTGATGAGCAGATGGATTGGCCCATAAAGCTGCTGCATTTCTAGCCTGGGAGGGAGATCCAATCTCAAAAAAATAGTGTTTCCCGAAAGTTTATGAAAATCCACCCTTCTAGCCACCCAGAATCTGATGTTTCCCTTGGTTCCTCACTTCTCCCAGCTCCATGACAGGGAGTCCAGGGCCTTTCCTTTAGCCTCTGTATCTCACCAAAGGTTGGGAGGAAGACAAAATCGCAATACTTACTGCCAAGGAAGTGTGCCCCTGGCCTTTCTCTCAACTCTTATTACCTCATCTTTTGATTTCCAGCAAGCCCAGGATATCCAGTGTCAGCTGAGTGCTCCAGATCCCTACCTCTGCTTGAGGTAATCCAGAGCCTCTTACCATACCCTCAACCCCCAAGGTCCTTGGGCCTTGCCAACTTCCCTGCTGCTGTACTACCAAACCTTGAACTGAACCTGGAAAACCTTCCCTCATGTATGAGAAAGAAACCCTCCTTTTTGAAAGCAGTAATCTTCATCATATGTAATAGGGATAAACTAATAAGATCAGGGGTGAAACAAGGTTTCCCACTATCACCATAACTATTCAATATTGTATTAAAATATTAGCTTTATCAATAAGAGAAGAAAGCAGGAACCTTCTTGATTTTCAATTTGTTCCTCTAGCACTTACAGAGCTTCTCACATACTATATGCTTAAACATTTCTTTTTACTCCAGTCACTCCCTAGTTCTGTTCCTCATATTTTCCACCTGGACATCGTCGTGGTTTTCTGATTGTTTTCTCTCCTTTGAGTCTCTCTCCAATCCATCTATCCACACAGCTGCTAAAGTGATTTTCCAAATGTATGTCTCATCATGCTACCCTCCTGCTTTCTTAATGAACTCCAGGGGCTCCCTATTACCTTTATGAATGTTTAAAAGCCTTCTCAGCCTAATCCCTTTGCATTTTTGTAGTTTTCTTACACAGAGTTCACATGTGATATGATAGGTTGATGCATTTTTAAAAAATAGGAGGTAATATTAGAAGGCATGTGAGATGGAGAGCATGTGGGGAAAAGGCTTTTTGCTGAAGGTGAGAATTGTTCCTAAAATCTCTACTCCTGGGATCTGGGGCTCCCATACCATATTCTCTTCCCTCCCTCCCTCTCACCATTATTTAGCATTCTTTGAAAGTCAATCACTAGGATACAACAGGGATTTCTTGAGTGTTTTTGAAGATTTTTAGCTATAGATTCATATGATATATATAATGTCTTATAAGAACATTGGAAGCCATTTGATGGTGCTGTGCATAGAGTGTTCCTGGAATCAGGAAGATCTGAGTTAAAATTCTTACCTATTGTATGACCTTAGGCAAATCACTGCTTGCTGCCTCAATTTCCCCATCTGTAAAATGGGGATAATGACGGTACCTACCTCTTAGGGATGTTGTGAGGCTAAATGGATTAACAATTGTAAAATGTTTACAGCGCCAGGCGCATAGAGATTTAAATGCTGATTTCCCTCCCCCTTCTCCTGTGAAAGATACTGCAATTGCTCTCTTGAACTCAAACTCTCTGATTCTTTCCATGTTCTTTCTCTGTTGTCATCTAAGTTCACCATCTATTAAAATCTGCTATTTCCTTCTGGCCCTCCCTGCTCTCTGGGTCCTTCTATATTTTATACAGATATAAATATTTTATATTTCTTTTCATGTAATTACTGTTCTCTGCCATTTAAAAAAAAAAGAAAGAAAAGAATAGGAATTCACCCCATCTCAGACTTCAGATTTTTACCCAAACTCCCGAAATCCCATGATACTGATTCCCATAATGATTAAAAGAAAACAAAGAAACCCAGAGATACAACTATTAAGGACTTATGAAATCTTTCAGATTCCTTCATTTCCTTCCCTTATTCTGAAGTTTGCTATGGCATCACAGGAAATTAAAAAGACAATTTCTTAAAGCCTTTTAATCTAAAAAATGATTATTTGAAAATATTTTAGGCATTTTATTCAATCATCCTTCAATCATCCCCTGTCTCATCTTCAATCTTACTTTATCTACTGATATCTTCCCTGCTGCCACAAACAAATTCAGGTTTTCCCAAACCTGGGGAAAAACACTCTTTACTTGACCCTTCTACCCTCTTTCAAAATATCTTGCTATATCTCTTTTCTCTTTCATTCCTAAACTCTTTGAAAAAAGCACAATGAGCTACACTTACAGACTTTACTTTTTTTTTTTTTTAAACAACTCCCATTCCCTTCACAACCTTTTTTACAAACTGATTTTTGCCTCACAATGCTCAAGTCAACCTGTCACCACCGATATTACCAATGGTCTCATGGGTATCTCAAATCCAGCAATTCAAATTAGAATTCATCAACTTAATCTCCTCAAAATGCTCTTCCTCCAAACTTCCTGACTTCCCTTGAGGGCACCTTCATCCTTCCAGTCACCAAGATTTGTAACCTTAGACTCACTTTCAACTCTGCCTTATTCCTCATCTCCCAAATCCAGTCATGTTGCCAAGTCTTGCCACTTTTCTCCTTCAGAACATTTTTTAAAAAATAATTCTTCTCAAAGATTAATTGTTAACGGGTTAGTGTCAATGTGGCAAGAGGTCTCCAGTGGAATACCTCAGGGATCTCTATACTGGGCTTTGTGCCAGTTACTATCTTTATCTGTTGTTATTGTTTGTATTTTGTTCTTGAAGGGGATCATGGCATCAGGGAGGTGACGCCATGACACGAAGGTGAATTGTTTTTAAGTGAGAGAGGATTGCACAAAGTCATCAGCCTTACTGTCTCCTCAGTGAACATGGATGCTGTGTATGTGTATGTGTGACAAAAAGACTCATAGCATACAAAATGTTCCAGTTTCTTAATTTTCCATCTTTCTTTCATGAGGAATGTGGTTCATTGGTTAGAGCACCAAGTCTGGATTCAGGAAAACGTGAGTTCAAATTCAGTTTCATATACCGTGTGAATCTGGAGAAGTCACTTAACCTGTGCTGCCTCAGTACCTTCATCTGTAAAGTGAAAATTAATAATAGCACCTTCCTCCTAGAGTTGTTTTAAGGATAAAGAGGCCTTTCAAAATCTTAAAGGGATATATATGTATATGTATACACACATATTATTATTATTATTATTATTATTATTATTATTAATTACCATCATCCTCTGGGACCACCATTAGTAATTGCAGTTAATCTGCTGGACTACTTTTTAGTGTTACTTCCATTTACATTATTGTGACCACTATGTAAATTTGATTTACTCTGCATCTATTTGTAGAAAATTTTAATGTTTTTCTGAATTTCTTATATTTCTTGCTTTTTTTTTTTTTAAGGAAGTAACTATCTATTGCATTCACTTACAAGTTGTTAAACTATTTCCTCTATTGATGGATACTATTTGTTTCTATTTTTTTTTTTTTTTGCCCTGCAAAAAGTACAACCAGCCGCAGAAATCCAAGTATAATAAAAAACCTTTCTGTCTTTGAAAAATTAATTCAGTCTATTGAAGGCATGTTTGTTTATTATTATGCTTAGTCATACCCTAGAATATTTTATTGGAGCAAAAAAGATGAGAAAATTTTTTGTGCATTTGATTCCCAAGTTTTTATAACAAACCTTCTACCAATCATTGGTTCTTGTTCTCTAGGTTGGAAACTTTCCCTTTTGAACCCGTAGTTTGATAATTTCTATTTAGGAAAAAATATATACTATCCCCTTTAATGGGATTAGGAATTTGAAAGTTGGTTTGTGTTTTCTCTATGGTTTAAAGTCTCTTTGTATATATCTTCACACATTTTAGCTAGCCAATTGTAATTCATGCAACTTGCTTTCCTTTGCCCATAACTTCCTTTGCCTAAAATATTAAGTAATTTTGCAGTCATGTCTGATTCACAGTGACCCACATTAAGAGTTTTTTGGGCAATGACTCTGGAGTGGTTTGCCATTTCCTTCTCAGCTAATTTTACAGATGAGGAAACTGAGGCAAACAGTGTTAGGTGATTTATCCAGCATTATATAGCTAGTAAATAAGTGTCTGAGGCAAGATTTTGAACTCAAGATGACTCTTCCTGACTTCAGTTTTCTATGCACTATGGCACTTCCTAGCTGCCTCTTTGTCTAAATGGCTCACATTGATTAATAAAAAAGAACTATGATTTTGGAGTGAAATGTCACCTGGATTTCAATCTGATTCTAAGGATTACTAATCAGAGTGATTTAGGAGAATTGATTTTTCTGAGCCTTATCTGTAAAATGGGTATAGTAAAATTTATAATATCTATTTCCCAGCATTGTTGTGATTGAAACATTTTGCAAATCTTAATGTGATGCATAAACGTGAATTGTTGTTTTGATTTTATCTTTAATGTCTCAGTTACTAAAAGGCAAATGAATATCATTTTCATTCAAATGCTTTCTCACAGTTGGGAATCAAGTAAATGTTGAATGAATGAATGAAATGGTTTCTAGTAGAGGTTTTTACAGCATTGACCTTACTTTCCTGAAAATAATTCATAGATCTGTGTTCTTTTGATTAAAACCTTGATGAAGCCTTTTATTTTCCTTACTTTAAATTTTTATTTTGAAATTATTTTGAAGCTCATTGTCTCCTGTTTTAACTCATTTTCTTCATCACCTTAAAACCACAAAGGTTGGAAAGTATCTTTAAGAATAATCCAGTTCAACCTGGCCCATTTACAGCTAAGGGGACTTAATGAAGACAAGTGACTTTCCTAAGGTGACTCAGTTCATGTGAGGAGCAAAATGTGTTTCATGATTGTCCATTAGTCCTTTCTTTAATTCTTCAGGTACAAGGCCACTTCTTTGTCCGATCTGTCCATTATTTTAAGATGGCCTAGCTCTGGTTGGCCAGTGTTGGGGGTTGGAGGGAGTGTTGCCTTGTAAAAGGTTCTCTACTGTTCAGGGTCATTTATAATGAATACTACAAGGCAACATGCCTATTACATGAAATAAAATGATTGTTTTTGTGAAACGAATTGGAAGATGTGCCATAATTAGACAGTGGGCATTTGTATTCTCTTATTATCACTTTGGAGCGGCAAAAAAATGGAAGTAATTTATTTCATCTTGGTAATGCTCCTTCTTTCTGGTCCAACAATTTATCAGAAATGTTAATCCAGCAAGCAGTAAGTGGGGGGGGAAGAGAGAGGGGATTTAAAATTAGCCTGGAAATATTGCACAACTCATTAAAAATGTAATCATGCGTAAAATGAGATCAATGAAAATTTATCTAAAAGTGCTAGGAAAAGGCATTTTCTAGTATGATACTGGATTTAATAGACTGGATTTTAATTTAGTCAGTTTGCTACAAAAATCCCTGCAGGCTAAATAAAACAGTTTCCCCTCCCAGTTATTGTACAGACAGCTAATTTTCTGCACCCTTCCTTCTAATATTCAATCTTATCTCTTGCCGGATAGGAGTTTCGGTATATTGCAGAATTTGTTTTCTTTACATTTTCCATTATTGCTTTCATTTGCATGATAAATGATTAGAAGTAGAAACAGGGAAAGGAGAAAAAAAACCCATGCAGAACATTTCTTTATTAATTTTGTTTAAATTAGGGTAACTTTCTTATCCTCTCCTTCGTTTTTTTAAACAACTTGTATGTGTGGAAGTAATTTTGATCCCTTTTGTCAGGCCACTGGAAGAATGTGTTACTCATTTTTGGTTTGCATTTTCTTCTTGTAACATTTTATTTGGTTCTTGGGTTTGTGGTTGACATTTTGGTTCCTATTTCATTTATTCATTCGCTGCTAATGCTGGTGATATGTTTTGCACTTTAAAAAGGCCCGAGTATTTATGGCAGAACACAAGGCCCAGAAGTTGATTTAAAGGCTAACCTACATAGAATATCAGAATCTGAGATGGGAAGACTTATTTTTTTTTCCCTTGAGACCGAATCTCTTCTTTTCATCTAGAAAGGCAGGGGTTTCAATTTCAATCCTGCTACTTATTGACATGAAAACTTTGCACTGTTTCTAGAACATGTTGTTGTTCAGATGTTACACAGGTTTTTGGTGCCATTTGGGGTTTTCTCGGTGAAGATACTGGAATGGTTTGCCATTTCCTTCTCTAGCTCATTTTACAGATGGGGAAACTGAGGAAGACATAGCTTGCTCATGATGACCCAGCTAATGAGTGTCTGAAGTTAGGTTTGAACCCAGAAAGATGAGACTTCCTAATTCTGGACCCAGCATTTTATCCATTGTGCTGCCCCTTGTAAGCACTAGTTTTATTCCTCCTTTGACAGCCCAGAGGCACCCCACTGTAATGTTCTGTTTCTCTAAGTTGTAATTGTTCTCTGGGAGCAGGATTTCTTGGGTTGCTTCTGGGAGCAGCCTTAGTTCCAGTTTAGTAATCCCCAAATGCAGCCAGGAGTTAAAATCCAGAGCCTATTTTGTGTCCTTCAAAATCCTGAATCTTTTCCTGAGGTCTGATTGGCTTTTGTAGAGGCCTATCTCTCTTCTTGACTCCCGACAGCTCTTGTCCAAATGTCTCCAAATCCAAAGGTTAGTCCTTCAGCCTCCAGACTCTAGCTCCCTTTGAATCTAAAGCCTCCAGCCAGCACAAAGGTTGAAAATGGAATGAAATCTTGACTCCTCCTCCCAGAGTGTGGGCTTTTATATGCTCTCTACAGGTGTGAGTCTAATGTGTGGACCAATGAGTGAACTCCTTTAAAGGTGTGAACTAAATACTTGTAAGAATCCTAACATCTCCCCTTTTCTTTTGATTTAGAACATAGGGTGGTCATGACCTTGAAACAGGTATACATAAATCCATCAATATGGGAAGTATTACACATAATTACATAAATTACATAAGCACATAGTAACATAACACATGAGGAACATATCCATTAGTCCTAGAAATAGTCCAAAAGGAATCCATTGTCCATTAGTTCATGTGCCAGGAATCCCAATAATTCCTGCAAGTTTTTAAGTCCTGCAATAGTCTCAACAATTATTCATCTCAAGGAATCTAATGATCTCTGCTGATTTTCAAATCCTTCAAGTCTCCTTATCAGCAATGCTCTTTCAGTGTCAGATGTTTCTTAGATATTCTCCTTTGTTTTGAGGTTTTTCTCTTTTTCTGTCTCTCTCTGATGGACAAGGCAAATATGATTCATTGGCACCCATCTAATTCCTTCTCCACATCACCTGGTGATTATCTAAAGATAGTGGAGTTTTTCGTACTGAACACTGCCCTTCTGGTGGGTTATAAAACCTGTCTGCCGGAACCAGTGCATTTGTGTCAAAATTTAAAAATTAATGGTATAGAGAACTAAATTTAGAAGTTCTCTAGGGTTACCCATGGCTTTTCTTTTGTTTTTGAAGGAGTGTCTTAACGTTTCTGTTTCTTCTCTCTACTATTGCCTGACTTGAGGATTAAAAGATATGCCAGTGGTGTGTAAAATCTTATACTGTGCACAAAAGTGTGCAAAATGTTTAGATCATGGAGTTGTCCGCTGCTTGTTGAATGTTTGTCCCCATTATGTGTTTTGTCTGGTTTTAATTTGGAATGGGAGAGTTGGCTTGACTGAGAGGGGGAAACAAAAATCTTATACTGAGAATATGGCCCACCCCCTTAAAAATAAACAGACTAGTTTAAAGTATACTTCCTTTTCCCCCAGCCTCAGTAATAAAAAGTAGTGGGATCTACAATCCCAGATTTTGTTTTCATCCTGACCATTTACATAGAATTGCCCAATGACCACTGACATTGGAGTAAAGGTAATAGTTCATTCTCTTTTGAGAGGCTACCTTATTCATTCCTTCCTCCTCTTCTTGCCTTCATGTTCATGTTCCTTAGGGTGGCTGCTGTCTGAAGGTCTTTTAGACCCTCCATGCTGTTTAGCTTCTTCCAAAAATTTGTCCAGACCAAGGGATCTTCTTCAAATTGGACTGGTCCATCAAGGCCTATGATCTGAGCCAGAGAACTCCTTATCAGGAACAAATCTGTTGGTTTTTATTTGGGCCTCTAGGTCATCACCATACATGCCTTGTCCAGATTTTTGTTGGGTCTGTAGATGTTTTGGGCCATGTTTTTGCTACTTCTCCATGCTTGATCATAAACATTATAAATTTCATCTTCTCCACCAGCAAAACCATTGTCCATACCCTTAGTTTGATTGAATAGCCTCTGGTCATACTGAACTTCATTGGAAGTCCGAGGATTGGGCACATCAAGAGTAATGACTTCACTGATATCTCAATTCTCATTTCTCTGTAATTTTGACCTCTTATCAGGAGCTGCTCTGGAAAGATTTCTGTCATGTTGTCTCTCTTTGCGTCTATCATGTCTTATTTCATCTCGTTCCTGAGCCTCACCATCGACATGAGTCTTGATTCCAGCTCTTCTCTCCTGAGCTTTCTGGGCCATTTCTCAACTCTTCTCTTCATGTTTCTCCTTTTCCTTTTGGGCCATTTTTCTCTCTACTTGAGCTCACATCTCTACTGCCTCATGAGCCTTTCTATCAGCAGTATAAAGAGCCTCAGCTAGTTTGGCAAAGTGTTCATTTATGTGAACTGTCTGCAGTCCTTTCCCATCAACAGCCAGACATTTGGCTAATGAAATAGTATAGCCCTTTGCATTTTTCCAGTCTGAAATACAAAGTGGAATTTTCCATTCTTGCTGCTCTTTCACAGTCATCTTTCGACTAGGAGAATGAATAACAGGTGCAGGAGGAGAAGAAGGCCCACAAGGAATTTTCTTTTCTTTTCTTTTTTTTCCCCTGAGGCTGGGGTTAAGTGACTTGCCCAGGGTCACACAGCTAGGAAGTGTTAAGTGTCTGAGACCAGATTTGAACTCAGGTCCTCCTGAATTCAAGGCTGGTGCTCTATCCACTGCGCCACCTAGCTGCCCCAAAGGAGTTTTCTTATTAATTTTGAATCTTGGTGCTTCCATTGGATCTTTTTGCATTTTCACCATCCAAATAACTCTTTGCTTAGCTCCAGAATTGAAAGCTACTCCTTGCTGAGATGGTGTATACCGGATATACTGCAGCTTGAACTTGTATAGCAGCAGCAACCTTCTGAGACACAGATTTCCCTAGGGCTACCCTTGTCTTTTCTGTTATCTCTTTAATGGCTTCTTCATTCAGGTCTTTGCAAGTCTGGGTCATCTGCATTCATAACTTCTTTGGGTACCAGGTCAGTGTATTTGTTATAAATGACCTTGTCCTTTGTCCCTGTTCAGGCGCCAAAATGTAATCGTTCTCTGGGGAGTAGGTTTCTGGAAGCTTCTGGAGGCAGCCTTCCTTTCAGTTCAGTAATCCTAAAATGCAGCCAGGAATTAAAGTCCAGATCCTATATTGTGTCCTTCAAAATCCTGAATCTTTTCCTAGGGCCTGGTTGGCTTTAGTAGAAGCCTATCTCTCTTCTTGAATCCCGACAGCTCTTGTCCAAATCCAAAGGTTAGTCCTTCAGCCTCCAGCCTCTAGCTCCTTCTCAATCCAAAGCCTCCAGCCATCACAAAGGTTGAAAATGGAATGAAATCTTGACTCCTCCTCCCAGAGTGTGGGCTTTTATATGCTCTCTAAAGGTGTGAGTCTAATATGTGAAACAATCATCAAATTCCTTTAAAGGTGTAAACTCCTTTAAAGGTGTAAACTCCTTTAAAGGTGTAAACTCCTTTAAAGGTGTGAACTAAGTGCATAAATAAGTACCTTGTAAGAATCCTAACAGTTCTCTATACTGGTGTTAGACTAGATTCAGACTTCTCTAGTTCAAGTGATCTGCCAATCCCAGTCTCCTCAGAAGCAGGACAATTGGGGTGCACTACCATGTCCATCTCATATTTAAAGTTTAATGCCTTGTGGTGTCAGGATGTCAGAACTAGGAAGGATCTTAGAAATCATCTGATTCAATTATATACCGCTATAGACAAGGAAACTGAGACAAGTGTCCAAGTTCTTAAGTTAGTAACTAAGTCAGGGCTAGAATCCACTTCCCAGTCTAGCAGCAGAAAAAGTTGGGCTTTATTACTGACTTTTGACCTTATTCAAGAAGCAACTTTTTCTTTCTGATAGTTCAAAAACAGTTAAGTCACAGTTAACCACCTTGACAATATAATATAACTCCCCTCCCCCATCCAGCTGTTCTCCTTTGGGCACTGGCCTATGGCTAGTTTTTAAAGACCATTTGCCTGATACAAATAAATTACCTTGGGGAAAATGAGCTAGGAGGGGCACTGAGGTGCAGTGGAAAGAGTGTAATTAAGAGTATTTGAACCTGGAGGAAAGTTCAGTTGGTGGTGAGAATTCAGTCCTGAGTCTGGAACTGAGAAGAACTTGTTCAAATTCAATCTCAGACACTTACCAGCTGTGTGACCCTGAGCACTTAACTTCTGCCTGTCTCAGTCAGTGAAGTGTTTTTCAAGAGATAGAGATGGGGAGAGGAAGAGAGATATAGGAAAAAATCCAGAGGGGAGCTGGGGAAGTTATGTGCCAGGACCAAGGAGAGAAGTTGGGCTAAAACAGATGTTGTGAAGGTCACCAATGTACAGTTAGGAAGATAGGCTACAGGCAGTCTGGGAAAGGGTTTAAATGGCCATCTGAAAAGTTCTTTGACAAGGGTCCTGGAGACAACAGGGAGTTACTGTGCTCAGATCTGTGCTTTGGGGATATCAAATGCATGGCAATGCAGAGCTGGATTAGAAAGGGGAGAGTGGAGAGATTATGGGTAAAACACTAAACTCATAGTATTATAAGCTCATAATATGAACATCCAGAAGTCTAAAGAAAATACGAGGAACTTTATATATTTTAGACACTTCGGGCTTGACATTTAGCTACTGAATTACAAAAAAATTGCTGTCATTACTACCTGCTCCTACCAAAAAATGGTTTTTATACCCTTTTTATTACTACTAACATGGATGACAAAGAAAATTGTTAAAGAAATTGTGGATGCATGTCCTTATTCTCAAAGATATCTACTTATTCATTTAAAAAGGAACTGAAAAATAAAGATTTTTTCTTTCTTTTTTTTTTTTAAACAACAAAAAGTATTTAAAACTGTACTAACACTTTTGGGAGAACCTGTATATAAATCTATCTTTCTCTTAAATTGGAACCTGTATACTTAAAAATAAGTTTGATAACTATATTTTGATATAACAGGTTTTTTTGCAATCCTTTGCATTTTATTTTGTGCATTTAAACTCATGATTCTGAGAAAGGGTTTCTAGGCTGGTACCAGATTACTCAAGGGGTATGTGATACAAGAGTGCTTAACAATAAACCATTTTTTAGGGTTATTATTTCGAGTGAGGGTCACAACCAAGCTTTGAGAGGTATCCAATCTGAGATGAATTATACAATTTTTCCCTTCCACAGGTAAAATTTAAAGGACTGGAGAAGGAACAACATGAAGTTCAGAGAACTATAGAAAGGTTTTATTTGTTTTCTTTATTGCAAAGATAGACAGATCTGTGAGGGGTGATGGCGGAATGAGAAGGGGTTGGCAGGCTGCTATGGAGTCTAGTGATGGAGTTAGCAAGATGTTGCAAATTTTGTTCTTGCTGCCAGCAAGATTCAGAAGATGCTTCAGGTGCATGATATTAAAATCTTCCAATAATGTGGGAAATCAGTTTCCTGAGCCAATTATAAAATCTTTGAGCTTTCATTGCCTATGGTAACTTGCTGAAGTCAGACAGTTTATATGTGCAGTTCTGAAGTGCTTTAAATAATAAAATGGAAATATATGTACTCAGACCCCATTCCTTGACATGTAATAAATCTGTTTTCCAATTGAAAAGGTACATTCAAAGTTTTATGAAGAAGGGCACATGGTGTTGCAGAATATTTACAAAAGTGGTTCAAAAGGCATGTGGTCCATGAATTACACTAGATCCAATAGTTTAATATTTGGCCTTAACAAATTTAAAAATAATAATCACCAAATTTTACTTAAGTGATTCCAGTTCTGGACTGTATTTGGAAAGTGATATTTTATGAAACTAAGACGGTTGACAAACTATGGAAATATGGGCTGCAGGGAACCCCCTAGAGCCCTTTGAATTTGACTCTCATCTTATTCCAAACTTGTGGCTGTTCCCACAAATCACCTTAAATATCCTTCTCTGGTTCCTCCCCCCTCTCCCTGTCTTCTTTAGCATCTTAATAACCTCATTTATATCCATTTTTAAGCATCCTTCTCCAGCGAGCACAATTACATTACTTCCAATCTTCTCTTGTAGCTGAAGTCTTCTCAGTATTTCATCGTTTCATCCTTGTCACACTGATTTTTCATCTCGATTTCTGTAGAGTGGTATCCAGATAGATGGAAAATAACTGTCTTATGGAGTACTAGGGAAAATGTGTCTGATTCTACAATGAAATCACAGACAGCATCTAGGTTGGTCTTCTGATATTCCAACATCATAACTTCATGGGATTTAAATTTTCCTTTTGAAGTTTTTCCTTATAATTCTTGCTGATGGAGATATTTGAGCAAGGAAAGCCATGTTATCTTGAACAAGTCACATAAATTTTCTGAGGACTATTTTCTTTGTAAAGTGAGGATATACCAACCTTCCAAAGTTGTGAGGCTCAAGTGAAATCATTTTTGTAGGAGATTATAATAATTATTTTTATTTTTTTGTTTCCAGAGAATAGCCATTTAAATTATAGTCAAGGAACCCCAAATAAGGGCTATACAAGAAGCACAGTACAATAGAAAAAGTGTTTTTTTTATGTTTGAAAAAATAAATAATGAATCCCTGTTCCTGAAGTTATTTTTCTTCCTCCCCCCAAATAATCTCCTTGCTCTTTAATGAATACTTAAAATTTTCATTAAATTATTATCCCTAATATAATTTATTAATTTCAGCTTGATTATTATAATTATAATGTTTTATATGTGATATCATTAATATTATACTATAATTATAATATTAATTTCAGTTTGATTATTAATTTCAGCTTGAATTTAGCAGTCTTCAGTTAAAACTACAAACTAGGGATACTAATAATGGGAAATGTTTCCTAAAATATGTGCTATAGTCATCAATTTGAAAGGTAGGGAATACCCAGTCATGATTTTGGTAATGCAGAAAAAGAGAATTGGGGATTTAACCTGAAAATTTATTCCTGATGTAAGATTAGTAATAAAGAAGTTGGCTTTCCAATTGTAGCAGGAGAGCTTACCTAGTGGTACTACAGTATGGGTGCCCTTGGTTCATGTATAAAAATTTATTCTATCGAATATTTTGGGGGAGTTGCTCTAAGCCAGGTACCCTGATCAAAGAGTGTGACTATTTTCAGATAATTAAAAAGACTGTGATTTGACTTTGCCAAATCCTTGCCTTTATGATTTTGGGTAAGTCCCCTTTAATCTCTTTGGGCTTCACTTTTCTCATTTGTAAATGAAGAAGTTTGACTAAATGAGTTCTGTGGTCTCTCTTAGTCCACGATCCCATGTATATCTTTCACTGAAAAGTTCTCTTTAGAATTTAATGACTTATTTTTATGAATTCATTTGTATGATTATGATGTCACAGTTTCTTTTTATTCCTTTGTCTCTAGGAAATAGACTGTCACTGTATTCCTCCCCCAAATTTAACTTTTTGCCATTTTAGTTTGCCTAAAACTACTTAAGAATCCCTGGCTTGTAGTCTTAGACAACCTTTGGCAGTCAAGGGAAGTCTATAGATCCATTCTCAGAATCCTATTGCTAAATTTATAAAATTAAATGCAAAGAATTACAAAGGAAACCAATTATGTTGAAATATAATTTAGTTATCTAAATCTTAGAAAAACAGAAACCTCTAATCTGGATATCTATTCAAAGAAGTCACATGCTATTGGGTGAAAATGATCTCTTGAAAACTGCACATGAAATTTGGGTCTTTTGCAAATACCCAAAGCTGATGGAGGCAGAATCTCAGACAGTTAATCATATCAGAGATGCAGTCCAGGCTCTCTCAGGAAGATCTTATCATCACACACTCCCTTGTACTACAGTAGAGAAGTACCAAATGTAGTTATAGCAACTAAAACCGCTTGATCTCCTTCTCTGAAGGAGAAGGAAAAATGAAATCATATAAGGGAAGGCTCCCAAGGAGACCCAAACAATGCAGCCCATAAATTTTCTTGGTCCTGAGATATTCTCTGTGAGCAATTGAGTCTACCATGAGACTCTATCACAGCGACTAATTGCTGGTGGTAATTTGTGCTCTTTTGTGAATATTTCCAACTATGAATTCACAGGGATGGTGTATCATGGAGTGGCAATCTGGTTTTCCCTGTGGTTGTATTGTTCCTAATCTCACCATTTTCCCTGGCCATGGTGCTGACATTAAATTCTGCTTCTTGTAAACTGAGGGCTAATGGTATCTACACCCTTAAATACCACTTGTTGGGAGAGTATGACATTCAAAAAATTGGTTAAATTGTTTTGAGCTTCTTGGAAAGCAGTACTATATAATATACACATAACATTATTGCCATTGTCATTGCTTGATATATTTAATGCTATACTAGTAAATGACCTTTTGACATCGATGCAGATTATGTCCACTGCCTTTCCCGGCTGTTCTCTGCATTATCTCCTCAAAAAAAATCCACTCGATTTGTCAGACAGGATATACCCTTCACAGCCCTGTGTGCAGACTATTTTTTATTTTTACATCAGCTCATGTTTCTCCAGATGTTTCATGATCTCATCTCTTATTAATGTCTCTAGAATTTTGATTGCTTCTGAGGTTAGACTTGCTAATGATTACAGATCTGTAATGTCCTGGCTCTTTAGTAGAATGGAAGAACTAATTCTGCTGAATTGTGCAATCATTTGAAGACAGAAAGGTATGAGATTTTACTAAGAAAAGATCTGTGTATAAACATATGAAATATTATATTCGCACATTGCTTGAATCTGTATTTTAATTGCAGACACAGTTGTACATTTTATGAGTTTGTTAGTGCATTGTGCTATGGAAGGATACATATTTTATATCAGAGACAGAACAAGAGGTGATGTGGTAGTGACCCTAAGAAATTGACAAGTTTTCAGGGTTGGAAATATGAAACAGAAGTTATTTCTGCTCTTAGTATCAGAAATAATGCAAAGATGGGAAAATATTCCACTTGTACCGTACTGTGGTGATTCAGATGATACAAAACCTTCTCTTGGTAGAAAGGGAAAAGAGCTTCTACTTAAATCAGTAAGAACTTCATTTTATTCCTACTCTGAAAGCATCACTTCCTTGAGCCTCATAGGATTTATTTAGAGAAGGAAGCAAGAAATAGTATATAGTAAGAGAAAAGAGGTCAAGAAAGGTTAAAATCACACAATCACTGAATTTCAGAGTCGGAAGGGACCTCAATGGCCCATTAATTCAACCCATTCTTACAGAAGAACCATCTTTGCCTAAGATTATTTAAGGATCCTTGGGTCCAAGTAGTCTTAGATAACCTTTGGCAGTCAAGGAAAGCCTATGGATCCATTCTCAACATATGATCATTCTACCTTTGCTGAAAGGTCTCCAAAGAAGAATCTTCCTTTGCTCAATAGTATGTGTTATGTGGTATCTTTGAGTAGACACCTTAGATCAGGGGCTCTTTACCTGGGGTCTGTGAAGCGTTCTTCTGATGTGATACCAGGTGCTATGCTATATCCAGAGCTAGCTCATTTTCCTTCTGAGTTGCTGTCAACCTTCAGATTAGTCTGATATTTTCCTCTTTGCCACATTTGTCCATTGTTCTTAATTCTTACTAGAGTGAAGCAGAACACATATTGCATCATACTCTCACATGAAAGCATGATTTGAAAGAAGCTATCATGTTCCCTCTAAGTCTTCTCTCTAGGCTAAATGACTTGCATGGAGGATCTACATGATTATAGAGTGAAGCTTGAAATGATTTGTTCTCCAGTCATAGTACTGATTTTACTATAAATTTGCATGCATTCAAATTTGTATTCTTTGACATTATAATTATGGAGAATATGATGACCAATGAGAATATGCAGCATGGATTTTAAATATATAACAATTTTAAGGAATTAATTATTTGCAATAATCAGGTTCTTAGACTAATGCCTCCTTATTGTTAGATGTTTGCCATTTCAATGCATAGTTCCTATTTTAAAAAATGATACTACTTATTGCTTAAAGATTTCATTTTTATTTCTTTATTTCGGAATTAATGGTCTTTAATTAGTATTCATGGAATTTTTTTTTTGTTACAGGGATGAAATTTTAAAAACAATCTTGAAACTAGGCTTTATTGGTTAATTGACCTTTATTCATAATCAGTTGTCTCTTTTTTGCTTATTTTCTTTGTCCACAGGGGAAAAAGGACCAGATACATGTCTTTAGTCCCCAGGAAGTTTTCTGAAAAAGAACCAGTAAATGACTCCTGTGTCTAGGAGGGGTTAATTATGCTTGTTGCTGTTAGACTTTGAGGAAACTGAAGAGTTCTAAACCAAGTGTAGTGAAAAAAAGTACTGTTATCTTTGGCAAAGTGACCCAATTTATTGTTCATTTGGGTATGATTCCTATGTATATTATGTGCTTAGAATTTTTCAAGGGAAAATAATTTAAAAAATTAAATTTGAATATTTATTTGATAAGGGGACAATAGAAGATGCTCCCAAATTATTATCTTCAACTGATGCTTGTCCTAATGTCCATTTTTATGCCAGTAGGGGGCAATAGGTGCAAGTAACTAGACTGCTAAACTGATAGATTTAAGGAATGTTGTATGTATCAGGGACTTTAGAGATCTAGTTCAACTCCCTCATGTAACAGATGAGAAATCTGATGTTCTAAGAGGATAATTTGTGTTCAAGTCTATGCAGCTAGTGAAATCTGGGACTCAGATTTAAGAGTAACAGAATAAGTGCTTACATATAGCATGGAGAGAAGCAGAATTTGATGATCAACAAGAACAAAGCAAGTGACTTTTCATAAACAAATGTACAGTATATGGATAAATCAATCAAACAAAAAATTATTAATCACCTAGCATGTGCCAGATACTACTCTAGGTCTTGGGGAGATGAAGAAAGGTAAAAAAGTCAGACCTATTCTCAAGGAATTCATGGTCTAATGGGGAGACTATGCAAATAACTACATATGAACAATGTATGTACAGGATAAATTTATATAATCTTTAAGAGAAGGAACTATCAGTAAGAGAGATCAAGAAAGTTTTCCTGAAGAAAGTGGGATTTTTATCTGGGATTTAAAGAAAGCCAGGGAAGCCAAGAAGTGAAGATGAAGAAGGACATTTCAGAAATGGAGGATGTCAGGGAAAATAAACTGGATGTTATAAGCTTGAGATCTTAAAGAATAATTTAATGGAAACTCATAGATGATACTGAGGCTTTGTAGAATGTGACTGGTAAGTAGAAATAGAATAACTTTTCATGTTACTATTGGAAAGGAACAGATTAACTCAAATGAGATAAAAATTCTAAAAGGCAAGTAGCAACAGTGCCTGAACCTTCCCTATTCCCTAGATAGAAAGGACTGTAGAATAGCCTTGCATATCAGTATAATTCATTAATTTTAGCAAATTTAAGTTCCTGGAGGTAGAGTATAGTAAAGTGGAGAATGTTTAGAAGATTGATGAAGAGAGAAATAGAAATGAAGCTGTTATGGGATTTGTGCTAGAGACCACCAGGATAGAAGGAAGAATTAGATAACTGATTTAGGAAATATATTGAAAAATGGGACCAGAAGAATGATTTACTTAGTACTGATAGTGGATTTTAGTAATGCAGAAGTTATTTGGAACTCTGCTGAAAACGGAACAGCTGATAGATTCTTCACTTATCTCAATGGCATTTTCATTCTTAAAAAAGTGAAAGAAACAATGAGAGAAAATGCTATTCTAAATTTGTTTCTAATGAGTAGGAATGATGATGTAGAAATGATGAGAACATTGGAAGGAAGTGACTCAAGTGTCTTTGAGTTTGTAATAGATATGGAAAAAGAAGTTAGTGTAGTCTTATTTGTAGCTAGATTCTTGAAACAGACTTTAATGAGTTCAGAGCAAGAATGTAGAATCCCATGATCACAAATTTTTCATAGAAAATAGGTCCTAATATATTGGGGGTGCTTTAAAGAACAAAATTGTGACAAAAATTCCTTCCTTCCTTCCTTCCTTCCTTCCTTCCTTCCTTCCTTCCTTCCTTCCTTCCTTCCTTCCTTCCTTCCTCCCTCCCTCCCTCCCTCCCTCCCTCCCTCCCTCCCTCCCTTCCATCCTTCCTTCCTTCCTTCCTTCCTTCCTTCCTTCCTTCCTTCCTTCCTTCCTTCCTTCCTTCCTTCCTTCCTTCCTTTCTCTCTTGTTTCTTCCTTTTCCTCCTTCATTTTTTCTTCTTTCCCTCGTTTCCTTCTTTGTCTCTCTCCCTTCCTTCCTCCTCCTTTCTTTTTTCTTCCCTCCTGTCCTTTTTTCTCTTTATTCTTTCTTTTTTGCCTTTTTATATTTGAATGTTAGAACAAAAATGTTTAACAGGATCCTGAAACACAAGCTAAGCAAGAAGATAGAGCACTTCTCTGCTCTCAGTGAGTTCAAGTTGGAAGTTCTAGATGAGCTACACTTCAGTGACTGGATTGATTATGGGCTGAGGTCAGCCTTGAGGGTAGTCTGTCTTTGGGCCTATTCTGCTCAAAATGGTTTTAGTGTCTAGGATGGAAATATAGATGGTATTTCTAATCATATTTTCAGATGACATAACTGGGAGTGATAGTTATTACATGGGACCACAAAATTTTGATTAACATCTTTTAAAAAGATTTTCATCCCTCATGAATAGAATTGTTAAGCCATGAATAGGATTTCGATAATGTTGCAATAATTTTGAAAACTCCTGGAGAAAATGGGAGAAATATCACAGGAGATATTTTCCCAGCTTTCAGAAAGGGTAAGTAGATTGATTCTTTTCCAGACTGTAGTCTGGTAAGTACAATATAAATTCCTGAAAAATTCTAGAATGCATTATTAAAGGGAGGGTTTCTGAACACTTAGACAGGGAAGTGGTGATCACTATGAATCAGTATGGTCTCATCAAGGAGAGGTCATGCCAGGTTAACCTCATTTCCTTCTTTAACAGGGTTGTTAGACTGTTTGATCAGGGAAATGCCATAGTTATTAGTGTTCCCGTTTTTCCAGCAAAGCTTTACAAAGTCTCTCTTGCTATCCTTGTGGACAAAAAGAAGATCTGTGGGTTAGATGGTGATATAGTTATGATTTAAAACTGTCTGAATAATTGGACCCAAAGAATAATTAATCCTGGATTGATGTCAACCTTGAGGGCAGTCTATCTTTGGGTCTATTCCGTTCAATATTTTTTTTGGTGACTTAGATGGAGATATAGATAGCATTTCTTACCAAATTTTCAGATGATTTAAAACTGTGAAGGAAACTCAGACCACAAAGCTGGCATTCAAATCTTTTAAAAAGGGAATGAGTCTAAAATATTCGGGACAAATGTGTAATTACAAACTTGTGTTCAGAAAATTAACAAACAAGGGTAGAGATATATTTATATGTCAATTCATAGGCAAAAGATCTAAAGGTTCTGATGACTGCAAGGTAAAAATATGAGTCCAAAATGTGACATCCAAAAAAGCTAGGAATCTGGGTTGGCATAATGGATAGAGTTCTGGCCTTGAACTCAAGAAAATCAAATTCAAATCAAAGACATTTGGCTATGTGAGATCCCCTCAAGTCACTTGAACTCTTTGCCTCAGTCTTATCATCTGCAAAACTGGAATAAGTATAGCAAAGTTCTGATGATAACTCTATTTAAGCATTTAAGGGTCATCAGAAGGAAGAAAGAGTAGACTTGTTAGTGAACAGAACAAAAAGTGCTAAGCAAAAGTAGCACAGAGATAGGTTTTTAGCTCAATGAAAGGAAGAACTGCCTAGCAATGAGAATTTTTTATAAGAGAAAGTGGGATGATCACTTGATAAAGATATTGAATAGGAGATTCCTGTTCAGGTAAAGATTATTCTAAATGAGGACTTCTTACCATTTTTATATCCTGGATCCCCTTAGTATTTTGATGAATTCTACGGCATCTTTCCCAGAATTATGTTTTATCATGTATTTAACATAAAATACATAGGATTGCAAAGGCCCTAAATCTGTTGAAATATAATGAACAAAACATTTTAAAAACTAGCAAGTTCATGGACACCAGGTAAAAAGCCCCTATAATCTAGTTGTTCTTTGTATTTCCTTCCAACACTGGACTTCTAGGTTTCTATGAACCCAGTTTAGAGCTCTTTTTACTATATACTAAGTTTAGTGGTTTTGGAATAGATTCTGTTTCTGGAGTTGAAGTGGGGTCTCTGATATTAGCTAGTAACTAATCCACCAGTAGAATTAGTAGCATTAGGAAATCCATAAGAAATGTCCTAGTTTCCCAATCAACTATAGCTTTCTCTGGTTTCTAAGACTCTGAAGGAGAGAATGAGGCTATGACTTTGGGCAGCTCTCCCTCATTTAAATCTAATTCATACACAAGTTAAGACATCACCCTCATGTCATTTGGTCTTCTCTGAACATGAAAAATAATCAACAATAAATATCTCCCCGTCCCAATCAAGGAGTCATCAAGAAAAGTCCTAGGGTTATAGTGGCGATATTCATCACTGCCTTCCTGCAGTTATGACTCCCTCTTTTTGTTGGAGCCATTTCATCTACTGCTGTAAGGGCCCTCTATGACATGCTACTTTACAATGTCTTAGCCCAGTGGGACTCAGTTAATAAGCTGATGAGTTGATCTGATTTGACAAAAATCTGCCTTCTACCTGTGGGACAAAGTGAATTATTCTGAGCAAAAATTCTCATTGACCTGGGGATGTTAGATGTTCCCTAAAGTCAATCAAACATTTTACCCTGGTAAAAATTACGTTTGAAAGTGGATATCAACTGAGAAATAAGTAGGTAAAAGGATCCACCCATTTCTAGGCATTAATATGTGTATAATAGCTAGCATTTATATTTAAATATATAGCTATATTTATATTATATACTATTTTAAAGCTTAAAAAAGTGCTTCACAAATATTCTCATTTTATCCTCAGCACAACCCTGGGTGGTAGGTGCTATTTATCGTTCCCACTTTATAAGTGAGGAAACTGAGGCAGGAAAAGGCAGGGCCACTCAGCTAGAAAGTACCTGAGGTTCCATTTGAACTCAGATTTTCCTGACTCCAGATACAGTTCTCTATCCATGATGTCACACAGCAACATGAACAGGGCTAATTCAACATGTCAACCTAATTCCTTTCATTGGGCCTGGCAAAGCTAAAAGGCATTTGTCATTTGGAAAGTCATCTCTTTCCAATTGTTTCCTAGCTAATAAATACAAATATCTTCGTTGACCAGACAGTGCGACTGGTTATAGGGAATGTGACAACGGCAGAGGGAGAAACATTATTCAGAAAAGAACGAGTGAAAAGATGTAGAATTTAATCTGTTGTTGTTATTGTGAAAAATGCCCAAGATACTAAAGAACTTTCCTTCCAGACAAGCAAAAGCAAAGCAGAGGCATCTAGAACATAAATACCTATCCAGAATCTTCCCCTCTGCTTTGTCTTAAAAAAGAGTGATGTCAGATTGGTCTCTTGGCCCTTCCTTCTGTGACTTCCTCTGATGACAATGACAATATGCAGAATTATTTTCCTTCCTCCATAGCCTTTTTTTTTTTTTTTTAACCTCTTGGAAAAGGGAAAATTGTTTAAGTATTCTCAGGGGGAGAAAGAGCAATCCCTGAAACAAAGTGGATCCTAGAACAACTCTGCCAAAAATAATGGGTGTCTCTGAATGTGAGGGCTGCCAGTTTCCTGTTTGTCTGTTCAGAAAAGTACAGTGGTTATTTCTGTTCTAATTCACTGTGGAGCAACTAACAAAATGGCCCCAAATGGTATCCCGAGGAGCTGGAGAAAATGAAAACCACTGGCTGTTGGTGTTTGAGATGGAAGGAAACTGTTGAGACTCTCTCTTCCCATGGGGATCTCCCTCCTGGCTCAAGTTGGGTAGAAAATTGGTGATCAGTCTCCCATCTCCAGAGGAAGACTCCAAATACCTTCGCCCGCAGGAATGTTGGCCCACTGGGTTCCACTTGAAACTCGTCCTAGGTTTTTGCTATTCTGGCCGGAAACCGATTTCTGCAAGAATCTGTAAATATGACCGCACAGCTCAGATCCCTTAATTCTCCCCGGTGGTACAACCCATTTAAATTTCTCCTCGGCTCCTACAAACACCAGACGTGCAGAGGGAGAGGGAAAGTTAACTTCTGGGTCTGATTCATCACTTTTATTGAACTTAAATTCTTTTGTTTTAATGCACACTTGATGGAGGAAGCATTTATTGAAACAGTTATGGTTTTCTTGGGGAAAGACAGTTGAAGAAAGAACAAATGAATCTAATGTAAATCAAATACTTAGCGCTTTTATAGAAACTACAAAGCCTTAAGTGTGTATTCTTAATGGTAATTTTTACAAAACGCCACCAGGAAGCTTCAAATGGAGGTGACAGTGATTGTTTCAGTGTGGAGATGGGTTTTTCCTTTCACATGCTAATCACCTACTGCTGGTGATATTGCTCTCCTAGGCTGCAGTCACAGAATTGAATAATTTATGGAATGAATTTTGTTGTAAATTTATTGTGTCACAAGCAGGTTGTAATTTCACTAACAGTTCACTTAAGTTATTAAGTAAAAAAAAAATAATGTGTTTGATAGGATAGTGCCTTTGGAGGTTGTTTTTTTCCCCCCAGCAAGTTCACATCTTATATATTTTCAAAACAGAATATTTGCCTAATTTTTATTCAGAATCTGATATGCGAGAAGGGAGAGCGCATTAACATAAGTGGGATTGCATTTGTACACTATTGTTGAATTTCGTAGTCGTAAACAAATTATTGAAGGTTTTATATAGACAGAAATAGCATTAAACTGCGGAGCGCCTTCCTAGGGCTGCTATTGTTTCCTATTTGTTCTTGAATAATTGTCCCCAGCTTGCAAATGATGAAGTGGTGGAGTCCAGATGGAGAGGCTGCTATGAGGGAAAAGCTAAATTAATCTCTTCGCATTTGCCTTGACTTTGAGGCTAAGGTAAATTACTGGATTGTCACCCTGAAAAGCTCCTTCAACCCAAATGGGAAGCCCAAGGAGGAGAGAAAGGGGGCGTTTTCAGAGATTTGTCTCTGGGCATCTGCACCGGCCTCCCAGGGCACTGGGCATCCTGTTCCCGGCCTTACTGATGTGCTGTGATGAGAGGAAACACTTGCCGGCTACAGAGACCCCTGCTTGAGTTTTAAGCTCAGCTCTCCCTCCATGCACTGTCATTTGGGAAACCCACATTTGAGGCCTTGTGTTATTTACATCGAAATTTTTCTATTGACCCTGTCAGTGGGAATGAATTTCAAACAAGTTGTTTCATTCTCTGTATAGATTATTTCCCCAGGTTCCTGGTAGGGGCTACTCTTAATTCCTCTTGGAGCTCCCCTTCATTCTTGTTAGAGCCCCGAAGATTTGTTTTCTATTTTCTATCCCTCACAATTTACCCTGACCTCCACCCCCACTACCCTGGGACACTGTAATAGCCACAATTCTTGAAAAGAAATAACCTTCATATCTTCAAAATTGACTTTAAAAAAAAAATCAGCCAATTCAATTTGATAAGAATTTATTAGGGGAATAAGGATTTATATAGCTCCTACTATGTGCCAGGCATGCTACATCTTTTTCTTTTCTTTTCTTTCCTTTTCTTTTTCTTTTCTTTTTCTTTTCTTTTCTTTTCTTTCTTTGTTTCTTTCTCTCTCCGTTCCTTCCTTCCTTCCTTCCTTCCTACCTTCCTTCCTTCCTTCCTTCCTTCCTTCCTTCCTTCCTTCCTTCCTTCCTCCCTTCCTACCTTCCTTCCTTCCTACCTTCCTTCCTTCCTTCCTTCCTTCCTACCTTCCTTCCTACCTTCCTTCCTTCCTTCCTTCCTTCCTTCCTTCCTTCCTTCCTTCCTTCCTTCCTTCCTTCCTTCCTTCCTTCCTTCCTTCCTTCCTTCCTTCCTTCCTATTTCCCTTCCTCCCTGCCTCGCACAGGGTCACAAAGCTAGGAAGTGTCTGAGACTGAATTTGAACTCAAGTCTTTCAGATTCCAGGAAGTACTCTTATCTTCTGGAAGTTGCTCACAAAATAATTTCATTGGGATTCGTGTTCTAGAGAAAGAATCAGGAAAGACAGGATAGTAGAACAGAACCTGAAGTCATTGAATGTGAATTAAAATACTGTCTCTGATTCCTGTGGGATCATGGATAAGTCTGATAATTTTTTCTTTCCAAAAAAGCAAACAAGCATTTATTAAGAGCCAGTTGTACACCAGACACTTAGTTTCACATTTGATTCTCAAAACATCTCTGGGAAGTAGAGTTATCTCTATTTTACAGTTGGGGAAAGTGAGGCACACAGATTTTTTTTTTCCCCTTTTAAGTGAGTTGCACAGAATTACAGAAATCATATGTTTTTTAGGGTGAATTTGAACTAAAGTCTTTCTTGAGGACTCCAAGACTAGCACTCTGTCTCTTGCACTACCTAGTTGTCTAAGAAAAGAGCATTCAGAAAAAAACCAAACTTGTGCCAATCTAAGCCAAAATCTCCTTTTGGGTAGTTACATATCATTCAGCTACCCCAGCTTGCCATAACTTTGAAATGTTGTCATTGGCAGGCATTTGTGACTTTTAGTAGCAGCATTTCTTAGGTTGCTGGTCATAAAAGATGGTTAAGAAATCCAGAAAAATTTAGAGATTTGCCTCTCATTAGAGCTCATTGCTCTAGAATCCAGTGATTCTAGGCAGTCCTATGACATTCTCTCCATATTTATTTGTAACTTAGATCTAGAAACACTAAGAAATATTTGCTCAGCCCTTGAGTTGTGCTCAAAACGGTCTTTCTGCTTTCAAGGAGCTCATAGCTTGATTGGGGAAACAATGCACAAACCAAGGACAGATGAGCTAAATTGGAATAATCATCAGAGAGAAGTCAGTAGCATTTTAGGAGGGCTGGGAAAGGCTTCCTGAAGAGATGAGGTTTTAAGCTAGGATTTGAAGGAAGCCAGGAAGGTCAGGAGGAGATGAGAAGATCCAGTGAAGATGCCCAAAGTTAGGAGGAGTATCATGAGGAATAGCAAAGAAGCCAGTGTCATTAGACCATAGAAGGGGATAAGGTATAATAAAACTGTTAAGTAGGAAGGAAACAGATTATGAAAGAAGAGCTTTAAAAACCAAAAAGAAGATTTCATATTCAATCTAGTGAATCCTGAATAATTTTCAGAAGGCTAGCATACATTTGATCCTCTCTGATATCCTATTCTTTTCTCTTTTTTCCTCTTTCTTTTTTCTAATACTGGGGAAAGGAGAAAGGCATCCCAAGCCTTCTTTTATTTTCTCATCAAATCCTCTTAATGCTAATTAGTCAAATAGTTTTAACTGAATTTCTATTTCTGATTTCTGTCTGAAGTCACAACCACAATGTTTTCCTTCAACTTTTAAATTTTTTAGTCTGACATTAGGCACATTTTAGAATTCAAAATTTCACGTTATTCCTTTTGTGAGCAGAATGACTTTTTCCAATAATTCCATTTAGAGTTCTAATCAATTCTTTTCAGAAGTCCAGATGGAAATTTAATTTAAGCTCCAAATATCCTAAATGACATAATATTTAACCCCTTGATTTAGGTTACTCATGTACAATCATCTTAAATGTATTTCCATATTAGTTATGTTGTGAAAGAAAAATCAGAACAAAGGGAAAAAACCCATGAGAAAAAAAAGCAAACAAAAAAGAGGTAAAATAGTATGCTTTTGAATTCAGTTCCTACAGTTCTCTCTTTGGATGAGGATGGCATTTTCTAAACTTTCTATTGGAATTGTCTTGGATCATTGTGTTGCTGAGAAGAGTTAAGTCTATTATAATTGATCATTAAATAATCTTGTTACTGTGTATAGTGTTTTCTTGGTTCTGCTCACTTTACTCAGCAATGGTTATGTAAGTCTTTCCAGGCTTTTCTGAAATCTAGGTTACTTCTTTTGATTATTTCTGATTCTAGCTTATTTAATTAGTTTCACTGATTAAAATAATTCATGCAAAACAATTTTGATAGCTACTGCTTTATCATGCACTTTGAAGTCTGATAATATTGTCTATATTTTTCCTTTTTCTTTTCTATATTTCCTTTTACTTTTTAGTCTTTTTCTTCATCTAAATAGATATTGTTATTGCTTGATTAAGTCCAGCGAAGCATCTTATTGACAAATTTATTGCTACATCACTAAAGATTTAAATGAATGTGGATAATATAATTATTTGTTATAATGACATGGTCTCACCATGACCAGCAAATGTTCTCAATTGTTTTTATTTCTTTGTACTTTGTATCTTATGTTTTGCATAGGCCCTTTATAGGTTAACTCTCAGATAGTTTGTATGCATTTTATCAGACCTCTCTAATAATTTCTTCCCAATTTTTTAAAGAACTATATAGAAATGCTGATTCTTTCTCTGAATTTATTTTGTATTCTGTTAATCTTCTGAACCAAATAATTTCAATAATTTTTTCATTGATTCTTGAGAATTTACTAAGTACAACATCTGCAAATAATTTAGTTTCTTCTTTGTTGAGTTTTATTTTTTATTTTTGCTTTCTTGCCTTATTGCTATAACTAGTATTTCTAGAACTATGTCAAATAATATCAAAGAAAGGGAGCATTCTCGTTTTATCCTTATTTGTGCTGGGAAAGCTTCTAGTATTTTTTCATTGCAAACAGTACTTGCTTTTGACTTTAGATATAAGACTTCATCATATTAAAATGAATACTTCTATATATATGCATTTTATAGTGTTATCTTGCTTAAATGTTTTTCTAAGGTTTTTGTTATTTATATGATGGCTTACTCTAATTATTTTCCCGAATGTTGAACCATTCCTACATTTTTTGGTATGAGTTTAATTGGGTTATAATGAATTATTTGTTGATGTAGTTTCTTTACAAGGATTTTATTTAATTTTTTTTGTATCAGTAGTCATTCATAAAATGATTATATTTCTCTTTGATTTGTTTCTTCCTGTTTTGGGTATCAGAACCATATTTGTTTTACAAAGAAGTTTGATACAACCTCATGTCTTGATTTTTTATTTATTTATTTTTTTAGAATAATTTTTGTGTTACAGGCATTAATTGCTTTTAAAATATTAAAAAATTTACTTGTAAATCCATTTAATTCTAAAAATTTTTCTTTGGCATTTGTGGCTTGTTTAATGCTTTTGCTGAGGTTACTTAAGAGTTTTATTATAGTATTTTGCTAGTTTAGGTATTTTATATTTTTTAGATACTAATCGAAATCATCTGAATTATTCTTAGATTCTTTTCCCTGGCATTTAATTGTATTGCAATTTTTTATAATTTTCTTTATTTCTTCTATTTGTTATAACTTCTTATTCATATTTTTATTTGGTAATTTTATTTTCTTCTACCAATTTTACTGGCAGTTTGGAGATTTTGTAAATTTTTAAGAAATAACTTATTTCTGTTTATCAGTTGTACATTACTTTTTACTTTTGAGATTATCTGTTTAATTATGAAAATTTCTTCTTTGGTACTTGTTTTAAGATAGCTAATTTGTTTATTTTCTAGTATTTTTAATTGTATGCTCAGTTAATTGATTCTCTCTTTTTCTAGTATCCTGTGTAGATTTTTAATTGTTTCCCATAAGTTTTAACATTTCACTCCATTATTATGGCTTTTAAAAATAACTTAAGTGTTTCTGTAATTTTTTTTATCCTTATTCAGGATATTATTACTTAATTTCCATGTGTCTGTACTTTTTGTCCATATTTCTTTTATCAATTTATATATTTATCGTATTATGGTCTTTCCTTGTGCTCAGGATGATATCAGTTCAAGTCTTGTTTCTTGACACATGCAGTCTCTGGGACTCTGGGCAATTCACTAATCTTTCAGTACTTTAGGTAACTATAAGTTGCAGAGGAGATTTCTTCTGGGATTGTAAAGAGAATTTTTCTCACATGGAAGTTCCTTATAACTTTGAGATCACAGATTCAGCCACTATTCCTAAAGCAAATAAAGGATTTGTTTATTATTTCTGCTTTTCTATATTTGTGATTTCCTTGGACATGATTAATTTTTGTATAAGCACTGTCAAATATTAAAAATATGTATATTCTTTAATATTCAGATTTAGAAATTGTCATGAGTTAGTCATTCAAACTTAATATTTTTTAGTGTTCAATATTTTCTCTTTTTAAAAAATTTGTCATTGGATTTAGCCAGCTCTGAAACAGAAATATATAAGAATCATACTATTATGTATTATCAGCTATGCCTTTTTGCAATTTGTCTAAAGTATCTTTAAAAAAAAAACTTAAATGCCATTTGGTATATATGTTTATTCACAATACAAACATTATATATATATATATGTATGCATCTATGTATATATTTATATTATCTACTCCATATATAATACATATATATGTATTACATATACATACATATATATATATTTTTTGAGGATAGTAATTTCTTTTTTTAACCATCTAAATGATTTTAGGCATAATATAATTTCTTTATGTCTCTTAATAGTATCGGTTTTCCTTATTTCCTTATCTGAAATCATGATTATAAATAGTTTTTTTAGAATCACATAAAGCAAAATAGATTTCATTTCATCTCTTGTTCTTTACTCTATGTAGGTCTACATCTTTTAGAATGTCTGCTCATTTCATCTTCTTAGTTAGTTTTTATTTGTATTTATATTTGCTCTTATCTCCCTTCTCTACCCCTTCCCTTCCACAGAGTTCTGGCTTTATATATAATTTTTCTCGCATTCTTTCCTTCTTTAAGTCCTTTCCTTTCCATAGGTCTAACACTTTTGTTTCTCCCTCCCCAAACTGCTGCCTGTTTTATTTTCTCTTTTCACAATTCTTTTTTTTTTTACCCTGAGGCTGGGGTTAAGTGACTTGCCCAGGGTCACACAGCTAGGAAGTCTTTTCACAATTCTTACAAAAAAGTTTCTTTTCACAGAACCAAGGTTCTGTGGGACCTAGTACCTTCAAAGTAAAGATAAGGTAAGAACTTGGTACATAGCTGTAGGGATATTGTGTACTTGTATATATATATATATATATATATATATATATATATATATATATATATATATATATATATATATATATATATATATATATATATATATATACAATGTATATATCTACATATATATATATACATCTATATATATACACAATGTATATACAATATATATACATATATATATATATTTTTTTTTCATTTTATGTAATTCTAAGCATTAGGGCTTTATCCACCTTTTCAGATTGAATTTCTTCAGTGTCTAGATTGAACCTGGATGTTCTGCTCATGACCAGATTAGAGTAGGACCCTTAGGGAATTTCAGAGACCCTTTGTCTAATGGATTTAGTCAACTCTGAGACAGGAATATTCAAGTAGCATACTATTACTGTTCTATTAGCTATGTCTTTTTGCAACTTGCCTAAAGTATTTTTAAAAAATACTGACATGCTGTTTGGTATATATGTGTATTCATAGTACAAATTTATGTATATTTGGAATTGTGTCTTTTCTCTGCCTTTTCCTCACTCATTCTGTTGGCTCCCGATTTCTTCCTGAATGGTTTTAAATACTTATAATATCATACTCCTCCACACTCTTCTACATGGAGCACCTGGTACTTTATAGTTGCTCCTGGTCATTTCTCTTAAGTCTCAGAGCTGATCTGACTCATTGATTTCATCCCATTGAGGAAGTGGAAGTGTACTCCAGAATTTCAAGGGATTAGCTACAAAAATTGTGACTAAATGACAATCTTTATGAGATACTCAGAACCAACTTTGGGAAAAGCTTGAGACTGAAGATAGCAGCACTAGGAACCCTAGGCTGATAAACTTATCCTCAATTATTTTTTTTCTACAAGAATTGCATTGTGGTAGTTTTTTTTCCCAGTATGTTTCAAATTTTTTTTTTTGGTTGTTGTTCAAATGTAGGTTTTTTTTCTTCTTGACAATGCTGTATTTTCTACTCTGTGACATGTTTTTCTAGTCCATTTGAGATAATAAAGGAGAAAATTGCACTTAGGTTATCTCTATCATATTCTTAAAATTCTTCCAGACATCAGGGTTGCTCTATTGCAGCTTCCCTCTCCTCTACTCCCATCATAATCTATCTTTCATCTGGCACAGTTTTTCTTTTTTTCTTTACCATCTCTCCTTTGGTGATCTCATCACTTCAATTATCATCTCTGTAAAATAATACAATACATTTATATATTACTGTAAGATTTTTTAAAATTATAGCTTTTTATTTACAAGATATATGCATGGGTAATTTTTCAGCATTGACCCTTGCACAACCTTCTGTTTCAACTTTTCCCCTTATATTACTGTAAGATTAGCAAAGCTTTTTAGAAATATTATTTCATTTTCTCTTCTCAACAATCCTGCTATAATTTCCCCCATTTTATAATGAAAGAACCTGGGGGCAAATAGAGATCCAAGTGATTTGTGACAGGGCTAAGAGAGTAACCTTTTTGTGACTTCAGGGCCAGCACTCTTTCTAGACTAAAGTTAGGAAACCTGAGTTCAAATCTTGCTTCAAAAACTTACTCTATGTATGACCTTGGGCAAAATACTTAATCTCTCTTTGCCTCAATTTCCTCATTTGTAAAATGGGGATAATAATAGGAGCTACCCCTTAGGATTATTGTGAGGATCCAGTGAGATGATAATTGTAAAGTGCTTTAAATGTTAGCTTTTATTATCCACTATACTATCTAGCTGTTTAAAATTTTATTTATCCAACTTTAACCTCTTTCCTAAACTCCAGTCTTGTATCTCCAAGTACCTGCTGGACATCTGTATCTGGATGTACTACAGTCATCTCAAACTTAGCACATTTAAACAGTAACCATCCCTTCTTTGCTTGTTCTTTCTCTGAGATAAAAGAAAAACTGTGTCAGATGAAAGATAGATTATGACGGGGGTGGTAGGGAAGGATGCTGCAACAGAGCCACCTGATACTTGGAAGAATTCTAGGAATATGATAGAGATAACCTAAGTGCAATCATTGCTTCTTAGCTTGTTCTTTCTCTAAACTTTCCTATTTCTATTGAGGATACCAGTATCATCCCATTGAGCCATGCTTGTTACCTTCATCAATGAGTTTGATTTACCATATCCATCAATTGCCAGTTCATGTTGATTGTACCTTCTCAACATTTCTTTCTCTTTTTTCTTATCATCAAGTAGGTCTTTATTACCACTAAATTTTACAAATTTAGTAATTTAGCAAATAAATTCTCCATTTCTGGCTTTTCCCTTTTCAATCCAATCTTCATATTGCTGCCAAAATAATCTTTTTAAAGTATATATTTAGACATTTTACTTTCTTGCTCAAAGATCTTCATTATTGCCTCTAGGATATGATATGATAGTTCCTCATCCAATATCTATGTGATTTCCATTCAAATTTTCCCATATTATTTCACATTCCTCCCCTTCTTGAATTCCATATTATAGTCAGTTGTCCCTAAATTCAATATTCTATCTATTTCCTCTGTACATTTAAGTCACACCTCTACGCCTATGTCAAGAACATACTCCCTCCTCATGCTTCCTCTGATAGATAATCCTTCGCTTTCTTCAAGTTCCACCTCAGGTGCTCATCTCTCTGTGAAATCTTCTCTGATCCCTATAAATTTTGGGATTCTCTCCTTCAAAGCATATTATCTTTATGTATTTATTTGACCAATGTAAGCCCCATTAAAATATAAGTGCTTAAAGCAGGAATTGTTTTATTTTTGAATTTTATATCCCCATAGCCAAACATGGAGTCTTACACATATTGGTTAATTAATAGGTATTTGCCTTATTGAATTAGCTAATACAGAGACCAAAGGAAAGAGCTAGAAAGAGGTTTTAGAATGTTCAAAAAAGGTGATTGATAAATCTATGAAAGAGTAAATAATTTCACTTAGGAAATAGGAAGATTCATTTTCTCATTCATGATGGTATGGAATTTGGGAAGTTTTACATATTTTGCAATATATTTTAATTTGCCTTTTTAATAAATTCTATTCATTGTCCTTTAAAATCAAGAAAAACGTTGGGGGAAGGTAGGTGGAGCACCAGTTCTGAAGTCAGAAGGACCCGAGTTAAAATCTGGTCTCAGACACATAACACTTCTTAGCTGTGTGACCCTGGGCAAGTCACTTAACCCCAATTGCCTCAGCAAAAAAAAATCAAGAAAAACATAGACATTCCAACATTTGTACCTTCTCTTTGGTGAAGGATTTCTCATTTATCTTGTGTATATGTATTATTTTTGTAAACAATAATACTAGGGTATTAGAAAATGGAATGGTTTCATTGGGAAGTGATGAACTACTCATCAAAGGTCTTCAAGGAAAAAGGGGATATTTTTTTGGGCACAGCTTGGGCAGGATGACCTCAAAGGAAGGACCTTTTCAACTCCACAGATCTGTGCTACTGTGACTTGAATTCTTATGTATACTCAAAGATGAAATGGGAGATGATGTGATGCCATAGAAAGAGGGTGAGATTTGGAAACATTGCATGGATTCTACTTCTGTGACCTTGAACAAATTGAAGTAACTCAAATAACATCCCAAACCTCATTTTTCTTATCTCTAAAATGAGAGGGTTAGACTAGATGATATCTGACATCCTGTCTAACTGTAAATGTGTAAATCAAGACACTTAACCATTCTGGTCTTAATCTATAAATTAACAATAATAGCTAGTATCCATATTATGCATTGAGGTTTGCAAAAATTTTATAAACTTTACAAATATCTTTTGATTCTAGGAGGTAGGGGCTATTATTGTCCCTGTTTTCTAGATGAGGAAACTGAGGCAAACAGAAATTAAATGACTTGCCTAGGATCATACTGCTAGGAAGTACCTAAGAACGGATTTGAACTCAATGCTCCAGACTCTAGTGGCCTATGCATTGTAACACTTCCCTAAATGACCTTTAATAATATCTCTTCTAGCTTTAAATCTGTGATCCTTTGAGCTCATTTGCTATTCTAACTTGAATCCTAAAAAACCACACATGAAAAATTTTCCAGAAATAGTGTTCTTTTATTTAAAGGACAGCCACAAAATCAATGAAATAAAAATAGATTTGTCATAATGGAATTTGTGAAATGAGAGATACAGGTAAGAAGAGGTCCTCATGGCCTACTCTTTATATTTTAATTTTAAAAAATGGTTTATATATTTTCATATATTTCCCCCCTTATTCAATGTATGTGACAATTACAATGGAGAAAACTGGCCTTCTCTTCATTTTTCCGATTAAAAATCCTGTTAGAAATCTTATGCTGTCTGAACGGTTGTGTGTGTTTAATTTTTAATTTGAATTTCATTTATCTGTTCTGTTGGTATAATTGATGTTCATCCACCCCAAGTTCCAGGTTAATAACCTCTTAACCTGAAAATAAAAGTGATAGAAAGAGAATACCCTGTCATTTAGGTGACTCTCTAAGATAATCTCTCTCTCTCTCTCTCTCTCTCTCTCTCTCTCTCTCTCTCTCTCTCTCTCTCTCTCTCTCTCTCCCCTTTTTTGTCCTTCCTCCCTCCCTCCCTCCCTCCCTCTCTTCCTTCCTCCCTCCCTCCCTCCCTCCCTCCCTCCCTCCCTCCCTCCCTCCCTCCCTCCCTCCCTCCCTCCCTTCCTTCCTTCCTTCCTTCCTTCCTTCCTTCCTTCCTTCCTTCCTTCCTTCCTTCCTTCCTTCCTTCCTTCCTTCCTTCCTTCCTTCCTTCCTTCCTTCCTTCCTTCCTTCCTTCCTTCCTTCCTTCCTTCCTTCCTTCCTCCTCTTCTTTTCTTCTTCTTCCTCCTCCTCCTTCTTTTCCTCTTCCTCCTTCTACTCCTCACCCTCCTTCTTCTTTCTTCTTCTTGTCTCCACTTATATTCCTCCTGACTTATATTCAGAAAAGAATATTAAAATTTCCGGTTTGAAAGCTACACTTCTTTGTTTATGTTTATTTATATCTTACAGGGAATTCTGAAATAGAAAGAAACAAGTGAAATAAGAGACTGGGAGGGAGAATTAGACTTTAGAAAGTCCTGAAGCAGCAGGAAAATGCAAAGATTATGGTGGAAAGAGTGTGTCAAGCCAGTGTTGTCCCTATCATTCCACATATGGAGTGAAACATACCAGAGTAGTCTTGACAGCCATCAAACATGATCAATTGTGATGCAAAGAGTTATGAAGGCCAAGAAACTGTCCTTTCTTTCCACTGTAACACCTGCAAAATCCCATCTGGTAGTACAATGGACAACAACTTAATTACTTCTCATTTCTGTGACTCAGAAACAATGTCTGTTTTTTGCCTTGAAGTGTCTCTCTCTCTCTCTCTCTCTCTCTCTCTCTCTCTCTCTCTCTCTCTCTCTCTCTCTCTCTCTCTCTCTCAGAAACTGGGAGCAAAGTAGCTAGTTCAATATTTGCAGGAGGACGAGTTTGTAGTACTACCTAGGTTTAGGTTAATTTAACTAAATGCTAAATAGAATTATGACATACAAGAAATTTGATTCCATGAATGTTGTCGTGATGAGAATGGGTGAGTGGTGAGTGATGAATGGCTAGGGTATTTGGAATCCTAGATTTCCTTAATTTGTTTGTGGCTTTGGGCAAACTGTGTAACCTTTCTAAACCTCACCTAAATGATGAAGAGGGACAAAATTAGACTAGAATTTTATCATTATAAAAATTATATAATTTTTATATTAGAATTTTATAATCATATTTAAAAATATTAATCTAAATTAAATAGCTGTCATCAAAACAACTAGTGAAAGAATCCAGGGGGTTAAATCTTTCACAGTTTCTCCTAGCATTTACTAAGATATATCTAAAAGAATGACTGACAATAAATAAGGGAAATGATTTTATTCTGTATCTCCTTTCAAGTATGATGAGTTCTATCACTTCTAGTTTTTTTTCTTCTCATTTCTTTCCCTTCCCTACCCCCTCTTCCTCTCTTGTTTGTTTGATTGTTCCTTCCTTTCCTTTCCTTTCCTTTCCTTTTCCTTCCTTCCTTCCTTCCTTCCTTCCTTCCTTCCTTCCTTCCTTCCTTCCTTCCTTCCTTCCTTCCTTCCTTCCTTCCTTCCTTCCTTCCTTCCTTCCTTCCTTCCTTCCTTCCTTCCTTCCTTCCTTCCTTCCTTCCTTCCTTCCTTCCTTCCTTCCTTCCTTCCTTCCTTCTTTCCTTCCTTCCTTCCATTTTCCAAAGCCAGCCAAGCCCTTTCTTCTGCTCAGTTTTGTGCCCTGTTCACTTGCAGTGTTTATCCCAAGATGCACATATGTGTGTATAATGTTGGAGAAAGTTGTCTATTTAATGGGATTTCATAATCTAGACCAGTGTTTTTCAAAGTAGGGGCTAAGGGAATAATATCAGGGGTACTGTGCCTTGATGCCCTTGGATACTATCAACTACTGAAGGGGTGGAAAGGTGGGCCATGTCTCTCCCTTTATTTTCCTAGTCAATTGTAAATTTACTATCTTAGAAAAAACAAACAAACCTAAACCCATTCTATCTTCACCTACTATTGGTCGTCCAGAGTTGTTACAAGGTACCACAGCCAAAGAATTCATCAAAAGTAGTCTCCCACTCAACTTCAATTTATATGCTAGTTTCACTTACTGAAAAATAAGTCTAAATTCATCCTCTCACCAAAGATCACAGACAGAATGTAAGATGGGACTCAAAATCTTACAAAAATGAAAGTCAAAAACCATCTTTACATGAAACTGGAAAAATATATTGTTAAAATAAAATTTTAAAAAATAGCAAGCTGCTTGGTACTAGGCTTCTTCCAGAATCTTGAATGTCCCCCAGAAGAGCTCCTTCTTAGTTCAATTTCTTCTCTGAGCAACAGCCTGTCCTACAGCAGCAGGTCTCAATCTTGTTCCCCAAGGGGTTTGTCTCCTAAACTTTGACGTGCCTTTTCTGTTCCCTAAGTGGATTTGTCTTTAATAAAACAAGAATCTCAAGGCTATCTGCTGTGGCTATTACTTGCAGTAGGCAGCTTTTAGTTATTTGACTTGAGTACCAACACTTGCTAGTTATGATTTTGAAAAAAAAACCCAATTGACCAAAACATTTTCAGTCTTTAAAGAGAGTTCCTAGTGACCACTGCACTGAGGTCAGGAAGACCTGAATTATAATCTTGCCTCAGACATTTTCCAGCTGTTGGAAATAACCTGGCTATTCACTTAAAATGCTTTTTGCCTCATCGATACATGAGGATAATAAATGCACCTGCTTCGCAGGGTGGTTGTGAGGCTCCGATGAGATAACATACGTACCGGTGTGTTACAAACTTTAAAGCCCTATATAAATACTTGTGATGAGCTACAAGACCTGATTTCTTCATGTTATAGGACTAGTTAGACATACCCAGCCGGTGAATCAAACCTGGAACCTCTCAGTGTGGAGGAGAGGGATTGTTTCGGAAGACGAAACAACACTAATCAATGGGTTTCGCTGAAAACCTCCCCTGGATCCCTTAGAACATGATGGCTTCAAATACCGGAGTTGATTAAATGTTTCATCAGGTGGACTGGGGTTGTTTTAAAGTCAGGCCACTGGGAATTGTCGGTACTGTTTTCTGTCTTGTAGACATGTTCATGGTATATTCCTGTAGCCCAGAGAGTATTGATCAGTTTTCCAGGCTTATAGATCCTCACTTAGCGGCCGTGCTGCCAAAATGGAGGCTGAGCTGTTTTTGACAGCCGGTGCCTTCCCTGGAGATGGTTTAGACCTGCAGAGGCAACCATTTGTTTAGACTTTGAGGACTCCTGTTTGGCAGGAGGCTCGAGGGGGTAACCTCTTGAGGTCCCTTTCAGCAACATAATTCTACAGGTATATAATGGCCTATTAGCCGAGTCTCATGCAGAAACATACCAGCCAGGACTTTGGCTGTGTTTACCATTTTGCATTTAAATGTCTTTTGTTACCCCGAACATAAAGGCTGACCTATTCCCAAGGCCTAAGGGATTTCATTGCAGGGCTAATGATAACTAGGGATCATACACTGAAGATTAGGCAGTTGGCCAAAAATAAACTTAGTATTTTGTGTCTCATCCTTTTATTCTGATGAAAATATGTTTCTGGGAAGAGAATTCGGATTGTCTTTGCTGTTGGTCTGGGACTATGATGGCAAAGGCAGTGCAGTAGTAAAGCATTGGAGTTAGAAGTAAGTCCTGAGTTCAAAGGTGACCTTAGACATTTATAACTGTGTGAATGTGGGTAAGTCATTTTAGCTTTCTCTGCCTCAGTTTTCTCCTCTGCAAAATGAGCTAAAAATAGGATTTATCTCCCAGTAAGTCATTTTAGCTTTCTCTGCCTCAGTTTTCTCCTCTGCAAAATGGGCTAAAAATAGCATTTATCTCCCAGGATTTTTGTGAAGATAAAATATCCCAGCATTTGTAAAATGTTTTGCAAACTTCAGAACACTTTTCAGTTGTTTCAGTTGTGTCTGACTCTTTGCAACCCCATTTGGGATTTCCTAGGCAAAGATGTTGGAACGGTTAGTTCCTTTTCCTCTGTCATCTGACAAAGAAAGAAACTGAGGCAAACCAGATAAAGTGACTTGTCCAAGATCACACAGATACCTTTGTGAGTGTCTGAGGCTGGATATGAACTCACAAAGATGAATTTTCCTGATCTTCCAAAGAATTTTAGCAGATTTTAGTTCATGGGACCATCTGTCATTTGCACACAAGTCCAGAATAAATTCCAGAATTGGAAGCTGGTAATACATATCAGTGGAAAGATTATTGAATCAGGAGACAGTTCAAATTCAAATTCTGTACCTGTTTGTCTTGGAAAAATAGTTTGCTATCTCTGTATCTCTGTTACTTCACTTGTAAAGGGAGGATGCCCCTCCTTTGGAAGGGATCCCTTTCTCCTCCAGAAGATGGTGGAGCTTCCCTTGATAATGAACTTGTTCCTCCAGACGAAGGAGCTCCGTTTCTCCAGAAAGGGAAAATCTTGGTGATGAGCCCATTTTTCTTTAATAAAGTGATGCCTCAGAGTCTGGAAGAACTTAGCTTGGTCTCATAGCTCCTCCAGAGGCTGTTGAAAGTTTTCCTTTCTAATCCAGCAAGAGACAAATTCAATTTTATTGGGTACGAGCGGCATTCAATCTCTTTAAGACACATTAAAAGAAAAGCAAACAAGATATAAAGAAGCAAAAAGGATGAAAAGTCACTTATTCTCTCTCCACCTCAGTTTTCTCATCTGCAAAATCATGTCTAAAATTGTAAAATTGGTTCAATGGCCTCGAAGGTGCTTTCTAACATAAATTGCTGATGTTATGATATGCAATATTCTTTGCTTTATAGCCTCATGGTGCTTCAGTTTGTAATGAATGAATCCAAGTCTTCTGACTTCAAGGCCAGTGCTCTTCCAAAGTACTTTTTGTCTTTCTAGTGTACTATTCTATATTTACTTCTATACCATTCATTTAATAAAATATTTGAAGTTAAGCCCATATTGGCCTATAATTCACAGAGTCTAAATTCTTTCTTTTTCTTCCAAAGTAGAATATTTATACTTCCTCAGTCCTATAAGTATCTCTCTTATTATCCATGATCTCTCCCCACATGTTTGTTTTTATTTTAGTTCATCTTAAGAAAATTAGATAAGATGTAAAGAAGCAAAGAGAGGGATAAAAAATGAAAATTTATGATCTATACAAACATATATTTGAGATCCTAGCAGAAGCATTTACTTTGGATCTGGCAATTGTTGAAGAAATGATCTTGGATGTCCCAATACTTTGATTGCTTTTGACATCATGTCTTAGCCGGGTTAAGCTGATGATTAACTGAAATTTCAACCATGCTGATTGACTCAGCTTTTGAAGTTGAATATATTTACCATTATTTGTCATGGATCAGAAACTTTTATGCTTCTAGTGACCAATGCCTTCCTTTCCTCCAAATCTGCTTTTATAATTTTTTAGATATTTCTTTCTTCCTTCCATTCCCTCCTTCCTTCTTTTCTCCCTTCCTCCCTCCCTCTTCTCCTCTCCTTTCCTTTCCTTTCTTCTCCTTTCCTTTCTCCTTTTCCTTTCCCTCCCTTCCCTTTCCTTTCCTCCTCCTCCTCCTCCTCCTCTTCCTCCTCCTCCTCCTCCTCCTCCTCCTCCTCCTCCTCCTCCTCCTCCTCCTCCTCCTCCTCCTCCTCCTCCTCCTCCTCCTCCTCCTCCTCCTCCTCCTCCTCCTCCTCCTCCTCCTCCTCCTCCTCCTCCTCCTCCAGAAACAAATTACTTCTAATGTCTTCCTTCATAAGGAGCTCAGATCTGAACTTTCCAGGTAATTCTCCATTTTCCAATAGTAACTCTGTTGGTTTCAGCTCTGCCTTCAGGAACCCTCTGGTGGCCACATTCCTGTTTTTTAGTATCCTTGTTAACATTTTAAAATTACCCCATTAGATTATAAACTCATTGAAGACAAGAACTGTCTTTTTCTCATTTGTATCACCAACTTAGAGCACAAAGCCTGGCACATAATAGATGCCTAATAAGTATTTATTGAATTGATTTGAATAGATAATCTTCAAGATCCCTTATATCTATGATTAAATGAAACTTTAAAATTTGGTTTTCCTTTATATTGTATGGGGCAAGATTACCAGCTTTTACACCAAATTATATAACGAGTTGGTTCCCCTAGCCTCCCTTTTTGGGTAATTACCTTCCCCCTCCAAAAAAAAAACAAAAAACAATGAACTTCCTATATATATATAATTCCTTTGCTCAGACAGGGAGTTCTTAACTTGAGGTTCACAGATCCATAAGGAGTGTGTGGATAGATTTAAGGGATTCCATGAACATGGAATACATAATATTTTCATAGCTGTTTTTCAAAAAAGTTGGTTTTCTTTGTAATCATATGTATTTTATTTTATGCATTTTCAAACATTATTCTGATATTGCTGAAGAAGTCCATGACATGGAGGTGTGACACCTCTGCTTTATATGAATATCACCAGGAAGCAATCTTAAAGCCATCTTTAATCTAGTCTGAAAAACCAGCCTAAGTCAAATCCCATTTGTGGGTATTTTTTAGGATGATGTTGGAGTTTCAAAAAGTCTGTGTTCTCCCCCTTTTTTTGATAAATTGAGGGTAGTCCATAGATGGGAAGCCAAGAGAACACAGTGTCAATTTTCTCATTGTATTTTTTCAGTCTCTTCCTTTAGTAGGTCAGGGTTAAGCAGGCCTGGCAAAGTAGACATCTGTGTTTGTAAAGCAATAAAGTGTAATGAGTACTGGTGAATTTTCTAATTTACCTCAGCTGGATATGCAAATGAAACGATTAAACTTATAACCCATAACTCTATGGGGAACTGATTGGTAACAAAAGTGCAGAGTATTTACTGTAGCTAATGGGAAAGTTGTTAGATGATAGGAATGTAATATGTTCTATTTGCAGATGTACTAAAGAGCTAGTTAGCAGTGCAAATGAGGATTTGGTTATTTAGGGATAACCTTCAAATTTACAAAATTAGTCCCAACTGCATGATCCAAAGGGAAAAAAAGCCAATCATTTATTTTATAGTGTTTGAATGTGCTAACTATGGCTTGTTATGTGTGTATTTAGAGAGTCTATTTTATAAATGGGAGGCTGGTTGTATTTACATGGGGTCATTATATCTATCTGGGACACTGGTTCCTTCTGTTTAAGAAGCATTTTTCTCTAAGGAGCTCAGAGTGCTTTATAAACACTATCTAATTAATCATCACCGCACACCTGAGTTCTAGAGGCAGCATGACTTAGTGGATGAGAATGCTCACCTTGGGGGAGACGGGACCTAGATTCAAATCTTGCTTCTGATGCTTACTGATTATATATGATCCTAGTCAAATCATTTTGAATCTATATTTCAAGCAACTCCTTAATACTTATCTATTAAGCTATGGACTTGAGATTTTCCATACCTGACATTATGAAATCATAGATCCTTTATGTGACATATCTAGGAGGAAGACAGTAGTGATAAGGTCAAGAAAATACAATTACAAAAACTTTACACAGAGAACTATCTAATTTAATATTAAAATATTTGCTCAAATTGAATCATTTTTAAAAAAGGGAAACATAATTTGTTTTTGAACTAGTTTGAAACTAGATAAATCAAATGACTTCTCTTTATTCAATATATGAAGTTTTAAAATATATATATATATAAGTTTATCTTATATATATATATAAAATGATAATTGTTTTGAGGTCTGATCCAAATATTTACATCATAAAATATTTATTTAGGTTATCCCAAAGCCTATTTTTAATTGGGCCCCTGTTATCATATATATTTTGTCAGTCATTCCTATAACCTGAAATTAATGAAATTAATATATACAAACCCATTTGGCCAGTTTCACAAAATCATTCATTAATCCTAATGTATTCTTATTTGATTTCACCCTGAGGCTACCTTGCCCAATAGCATGCTGCTCAATTCTCTGATTCTTTGGGATATACATCAAAGCACCATCCCTCTTGCTCTTTAATTGTCCATGCATCCATGGACAATAGTGAAGTGGGATGAAGGTTAAGAGGAGCTATAAATTTATTGTGTCCTTTGTAATATGAAAAAATAGGGAATGAACAGTGACAGTGGTAGAGGCTAAGAAGCAAAGAAAATCAGAACTTAAATTTGGTAGGAAGAGGTATCATTACAAACTCCACTTTTTTCCCCTAGTAGCATCCTCCTTCTGAGAATATTTCCTGAGAATGCTGAGGAAGAAGATAGGTTATTAGCAAGTCAATGACAGATTTAATATATTCCTAAAGAAAAGGAACAAAGATGAAGCACTCTTTACACAATGCCATGGCTCCCAATATTTCCCTCTCTCTTGCCTTCACATGATCACAACTTCTCACTGAACCTTGTAAAGTGGTATTCATTCATTATCTGTCCACCCACCCATCTATCCATCCATCCATCCAATCATCCTTTTGTCCTTCATCTCTTCCATCTCAAGTAAATAGATGAGAGTGACGGTAGATGGGAAATTTTGGACAAAAGGGACAGTAATGGGGAATAATTTGTATCTAGTAGTTATATAAGTAATATTCAGATTAATTTTTACATTTTGTGCCTACTTGAAAACATGGCTATAGAGGACTCTCTAGGAAGGGTTTAAAACACTAGTTAGCCTGATGAATATATTCTATTACATGGCTATTTATTCATTTAAATTTGCAACACTAATAAAGTTGCATTAATTTAAGGGTTTTGCATATAAAATATCTTAGATATGGCACTAAGGAATTGCATAATTTATTATGTCTCTGGTATTCATAGAGCTAAATGCCTAATAAAAAATGCATGTCTCAGGTGGACAAAAAGCAATCATTTAAACATTTTACTTCTTAAAAACTTTTTTTTTCAAATTCACCAAAGAAATTCTTCATTGGTATTGATATCCCTCTTATGGAAAGATTGAATTGGAAGTTTCAAAACTTTCTTCAAACAAAATTCTCTTTAATCATGTATATTGAAATGAAGACATAACTGCTGAACCTGTGAGCTGAGTGCCAAGTCCATAATCCTCTGCCTGAGTTTAAAGGCCCTCAGTCTGATCTTTCGGCAGGACTGCCCTAACTCCAGGTTCACTGATCTTCTGCTTTTTAATATACCTACAGAGACTTTGTTGTTGCTCAAATGCTTTTTAGTCATATCTGTCTCTTTATAATCCCATTTGTATTTTTCTTGGTATATACTTAATAGACACTGGAGTGGTTTGTCATTTCCTTCCCCAGCTCTTTTTATAGATGAGGAAACTGAGGCACACAAAGTAAGGTGACTTGTCCAGAGTCACACAGATAGGAAGTGTCTGAGGCCAGATCTGAACTCAGGAAGATGAATCTTCCTGATTCCAGACTCAGTGCTCTATACACTGTGCCATGTAGCTAACTTTACAGAGGCTTAGGATTGATAGTTGCCAGTAACTGTGTATTGAAGTAAATCAATTGACTTTTTCTCTTGCTTTTTATATTTTCTTGCTTTGCATTAACCCATCTGAATTTATGGTCACTTCTTTTGCTAGGACTTCATATTTTGAAAGCTTTTCATGCCACTTGGCTTGGAGAGAGTAAGAGAATATTTCGAACCATTTGGTGTCAGTTCTCCAGCTCTCCAGGCCTCTATTCCTCAATAGATAAGGGTGTATCATGCTGAATTAGAGTGCCTTCCACATTTCAGAAGCCGACCATATTAGGTACTTATCAGAACCTACAAATGCCAGAGAGTGTGCTGACATTAGCCCACAGTAAACTCAGGGTGCAGCTAGGACACTTCTGCCATCTCCATAGCTGCTCTGGGTTTCTGTTTTGATGATCTCATTATGGCAAATGCTAAGGCAATCGCATGCACATTAAACTGAATCTGGCTGAAAGCTTAGAAACACCTCCTCCTCCCCCCTACCCCTTCCCCACTTCTTCAAGTCCAGACATTTGAAATTGCTTGTGCAAATAAGTTCCAGCTTGCTTTCAAAACCTCCTCTGGTGACTTCTTTAAAGGCAGCGAAATGATTCTCCTCCAGATTTTCTAAAATCTTACTCTTTAATGTGGGGGTGAACTCAACAGAGAAAAAGTCCAAGAGGAGAATTTTTTTTGAGATATTGAACATTTATCACAGAAGCTAATGTAACTTTTCTCAAAATAGTCATTAATTGGATCATGGACTTAGAACCACTATAGAAGTTACTTTAGCCATTATCAAGCCCGAATTTCTCATTTTACACTTAAGGAACCTGAGGTCCAGAGAAATAAAAATTATCTGTCTGTCTGTCTATTGATCTATCTGTTGAGATATGGCTACATGTTCTTTGTCTCTCTCCCTCTCCTCTCCTCTCCCTCTCTCCCTCCCTCCCTCCCTCCCTCCCTCCCTCCCTCCCTCCCTCCCTCCCTCCCTCCCTCCCTCCCTCCCTCCCTCTCTCTCTCTCTCTCTCTCTCTCTCTCTCTCTCTCTCTCTCTCTCTCTCTCTCTCTCTCTCTCTCTCTCTCTCTCTCTCTCTCTCCTCTTCTTTCTCTCTCTTTCTTCTCTTCTTTCTCTATCTCTCTCTGACTCCCATCAGTCTGTCTTTGCCATCTCTGTCTGTCTATCTTTGACTTTCTCTGTGTCTGTTTGTCTATCCCAGTCTTTCTTTGTCTGTCTCTATCTGCCTGTCTTTGCTTCACACCTCTCTCTCTCTCTCTCTCTCTCTCTCCCTCTCCCTTTCTCTTTCCTCTCTCTCTCTCTCTCTCTCTCTCTCTCTCTCTCTCTCTCTCTCTCTCTCTCTCTCTCTCCCTCCCTCTCTCTCTCTCTCTCTCTCTCTCTCTCTCTCTCTCTCTCTCTCTCTCTCTCTCTCTCTCTCTCTCCACTTTAATATTTGCAAAACACTCGACTTTTTTCCCCACTTGATACTCACAAATTGAGTTAGGTGCTATTATTATCCCTGTTTTATAGGTGAGGAAACTGAGTTTGAGGGCCACATACATAGAAGTATCTGAGATGGAAAATGAATGCAAGTCTTCTAGACTCCATGTTCATCATGCTATCTCTGATATACACATGTATCCTGGCATGCTTATCGCAACTCCCCTTATACTGATTCATTAAGTCCCCAGAACTTATCTCTGGCTATCTCTTTTCAGGATTCTAGGAGTTAGATTTGAGGAAATGAAGTTGATATTTTTTTTGATGTGTTATACTTTTGAGCCCCTACTGGTGTGCTTTCTGTTGTGATTTTTTATTTGATATGATTTAGTTACCCAGGCTCAATTAGCTTTTAGGAAAGGATGGTAAAATAAGAACAAATGTACAAAGCACCTGCCTCCTGCCAAAGTTTTTGACTTATTCTTTTACAATCAATCAACAAGTATTAATTAAGTGTCTACTATGTTTTAGGCACTGGGCTTCTAAGATGGTGATAGGAAAGTGGGAAATTCTCTGAATTTCTTAAATTCTGGATCCTCATCTGGTCAAGGTGGGATAGGGAGGATACCAAAAACAAGAAAAAGATTGAGGTCTTAGAACTCTTTTCCTCCCCACAATTGATTTTTTAAAGGGTTAACTAGAATGCCCTTTCCTTTTTTCTCTTAATAAATCTGAATTGGGGCATCTAGATGGTATAGTGGATAGAGTCCTGGGCCTGAAGTCCGGAAGACTCTTCTTCCTGGAGGCAAATCCAACCTCAGATACTTACTATGTGACTATAGGCAAGTCACTTACTTCTGTTTGCCTCAGTTTCCTCATCTGTAAAATGAACTGGAGAAGGAAATGGCAAACCACTTCAGTCTTTGTCAAGAAAATCCTTAATTGGGGTCACTAAGAGTTTGACAAGATTGAAAAACAACCAAACAACAAGTCTATTTTTATAGACAATTCCTAGGGCATAATTGAGTTTTTTCAGCCAATCCAACTATGCTTTCTATGCAACACTACTGTAGTAGATCAAGGACTTAGTCTAATGTCTTTGATTGGTTAAGGCATGTTTTCATCTCATTTTGGTATCACTTACTTTGATTGGACAGGGGGGTAATTGGATTGGTTTCCTTAATTGATCTCTAGTCTTACAACCAGGTAGTAAATAGCAAATAGCAAAGCCATACTTTGAGTCAAATTCTCCCTCCCCCCAGATTTAGTCTTCTTTTCTTTATATTATAGTGTTTTTCATTATAAATTCCTCATGGTTTATGTGTTTTATATATATATATATATATATATATATATATATATATATATATATATATATATATATATATATATATATATATATGTGTGTGTGTGTGTGTGTGTGTGTGTGTGTGTGTGTGTGTGTGTGTATGTATGTGTATATATATATAATTTTTCCCAAACAAGTTGAGAAGCAGAAGTGAGAGAATCTTCTTGGAGAAACCAAAGAATTATAGAATCAAAAAGCTAAAAGAACCTTAGATTTCATCTTGTTCAGTCCCTCCCAACAGTCCCAATAAGTGATCATCCAAACTCTGTTTATAGTCCCTCAATGAGGGGAAACCCAACTGCCTTCTGAGAAACACCATTTAATTTTTTATTAGTTCCAATTAATTAATTAATTTAATGACATTAGGTCTTAATTTGTCTCTTTGTAATCTCTTATCTATTGCTCATAGATTTGTACTCTGAAACTAGGCAGGAGAGATTATATGGTGTAACACTTTGCATAGTTATTTATTTGTACAGAGCAGATGGTTAATGAATGCTTATCTACCTTCCTTTTCTTTTCCCTTTCCCTACCCTCCACATGCAAAGACAGCAATCACAATCCTCCAAGTTTTCTCTTCTCCAGCAAAACCATCACTAGTTCCTCCTGTGATTTTTTTCTTAAGTCCTATCATCTTATCCATATTTTCCATGTCTTTCTTAAAACATGGTACCTTAAATTAAAGACAGACTTTGAATATTACTTAACCATGACAGAACATAGCAGAATTATCTCCCTTCTCATAAATACAATGCTTCTTTTTAAAAAATAAATAATATTTTACCATTTTTTCCCCAATGACATATGAAAAACAATTTTATCATTTTAAAAATTTTGATTTCCAGATTATCTTTCTTTCTCTCTTCCCCCTTCCCAATTTGATATAGGTTATACATGGATGCAATGCTTCTTGTAATGCAGTTAAAGCTATCATTCACTTTTTTGTAGTCATGTTATACCATTGATTCATGTGGAGCTTACTGTTCACTAAAATCCTCAAATATCTTTCCACAAGAACTGGTGTTTATGTATTTATTACAAACCTTTTGAACCCAAGTGTGGAACTTTTCATTTTCCCCTAATCAACATCCTCATCTTCATTTTGACCCTTTGTTTGAAATTAAGACAAGAAAATGAGTATTTATTAAGCATCTACTGTGAGTCAGGTACTGTCCTAGCCTCTCAAGATCTTTTTGGTTATGCAATCTGCATCCAAGCACATGAACTATCACTCTGAGTTTTATATCATTTATGAATTTGACAAGCATGTCATCTGTATCTTTGTTGAAAGTGTTTATAACTGACAAAATGTTGAATAGCATAGGATCAAATAAACATATCTGGAACACATCAATAGACATTTTATTCCAACTTGAAGTTGACTGCTTGGTAGTTCAGCTCAGAAAAAGGCTTCAGTCTCTGATACCTTGTCCTGCCAAAGGATCTTCAGAATTTTCCTAAGACAATTCAAATGGAAGTGATTCAGCTGTGCTGGCAGATTGTTCAAGTTTCACAGGTGTACAATAATGAGACTGTAGACCTTCAGGTTGGTTGGCAGTCAGTCCAATATCTTTCCTCTTGCACATTTTCCTTTGGGGCCCACTGAACACTAGCAAGCAATCCATCTCTACTGCAGAAAGCACAACTCCATTGGGCTGGCCATATTGTTTGAATATTGTTTGAGCCAAAAAGACTATCTTATGGAGAACTCACACACGGCAAGCACTCACAAGATATCAGAAAAAGCAAGACAAGGACACTCTCAAGGTCTCTCTTAACTTTAGAATTGATTGTATGAATATGGTATTTAATTTATATTTTAACATATTAACATGTATTGGTCAACCTGCCATGGGGGGGAGGGGGTATGGGGAAAGAGAGGAAAAATTGGAACAAAAGGCTTGGCAATTGTCAATGCTGTAAAATTACTTATGCATATATCTTATAAATAAAAAGCTATAATAATAAAAAAAGAATTGATTGTATGACATGAGAGACACTGACACAGGACCTCCCAGCATGGAGTGCCCTCAACAGAGAAGGTGATGTGTCTATGAGCAAAGCAGAATTAAATCAGCTCAGAAGAAACATGAAATACTCAAAGTTAGAGAAGCTATCCCAAATGTTCAGAGGGACTATTTGTGTCCTACCACCAGCAGAGCGTCCCAAGCTTTCATTGGTCCGATCAGTCACAGTCAGACACACTGTAGCTCAACTCTAACATGGTTCTGTCATTTTAGTCATCTTAGAGAAGGAAGGTGTTAGACAGTTCTAAATCCACCTAACTGTCCCATCACCTAGATTACATCTCTCCATATTATATGGCTTGCAGGAGAAATATTATTAAATATGTTGCTAAAATTGAACTGCACCATCTACACAGCAAGCTGGAGAAAGTCCAGAGAAGAGTGACCAAAGTAAGGAAGAGTCTCAAGATCATGAAGTAGGAATATTGACCTGGGAATGATTATATCATAAAAAATGGAGTATTTATCCTTAGGGTAACATGTTTTATTTTTGTTTTAATTCATCCTAAGCTAATATACAAATAAAGATCCCTTTCTTCAAGTTTCTTCAAGAAAGAAACCTTCTTCCCTGTGTCTGTTTGGAGCAGGAAGGGAAATAAAAGTTGAATGGCTTTCACAGTTTACAAAAAGAGCTTTTACATGACATCATTTACATATAAGAAATATCACTCCTTTCCTCTTCTCTCTACTCATTTATCTGGATTTAGGTAGTTTACTTTTTTTTTTTGGTTGTTGAGCTAAGTGATCCTAACAAAAGAACAATGCATGATGCAATTTTTTTATGACAAAAAAACACAAATAAAACAGACACAAATAGTTCTAAAAATATTGGGGGATGTTTGCCTCTAACAAAGAGATTGCTTTTCACCTTCACTGTTTCAGTTTTAAAATTCAGTCAAGAGCCAAAAAACCCCTTAACCTCTCAAACCTAAATAAACCCATGCTAATCTCCTCTTGCCTTTTGGACAGTTATCCTATCACACCCTTGGCCAAAAACCAAACAAGCCAAAAGACAAAGACAATTACTCATTGAGAAGCATTTGTGAATAGGAAATGGATGTTGCAGATTCATCATCTTCTTGTTTGCTGATCCACATCTGCTGAACATGAAGGTCAAGATAGAATCTCTAATCCGGAGAGAATGCTTGTGTTGAAGCGAAACAATGATCTTGATTTTTTTGGGGGGGGGATGGGAATTCAGACTAGGATCTCCTTTATTGTGTGAGCAAAACATGGATACACAGTGAGACTAGCAGACGATATAGTATTGAAAACATCCTAGTAGATGACAATTTTCCATTTCATAATTATGCAAAAGTAGATTATGATTCTATAAGAATTTTGGTTATAAAAGAGCTTCACTGGGAACACTGGACTTATTTTAAAGTTGTTTGGAGGAGAATTCTGGGACAGTTAGGGTAGAATGTTCCCTCTATTCCTCCATCTTGGCCTTGTTTCCCATTTTGAAAAGATCTTTTAGAAAGGATGTTGGTAAGCTGAAAAAAGTCCAGAGAAGAGTGAACAAGGTAATGAAGAGCCTCAAGATCATGAAGTGGGAATTTTGACCTGGGGATGATTAACCTGGAGAAAAGAAGCCTAGCAGGAAGGAAGGGGAGTAGCTGCCTTGAAATATCTAAATGAGGAAGCTTCTACGTGACACAGTGGCCTTGAAGTCAGGAGGTCCTGAGTTCAAATGTGACCTCAAACACTTGACACAAGCTGTATGACTCTGGGCAAGTCACTTAACTCCGATTGCCTTTCAAAACAAAACACAATCCCCAACCTCCCAAAACCCCGAAATAAAAACAAAGCCCCTAATATCTGAATGGCTGTCATGTGCACAGAGATGCTAGATCTCCAGAATTATAGAATAGAAAGAGACTTCAGTGGCCATCTAATCTGCACCATACTAAAAATCCCGACTATAATATACTGTACAAATGGTCATATTGAAGACCTATGAGGGAGAATTAGCCTTTCCTGGGGCAGCTTTTCCTGAGAGTCCAGAATGATAAATTATGGATAGAAGTCACAAGGAGGCAGATTTAGGCTTTCTGTAAGTAAACAATTGCTAATCATTTGAACTCTCCAAGATGGGAATGAGCTGCTTCAAGAGGTAATGAGTTTTCCCTCTGTAGTCTTCAAGCAAAAAACTGAGATAAAAGGATTTCTTTGTTCAGACAAGTCAGGCCCTGGATAAATCATGTGCTGAAGTCCCATTCATGTCGGAGGTGCTGTGATCCTCTGAAAGTTCTACTAGTTGGAATGGACTCAGTGATTGGGTTTAGAGAGGGTTATGATCAGAGGGTCGGTACAATGTGATGAAAACCTTTTACCAAGGCATGGAAGAACTGGGTTCTAAATGGAAGGAGGGATACACACATGGACAAAATCACAAATCTTTACAATCTTTGCACATTTTTTTTCATGGGTAGTGACTATGTCTTCTATTTATTTTGTACTACATAATCCCTTGGAGCAGCTAGATGGTACCATAATGGATAGGGTAGAGGGTCTAGATTCAGGAAGTCTCCTATTCCTGGTTTCAAATTGGGCTTCAGACACTTCTTAGCTGTGTGACCCTGGGCAAGCCCTGTTTGCCTCAGTTTCCTCATCTGTAAAATGAACCAGAGAAGGAAATAGCAAATTCAAATATTGTTTCCTTGGAATGGGGTCACAAAGATATGACTGAAAATGGCTAAATAAAATAGCACATAACATCCAGCACAGTGCCAGGATATAAGGAGACCTACTAAATATTTTCCAATTGCTAATTTTTAACATCTAATAAATATTTGCCTGTAGAATGTATTCAGTTCTCATTTTAAGTTCTAGGGTATTTATTCTCTACTATTCACTTAGGTGGTGCAGCAGAGATAGAGCACTGGGTTTGGAATCAGGAAGGACTGAGTTCAAATCCAGCCTTAGACATTTACCAGCTGTGTGATTCTGGGCAAATCACTTAGCCTCTGTTTGCCTCAGTTTACTGCACAATGGGGGTAATAATAGCACCTACCTTGCAGGATTGTTGTGTGGATCCAAGGAGATAAATTTGTAAAGTGTTTAGCACCGTTCCTGTTACATAGTAGGCATTATACAAATGCATTATTTCCTTCCTTTGCCCTTCTGTGCGACTAAATCCCATGTTTAAGGCTTCAAAAAATTAAAATTGCATCAAATCAAATAAAAATAAAATGGCAAAAAAATAAAAAAATTAACATTGCATGGTCACTTATATACCAGAATGTCTTTTATTACAGTTTGAACCAGTTAGCCTACATTAACATATACAATCAAGCATTATCTAGATATATAATATGTATGTGTACACACACTCCACTTGAAGAAAATTCTAGGCATAATCCAATTTAACAAATATGTATTGTGTAAAGAACACTATGCTCAGCACTTCTGGAGATAAAAATATTTAAGATACAACTTCTGCTTTTAAGAAACTTAATGTCTAGTAGGGGATCAAACAAAGATAGACGAGAAAGATTAGAGGGTTCTGTTTGGCTCCAGGGGGCAAATGTACGAAAAAGAAATGTGATTGAGAGAGGCAGTTATGGATTTGATCTAAGAAAGAACCTCTGATAAATAGTATTGTACAAAACTAGAAAGGATTGCTTTGGGAGATGGTAGGTTTACCACGCCAGGAGGTATTTCAAATGGAGACAAGAAGACCAACTAGCAGGGATACTATGGTGGAGGTTCCTGTTCAAATAAGAAATGAACTAAATGACCTCAGAAATAATTTCCAGTTCTGTGACTGTGGTTCTAACCTCTCTTTTGCCTTTGATTAAGAATCACTTGTTAACATTATCGTTAGTTATAGGCTAATCAATGGATCCAATTCTCTTGTTAATCAACATAGCTACTCTCTCACTCTTTTATTTCTTTTGGATCAACAAGTTGCTGAATGTATAATGGATACACAGATAACATTTACTGCCATTTCACGTGATAGAAGGTGACTACCAGGCTGTGGGATGTCTGATGTCATATCTTTGGTTCTCATAGAATCTTACAGGTCAGAAGTATTTTGGAGATCATCCAGACTTATCCCAGCAGATAAGGGATTGTTGAGCATTTCTTCTTATAACATAAAAATTTCTACGTCCAAGTTGCAAAAGTTAGAATGATATTTCTGGAAATATTGACATGGATTTGCCTTTAAATATTTTACCTTTGAATTAAAAGAAAAAATTCTATGATAAGAGTTTGATCATTTGGGACAATATAACACTGGTCAGTTGCTATTTTCAAATATTACACTACAATAATACCAATGAATAGTAGAGTTTATTAGGTGACTCAAGACTAAACATTTATCCAGTTAATAGTTTATAGAAAAGATTGACTCCTTATTGCACAGATGTGCAGAGACAGTCACTGAATTAGTTAATGCACAACCATTTTCATAAGAGATCATTTATGCTGATAAAATTCCTACCACGAATCTGGTTTTGAACTATTTGTTAACCTAATTAAGAATCATGTCTACTTGATACAAACCAGAAAGATGCAAGTCAAGTCCTTCTCAACATCTTTAGCTTTTTATTTATAATTCAGTTGACCAATTAACTATTTCAAAGCAAAGGTAATTGTTAATTCATTGTCTGGTTTTCAAGTTAATATTGATTTTTAAAAAATTGATCATTGTTTGAGAAACAACTTTGTAGCTCTTTCCCAGAACTAGTCTGAATTTAGTTTTTACTTTTTCAATTATTATAAAGGAAAGGGGGAGAGTGGAAGTGGACTCAACTCATCTCTAGTTATTCTTTTCCCTAAGTTTTGCCATTAACTAATGTGAATTGACCAATGCAGAGGCTTTTTCTGCACAACTTTTCAATTAAGGAATAAACTTTTCATATAAATGATTAAAAGCATAAAGGTTTAGCCTGAATCTTACCTTAAAACTCACTGGTATCAGAATCATGGGGAAGTGCATATATTTTTTATTATTTTGAGGCTGTATTTTACATTAGTATATACAAATATATATGTTGTTATGATTCTTGGTGCTTTTTCCTCTTGCAGGGTAGAACAATGGAACTGAACCTTCATTTTTAGGAAACCTAAGTTGTAACAGATCAACAGAAGAAAAGACTGGGAGAAGGGGAGATTACGACAATGACAAAGGTTTTTCTAGTGGAAAAGAAATGTTTGAAAGGTGAGTTGGAAAAACCTTCCATCTTCACAGGACAGGAATTTCTTAAATTAAACACATCATCTTAATAGGTTGACAACATTAAGAAAATTTATAGCTGGAAATAGTGATAGAAAGTCATTGCTTGTGATGAGAAATTTCCCATGAATTGTAATAAAAGATATTTGTACTCTGTCTTTGAGACATTCAGTGAGTATTGAGTATATATAATATTATGAAATTTGATCTGACATATAGGCATTTGTCATGTGTAGATGGTTCTATTAAGAGTAAGAATGGTACTCTGATCAATAATTATAATCAAGACTAACCCTCCCTGCTCCCTACTCAAAATCTTACTCTCTCTTCACTAATACCAGGTATCTATATCTAATATTTGAAAATGGATTTATTTTGGGGGTCCAGTCTTTCTTGAATTACACATGTAATGGTAGCTACTAAAAACATTGAGGTCAAAAAAAGGAAATATTTGGGAAAAGAAGATGGAAAACCTGTTGGGGTGTTGAGTGATCACTGATTATCAAGAATATTTTAATGAAGCTTTACTTGTATGTTCACTAATAACAATGATAGCACTGTATTGATAATAATGGTAGAATAATGAGCTCTAACAGAATTCCCATTTGGAATGTCTGAGATTTTTTTTAATTATAGCTTTTTATTGACAAAACATATGCATGGGTAATTTTTCAACACTGACCCTTGCAAAAGCTTGCAACTTTTCCCTTCCTTCCCTCCACCCTCTTTCCTAGATGGTAGGTGGTCCCATACATGTTAAATATTTTAAAGTATATGTTAAATACAATATATGTATACATATTTATACAGTTGTCTTGCTACACAAGAAAATCAAATTTAGAAAGAAGGTAAAAATAACCTGAGAAGAAAAACAAAAATGCAAGTGGACAATAACAGAAAGAATGTAAATGTTATGTTGCGGTCCACATTCATTTCCCAATGTTCCATCTCTGGGTGTAGCTGGTTCTGTTCATTACTGATCAATTGGAACTGATTTGGATCCTCTCATTGTTGAAGAGAGTCACGTCCATCAAAATTGATCCTCATACAGTATCATTGTTGAAGTGCATAATGATTTCCAGGTCCTGCTCATTTCACTCAGCATCAGTTCATGCAAGTCTCTCCAGGCCTGTCTGAAATCATCCTTCTGGTCATTTCTTACAAAACAACAATATTTCATAACATTCATATACCACAATTTACCCAACCATTCTCCAATTGATGGGCATCCGTTCATTTTCCAGTTTCTAGTCACTACAAAACATTCACAAACATTCTTGCACATACAGGTCCCTTTCCCTTCTTTAAGATCTCTTTGGGATATAAGCCCAGTAGAAACACTGCTGGATCAAAGGGTATGCACAGTTTGATAACTTTTTGAGCATAGTTCCAAATTGCTCTCCAGAATGATTGGATCCGTTCACAACTCCATCAACAATGCATGAGTGGGAATGTTTGTGATTAAAAACCAAAAAAAAGAGTATCTAGCTTTCTTTCTGGAATGTATTGAAAATATTACAAGATGAATTCTTCAAGTTCCTTCTATATCTGTGGATTTGCTTTTAAATGTGTATGCTCATATGTGTATAGCATTATGTATACATATTGTTATATATTGACATTTCTAATGGTCACTGGTGACTAAGATTTGAAAAATGGCTTTAGGGACCCTAGAAGTTTCAATATTAAGTTTTAGGTACATTAGTATGTATTTTAAAAGTTTTAATGGTAGAGCTCCAGTATTTCGGGTAGAGTCTCTGGAATATAGAAGGAAATTATATAGGATAAGAAGGTTTGTATCAGTTGCAAACCTTTTCCAATAGAGGGATTACTTATAATGAAAAAAACTGTCTAGACTTAAGTGTTAATGATACAGATTAAATGCATAAGTATATATATAGATATATATATGACTTATATATACAGTTATATATATTACATTAAATATACAAATATATGTGTGTATATTATAATATATATATAGAAGAGAGAGGGAGAGAGAGAGAGAGAGACAGAGAGACAGAGAGAGAGAGAGACAGAGAGAGAGAGAGACACACACACACACACACAGAGAAAGAGAGAGAGAGAGACAGAGACAGAGAGAGACAGAGACAGAGGGAGAGAGACAGAGAGAGACAGAGGGAAAGAGACAGAGAGACAGAGACAGAGACATACAGAGAGAGACAGAGAAAGAACCTGGTTGTTCAATAAATATCTCTACACCCCTAGATTTCCTGAACATTTGGTGACACTTTGTTTGCCCTTGTTCTTGCTTTCCTAGTTTCTTCTATCAATCTACTTTTCAATTTTAAATTAAGGTCAGAGAATTTTGATGATTAGTATTTCATAAGAGAACTAGAGGTCTGGTAATGCTATTGTCTTTATTCCTGCTTTTAATTTTTAAAAAATCTGTTTGCCTCTGTTTTCTTATCTATAAAATCATCTAGAGAAGGAAACCATAATATCTTTGCTCCCCCTCCATAGATTGACAAAGAGTAGGATATGACTGAACAATAGCAACAATCTTTCTCACCCCATTTTAGTATTTTTTTTTTTTTTGGTAATTCCACTTGTGTAAATCACACACAAAAAATGATTCTATATAAAATTGTGAATTTTTACTTCATTGATTTTATTAATTTTTCTCCCTTTCCCTCTTTTGGTTTTATTAGCCATTAATTTAAAAAAAATCTAATCTAAAAACCAGCTTGTGGTTTTATTCAGTTTCTTAATCTTTTTGAATTTGATTTATAATGCATTAAATTTTTTTCAAGTTCTCTTCTTTTGGTGTTGTTTATATTTTAGAATATATATATATATATATATATATATATATATATATATATAAAATTACATGTTCATTTGTTGAGTGTCTTCATATGTAATATATGCATTTTAAACATATTTTATGATTTCTGATTTACAGTTATTCTATACATTTTCATGTGACTTTTCATTATTGTAATTTTCTTTGGCATGATTATATTTTTTCCTATCTATTATTCTTGGATTCACTTATTATTTAGGATGTCATTCCTTGTTATTTATTTGTTGCTGTTTAATTGTATCCAATTCTTTGTGACCCTTTAGACCATAGCACGTCATTGCTGTCCTTATTTTTAATTTTTTTTTATTTTTTGTTTTTTTTGAAAAGGATATTGGAGTGGTTTGCCATTCTTTCTTTAGCTCATTTGACAGAGAAACAGAGGTAAACAGGGTTAAGTGGCTTGCACAAGGTCACATAGCTAGTCTAGCAAGTTTCAGAAACTGAATTTGAACTCGGGTCTTCCTGACTCTAGACTCTGTACTCTATCTACTGAGTCATCTAGCTGTCTTAGTTCTACTTATTTTGCTTATATTTTGTCCCCTGTAGACTATAACACAATGAAACATTCATTGTGTTATAGTCTTTAAGGGAAAAATTGATTGTTTCTGCCTTTTTATATTTATGTATGTTGTTTTGCAAAAGTATGGTTGTTCCTGATAAATATCTTCACAAGTCTTTCAAATATGTATTTACAGTAATCAGTTCAGCTCTATTTTGCTTTTTATTTATCTTCATGGTGGATTTCTCCAGCTCTGAGAGAGGAATATTAATGTCTTCATGATATTTTTATTATGTTATAACTTAGCAATGTGTTTTTGCAACTTAGCTAACTTTTAAAAAAGATTTTAGATGATGTACTATTTTGTTTACATATATTTAGTGATATTGTTTCATTATCTATGAAATTGTTGAGCATGACATAATTTCCTTGATTGTATTTTTTGATGTTATCAATTTTGTTATTGCTATCATGATTATAATTTTTGCTTTTTTAATCTCTTGAAGCAATCATTTTATTTTATCCTCTCTTTTTATTCTGTTATGTTTTAAATGAATTTCTTTAAAATGTTTTCCTTTTTATCATGAATTCAACAATTATCAATTAAAACCAAGCCTTTTAGTATGCAAAGAACAAGGAGGCTTGCATGAAAAACTGAATTTCTGTTATGCACTCTTACTTCAATGCATATATTAAAGTTAACAAGGAGGTAAAAAATGGATAATTGTTGAGTTTTTTCCATTAGCCATTCCTCAATTCTCTTTTGTTTTATTGGGTAATTTAATCTATCCTTATGTAATTATATCCATATAATTCACAAGATCATAGGTTTAGAGCTGGATAGAGCCTTCTAAATTATTGAATCCAATTTCCTTATTTTCCAGAAGAAGAAACTGTGATTGAGAGAGGTTAAGCTACTTGTACAGAGTTAAATAGCTAGTATGTGTCTTCTAAGTCTTCTGACACAAGTCTTGTACTCTACTATACCACCAGCTATTTTCAGACTATACTATATGCATACTGTGTAAAAACTGAATTTATGGCTTTCAGATGAAGAGGCTTACAATCTTATCACTCATTTGAAACTGCTACCTCCAAAGATAAGTTATTCCTAAATCCCCAAACTTCATGACCTTTCTAAATACTTGTTTTTGATCTTTTTATAGCATCTGATATAACTCTCCTGAATAAGAGAGGGAATAGTGAAGCAATGGGATGCAGTGAGTAGAATACACTACCTGGAAAGAGATGACTTATTTGACCTTAGACAAGTCACTTAACTTTTCCTTTAAGCCTCAGTTTTGTCATCTGTAAAATAAGCTTAGTTGAGTTTGTGCCCTCTCAGGTTAAGTCTATGAATCTTTGGTAGTATAGATCTTATGAACACATTGAATTTCAAAATACTCTTCTCCTTTGGTTCCTCTTATATCTTCTGATTGTTCCTTCTCAATCTCTCATGTTGGATCATAATGTTCTGTCTGCTAATTGTAGGTGTCCAATGAGGCTCTCTCCTGGGTCCTCTTTCTTTTTCTAGAAACCCTCTCCACATCCCCTTGGGTAGATCTCATTAACTCACTTAAGTTTATTTATTACCTCTATGTAGTTAACTTCCAGATTTATATATTTAGTCCAAATCTTTCTCTAAAACTCCTGTTCTGTCATGATAATTACCTATTAGACATTTCCAAAAGATTTTTCACAGGCATATAAAACTCAACATATCCAAAAGAAAACTCATTATTCCTTTTCCTCTAGCATTCTCCCTCTGCCAGGTCCACACCTCTTTTGAATACCCATTTCTGTGTATTATACATAATCCACATCCCAGGCAGGCAGATTTATAATCTTGGAGTCTTTAACTCCTCATTCTCTTTCACTACTCATATCCAAACAATTTATTGGGTTTTATGCATTTTATTCCAAAATGGCTTTTCCATTTCTATTTTTTTTTCTCTACTCACATTGCTTCCACCTTAGTTTAGTCTTGCCTCATCTCTTTTATGGGACTATTACAATGGTTTCTAACTGATCTCCCTGACTTGTGTCTCTTGTCTTGGCAATTCATATTTTCCACAGATGTCTAAACCATATTCCCCTACTCAGAAAACTCCAGTAGTCACAATCCGCTCTGAGGTCAAATACAAATCCTTCTTGTGGGCATTTCAAGCCCCTTATTATCTGATTCTGAGCTATCTTGCCAGACTTATCATAGATTACTTTCTTTCACAAACACAATATGTTGAAGATTAATAGGGCTTCCTTGCTATTCTTCACATGATATTTCAGCTCCATTCTCAGTGCCTTTTCATCGTCTACCTTACATACCCAGAAAATACTCCTTCCTCATCTCCGTCTTTTAGAATCCTTCAAAAGTCAGCTCAGATACAATCTTATCAGTTTTTTTCTCCAATTGCTAGTCTCTTCCTCACTTATCTTACATTTGGGGGTGGGTGGGTTATATATTATGTATGTACTTAAATGTATGCATATTATGTAATATATATCTACTTATTTACACAAAGTTATATATACGTGTGTATGTATATATATCCATTCATACATACATGTGTATATATATATATATATATATATATTCATCCATACTTATATATGTGTGTAGATATGTATGTACTTAAATGTATATATATATATATATATATATATTATGTAATATATATCTATTTATTTATACAAAGTTATATATATATGTGTCTATGTATATATCCATTCATACATACATGTGTATATATATATATTCATCCATACTTATATATATATATGTATATATATATATATATATAATTATATAGTCATTTTTTCAATTATATCTAAGTATGAATTTATTTGGGAGTTTTCTTGGCAGAGATAACTGGAATGATTTGCCATTTTCTTTTCTAGCTCATTTTACAGAAGGGAAAATGAAGATAAATTGGGTTAAGTAACTCTTCCAGGGTCACACAACTAATGTGTAGGGCCACATTTGAACTCAGATCTTCCTGACTCTAGGTGTGTTACTCTATTCACAGTACCACCTAACTTCCCTTATGTATGCATATATGTTTATACTTAAAAATGTGTATGTATGCATATACTTATAAGAATATATATAATGTGTTATCTAAATATTCATATTTATTTCTAAGTATGTAAGCAATATATTATATCCATCTAACACATATAAAATACTATGTATATATTATATATATATTTATGTAGACATATTTACATGTCTCCCTTGATAGAATATAAGTTTCTTGGGGGCAGAGACTCTAAGGACATATTAGGTGCTTATTTAGTACTTATTGGTGACTACTTGTGGTCTCTATAAAGCTCACTAAATTTTGTGACTGTGAAAAAAGAGATGGTCTTCTAAATTAATTAGTGCATACAATTCTGCCTACTCGCCTATATTTTCATTGCAGTTATGCTTGCTATATGTGTGGCCCTTATCTCAAAAGTTTGAGAGAAATGAGAATGAAGCTTTTTGTGTATGTATTTTATGCTTTTTAAATGAAAATATCATTTATTATTGTTTTCTATTCTTTCAGAATTTTTGCCTTAGAAATTTATCTCTTGTTATTTAAAAAATCATGTTCTTTCCAGCATAATTTTGTGTACATGTAATTGGTCAGGTCCAGACATTCTCTTAATTTTAAATTTTTTCCTCATCATTTCTATCTCTTTACAGTACATTAGATCCTGAAGTGATACAGTTCAAAAGTGTTAGTTTCACTAACTTTAATGATGAAAACTGATTACGCTAGAAATGCTAGGAAAAAAAATCGATTCCATTTCACAGGAGTCTGTGGTCTTCTTTCAGTTTTTTTCTATAAATGATATGAGATGATTTGGCTCAATTATATCTCCTACCAAGCTTTTTGTAGGTTAGATTTCCCCATTCACTGCTTTTTGTGATTTTGTGGGATAACGCTCCCTGTATTCTTCCATTCTTCTCCTTCATAATGTTTTTTTTCAAATGAGCTTGTATTCTGAGTGAGTATTACCCTTGACTGCTCATCTTGTTTTTGCTAATTAAGGTAGTTTCTTGAATCTTTTGGTTTCCTTGTTATAATGGTCGTTGTAGTCTGGTTAGCATCACTATACTTCCATGTAGCAGAAATTTTCTATTCAGTATCCTTTACTCTAATTTGCTAATTTTGAACTTTACTTTAATCAATTGAGGCTCTGCCTGCATACAGGCAGTTCATTCTATGTCAATGAATTATCACCTATTATTTAATAAAATAAAGTCATTTTCATTTTTGTGAGGTTTGGTGTTTGCCATGTTCAGAACCTTCTAAATATCTTCTTGAAGAAAACATTTACAATATATCTTTGCATAATCATTGTTTGGCACAGAGCCTTGCACACAGTAGATACTTAGTAAATATCCATTGGTTTGCAAGATGTCAAATAATTTAATAAGCTTTTGGCCTCTTTCATTAACTTAATACTGAATGGCATTTTAATTTTTTTCCTGCTGATCCTTTAAAATTTTATTGTTACATAACAGACATTTCCCAACAAACACTTCATTTCTTTTTCTTCTCTTAGTGCTGTAGCTAGCATTTCTAGGATAATGTCAAATAACTGGAGAGAATGGGCAACCTTGTTTCACCTTGATCTTATTGGGGAAAAATTCCAATGTTTTTTCCATTACACATAACCCTTGATTTTAGAGAAATATTTTTAACCATGTTAAGGAAAGATTCTTTTATTCCTATATAATAAAATATTTTTTCTTTTAAATTGAAGTGTATGCTATATTTCTTTGAATACTTTACCTGAATCTATTGAAATAATCATGTAATTCCTATCATTTTTGTTACTTATCTAAATAATTATGGAAACATTTTCCTACTGCTAGATGATCCTTATATTTCGAATATTTGTCTAACTTGGAAATGTTGCTATGGCTTCTTATGTATTTTGAATTAAATTAATCTATCATCTATAGAGTTCTTTCCTTACTTTATTCCTCCCTGTTCATAATAATTACTTCAAAAAAGGAATTTTATATGGTGCCTAATTCCTATATTTTTGAATAGAATAGTTTGTGTACCATAGAGATTATTTGTTCTTTAAATATTTAAGAGACTTAGAAATCCATCTGGACCAGGGTAATGGAGGGCTGGGGATGATAAGTAGTTGTCAGCATGTTTGATTGGTGCAATTCCCCACATGGAACAGGTTGGGAAGTCAGCCTTTAGAGAAGTAGGAGGATGGGAAATCTATTCTATGTGATTTTCTCTGGACAGACTGTAACTATCTGGTTCTGGTCTTTGAATAATAGAGAAGCGTCTCTGACTTTATGGAGCTAGGTACTGTGACACTGGGTTCCTTGTGAGAGATTTTTCCATTTTTTTCTGACTTCTGAGAAGGAGTACAAGCTACTGAGGGCCTCCAAGTTGGGGAAAGTCATTGGACCCTCCTTCACCCAGAGCCAGTTCCTACTCTTATCCAGAACTGTGTTCTTGCTTCTATCTCTATTGCAACTATTTTTTCCTGCTCTTAGATGAAGGATATTGGAGATAGTTACATCCTTGTGAGCTTTGAAGGGTCACAAGTGTAAATTATCTAGGATCCAAGGAGGTAGTCTATGCTGAACTTAATAGACAGTTAGGTCATTATTAATGCACTGAGAAAACAACCTTGAGGACCCAGATCCAGGGACTTTTGCCAGATGAATTTGTTGTTTTTATCTTTCTGTATTGCATTATACATTCCTTAGGCCCTATCACATGATCGATTTTTGCAAAAATATTGTGCAATGCTGTAGAACCAAAAAAAAAAAAAATAAGCTCCTTAAGATTCCCATTCAATAAATGCCAAAAGCCTATCATGTTTAGTTTTCTAATACTTTTTTATACTTTTAATTTTTAAAAATTTGCTTTTCCTAGCCCTGAAAGAGTTATGTCAAAGTTACCAAAACATATTTTATTACTATCTAGAGTTTTGAGTAATATAATTAAGTTTTTTCTCTTTATACAGGTGATATGCCATTGAAAAAGAAGTATTTAATACTGAAATTATTTAATTATCTGAGTTATCTGTAAGGAAAATAGCTTCTGTACTTGTCAATCTTGATCTTACCTATTTTTAATGTTGCCTTGTCTGTGATAATGATCATTACTTCTCCTTTTGTAATTCAACTAAATTGTTCTAAATTCTACTCTGACCTCTCATTTTCTCTCTATATGAATCTTTATATTTTTAGTTTGTATCTTTTATGCAGGAAATTTAAATAAATATAGTGTCCTAAATTGTTCTCCACATACTGTCTTTGTTTGCTTATTGATGTTTAGTTATGATTGTTTTGTTATCAATTAAAGCCTGTTATATTCAATCATGTTATATTAAATGAAATCTGTCCTGGATAATTGAAGTTCGTAACACTTAAAATCTAATTGAATCTTGTCTTGTCCCATCTCCTTCCTCTACTAGACAATATCAAACCACTGGGTCTTGCCATTTTTTCTTGATAATTAGCCATCCATAGATATTTTGTTTTGCCAGAGGTGATACCTTTCTTGACTCTGTGCTCTGAGTATTCCTTCTTCCTCTCTCTATCTGATCTAATCACTCTTCTACTTTATTATACTCTAATGATTGCAATCTCAATTTTTATCATCTCTTAGTTAATTTAGATAAATATAAGGTTCATGAAGTACTCCTATATCTATTTTTTCCCCAACTAGTGCTTGGAAATCATCAATTCTATTAAAAATCCATTTCTCTCATTCTAGAGTTATATTCAACTTTGCAAGAGAAATTATTCTTTTTCACAGACCATTTTCTTTTACTTCCCCCATATCACATCCTAATTTTTTCCTTTTGTTACCTGTTGATTGTGAGATTTTGGTTGGAATTTAATTTTGGTTGGAATTCTATAATATGTACTTGCATTTCTCTATTTTCTCTTTCATCTCAGATTTTCCAGAGCTTGTTACCATATTTATTGGTGAGTTTAACCCAGGATTCCTCTCTGGGAAGTGTCCTATGAGTTTCTCAGGCTGTACTATGAGTTCTGGTTCCAAATTTTCCTAGTATTTTCTTTAATGCCTTTCTGAAATATAAAGTTTAGGTTTTTTATTTTATCATAGTTTTCTGGGATATTAGTGATTTTATGTCATCTTTCTGATTTATATCTTCCAGGTTTCTTCTTTATAGGTTTCTTCCTATATATTTAGGTCATCTTTCTGATTTATATCTTCCAGGTTTCTTGATTATAGATATCTCATGTTTAATTTCAATTTTATTGTCTTTCAACTTTTTTCTAACATTTTGTCATATGATTATCTTTTAAGTACTGTCTTTTCCATATTTCCTCCAAGATATCCACTGTTTTTCTAAGATTTTTCAATTTCTATTCTAACTATAATTCTATTTCTCAAAGTTTTCATTAAAAGCTTTAATTTTACTTCTTGTCTTAATTTTTAAATTTTAAAATCCTTTACTCTAACCACTTTGGGAGTTCCATGGCCATTTCATTATCTTTTCTGGGCCTACAATGATAATTATCATGAAATTATTCTTTCTCCTGAGGTTTTGTCTTGGGATTTTCTTCTTCTAATAGCATTTATTCATCATAATTAAACTTTTCTTTGTTAACTTATTTTCTCAGTCTCAGCACTATTTTCTTTTTCTCCTATGGGAGCTTCTTTGGGGGATTACTTTCCTTTATCCTTCTTTCCTTCCTTCTTTCCTTCCTTCTTTCCTTCCTTCCTTCCTTCCTTCCTTCTTTCCTTCCTTCCTTCCTTCCTTCCTTCCTTCCTTCCTTCCTTCCTTCCTTCCTTCCTTCCTTCCTTCCTTCCTTCCTTCCTTCCTTCCTTCCTTCCTTCCTTCCTTCCTTCCTTCCTTCCTTCCTTTCTTCCTTCCTCCCTTCCTTCCTCCCTTCCTTCCTTTCTTTCTTCCTTCTTTCCTTCCTTTTATATTTTTCCAATATTGTCTTCTTTCTATTTAGAATATTTCTAGCTATTTCATGTTTATTAAGGATGAACTGGGCTTATAAACAGACTGTTAGTCAACTTGTGGGAAATAGTCCTTGATTTTTTTTTCTTTATGAATTCTAATTTTCCTACTATTGTTTCCCATAATTGTTTTGATAAGCTTATTGATCATGTTGAAACCTTCTGCACCAGTTACCATTTCTTGAGGTCTATGGCTAGAAGTATAATTAATCACCACAATTTCCTTATTTTCCCTTTTCTCAATCAAATCTTCAAGTTATCACAAGTTATCACCAGAATCTCTAAGAGTCCTTGGAACCCTTGCCTATTTTGGCTTTTTCTGTGAGATGAATAGTCTGCCTGCAGAGTTTTTGGTCTAGATCATTCAATGACTCATCATATCCTATCTGCTGTCTGCTCTAGCACAGTGTCAGTACCTGTTTCCTAGCCTGGTCCACCTTGTTTAAGTTTCTCTCCTAGGACTCTGAAGTAAAAATCAGGATTATCTGTTCATTTCCAGGATGTCATGAAATGAACAAAACAAAGGAGTGTTGTACCTGGCTTACTTAACCTTCTTTACTTCCCTATTAAATATGTGATTTCATAACTAGGGATATCCCCTCTAAAAAAATTGCAATCCATGCATAATCTTTTCTTCCTGTGCATCTCTTGTTTCTATAGTCCCATAAATCTTCAAAAGAGTAAGAGGGTCTACCTAGGTAGATTCCTAGAAACTTCCTTCTTGGCCCCTTGAAATCAGGTAAACATCAGTGAAGCACACAGGCCATTTATTGGGTTATCATCTTTTCCTCTCACTATTACTAATCTCCCTCCTTTTCTGGATATATATATATATATATATATATATATATATATATATATATATATATATATATATACATATACACACACACACATACACACACACACATATATATATAAAGATATCTCAATATAGTTTCTTTCAGATAGTCATTCCTTGTAAATAGGCCTTAGCTACTCATGTGTGCTCAGCACCTTTCAGTCAATTATGTTATTATAGAGATAGGATCTGCTATAGAATGTAATTCATGAAAGCCTGTTTTCTCTCTTTCCTATCTTTATCCAAGATGCTCTGAGTGTATCTGAATATATAAACAGGGGTACTTAGTTTTGTTTTTTTGTTTTGTTTTTGTTTTTGTTTTTTGTTTTTGTTTCATGCATCCATTTTGTGACTATGGCTAAGGTTATAAAATCCTCAGAATGATCTTAAATGTATAAAATTAAATACATAGTATTATAAAGGAAGGAAATAAGTTATTTTAAAATAGTTATCAAAATAATTTTGAAAAAAAAACCCAAGTTCACAGACTCCAGGTTAAGAGTCTCTGTTAAAAATATATAGAGGTGTGACTTTGGACAGGTTCCCCAAGGGTTTCAGTTCTCTCATCTGTATAATGAGAAAGTTGGATTAAGTGACTTCTAACATCCCCTTCAGCCATAAATCTATGACTGTACAACTCCTCCCTGATTTCATTAACCTTTTGTTTCCTTCCCGGAACACTATCTTCTAGGTGGGTACCAATACCTTCAGACTTGGTCTGAAAATAGAGTGAGTGAGGGCATTAGTGTTTTAAGTACAGATTAATATTGTCCAGCTTGCTACCAGCTTCTCAGGAAAGGAAAAATGAAAAAGTAGACATTAGGCCCTCTCTTTGTTTTTTTTTAATCTCCCTGATAATATTTTAAAGACTGGACTCACCAAGCTCAAATGTTAAAATTCTTTCACAAACATCCTCCAATTTCTGGTGCTCCATGTTGCTTTAATCCATTCAGCTGTAATAGCTTTATTAGATTAAACACCCTGCTGAGCAAGTAGAGAACAGTGGGATTATCACATTTCCCTTTGAAAACCCAGTAAAGACAAAATAAATGGTTAACAAAATAGGACGCATTCAGTTGCAGGTGTTCTTGGACAAGGTAAGCTCAGATACACTGGAGGTACCCCTATTAATTCTTGATTGCAAAATGCCTTTTAAGAAGCCTAGAGGAATTCCTGAGAAAAAAGAAGTCATAAAGGCCAAGAAAATAAAAAAAAAAAGTTCTTCTCCCTCTCCTTTTGATGTGTTGCTAATTGCATTGTGCTGACTGCAGAGACAATAAGATGAAAACCAGAAAATTTTATTTTTTTCTGCCCTTTTTTGACTACATCCTAGGTGTGCCAATAACAGTCCTTTATCAAGTATCTCCCAGAGTGTCGACTCTTAATGCCATATGTATGTGTGTGTGTGTGTGTGTATAATATATATGTACTTTTTTTTTTTTTTTTTTTTTTTAGCAAATCTAATTAACTATTTGAAGTATTCCATCAAGAGGCACCGATTACCACACACACGCAGTAGGTGGCTCTTCTTGGCTCTCTTAAAGACGCGGTGACTTCCCAGCATTCTGAAAATCCTTGTCTGCTGGAACAATTTGAATTTTGTTATTAGTGACTGCTGGAAATCATAATTCAATAAAGACTAACTCATTTAAAAATGTTTCACACTGTGCATGCATTAGGTAACTTGGGTAACTTAGGAGACACAGAAAAACATATACTAATATTCAGGTCTACACAGGAAATTGGTATGGCACTGAGCAATTTGAAGAAGGCTTTTTGTATTATTATTTTTTTTCAAAACTGCAGCAGGATTGGAAGGAATGTATTAAAAAATCTTTGACATAAGTCATCTTCCCTTCCACTGCTCTCTCCACACTGGCATCTTCACTACCCTCAAAATGGATAGTCTTCTATCATCATTTTTTAAAATCATAATTTAATGGGTAAATAAGAACCCTGGCATATTCCTTTCAGTAACCTTGCAGAACCCTGATTTTCTTTTTGGAATGGTCTTGGATTTACCTCTTGCCCTTATGTCTCCCTTTCTTTCCCCCACTCCCTTTATGGTTCTCGCATTATGGCCATAGAAAATATGGTCATGCCATGAGGGAATGTGACTCCTGCTCAGTTTTTTTTTTTCATCTACGTCTGCAGACTGCAGCTGCAGCAGTCTTTGAAAAATACTGGTCTTTGGAAACTGTAATTTTCGAACAATGAATTCTTCTTCGCAGGACACTGCACTGTTTCATTCCTGCCCCACACTGTCCACCATCAGTCTCGTCTACAGTTCATTTGCTGCTCAGGTTCACCATATGACACATGGAGCAGTACTTTTTTTTTCTTGGAAATTTTTTTTTCAGAGAAGTTTGTTTCATCTTTGAAAACACAGTGCTTCCTGCCAACTTCACAAGACCCACTCTATTCGTCTCTTTTCCTTTATCCTGCATGTTGCTTCTCTCGATCCACACTCAAGGAACCCTTCTGCTTTTTACCAGGTTCCTCACACAGTTTTCCATTTGACATCTGAACTGGGTTCATAAAAATACCACTCCTACTATACCTTTTGCCCCCATTTTTTCCTATTTCCTTCGTTATTTTAAATCTATTCTCCATTCTTACCAATGTGGTGACCCAATTCAACTGATAGTTCTCCCCTTCTTCCCTCTTTTGCAAAGGTTTGGCTGAGTTAAACTGACCAACATTTGCTGAGTACCTACTGTGAAAATGATTGTGGCGTAGAAAGCCGGCTTTGAAGTCGGGAAGATCTGCCTCTGACACAGACCAGCTGTGTGACAATGGACAAGTCACTTACTGTATCACTCAATGCTCTGGGTGACTCTGTCAGACTGGAAGTTAGAGATGAATTGCTGATGTACATCAATAGAGGGAGTTTCCACCCTGTGATTTCTCTAAATTCAGGAAATTCAGGTTTGGCCACACACAAAAATGAACATGTCACTGGGATGGCAGTGGGGACCTTCAAAGACAAAGATTAAGCAACCACAAAAGCAACAACGGTGTTGTCTTTCAGGAAGCTTACATTCTATTGGCCCAATAACCGACCATTTCATTTTCTTTGTACTGTGATTTAGAAATAAACAAAAGATGGATATGAAGAAATAGTCCTGCTAAAATTAAACACCACTAAAAATAGCATGTATTTCCTTTGTGTATTTGCTCTCTTTCAGAAATTTTGCTCTTTTGGTATCTTAGAGAAATCCAGCTTGACTGAATGGGTCGAATGTGAATATCTACTAAGTATATATCCCAGCACTGGGTCTATGGTGTTTGGTATCTAGAGATATTCCCAGAGACTCTCTTGTCTTTGGAGATTTGAGTTGTATATGAGACTGACTTACTGTCCTTAATAGTATTCATTGAAAGAAAAGAAAATGGTCATTTGAAAAAATTGTTTTCAAAATCATGACACTCCTTTCCTCCTTTTGTATTCTTCAAATGGCTCAGCTATTGATTGTCTTTGCATGATTGATGTTTCTCATACTTAATTTAAAGAGACAACTTAAATGAAAAAAAAAAAACCTTCTCATAATCACAGATGTTAATATTGTCACTCAATCACTTTTTGAGTCAATCTTTTAAAAGGGATTTTTTTGGGGGTTGCATTTTTTTTATAGGAAGGATTTAGGGAAAAGTTATAGATATTAAATTATATTGGGGGAGTGTCAGTCCTTGCTCCCACTCACCGCTCCCCACATCTGTTCAATGTTTCTGTTACCTTTCATTTTCTAAAGTGTTACATATGGAATACATATGTCTTTTTGTTCTAGTACTACAGCAGAAAAATAAAATAAAATAAAATAAAAAAAAACACAGAGAAATCAATAAACACCTGTTATTCCCAGATCTGCAGTTATTTGGGCTCAAAAGTGCCTGCAGGCAAAGTTAAAACAAAAATCCCAGTAAGTCTATATGCCTTCACAGATTTCTTTTTGCCTGCATGAGGTTTTTTTATTTTATTTTATTTTATATTTATTTCATTTTGTTTCATCTTATTTTATCCCAGAGTGGACCCTTCACCTTCTGTTATTTTACTGCCTTGGATTTCTTCTCTCCGATGTATATTTCTTCCTTCTCCACACACCATATTTTGTATTCAGCAAAGTGGGGATTTTTCAAATGACTGGAGAATGCAGCCTTGCTTTAGCCCTTGCTGCTATCACAGCAGGTTCCCTAAGTTAGGTTGCCCCCTGCTGCTTCTGTTCCATTAAAAATAAAGCTGGAAATAAAATATGTTTGGGGACCTGCCATTATAGAAGTATCCATTTAGTGTAATCTACTGGAACCAAATCATTTGAAATCAGGTTTGAATATAAGTGTTAGTTGGTAGATGCTTGGGTGTGCAATGGGGCAATTTACATTTTTTTATTGAATAGGCAACACATACATGGAGACCGGTTCTATGTGTTAGAAGACACTTTTGAAGAGTTATTCAAAATGTCGTGGGTTTGCAATGCCTCTCTGATCTATGTGATATCTTCTGGATCTAATTCTTGATTTCAATTTTAAATTCGATGACAGAAGTTGCTAAAAATCTACTATCTAAATTAAAGGCAGAATCTAAATCTTCTAGATCTTGGTCTTTGTGATTTTTTTATTCTGGAGAATGGAAGCTACATGCTTGTGTAGACCATGGCTGGTTGTGATGTCATTCAGTCAGTACCAGAAAGTGGCTTATCCAAAAATATGAGCTGAAAGGAATTTTGAATGAGTCATTCTTTTTGTATAAGTAGAATTGATTAAACATTTCAAGATGAGTTTTAGACAATGGAAGGGATGTGAGAAGTTCTTTGGATGTGGAGTGGTCAACTATTTTCAACTCAAAGGATAGAATGATGAATGGCTTGAGAGTGGAAGAATCCGTAGTCCTCTGACTTTTGTTCATTTATTTCAGCATCTCTTCCTACTTCTTCATAGTCTCTTATCCATCACTAGACTACTTCAGAAGAATATTCATTTTATAATTTGGTCACATGCAAAGGAAAGAGGTTATATTTTTAAAATTTCGAAAGTCTGGGAAACTTGGTGATTATTATTATTTTTTTAAATGACTGCAGTTGGGAATTTGGGTTCTATCAGGAATGTTTATGATGTTTCTTAAATGAAAAAGGGGAAAAAACTCCAAAAGTATTATTTAATTAGTTGACATTAATTAATATGGAATAATATTAATATTAAATTAATATTGATCATAACCTCTCTGGGTAAAGACCCAGGTAAATCCCAGCTGGTCATAATGTTTAGAAGAGTATTGACTGAGATGATCAATCAATGTATGTGCTACTGGATGCATGGAGAGCATCACCAGGCTTCAGCATTTTACCAGTGATGAGTTGAGCATAAAAAAGACATGGTTAGACAGGCCATATCCATATAAAAAGAGAGAACTAGTCATATTGTGAGAGTGGATGATAATCTCTGGACAGTTTGAGTTGATGTTGGTAGCCCCAGAATATCAAAAGATGATAATGGCTTCCAAAATTTGGGGAGTTTCCTTATGGAGGGATTATGGAATTATAGAAGTGAAAGTTGGGGAAGAATTGTCATATATATTCATGGAGGGAGAACCTAAAGGGAAGAAATCATGAGTCTTTTAATCCAATTCAGCTTAATTAAATTCAACTCAACTTATCAAACATTTGCAAAGAAGTAAATTTATGCTAAGCCCTGGGTAAGGAGTTGGGGATACAAAGACAAAAGGAAAAATCCATTATCATCAAAGCCCTCATTAAGGACAATTTTTTAGTAATAGTTCCTGACTCCTTTTCTAACCCAGGGCTTGAACTTTTCAGCTTTATAAAGTTTTGGTTTTAATCTGGCTTTTCTCTTCTTTCTTCACCCTCACAATATGTTCCAGACTTTTTATTAGTCTAACTTTTCAGTTGTGTAGGGCCTTTCATAGTTCCCTCTGCCTCATTGACTTTTAAGTTTATTTCTTATCATGGTTAATGGATGTTGGTGGAATTTCTGGAAGGTAGAAAAATTCAAGTAAAAGATATTCTGCCCTTCTGCCATGTGACCACTGCATGAATTTCAAGGTTACATTCTTTTATGCGGTCACTGCTGTACTAGCTTGAGATCAGCATTTCACATATTTCTTTGCCCTTTGTTGGATTGTGTTTAAAACTAGACACTATTTAGAACAACCTTTTAATTCCATTTCAGCATCTTACTACATTTCAAATGCATATCTTTTAGAGCAGCAATCTGTCTAAATCTTGTTTTACAATTATTGTATAATATTCTGTTATGCTTTAGAATTCAATGTCAATGTCAAGTGGAAACTTCTGTGTGAATGCTGGGTTATTCAAAATGTTTGAATCTTCTTGATTTAAAATGATGCTTGTCTTAAAATTTATAAAAATAAAAATTAGAATGGATGGGAAATGTTGCCCTAAATTATAAAACATGACCAATTTTTGGAACCTAGCCTTAATCCTATTAGGCTTTCTTAAGAAGATAAACTTAAAAGGCAGTCTTGGATCCAGGAGATAGTTCTTAAGATGCAAAACAGATACTTTGGGTCCAAAGGAGAGTATGGGAGAAAATCATAACATCATAGAATTATAAGGTATTAAAACTGGAAGTAGCCTGCCTCTATTTTAACAGATGAAGAAACTGAGGTGAGGATGGAAAAAGGAACACAAATAGATAGGAAGATTGGTATAATAATATGACAAATAGTAATAAAAAGGGAAGAAAAGAGAAAACAACTGAACAAATTATGGCATATAAATGAAATGGAACTGCGATTGCTCCACAAGAAATAATGAATAAGAGAGACTTAAAAAAACATGATAAGACTTGAGTGAACTGATGTAGAATGAAATATGCCAGAAAAAGGAAATGATATACATATTGATTGCTGTAGTATAAATGAACACAACACTAAATGACAGCCAATCTTATTTTAATAGCAATGATCAGTATTCATCTTAGATTGAAAAAAAATAAGTGTTCTCTCTTTCAGTGGAAAGGAGAAAGATTTTGGTGTAGAATATTGCTTACCTGTCATTTGTTTTTGTTTTGTCAGTTGGTTTTGTTGAACTATTTTTCTTTGGTTCGAGGGAGAGTTAAATGAAAGAAGATCAAATCTTAGAAAATGACCACTTTTTAAAAAGAGCTTAATTAAAATAAAAAAATATTGTTGCTTTTTTTTTTAACTAAATAATTTCCACTTAAATCTCTGCCTCTGCTTACTCCACCATGTTGAGTACTCCTTTGCAACAAAGATAACCAGGTAAGCAAAATCAGCCAGGAATGGCTGACTGCATTCAAAAGTGAATCCCACACCTACTATCTGGGCCCTGCCTTGTCTTTTTAGAGGCAATAAATGTATTGCATCATTAATTTTCCAGAACTATGATTAATTGTTATATTTAGAATTTAAGCAGCTAAATGGTAAAGGGTAGATTACTGCATCTGGAATCAGGAACATCTGGATTCAAATTCAGATCACAGATTAGCACTATTATACTGGGCAAGTCACTTCTTGATCCTTCAGTTCCCTTAACTGTAAAACGGGTATTAAAATAATAGCAACTCTCGCATAAGGTTGTTGCGAAGATCAAATGAGATAATGACTATAAAGCACATAGCAAGTGTTTAATAGATGCTTGTTTCCTTCTTCATTTTCTTTGACATGATTGTCATCATTGCGTATATTGTTCTTGTTCTGCTTACTTCACATTTCATCAATTCATTCAAATCTTCTGATGTTTCTATGATTTCCTCATCTTCTTTGTGTCTTACAAAGCAATGATTTATGAGTTCTATGAAATTTTGTTTGGGATTGTATTGTCTGAAAATTTTTTGGAGCAGTATGGTTATTTTTATTACAGTGTGTAATCTGACCATGAACAATAATAAGCCTCTCTCCAGTTATTTAAGTCTTATTTTTCTTCTATAAACAAGTTTTTATACTCTTAAATGTGTCTCATTATGTTGACTTTCAAATATTTTGTATATATTTAATTACCTTGAATGAGATTTCCTCTCTAATTTCTTCCTGGGTTTTGTTAATATTGTTAAGAAATGATAATGATTCTTGTCAGTTTATTTTGGATTTCCGCAATCTCTTTTCTAATTTTTCTAATTCTCTGGGGTTTTCTAAGTTACAATATTCTCTCTCTCTCTCTCTCTCTCTCTCTCTTTCTCCTTGTGACACTGTGTGTGTCTGTCTCTTTCTCTGCCAATGTGCATAGCTCTAATTTGTTGCCATTGCTTTATAAACTATTTAAAATAGTCTCAGGAATAAGGCACATCTTTGCTTTTAACCTTTGTGCTAATTGAGAAAGTTTTCAAAATTCCAATATTTCACCATTTCAAGTAATAATAACTCTTGGTTTTATATACCTACATATATAATGCATGTATACTAACTTTTAATCATATTATAAATGTGTTCTTCCAAATTTATGAAGTAAAAAAATGATTTTTGCACATAAATTAGTGCTATGTTTTGTCAAAGGTCTTTTCTATACTTTTTTGATATAAATAGGAGAGGTTTTATGTTATTATTTGCATGGTTAATTATGTTAATGTTTTTTTTCAAAGGGTGAATCATTTTTGTATGTTTGGGATAAACCCAACTTGGTTATAATGATTTTTTTTGAACTGTAGTATTGCTGTAGTTTCAGTGATAAGATTTTATTTACAAATTTTGCATGATTTTGATTAATAAAATTGTTCGGTTGTTCTCTTTTTCTGCTTTATCCTTCTCTGGTTTAATTTTTAGGGGTATTTTGTTTCATAAAAGGAGCTTGGTAAAATACTTTCTTTCTTGTTTATTGAAAATATTTTTCAAACATATGCATTAATTGCATTTAAAATAACAAATAGAATTCACTTATAAATTAAGCTAGTCCAGGGGTTTTGTCTTTGGGAATTTATTTATGGTCTGCTCTAATTCTCTTTCTATAACTGGATTGTTTAAGATTCCCTGTTTAAGATTTTTGTTTTGCTAATTAGGGTATTTTATATTTTGGGACGTTATTATTAATTTCCTTTAAGCTCTGAGTTTGCTGACATATGATTTTATATAATAGTTTTGGATAATTCTTAATTCTTTTTTATTTCTTTGTTCACTGTGAATCTACTTTTTATTATTTTAGAACTTTTCAAAACCAGGTTAGCTAATAGTTTATTAATTTTGGTAGTCTTAAAAACAGGTTTGGGTTTTGTTTGTCATTTTTGTGGTCTTTTTCTTTTCAATATATTTTGTTTCTAGATCATATGGGATAGAGATCTAAATGTGTAAGGGACAACTGAGATCATCTAGTCTAACCCTTTTATTTTGAAAACAAGGAAACTGAGGCCCACAGAGATTAAATGACTTGCTTAAGGTCACACAAGTAATACCAGAAGCAGGATTTCAACCTAAATTCTGACTCCACAACCAAGGTTCTTTCTATCACACTCACCACTAAATTTTCTTTTAATCTTCATGATTTCCTAAATTTTCATGTTCTTAAAAATTTTAATCATTTCTTTTGTCTTAATTTTTTGAATTGTACTCTCATTTAATGAATGATTTCCTTTTCTGGTTTTCTCAATTTGTACAAACAACACACACATATATGTATACATGTATGTTATATGCACACAATATATTATACATAGCCATATATGTCATATGTATACATGAATATATGTGTACATATAAATATCTGTTTCAGAAATTTTTCTTTTACTTCAAGGACTGCTTTAATTAATTCCCGTAATTTTTGGTATGTTGATTTATTTTTTAAAAATTTGGTAGCTGGAACTCCAGATGTCACTTGGCTGGGGCAGAATATAATAAACTGAATATTTCCTTATTTCTGGATATTTTTTGAAAATTGCTATCCATTATTTGGAGCCATAATGATGATGATGGTAATTCCCATTTTTATAATATTTTAGAGTTTAAAAAATATTTCCCTCACAATAATTTTGTGAAGTAGAGAAATCAAGTATTATCATCCCCCTTTTACAGATAGAGAAGTTGAGATTCAAAAAAGAAGACCAATAAGGTTTTATAATCAGTTAGCAGGGAAACCTGGCCTCCTGTGTTTTAGGCCAGTGATCACCTGCTCTATCCCATTGGTTCTAATCTAAATATTATCAAAACAATTCTACTCCCTCATTCAGCATCGCTATCTTTTTTCACAGGCTCTTGAACAACACTATAATATCAGTAGAATAATTCTGGTATAAAAGAGATGGATAATTACATAGAAGAGTGGCTCACATTTGTGCCTATACTCTTATCAGTCAATTATGGTTGTTTCAATGAATACATGTTGACATATATGTTTGTACAAATATTCATAAATATATGTGTATTGCCATATCCTAGGTCATTCATTAGATATTTTTATCTCGTGTTTTCCTATTTTAGGTTCTAAATTTTTAAAGGAAGAAGTTTTGACATCATCACCTTGCCAAATGTAATGTCATATGCAGGAAAAAACATTTGTTCTTGGCAGTTAAAGTCCAATATTTTTGTGTTTTTAGTGACTACATAAATTGTGTTGATTAAATTCCATTATGGAGTCTGGAAAAGACAACATTTAGAGTCAGAAGTTCAAATTTACTATATTCTCCTCATGTGATCTATGGCAAGCCATGTAAAGTCTTTTGGCCCCTAGGAAAAGGTCTTGGACCAAATGGACTCTACTATGATCTCTTCCATCTGTAATCATATGATTCTCTAATATACTAACATTTTAAAAAGTATTATTGCTAGTACTAAAATATAAAAGAATTCTTTTTTTTTCTTTCCTTCTTTCTCTGTCTTTATTTTTGTAAAGGTTTAGAGATGGCATAAAAGATTTCTTAAACAATACAATATTCCATGAAATAATGGTATAGCAGGATACAAGAATGTTTTTGTTGGATCTTAATATAAACATAACTTTTCATTTCAATCTAGTGATCAGTTGAACCTGTATTCACTTTAATAAATCACAGGAAAATGGTGACTAAGGTTATACACATATCTCAAGGGTCTAATGCAATCACAGACTACTCAATCTTGACTCTTGTTGCTAAGATAATATGATCAAGAACTTCCTTGATATATATGGTTCTGTGCTCTTAAATCATAGCTATGTGTCTGCAGGTACATCTATATAGATTTCAATAGATTATGATCCCCATATACTATATATTTTATATAAAAAATGTCTCCATTTTTGTGCCTTTATGTGCCATTCAGCTTGTGAATTTCCTTTAATTGGTTCCTCTTGCATGAATAGAAGGACATTCTTTCAAAATCAGCTTTGATGTGGATTTTTAAATATGTCATTTTGGGATTCCATTTGGTCACATCATCATCAACCTCGAACTATAATTTGTGTTCTTATTCAAGGAAAGAATCACCAAAAAGATTTGGACAAATTGATTCCTAGTGTAAAGTTTTATGTACTTGATTTTGCTTAAGAAATAATGAAACTATTCTCCACTATTGTACCAAATCATTTGCTTATTAAATTTGTTTGTTAATATACTCGTTAAGCACCTTTGCATGAAATTGTGCCAATTATTCTTTTTCTTCTATTCAAATGAATGATCACCTAGTAAGTACCTACTATCTATAAAGAAGGCACTATGTAAGAGGCAAAAATGAAGTAGTAACCATCCTTCCAAGAGGTACATGCTAAGTGAGCCATGTTACTTGTACAGGTACTTGTAGGGGAGTCAGGTACTAGAAAAGATACAGCATTAATGATCCAAGAAAACAGGAAGTGATCCTTAGAAAGTACCTAAACTAAATCTGGAAAGAAGAAGCTTTGATGAAGGGGGATTGTATTCTAGCTGTGGGAGAAAGCTTTAGGCAAGGGTTCCTGGGTTTAATTCAAGGATGAGTGGACCAATTTGACTGGATTTTGGAAAGTATAAAGGGGAAAAGTGTAAAATAAATCTGTAGAGTTTGTGAAGGGCATCAAACGCCTGGCTGAGGGGTTTGTATCTTATCCAACAGGTGAGCTACTCCAGATAATTTTAGCCTTTATGTAGAGGCACTTAATTTTGCAAGCTGGGGGTCTGTCTCAACTTTTCCCTCTCTCCCCCGTGTAGCCAATCAGTTGCTGAATCATGTTAACAATTCACAGAATTTCTACAAACACAATATTTCTTGTATCATCTAGTCTTGTACACAGACACACACACACACACACACACACACACACACACACACACACACTCACACTCAGCTTGGGCCCTTTTCTCCTCCTGCCTTGACTATTGTAAGAGACCTAATAGTCATACTGCTCCATGTCTCTCCTTCTCCCATCCATCCCTCCTTCATGATAACATGACTTTTTACACAATGGAAGGCCTATCTATCACTCCCCTCTGTTCAAGAAATGCCAAGAACTCCCTATCATCTTTAGGATCAGTTATGAACTTTTCTCTTTGATGGTCAGAACTCTTTGCAAACTGAGCTTGATTTACCTTTCCAGCTTAATTGTACACAGCTTCAATTCATATACCCTCCAGGTCTGTCCTATTGACCTTCTATTTCTACCCACAAATGGTATTCTATCTCCTGTTTTCTTCCTTTTGCCCAGCTGTTCTTCACATCTGGAATGAGTTCTCTCCTCATTTATCTTGCTTACCTCAGGATTCAGAGCAAATATTATCTTGTTCATGAGATCTTTCCTGACCTCCCTAGATATTAATATCTTTTCTCTCAAAAAACTACTTTATCTATTTTGCATATAATTTGCAAATAGGTAAAGACATACACGTAGAATGTAAGTTCCATGAGGGCAGGAGTGGTTTTGTTAATGACGTGATAGCATACTTTTTGGCACTTTGCAGCTGCTTTAAAAATACTCCTTGCTGGATTGATAGATTGATTGGAGCAGTGACAAATTAGAAGCACGGATGCCCTTTAGAAGACTATTGTAAGAGTCCAGATGCTGAAGGGCTGTGAACCAGGATGGTTGTCTTGTGAACAGAAAGAACAAGATGAGTGCAAAAGGCAGAATCATCAACTGATTAAATCAGGTGAGCAACATAAAAAAGAAAATCTTTAAGTTTTATGACATTTGCCCCAGAATCATGTCAATCTTCCCCCTTTATTTTCAAACTTAGCTGATTCCTTATTCTTTATTCTTCCATTATTTTTTAAATGCTGCAAACTTCTATTTTAATTTTTTTCTGAAAATGTTTCCCCAAATTCAATTTAACAAGGATTTATTGAGCACCTACTGTGTTCAGAGCACTATCAAGAAGCAGCTAGGTGGTGTAGTAGATGGGAGTTGGGTTTAGGGATACCTGAATGTGGTATCATGTGGAGGATTATCATCCAAAAATACACAAAAACCTTTTAACTTTTTATAAAGGATCTGATAAAAAAACTTGCAGAAAATAAAAATGTATAGTGCCCTTCCTATTTCCCCAGATTGTTATCTCTTCTAACCCTTCTAATCTCTGATTGACATAAGATGCAGGATTCTTTTTCAAAAGCTTTCCACATTTGACTTTTCACATTGCTTTGGGCTTGACAGGTTTCCTTCCTACTAGTTACACTTTTAATTACCCTTTCAGCAATATTAGCATCTCCCTGCTTGCACAGGGTTCAGTTTAGAGCCTTCTGTTCTTTTTTTGTCAGCTAATTTGGGTGTTCATCAGGTCTCATTAGAAATAGTCAGGTGTAGTGGATAGAGGAGTCAGCTTGGAGTTAGGAAGGGCTGAGTTAAAATCCGATCTCAGACATTTACCATCTTGGTGATTTTGGACAAATCACTTAATTTCCATTTCTTGTAGTTTCTTCAACTGTAAAATGGGGATAATAATAGTACCTCCTTCTCAGGATTGCTGTGAGAATCAAATAAGATGATATTTATAAAGAGCTTAGCTTAGTGAAGGAGCTTTATAATAATAAAATTATATAATAATAAAAATATTGTGTATTCCAATGTGACTGCTTTATCAATATATTTCTCCAGTCTTAATCTATAGTCACCCACCCCATTGGAAATCCCACTTGGAATTTGTTTTGGCAAAGAAAAATAAACCCTTTCCTTGAATAAATAATTGGAGATTCCACTAGTCACAGTAGGAATGGATATAACAACTCTAAAGGAATTCTAAGTATATCACTTTCAGTTTTTTATATTTTGTTTAAATTCTCATCTCCAGTACCTTCCCAAACTTGGCCAGAGGGGTATATCCAACTCTCAATTATCCATGACAATTGAGGCATGGAATTATAATACATTTAAAAAGTCTTTTCTCTTAGTGGAGGTCAACCTCATCTGCAGGTTTGAAATAGGTTCTTTTCTACACCAAATACCCGATATCTCTCTCAGATGTAATTCTTCTAACAATGATCAAACATTTTAGTTTAAAACTAGAGACAATGCAAAATCTTTGGTAAAGGTTAGAGGTCAATCGAAATTCACCATAAAGTATAGATCACTGCTATCCAATTCTTTCCTGAGAGTGGATCTTGAAAAACAACAGGGAGGAGATTTGAAGTCATTGAATTCCTAATGTCAGAAGAAATTTCAGAAAGAAAAATAAAAAACCCAGAGAAGGGAGACCAGGGATACTAAAGCCCAAACTTCCTGCCCTGCTCTTCTGACCCAGGCTAGAAATGCCCAGATTATAGGCGGGGGAATAATCATGGGATGAGGCAAGTCTTACCTAGCCTGTTCCCTCTGTTACTGCTATGCCCCCTGCTCCTACTGCAACTTTTAGTGCTGAATGAGCCCCTTGCTTTGCTGATGCAAGAAATGGATACGGGATTTTAGTCAGTGGTGTCGGGTGAAAGGAAACTCAGTTCTCTGGAATGTAAAAATTTCAGGGCCTGGCTTCTTCCCCTCCCCAGTGTCATTAAAATCTTTCCCTCTTCTTAGTTTTAAAGTTAATCATCACTGTATCACTCCTAAGGGAGTCATTCATAATTATAATAATATTTTTAATGCTTTTAGTTAGAATGAAAATGAAACAATAACTCTCTAAATTGGAAAGACTGGAAATAGTGATTTAGTTAGGTCTTAGCTAACATTTATACAGCCCTTCAAGGTTTATAAAGTGCTTTATAAATATCATCTCATTTGTTCTTCACAACAACCCTATGGAGTAGTCACTATTATTGTTCCCATTTTACAAATGAGGAAACTGAGGCAGACAGTAATTAGATGTTTTGTTCAAGATAGCACCTATAAACAAGGAGTTTACATTCTGATGAGGCAAGATGTGTTCAGTCATCTCAGTCTGTCTGACTCTTGCTGTCCCTATTTGGGGTTTCCTTGACAAAGATATTGAAGTGGTTTCCCATTTCTTTCTCTAGTTCATTTTATGGATGAGGAAACTGAGGCACACAGGTTTGTGACCTGCCCAGTGTCACATAGCTAGTGAGTGTCTGAGGCTTGATTTGAACTCAAATCTCCTTGACTCTTGGCCCAGTGCTCTATTTACTTAGCTGTTTGTATAACAAAAGAAAAAACCTATGAGAAAAGGAAACCTCTTGCTAACACTTTTATATGAAAAAGAAAATGAATGATTGAAGCTTTGACCACTAACAGAAGCCCCTTTTCACATTTTATGCCATAGATAATGGTTATACACTTATGTCCTCTTTAGTTTACTGTTTTTTTTAAATTCTGATTTATGTAGACATTATGGTTATGGATGCTAGTAATAGGGAAGGAAGGACTGACTGTACCAGTGACATTTTATTTGGTTGATGCATTTTCTGACTTTTGCCCTCACTTCTATCAGCCAACCCATGATTTCATGACATCTGGGATGTAGAGATTATAGTATAAGTGTCTTTGTATTGCCAAATGATGGAATCTCAGCTTTTTCTTTAATCCACATAACTGACATTCTGTGATTCTACTTGACAAGCAAATCAGGAGCCTATACTGACAGAAAAATAACAAACCATAGGGGAAAGAGTGCCAGGCGCTTTGTGAACATGGTCAAGCCAAAATTTAATTCTTTCATCAGTAAAATAATACCATTACTACTTACTTCAGAGGATTATTGTAAGGACCTGATGAAGCAATGCTCTATCTTTAAGAGAACTTTAAGAGGCTCTATCAATACCAGGTTGGTGTTTTTAATTTTTAGTAGGAGGAGTTTTTAGTACTTGTGTCCATTGACTCATGGAGAGTTTCTTTGGAATGTGGTTGGTTGGTTTGTTGTTGTCCAGTCTTAAAGAGGACCAAAATGACCTCACTTTGTAAAGTCAAATTAATATGTCCAACTCTGGCGGATCAGAACAATACAAGTTCAAAATGTTTTGCCACAGGTCAGACTCAAATAGTCTCTCATGTTTTTTTCCTGAGCTAACTCAATTCTGCTTTGCTCATTGAGAGGACCCTAAGTACATAAGGGTTTGAACATAAAGTTGATTATCATGTACTGACTGAGGCATTTTCCAAGATTTTTCCTCTTAATAAAAGCTCCAAACTGAAATTCTAGGGGATGTTGGGGATGGTGGTGATGGCGTCAACTACAATGGTCATGACAACTGTGATGATGATGATGATGATGATGATGATTATGATCATAATGGTGAAAGATAAGACAGAAGAATTCCCATCAGAAATTTTGACTGTGGGGGTCATGAAGTTATTTTTAAAATATTTTGATCAGTGTATTCTAACACTGATTTTCTTTTTCATCTTATTAACATTTATGCATCAATTTTAGAGTATATAAATGACCTCTATTATATATTTTTATGAAAAGCCAATCAGATACAACACTGCCAGAAGACACAAAAGCCCATATATGATTTGAAAGGTAGTTAGACCCTACTCTATCCAGCCTCAAATCACTCTCTACCAATTGTTGCCATTAATTATCTGAAATTCCTACAGTTAACAACTAATTCCTTTGAATGAGTATAATTTCTTCAGTATTCAAATCTGAAAGAAATATTCGATTAAAATGTCAGCAGTCTTAGGAAAGTGTAAACTGATAAGTTCTTATCAGTCACTGATACCTGTCTAAAATTTTTTTTTCTACTTTTGGAAATCTAGCTGAGAATAGAACTAGATTGATAGGAGGTGAACAAGAACATTAAAATCTATAGGATTAAGACCCAAAGTGAGGAAAGGGAGATGATATAAATGTACTAAGGAGTAGTTGGGTATCTATGGGACAGCATGCAGAGGGACCAGAAATATGTTTCAACATATTTTCCGTTTTAGCTGTGATTAGACCCCTTTTTAGTAATTTATAATCACCAAGTGATTATTAGTTTACAATGTAATCCAGGACAATTGAACAGGAGAGTGAGTCTCTTAATGAAAATTATTAACTTGAATTATTCTACAGATTTATCTACAGAATGAGATTTACACATTACTATTTGTTTTTTTCCCCCAAACTCCCAGATGGTTGTAACTTAAAAAAAAAAGCTACATCTCTGGTTCATCAGTGTTGACAGTTGACAGACTCCCTTTAGAAATCCAGTTAGGTTATCCTCTTGGACTCTAGAGTTTTAGAAAATTGTCTAAGGCCCTCTGAGGTTAAATGACTTGGCCAGGGTGTCCCAGTCAATCTGAGTCAGGGGTGTGACTTTAATCCAAGTCATCTTGACAGCAAGACCAGCTCTCTATCTGCTAGGTGAAGCTGCCTCTCTCCCAAATGACTTTTAATTAAGTTTGAAATAAACAGAAATTAGAGTAGAAATTCTTAATCTTTTTAGCATCATGGACCCCTTTGGTCAACTTATAAAGCCCTTCTCAAAATGATTTTTTTTTTTTAACAAGAAACACATTCTACATAGAGAGACACACACAGAGTAAAGATAAAAGGCTGGAACAGGATTTATTATGCTTCAGCTGAAGTAAAAAAGGGCAGGAATGGCAATTCTGATCTCAGATAAAGCAAAAGTAAAAATAGATCTTGTTAAAAGAGATAAGAAAGGAAAGTGCATCTTGAAAAAGGGTACCGTAAAGAATGACTCTAAATGTATATGCATCAAGTGGTAGAGCAGCCAAATTCTTAGAGAAGATTTTAAGCCAGTTATAGGAAGAAATAGGACAGCAAAACTATGCTAGTGGAAGATGTCAATCTTCCCCTTTTAAAATCAGACAAATCTAACCACAAACTAAAAAGGAAATTAGGGAGGTTAATAGAATCTTAGAAAACCTAGACAAGATAGACCTCTGAAAAAAACTGAGTAGGAACAGAAAGGCATATACCTTTTTCTTGGCAGTACATAGCACCTACCCCAAAACTGACAATTTATTAGGCCATGAAAAGCTCATAGTCAAATGCAGAAAGGCAGAAATAGCAAATGCTTCCTTTTCAATAAACTATATTCAATAAGTGGGCAAGGAAAGCTAGACTAAAAACCAATTGGAAATTAAATAATCTAACTGTAGAAAGTGAGTGGGTCAAACAACAAACCACAGAAAAATGGCAATAATGGGACAACATACCAAAAACTATGGATGCAGCCAAAAGAGTTCTTAGGGGAAACTTTATATCTCTAAATAGCTACATGAATAAAATTGAGAAAGAGATCAATGAATTAGGCATGTCAATAAAAACTCTAAAAAAAGAACAAATCAAAAACCCTCAATTAAATACCAAATTAGAAATTCTGAAATTCAAAGGAGAAATTAATAAAATTGAAACAAAAAACTATTGAGCCAATAAATAAAATTGAGTTGTTTTACAAAAAAGCCAACAAAATAAATGTTTGCTTAATTTGATTAGAAAAAGAAAAGGAAAAAAAACACTAATCACTAGCATGAAAAATGAAAAGGGTTACCAACGAAAAAGAAATTAAAGCAATAATTAGGAGCTATTTTGCCCAATTGTATGGCAGAAAATCTGAAATTCTAACCAAATGAATGAATATTTACAAAAATAAATTACACAGATTAACAGAAAAGGAAAAAAATTTCCAAGGTCAGATGAATTCATAAGTGAATTCTACCAAACATTTAAAGAATAATTCATTCCAATACTATGTAAATTATTTGAAAAAATAGAAAGAAGGAATCCTGCAAAATTCTATGACACAAATATGGTACTGATACCTAATTCAAAACAAAAAAAGAAAATAATAGACCCACCTCTCTAATGAATATTGATGCAAAATTTTAAATAAAATATTAGCAAAGAGAGTAAAGCAACTTATGAGCAGTATGATGGTCAGAGTCTAAACTCTGATCAAGTGGGATTTATATCAGGAATGCAGGGCTGGTTCTCTATCAGGAAAGCTATTATCATAATCAACTGTATCAATAACAAAACCAACAGAAATCATATGATAATCTCAACAGATGCAGAATTTTTTTTTGACAAAATACAGCACCCATCCCTATTAAAAACATTAGAAAACATAGGGACAAAGGGAGCTTTCTTTAAATAATAAACAGTATTTATCTAAGACCAACAGCAAGCATTATTCTAATGGAGGGAAGCTGAATGCGTTGCCAATAAGATCAGGGACGAAACAAGGATGCCCATTATCACCACTATTATTCAACATTGTACTAGAAATGTTGACTTTAGCAATAAGAAAAGAAAAAAGATATTAAAGGAATTAGAATAGGCAATGAAATAAAACTATCCCTCTTTGCAGATGACATGATGGTCTACTTAAAAAATCCTAGAAAATCATCCAAAAACCTATTTAAAACAATTCACAGCTTTAGCAAAGTTGCAGGATATAAAATAAACCCACAAAACATCAATGTTTCTATATATTTCTGACAAAGTCCATCAGCCAGAGAAAGACAGAGAAATTCCATTTAAAATAACTGTAGACAAAATAAAATATTTGGGTGTCTATCTGCCAAGACAAATACAAGAACTATATGAACACAATTATAAAACATTTCTTACACAAATAAAGTCAGATCTAAAGAATTGGAAAAATATCCATTGCTCATGGGTAGGCTGAACTAATATAATAAAAATGACAATTCTGTCTAAATTAGTCTACTTGTTTTGTGCCATACCAATCAAACTGCCAAAAATCATTTTATAGATCTATAAAAACAAAATTCATCTGGAAAAACAAAAGGTCAAGAATATCAAGAGAATTAAATTAAAAAGATACAAAGGATGGTGGCTTAGCAGTACCAAACCTAAAACTGTATTATAAAGCAGCAGTCCTCAGAATCATTTGGCACTAGCTAAGAAATAGAGTGGTAGATCAGTGGAATAGATTAGATACACATAATACAATAATCAAAGCCTATACTAATCTAATATTTGATAACCACCAAACTCCACTATTTGACAAAAATTGCTTGGAAACCTGCAAAATAATGTCAGAAACTTGGCATAAATTTACATCTCACACCCCATACCCAAATAAGGTCAAAATGGGTACATGATTTGAACATAAAGGATGATACCATAAACAAATTAGGAAAGCAAGGGACATCAGATTTTTTGGAGAAGGGAGAAATTTATGACCAAAGACAAACTAGAGAACATTATGAAAGGCAATTACATTAAATTGCAAAGTTTTTGCACAAACAAAACCAACAGAAATAAGATTAAAAAATACAAAGTCGGAAAAATTTTTACAGTCTGTGTTCCTGATAAAGGTATCATTTCTAAAATACATAAAAAACTATCACATTTTTAAGAATACAAGTCATTCTACACAGACAATTTTCAGATGAAGAAATTAAAGCTGTCTATAGTCATATGACAAAATGCTCTAAACCAATACTGATTAGAGAAATGCAAATTAAAACAACTCTAAGTTACCTCCTCAGATTGGCTAAGACAACAGGGAAAGATCATGATAAGTATTGGAGGGGATATGGGAAAATTGGGATACCTTCATTGTTGGTGGAGTTGTGAAATGATCCAATCATTCTGGAGAGCAATTTAGAACTATGTTTAAAGGGCTCTAAAACTGTGCACATCTTTTGGCCATACAGTGGTATTGCTGGGCCTGCAAACCAAGGAAATCATAAAGAAGGGAAAAGACAATATATGTGCAAAAATGTTTATAGCAGCTCTTTTTGTAGTAGCAAAGAATTGGAAAATAAGTAGATGCCCATCAATTCAGGAATGAATAAGTTGTGGTATATGAAGGTAATGGAATATTATTGTTCTATAAAAAATGATGGAACAAACTGATTTTTAGAAAGGCCTGGAAAAATTTACACAAACTAATACTGAGTGAAACAAGCAGAACCAGGAATATATTATACACAATAACAACAAGAACATACAATGATCAGCTATGAAAGACTTGGTTCTTCTCAGTAGTTCTCAGTAGCAATTCCAATAGATTTTGGACAGAAAATTCCATCTGCATACCAAAAAAGAACTAAAGAGACTGAATGCAAATCAACGCATGCTTTGTCCACTTCTTTTTTTCTGTTTTTTAAAAAAATCTTTCCCATCATTTTTCCCTTTTGATCTGATTTTTCTCTCCCAACATGATCATAAAGCAATGTGTATTAAAATAAATAATTAAAAAGAAGGAAAAAGCACTAAATGTATAAAATAAAATATATAGGATTAAAAGGAAAGCATTTATATTGAAGTAAAGAGATGTTTATTTCCCATCTAAGTCTATGTATCCTCTGAAATCTAAGCACAGATTTTTTGGGGGAGGGATGTCTGTCAACTTCAGGCTAAATGTTAGGAAGACTAAATTCCTTAACTGGTGTGAGAATTTTCTTGGTCTTTTAAGGTACTTTTAAAGTCTGCTCCTTCTCCTAAGAAATTGGGTTGTGGTAGAGGGACTGATATTGTGCTGCAGAGAACCGAAGGTTGCACTTAGAGTTTGGCAACCTGGATCCAAATCTAGCCTCGTCACTTACTACTTGGGCAAACTGGACATTTTCCTAATTTGAGCAAATCATTCCCTGTAACTTTCCCTTGAGCTTTTTATCTGTGAAGGTAAAACTAGAAATTATTGTATTCATATTTTAATGTATCTATAGGATCCTTGCTGACCAAATAGGATTTTAATGCTTGGGAATGCAAATATTATGCATGTAAAATAAATACAATAATCTTAGTGTGTCAAATTTCATGTTATGCTTCCATTAAGACCATTTGTCTGAGTATGGCAAAGAGAAAAATGTGTATTTAATTTTCTTACTTTCTGCAAAATGAAAAATGGGAAATGTGTTGATTTAACACCAGAAAAATGCACAGCTGATATAAAAAAGAAGACTGTATCTAATTTTGTTAATAAACTATAAATGGTAAACTGACAAAGAGGTTAGATTTCAAAGCATTGGGAACCCATTTTCTATAGAATCATATGTCTTTCATTTGGAGGCAGCATAACTCTGTAGTGTCATATTCCAGCTTGAGTACTTCTCAAATTACAGCTCTAAAATAGTAAGATAATGTGAATTTTTTCCTGCTGGTGCTGTCAGCAAGCTAGGTATATCTAAGTATCTGCATCACTGATGTATCCCCTGAAGAGGAACTCTGCAGTGTTGTGATGTCACTCAGGATTTGCAAAGGCATCTCCTTAGGCCATCACTGCTCCCTTTAACCAGAATTTCAGGGGCCTGGTGATTAATTTTCCACTCTTTAATGCTGTTACTCCATTCCAGTCTGGTGGCTGAAGAGCTGGTCAAGAGTTAATCAACAAAAATTCAGTAAATGCCTATTATGTACCAGGCAGTGTGCTAGGTACTGGGGATACAAATTCAATCAGTGAAATAGTCCTTTCTCTCCCCCCTTAATAATATTTTATTTTTCCAATACATGTAAAGATAGTTTTTAACATTTATTTCTATAAGGTTTGGTGTTTCAGTTTTTCCTCCTCTCTCTTACCTCTGCCCCTCCCCAAGACAGTAAGTAAGCAATCTGATATAGGTTATAATGTATAATCATTTAAAATGTATTTTCTTATTGGTCATGTTGTGCAAGAAAAAATTGGACTAAAAGAGACAAAACAACAAGAAAGAAAAAGCAAGCAAACATACAAACAAAAAAGTGAAAATATTATGCTTTGAGCCACATTCAATCTCCATAGTTCTCTCTCTGGATGCAGATGACATTTTCCTTCCAATTCTATTAGAATTATCTTGGGTCACTGCATGGCTGAGAAATAATCCTGCTGTTACTATGTACAATGTTCTCGTGGTTCTGCTTACTTTACTCAGCATCATACACATAAATCTTTCCAGGCTTTTCTGAAATCAGCCTGTTCATCATTTCTAATAGAACAATAATATTCTATCACATTCATATACCATAACTTAGTCATTCCCCAACTGATGGGCATCCACTCAATTTCTAGTTCCTTGACACTACAAAGAATATTGTTTGTTGATACAATCATTTTTGCACTTGTGGTTCCCCTCTTTTTATGATCTCTTTGGGATACAGACCCAGTAGTGACAGTGCTAGATCAAACAGTATTCACAATTTAGCAATCCCTACTCCTAATTATATTCTAATAGGGAAGACAGAGAGACAACAAGTATCTACTATCTATATTCATATATGTACACATGCATATAAACATAAGTGAATAGGTATATAGGTACATTTAATCTGTAGTTAACCATTGGCAGCAATACACAGAACTGACCCGAATCATGAGAGACTTGAGGAAGAAGGATTAATTGCGAAGTTATTGTGATAATATAGGTGAGAGATGATAAGGACCTAAAAGCAGGTGGGGCTGGGTGAGTGGAGGGACTAAGTCAAATGTGATAAATGGGATAGTAGAAATGGCAAGATTTGGTAACTGATAAGTTATGTGGGGTGAGGGAAAGTGAGAAGGTGAGGATGATGCTATAATTATGAACATAGGACACTGAAAATATGGTGGCTCTCTAAGAAAAATAGGGAAGTTTGGAAGAGAGGAAGGTTTGGGAGGAAAGATAGTGGATCCAGTTTTGGACATTTTGAGTTTTAGATGTCTCTGGAATGACCAATTTGGAAATGTCTACAGGTAGTTAGTGATGCCAGCTGGACTCAATCAGCTTGGGTAGGAGCCTGGGTAGACACATCGATTTGTGGATTTTCTGCATGGATGATAGTTAAAAAGCATGGGAGCTAATGAGGTTGCTATAAAAGAATGAAGAGAGAGAAAAGGTGAAAGACACCCATGGTTAAGAACATGGCATGGATAATGAACTAGCAAATAATATGGAGGAGGAGGAGTAAGGTCACTCATGAAGGAGGAGAACCGAGAGAGTAACATCCTAAAAACCTACATGGGAGAAAACATCCAAGAGGACTAGTTGATCAACAAAGCCAAATGCAGCAGATTTGGCAATTAACTCAAGAAGACCTGGGTTCAAGTCTCACGTTTGATATACTCTCTTCCTCTTCCTCATCCACCCACTTGTAACTAAGACTCAAACTTGTAGAGAAAACAATGATTTATACCAGGAACATAGGTAACTCTTCTCTAGGTTACAAAAGAGAGATTTATTCCATTGGCCCATTCCAGTGAAATCACAGGTATTAATGAAATCAAAAGTCACATTAATAAAAGGAATAGCCATCTTTCTGGTCATCCTTTTGTTCGACGTATTACCATTTCAGAGCTTGTTTGCTTTGACTGGTTTCTTCTTCAGTGTTTCCAGATTTTTAATTTCATCAATGTGAACGTTCAACCTATCAATTATCACTTCCCATTATACATACCTCCTTACATGTCCTAGTGGTAGGTACTTTATAGTTAGGCGACCAAGAAAAAATTCCTCACCTGCATTTCTAACTTCATGTATTGCCTCTTTCTGAGCTTTGGTTGCCTGATTCCTGCAGGAGAGGCAAAATCTGTTTCTTGACCCAAGTCTTTCTAATTTAAGATTTAGGGAATCTTGTAGGCAGCTAGGTGGCGCCATAGTGGATAGAGTGTCAGACCTGGAGTCAGAAAGGCACATTTTCCTACATTCAAATTTGGCTTTAGACCCTTACTAGTTGCGTGAGTCTGAGCAAGTCACTTCACTCTGTTTGCCTCAGTTTCCCCATCTGTAAAATAAGCTGGAGAAGAAAATGGCAAGCCATTCCAGTGTCTCTGCCAAGAAAACCCCAACTGGGGTCACAGATAGTCAGATATGACTGAACAACAACCACAAGAAATCAAGATGCTTCAGTGAACCTAATGCCTTCAGAATAAAATAGAAACTTTGTCATTTATAAATCTCTGCAAACTGGATTCAGCCTGCCTTGTAGACTTATTCTACTTTTTACAAACAGATGGACCTTTTTGAGTAATAATAGTAGCTCATATTTATTGAATGCTTGCTGTGTGTCAGATACTTTACAGACATTAATTTGATACTCCAACAATACTGGGAAATAAACACTTTTTATAAGCCCATTTTACAGATGAGAAAACTGAGGCAAATAGGAATTAAATGACCTACCTAGAGCCACATAGCTAATAAGAGTCTGAGGCTAGATTGGAATTTAGATCTTCCTGACCCCAGGCTTAGTATTCTATTTCTGGGTCACTGAGTAGTGCCTTTCTATAGCACCTTTTTCTGGATAACAGTCCATCTCCTGCCTCCAAAGGCAGATATATATATATTTTTTTTCTATATATATATATTATATAATATATATCTGAATGAATGAACAAATGAATAAATAAGCATTTATTAATTGTATTTGCTAAATGCCAAGTCTTATGCTAAACACCAGAATATAAATAGAAAAGCAAGACAGCTCCTATTCTCAAAGAAAACATATTAGAATTGGGAGAGACAATTCATATAGGAGAGTTCAGGCTCAGGGCAAATACACTGGCGTAATGATTCTTTGGGCACAATGGTAAGGCAGATGGTAAAACCCAATGGTCTGCCATCTTGCTGGAAGTATTATGATTCGCAATTTCCTTGCTTATGAAAATAGTGTGACTACCTAAATTAATCTACTTATTCAGTGCCATACCAATCAAACTCCCAAGAAATTACTTTATAGAGCTAGAAACAATAGTAATAAAGTTCATTGGAAGAACAAAAAGTCAAGGATTTCAAGAGAATTAATGACAAAAATGCAAATGAAAGTGGCCTAGCTGTACTAGACCTAAAACTATATTATAAAGCAGTGGTTATCAAAGCCATTTGGTATTGGCTAAGAAATAGTGTAGTTGATCATTGGAACAGGTTAGGTTCACAAGATACAATAGTCAATAACTATCATAATTAGTGTTTGATAAACCCGAAGATCCCAGATTCTAGGATAAGAATTCACTATTTGACAAAAATTGTTGGGAAAATTGGAAATTAATAAGGCAAAAATTAGGCATGGACCCACATCTAACACCTTATACCAAGATAAGGTCAAAATGGATTCATGATTTAGAGCATAAAGAGTGATACCCCAGGTAAATTAGAAGAACAAAGGATATGCTACCTCTAAGTTCTATAAAGAAAGAAGGAATTTGTGGCCAAAGAAGAACTAGTGTACATTATGGAATGCAAAATGGATAATTTTGATTATATTAAGTTAAAAAGCTTTTGTACTAGAAAAACCAATGCAGACAAGATTAGAAAGGAAGCAGAAAACTGGAAAAAAATTATATCCAAAGATTCTGATAAATCCCTCTTTTCTAAAATATAGAGAGAATTGAATCAAATGAGAATATAAGCCATTCTCCAATTGATAAATTGATAAATTGTCAAAGAATATGAATAGACAATTTTCAGATAAAGAAGTTAAAACCATTTCTAGTCATATAAAAACATTCTAAATCAATATTTATCAGAGAAATGCAAATTAAGACAACTCAGGTCTAATACACATCTCAGATTGTCTAAGATGACAGGAAAAGATAATGATGAATGTTGGAGGGGATGTGGGAAAACTGAGACACTGATGCATTGTTGGTGGAATTGTGAAGGGATCCAACCATTCTGTAGAACAATTTGGAATTATGCTCAAAGGACTATAAAACTGTCCATACCCTTTGATCCAGCAGTGTCACTATTGAGCCTGTACCCCAAAAAGATCATAAAAAAGGAAAAGGACCTACATATGCATAAATGTTTGTAGAAGCCCTTTATATAGTGGCAAGGAATTGGAAACTAAGTGAATGTCCATCAGTTGGGGAATGGCTGAGTAAGTTATAGTATATGAATGTAATGGAATATTATTGTTCTATAAGAAATGATCAGCAGGATGATTTCAGAGACCTGGACAGACTTACATGAACTGATGCTAAGTGAAGTGAATAGAACCAAGAAAACATTGTACACAGCAATAAGTTTATGCAATGATCAATTCTTATGGATGTGGCTCTTTTCAATAAGAAGGTGATTCAGGCCAATGGTTTTGTGATGGAGAGACCCATCTGCACCCAGAGGCAGAACTGTGGGAACTGACTATGGATCACAACATAGTGTTCTCACTTTTCTGTTGTTGCTTGCTTGCATTTTGTTGTTTCTCTCATTTTTTCCTATTTTGATCTGATTTTTCTTGAGCATCATAATTGTGAAAATATGTATAGAAGAATTGCACATGTTTAACATATATTGGATTATTTTCCATCTAGGGAAGGGGGTGAAGGGAAGGGGGAGAGAAAAAATTGAAACACAATATTTTGCAAGAATGAATGTTGAAAACTATCTATATATATGTTTCGAAAATAAAAAAGCTTTAATAAAGAAAAAGAAAAAAGGAAAATAGTGTGAATGGATCCAACCACTCTGCATCTGTGTGATCTAGACAGATACAATCAATGGTATTTGGGGAAAGAGAAATGGATTTAAGATTTAGAGTGGAGTAGGGCCTCTGGATTCTCTTTTAGGGATGGGGGGAGTCAGAATCCAGCAAGAAATGGGGCAAAACAAAAGGGAATTGGTACCTCTCAAAGATTGGGGATAGGATCCCTCCCATCATGAAGATAGGATAGGTATTGAAAACCTAATAATTGTCATAGGCTCTTGGAAGAACCCAAGTCAAATAAAAAACCCTGAACCCTACAATACACGAAAACTGTCCAGAATTTTACCAATAAATAAAATGAGCTACTTAGTTGAATTTTTTGGAAGAAGTTTGGTCATTAAGATATTCAAATAGTTAATATCACTGCTGTTTACCACCTATGGTTCTTTGCAATGGCCTTGGTTCAGTTTTTTTTTTTTTTTTTACTTATTTCTCCAATACCCTGATCTACTCTTGATGTATTTTATCTTCCTCTCATCTCCCTACATGGTTTCGAATAGCAAATAATTTGTTGTTGCTGAGTTAAGTCCTAACTAATTCTTTATACCTCATTTTGAGGTTTTCTTGGCAAAGATACTGGAGTGATTTGCCATTTTGTTCTCTAGTTCTTTTTGTAGGTGAGGAAATTGAGGCAAACAAGGTTAAATGATTTGTCCAAGGTCACACATTTAGGGAACTCATGAAGATGATTCTTTCTGATTCAAAGCCCAGAGCTCTATTCACTTGCAAATTCAGATTTTAATTAGAGCCAGATTTCTTATTCCTGGATGATCATTGTGAGGGAACTCTATCTACTCCATCCCATTCTGTTGGTGAGTAAGGGTGTTCCAAGATCCTGTAGGATTACTTGATATACAGATACAACCATAGAAAGGCCTTTACTTAAATGACTTGTCTTTCTTTGGCCACAATATAAAGTGAGGCAAAAACAGAAGGACATATACTTGTGAAAGATTTTTCCACCATTACTTAGGATGTTCTGCATAAGGAAAAGGAATTCCCTAATAGATGGCAAGGTTTTCTACTTCTTTTCAAATGACATTATGCTGGCTGCATTCAGGTTTTAGAAATCAGAAGTCTTAACCATTTTGTGTGTATGTGTGTGTGTGTGTGTGTGTGTATCCTGGACTCCTTCTTTGACATACTTTTAAAAACATAAAATAAAATACCTAGAATTTCAAAAGAAGCCAAAGTGGAAATAAAGATACATTTTTTTTTTCTCATCCAAGATCACAGATTTCCTGAAATCTGTTACTCCCTTAGGAATTGGAGGGTTTGTGGACTCCAGGTTAAGAAACCAAGCATTAGATAATCTTGAAGTTCCCTTCCATTTCTAAATCTAAGAGTGTGTACATTTTATAGAACATAATGTTATATAAATATTAGATATTGTCAACCAATCTGCTAATCTTGTCAAAAAAGAAAATTAAGCTAGCCTAGCAAAACTGTATGTCCTCACAGTGAGCACTTTTTCTCTAAGTGCTCAAAAACATCCACTTATAATATGAAATAGCTAATTTAAAAATAATGTATGTATACTAGTGATGAGGTTCTGGGTGTGGTTGGCAGAAAAAGAATGAAATATTGATAGAATTGCTCTCTGGAGCAAGGCACTGATAGGAATGACTTTATCCTCCGTGGAAGTTCCTCTCCACCCATGTCCTTGGGATTGAAGTTCCCCTATAAATCTACCTCTGGACCATGCCATCTTTGCTGAACTCCTTTCTGTTAGTTGACCATGGCAGTCTACCAGGTGATGTTTTTCCCTTCACTCCTCCCCATGCCATTTGGTATATTTCCTCTCAACTACCCCCATGCCTTACAGAGTATTTCTCCTTCTAGCTAACTAATTCTTTTAGGGTGCTGCCAGCTAAGGGCATGTCCCAACCTCATGGGAAGTTTCCTTTCTCCTTGTTAATTGTGAGTTCCACTAGGAAACTTGTCTTTTCCATCGTTAATTATTAAAACCCCTGTCTATGCTATGCTCGCTCAATTCCATTTCATATTTACCACTCTTAGTGTCTGTTGTACCTCTTCATTTTTGTCTGGAACCTCTTCTCCTAAATAAACCTACTTTTTGCTAAAGAGAATGGCCATTGTGAATTCTTCACATGACTGAACCCCAACATTTGGTACACACCATCCAGGACTTGAGCCTACAATCACATCATTTCGTATCTCAACCACATTACTAGCATTTTTGCCATGACTTGATACTAAGTTGAAAATTAGGACATTTGTATATGACCAGCAATGAGACATCTCTCTGTGAATTTTCTTTGATCTTGAACAACAGTTCATCAATCATATCAACAAACTCTTTCATTTTCTAGGGACATAATTCAAAATGGCCAGATGAACTTATGTGATTGGAGATGGCTTGGTATTCTCTTGTCATCTCTTTACCTGGCTTCCGTTTCCTTTCTAACATTTTATAAAAATCTCCTCTTCCCAGAATGAAGTTTAATTCTTCTTTATAAAGAATAGAAATGCAAAACCTAAGTCGAGGGCCTTCACTTTTGTTTTCATCTGTCCATCTCTGTCCTATTGCCATCCCACTTACCCTAAATAGTGGTCCTCTCCGTTCCTTACATTTTCCTTTGGAATGAATACAGCTAAAAATAAGAAAAAGCTCTTTTAGTTATCCTTGGCATTTATTGTAAGCCTTTCTTTCTGAGATTTAACCTTTCTAACATTTTTATAGGATCGTACCCTTCTTTCCTATTCATCTTAAAATATTGCCCTTGCTATTGTTTTCTGCAGGTCTTTAAAAACAAACAAAACCATGAGTTTATCAGTGTGTTCCATATGCAACTACCTCAGGCTGTTTAGGGAGGCACATTTCTCTTTTCTTCTTCATTGCAAGCCTTTTTTGGCTCTTTTCCTTGAAGTTTATGCTCCCAGCCATCTAATTTTTGTGAAAAGCTAAGCATTTAAAATTTTAACTATGCTGAAGTTTTATAAAATTGCATATTCTGACAATTAAATTTTTGTGGAGGCTGCTGCTATTAAAATCAGTGGGAATTGCTTTGTAAAACAAATAGTGGTAATTAGTAGCAGAGATGGCATCATTGGTGAAGGGAAGAACAATTAGTAAATTTGTGGAGAGCTAGCTTGCATATTTTAAAGAATGTTTATCTGCTAAAGAGATCCTATATGTTTCTTTATTACATTAAAAATTGGGGTAGATCTGGATTGTGTAAGAATATAAAATTCAACTATTCCTTTATTTGGTCACATATACTAATAGAATTAATCATAGATTACAAGAAGACCAGTCTTTGCATTTCCCACTGTGAGGAAGTGTCAGTATTGAATTGAGTGAGAAAGGCCATCTTTCCTAAAATAAAGAAATGCAAACAACATCTTGGTTTGTAGAATTAGGTATTTTTTGTTCTTCACTATACACATTATCCAATATTCATAGAATAAATCTCTAGTTTTCAACCCTTAAAGTATGAAGTTTTTTCCTTGTTAATAAAGTTACCTATATATATTTAGGGTAATTTTTATAGGGTATGTGAATGTCTACTCTACCAACCTGTATTGAATCCAGCTAATTAATTAGCAAAAGAAACTATTTATTAGGCATTATCTTTTGTGGCAGGTACTGGTAATAAAGCTAAATTCTGATTAGTGCAAATAATGAACCCCTTGAAAAGGACCCATATATTTGAATTTTCACTATTCAAAGTTATAATTATGTAAAATAGAGTATACAGTAGCTAGGTGGGATAGTCAATAGCCCAGTGGCTTAGAATCAGAAAGTCTCATCTCCATGGGTTCAAATTTGTCCGCAGGCACACTTAACTCTGCTTAATCTTTAGTTCCTCATCTGTAAAATGAGCTGGAGAAAAAAATGGCAAGCCACTGTAGTATCTATGCTAAGAAAAACCAAATGGGATTATAAAGAGTTGGAAGTAATTGAACAACAATTAAAAATATGATAATCAGGTCTAGCCCAATGGAAATATGTGATGTGAATTCAAATAATGCAAATGTATCAGGAAAATTCACTATTGACACCAATTGGAGACTAGGTATAAATGGCAGCAAGTTAGTATTTGTTCCCAAGGAATTTATGTTCTAATGGGAGAAGATGATACTTATAGGGGCTAGAAAAGTGGGGAATACCTAGTAGCATGGTCTGGAAATATGGTGTCTTGGAAATTACCTGGGAATCTGGTTTCAGGCAAGATAAAGAGAGAGAAAACTCATCTACCAGAACCTGGAACTCCAGAATAAAATATCAGCAATGAAAATCAGGTTTGAATCCAGTGCAATAGACAACACAAGTGGAAAAGATTAAAAACAAAAGTGCTATTTTTTAATTGATAACCTTGTCCCTAACGAGCTTTAGGCAACAGTAATTGAATTCATTTTAGATTGTATAGAAGAAATAAATTTTTTCTATGTTTAATATTAAGATGCTAACTATCCTGCATTTGAATCCAATGTTAATAAGAAAAGAGGCATTTCTAAAAAAGATTGCTCAAAAGTTTGTTTGAAGCAAAGGTATATTTTCAAAGCATAATAGCACACTTCATTGAAAAGGCATAGATCTTCCTCACTTCTTCAGCAGCCAAACCTTGATGGTGGGAATGAAATTAGCACTGAAAGTATTAAAATATTGATAACAATCATTCCATGTCCAGGCTTTGCCAATTAATAATTAATTTTACCTTGAAGGTAAGTGTGAGAGTCAGACTTTGTTTTTTTACTTAATGCTTTCACTCGGCAAGATGTTTGACTTTCTCCCCAATGTTATCAAGTCTCTAGCAAATAACTCACATTTTATGTGGTTAGTGGCTGGAATTTATTTTGTGTGGCTTCATAAAATGAGAAAAAAAGATTATGTTGTGAAAGGTTTACAGAAGGAGTGAGTTAGTGATCTCTCCGGCTGATTTATATGGAGTATCAATAGATTCTTACTGTGTTATTTCCTATTGTGTACTTTCCATAGACTAGCTCTGGCTTTTAAATTTTTTAAAGGGACATTTCCAAAAGCACAGGGCAACCATATTTACCTTGTGTATGCTAACAATTATGAAACTACTGCATATGTGCCAGAGAAATGGTTGTTTTCTCACTGAAGTAGAAGAAATTTCTTGGCTTTTATTTGGGTAACTGTTTGGTCTTAGGCAGTCTTTCCCAATACCCTCCTGCTTTTGGTATGCAGTGAACAAAATGTCCTTCTCTCAGTTGGCCTGATGGGATTTGGGAGGGAGCGGAGCTTGTGTTATGCAAGGGTTGATGTTACTGAAAACAGCTGGTATCAACACGTGCTTAATGACTATTAGACTTCTAACAGCTGTCCATTGGTTCAGGTTCCTTTTTGCAGTGGGGTGCTTTAGGGATTCCTATTTTAATAAACAAACAATTGTTTAGAAGACAAATGCAGCCTTTCACCAAGGAGGGTTTCTCTAGCTGGACTGTGATTATCCTAAGAAAATAGCTTGTTTTATTTCCTCAAATTGAACAGGATATTGGTAGTCTTCAGACTTCATACCTAAATGTTCCCGCTTTCCAAAGGACTAGTCCTTCTCTTTGTAAGCTCTGACTATTGGACATATGCATCTTTGATGTCCTAATGGCTCCTTTCAGTTGTGAAAATCGCCTCTTTCCATGCTGTGCTTTAGAAATGTCATTATAGATGGTGCAAAGGATAGAGCATCACTCAGCCAGGAGTTAAGACCTGAGTTCAAATTCAAGCATTGAAATAATTTTTGACTTTTTCTCTCTCTTCCTCACTCTTTGTTGATCAGTTATTGCCATTCTATCTTGGCAATGTCTTTCAATTTCTCTCCTTTTCATTCCTAATAGAACTTATTGTTATTATTGTTCAGTTGTTTCAGTCATGTCTTGCTCTCTATGACTCCGTTTGGGATTTTCTTGGCCAACATACTCGTATGATTTACCATTTCCTTCCCCTGCTCATTTTACTGATGAAAACCCTGAAGTAAATAGAGTTATGTGACTTGTCTAATGTCACACAGCTTATATGTATCTGGGGCCAATTTTGAACTCAGGAAGAAAAATTTTCCTGACTCCAGGCCTGGCACTGTATCCACTATGGCACTACCTAGCTGCCAAGCCTTCCTCTCCAATCAATTGGAAAAATGTCCTATCTAAATGGTCTTCCCAAATCAATTAATGCTTTATATCACTTCCCAGGAGAGACACAGAAGAATTTCTATGGTTCACTGGACCAGACTACTCTTTATCTGATTTTCTGATTTTTCCTCCCTAATTCAGTTCTTTAGCTTATACTTTCTCTTATGTCTAAAAGTTATTTTCCTTCCATGGAATGCAAAATATGATCAAATGAGTTGATATGAGAAATACTATTAGAATATATTGCTATTTATCAGTTGATATGTTAATAATACAGATATTGATTATTAAAATTGTCAAGTCAGCAAGCACTTCTTAAATGCCTACTCTATGTCATGAACTGTACTAAGTATTATGGGTTCAAAGAAAAGTTAGATAAAGTGAAACAGAAAGATAGAGAGAAAGAGGAAGAAGAAGAAAAAGAACAAGAAGAGGAAAAAGAAGAAGGAAGAGGAGAGAAAGAGAGGAGTAGGGAAAAGAAAAAGGAGAGGGAAAGGAAGAGAGTTCTTGCTCTCAAAGAGCTTACAGAGTCTAATGGGGAGGAGACAACATGAAAAGTCTATGTGCAAAGAAAATATAGATAGGATAAATTGTAGATAAACAAAGAGCTAAGGCACTAGCATTAAGGGGAATTGGGAAAGTCTCCATGTACAAGGTAAAACTTTATGTTGAACTGGAAGGAATCCATGGAAGCCAGGAGATGGATATGAAGATTAAGAGAGTTTCAGACACAGGGACAGTCAGTGAAAATGCATGGATTCAGGAGATTGAATGTGTTGTGTGAGAAACAGCCAGGAAAACAGTGTTACTTGATCACACAGTACATTGTAGTAAGATCTAAGAAGACTGCCAAGGTAGGGATGCCCAGACTGTGAAGGGCTTTCAAAGTTATAAAGAGGATATTATATTTTTTTCTGTAGATCAGATGTGAGAGCAGAGCATATGTCATGTGTGTATGTGGATGTCTCCAGTAGTGCTTTATAATCTTGAAATAATAATTATCAGTGGGATACTCATGACTGGGGCAAATAAAATGTCTGACTGTTTTTTTTTCCCTAACACCAAAATGTGTCAATAGGATCATTGGAAAGATGTTTAATAGTGGTATTATCTGTTTATGTGGTTGTGGTTATCATTTCATTTCCAATATTTTAAGACCAGTTGATGTTGCCACATTTAAAGAGAATCAATTCCCAGTCATGATGTGTTTCTCATGTGGTTCATTTTGATCTTTACAATTTTTTATGAAGAGATGGGATATTTATGAGAAGAAAGTCTCATTGTTGCTTGTAAACTTACAGGTTATGTGTTTTGGTCTCATAAGAATTCCCAGTTTAGGTTGACAAGGAAAATCATAATGTTTTATGATCAACTTTCCAAAACCCTGTTAATTGTGCATAAGATAATACCCTTCAAGATCATCCTAAGTAGACAAATGATATCATTTGTTCTATATTTGAATCTCAGTTACATATAACTACTGCATCTGTATGAATGCCCTCCTCTCATTTCTCAAAATCACTCATTTATACTGTCTTAATATGTGACCAAATGAAAAGCACGCACACATATTTATAGTGTAGGTTAAACTCTCTCCACCAAAGCAGAATCCAACTTGTTAATGCCTGAGCAAATAAGTCCTAGCAAGTTGCCTGAGGGATCCAGAGGTTAAATAACTCGCCCAGGTTTACAGAACCAGTAAATGTCAGAGGAGGAATCTGAAGGCCAAGTTCATACAATATGTCATCCTGCCTCTTTCATTAAAAAGTGACATCCTACATCCATGTGGACAGTGTTGTATAGTAGATGAATTTTCTCCCCCATCAAGTTGCTTCTTGGAGGGAGAAGGATCTTTAAAGAAAAAAAAAATGGACATTTTTTCCTCCAAAGGTAAGGAATGTGAAAATGTTCATATGTGTGTATGTATTTAGGGTATTTGTTCTTCTCTGTTTCACTGATTTTCTATCCAATGTTAATTGAATTTTTCTATGTCTTTTGCAGAAACTAAATCAGTTATTCAATCAATAAACAATTATTAAGTGCCTCCTGTGTACTAGGCCCTGTCAGATCTGTTATGGTGTGACCATAATTGGAAAAGTGGAAAGCAATTAGAACTTAATACCAAGGAAGTCACGAGACTTTCTTTTTTACTGCCTATAAACAGTAGATGGAAGAGAGAAGTAGCAATAATGACACAATTATATTTATAAAACAACTTCTAGTCTCATCACTCCACCGAAGATGAAACTGCTCTTTCCAAGGTTAATAATAATCTCTTAGTTGTCAGATCCTTTACACTCTCCTCCTTTTCTTTGATCTCTCTGCAGGTCACTGTTAATCAATACTCTCCTCAATACTTTCTTCTCTCTCATCCCATGACAGCAATCATATGTGTCCCTCAGAATTCTGTCTTGATCCGATTTTTCCCTCCCCTCCCTTCCTCTCCCTTCCCCTTTCCTTCTCCCTTCCTTCCCCCTTCTTTCCCCTTCCCCCTTTCCCTTTCCTTTTCCCTTTCCCTTTCCCTTTCCTTTTCCCCCTTTTCCCTTTCTCTTTCCCCCCTTTCCTTTCCCTCTTTCCTTTCCCTCTTTCCCTTTCCTTTCCTTTTCCCTTTCCCTTTCCCTTTCCTTTTCCCTTTCCCTTTCCTTTCCCCTTTCCCTTTCCCTTTCCCTTTCCCTTTCCTTTTCCCTTTCCCTTTCCCTTTCCCTTTCCCTTTCCCTTTCCCTTTCCCTTTCCCTTTCCCTTTCCCTTTCCCTTTCCCCTTCTCTTCCCTTCCTTTCTCTTCCTTTCTCTTCTTCCCATCTCTATGCTAACAATAGAGAAGTCCTATCCTGCCCCAACCTTTCTGCTGGCCTCCAATCTTGCATCTCTAAATGCCTTTCAGGTACTTTGAACTGGATGTCCAGCACATGTCTTAAACTCAGTATTTCCAAAACTGAGTTCATTTTCCCCCTCCTTTGTTTCCTATTATGGGAGAGGGAATCTTCTTAGTTTCTCAGGCTTACAACCCAGGAAACATCCTATATTTCTCTCTCTCTCACTCTCAAGAGTTTCCTTGTTTCCAAGGTTTGATAATCTCACTTTTAGAATATCTTCTGAATATGTCCCCTTCTTTCCTCTGACTGCTATCTCTCTAGTACAGGTCCTCTTCATCGTACTTTTGGACTATTGCAATAGCCTTCTAATGGGTCTGCCTGCCTCAAATCTCCTATTCCAATTCATTTTCCATTCAGTCACTAAGTGATTTTCTTAAAATGCAGATCAATCATGTTACCCTTCTTCCCCTCTGTTTGGCATTCAAAGCCCTTCATAACCTAGTCCTCTGTTACTTTCCAGTCTTCTCATATCCTACTCCAGTGCCACAAGCCTCCTGACTTTCTTGGTTCTGGACATTTTTTTTTTTTACTATTCCCTATGCCTAAAATGCTGTCCACTGTCCTCCTTGACTTCCTTTAAATCAATTAAAATTCCACCTTCTATAAGAAACCTTTCCTGACTTCTCTTAATTCTAGTGCTTCTCTCTTTTCATTATTTCCTATTTATTTTGTATTTAGCTTAATTTTTACATATTTCTTTATATCTTATTTTTCCCATTAAGGTGTAAGCTTCTTGACTTCAAGGACTATCTTTTGCTTCTTTTTCTATCCCCATCATTTATTACAGTTTCTGGCACATAGTGGGTGCTTAATAGAGACTGACTGATATATATATATATATATATACATCTTTGGCAATACATGAGATCTTTCCTATCTTCCTGGGTCTACCTGTGGACAAGGTCAAATGAAACTGACTTTTGAAGTCTCATAGGAATAAAAGGTCTAGGAAAAAGGCAACTCTACTTGTGTGAAAAACATGCCCTTCCTTTGTTAGAGCATTTAGGAATATAGGCTTTTGATTTTGAAAGGGTTTGTGAGATTTTCTATTCCATCTCCTTTATTTTATACACAGAGAAATTGAAACCCAGAAATGGTTACATAGTCAGCAAATGTCCTAACTGGGGTGGAAACCAAGTATTCCTTTCCTTTACCATGTTTTCATGAGGAGGATATCTGAATGCTAGACTGCTAGGTGGCCATAGTACACAGAGAAGTGGGCTAGGAATCAGGAATAATTATCCTTATGAGTTCCAATCAAGCCTCAGGCACTTTCTGGGCAAGTCACTTAAACCTCTTTGTCTCAGTTTCCTCATCTGTAAAATGAATTGCAGAAGGAAATAACAAGCCATTCTAGTATTTGCCAAGGAGGTCCCCAAATGGGATCATGGAGAATTAGACACTATTTTTTTTTATTATTATAACTTTTTATTTACAAAACATATGCATGCGTGATTTTTTCACCATTGACCCTTGCAAAACCTTCTGTTCCAACTTTTCCCTTCCTTCCCTCCACTCCCTCCCCTAGAAGGCAGGTAGTCCAATATATGTTAAATATGTTAAAATATATGTTAAAGAATTAGACACTGTAGAATAACTACAATAACATCCTTGAATATTCCTTTAAATATCTTATAAAATTATTTGGGAGAAGGATAGAAAGAAGAACTATACAAGGACTTGTAAGATGAAGCATAGAACTCATTAAAATGTGTATTCTGGTAATTAGCTCTGGTAAATGGCTTATTGAATGCTCTCTGCAATATAATCATGTTTATATATAGTGCCAGATTTTCAGGGCACTTCTAAATGAAGTTTTTCAGATGTAACCTCTCCAACCACCTCCCTTCTCCCCCACCAATTACCAGTTGGTTGAAAACAGCCATTATATAGTGATAATGATTTGTTTTTTGGCACTGCAGATACAAGTTGAAGGTATTAGGGTTGCCATATAGGTTAAATTAAAGTGATATGCATTTTTTAATGCTTTGCAATGCAGTTGCTATATCATATTGTAGAAATCATTCTTAAATACCATAAAGTCAGTCTTAACATTTTTTTCTAAAGTGTGCTGTTTGATTTTTTTTTTAAAGGCTGTGTTATTAAGGGGAAGCAACTCTAGGTGGTCACAGGGTAGCTTCTGCCAAACTTTCTGCAGAGTCAGATCTCTTCAATTACTCATGGAAATAGTCTCCAACTTTTCATTGCTGGGAAAGGGGAGAGAGGATGGTTTTTATGCATTCTGTAAAAGGAGAAACAATAAACCATTTTCAAGTTTCAGTGTTATCTCTTAAGAGCAGTCTTCAGAACACTCTCTGTAAAACTGTGGATGTTAACTGCAGGAAGGTTGATTTGCCCTTTGGAATTTCCTGTGATCTGTTCTTCCTTATGTAATAAGGGTCTGGTGCCAATGGGTCTTTCCACATGGGAATTTGCTCCTGGGAAGATAATGGTGATGTACAAGGGAAATGACTTGGGAAAAGTGTGGAGCATATGTAGACATTCTGTAACTGGTTCCAGTCTGCTAACCATGTGTTGACAAGGAGGTCATCCCGGGAGCTCTGTGCTTATGAGACTCCCATTCCACATGTTCCTTGCTACTGGGTGGATAGAGATGTCCATATCCACTGAAGTTCAGTAGATTGTAAGCTCCTGGAGGGCAGGGATTATTTCATGTTTTTGTGTGTTGTTGAATTGAAATGACTCCACGTCCAACTTGATATCCTTGTTATATCTAAAACTCCTACCATTAGGAACTATTTTCAGAGGAAGGAATTATGTGACCTTGAAGTTTTTTTTTTTCTAAATGGAATTTGTTGGATTAGGTTTTAAGTAGGCAAAATTTGCACACAACTGCTTGCACTCTTTAGACTTCAACACAGTTAGTTGTAAGAACCATATTGAAAGGCAATGTGGGATAGTAGAAAGAGTACTGTTTTTGGAATCAGAAAGGCCTGGCCCAAATACTTAATTGCTGGGTGACCCTGGATGAATCAACAACTTTTTCTGATTTTCATTTTCCCCATCTGTAAAATGGGGATAATAATAGCAGCTATTTTCCAGGATTGTTCCTCAGGATCAAATAAAATGACAAAATGCATGTAAAGAGTTTTCAAACTTTCAATCACTATGTGAGTTCCTATGAACTGATATTTTATCCATTATTCCTATAAATTCACTATTACTAAGCACTCTTACAGATCTTTGTGTGTGTGTTGAAACATTTTATCTGTAGAAATATTCCCTTGCCACTATCAAAACAGTATATATCTGTCTCCTATATTCTATCACAAACCAATTAATTGGCTCCTTGGTAAAGAGGGTTGTCTAGGTTCTGGTGGAAAGAAGAGGAGCTCTTATGGAATGTTGGGGATGGGACACTAGAACTACAGAAAATGTGACAGGAGACAGTGGGATCTCCTTTCCTTCAGGAATCCATCACTTAACAAGATTTTATTAAGCATTTACTATGAGCCAGGCACTGGCTAGGGCTAGACTAGTCAATAAGCACTTATTAGGCACTTATTATGTGCCAGGCACTATGCTAAACTGTGAAGATATAAATACAAACAAAAAAATAGTTCTTGCCTTCAAAGAGTTTATATTCTGAAGGGGGAATGGAAGGGAGATGAGTTTCTGCTGGTGGTGGTGGTTGAGGGTAGGAAGTGAGGAGGAAAGATCTCCAAGGTGGACCATGGAGGAAAATTTTGAACAGTCAAGAAGGATGAGTGGGAAGGTGACAGAAAAGCTTGCATTTGATGCTAGAAACAATAAGAAGTCACTGGTACTTCTTGGAAGATCAAATCACAAAACATTTATTAAACACCTATTGTGTAACAGGCAATACTATATGACTTTTAGACATAATAAAATAATAATAGCAGTAACTAGTATCTGCATAGGACATTAAAGTTCACAAAGAATTTTTACAAGTATTATCTCTTTTATCTTCAAAACAGCACCAGGAGATAGGTACTACTATCATTCCCATTTCACAAATGAGGAAACAGAAGCAGAGAGAGATGAAATGATTTGATCAGGATCCTAAAAATGTCCATGACTGGATCTGAATTCAGATCTTTTTGACTTCCAAGGTAGCTGGGTGGCTCAGGGGACAGAGTGTTGGGTCTGGAGTCAGGAAGACCTGAGTTCAAATGTAGCTTCAGATACACTAGCTGGGTCACCCTGGGCAAGTCACTTAACCTGTTTGCCTTAATCCACTGGAGAAGGAAATGGCCACTCTAATCTCTTTGCCAAGAAAATGAACAACATTGGTATACTATGTTCCAAAGCGTCATGAAGAACTGGACACAAGAGAATGACTGAACAACAGTTTTCTGGTTTCATGTTAAGGACTCTTATCTATTGTACCACTTGGCCACCTCATCTTGACTTGGATGTCCTTGTAGGCATGTCAAATTTAGAATATGTCCTCCCTCTTCGTACCTCACCTCTCTTCCAAGTTACCCTGTTACTATCATTTTTCTATTTAAATTTTAAAAAATTTAATCTAAAATTATTTAGATGTTTACTGCTTTGGACAGATACTGAGGACACTATCCTGGGCCATTGCCAGTCACATTGCTTTTTGTCTTGCCACTAGAATTTGATGACTCTGGTAATATATAGTAACTAGGTTACTATATTACCCAGATTCATAGCCCTTTCATCCTTGACCCCTCCCTCTCACTCATATCCAGTCTGTTAACCAATCTTTTAATTTCTACAGGTCTTTCCACTTATAGTCACCATCCTTATTTAATTTATTATTTCTTTCCTGGACTATTGCAATAGCCTCCTAATTCATTTCCCTGCCTCAATTCTCTCTAATCTATCCACTACTCAACTGGCCAAATGATTTTCCTATAACATAGGAAACATCTATTCTATATCCTATAACATAGGAAACATCTGTTCCACCTCCCTATCCCTTTAATCTCACTCAGTGTCAGTTTCCTTACCTATGAAATAGGAATAATAACAATAATATCCACTCCACAGGTTTGTTATGAGAATCAAATACAATGTTATTTGTAAAGTGCTTTGCATAACATAAAGAACTATAGGAATATTATATTATTATTATCATCTTAACTTCCAGGCAAACTGGACCACTATTTCCCAAACTGCATCTATTTTCTTTTGTTTCTTTGAATTTGTGCAAATTATCTTTCTCTGTAATGCATGTCTTCCTCATTTAAACCTGTCAAAATCCCTTTTCTTAAAGGTTCACCTTTGGTTTCACCACCTGAATCAGAGGACCTGGCTATATTCTACTTGTGTGACCCCTGGGCAAGCCTTTTAACTTCTTAGTTTCTTCTTTAGTAAAACATGGAGATTGAGTTAGCTGCCTTAAGGTTTCCTAAAGTCCTAGAGCTATCATCCTCTGATCCTTTACAAAGCCTTCTCTGATGACCATAATTGGAGGTAGTTCTCTTCCTCTTCAGATTTTCCCCAAACACTTTGCCTATCTTTCCTCCTTTTTATCTCTACAACATTCTACTTTGTCCTCTATTTTATACTCTATATATCTATATCAAATCTCCTTTATTAGACCAGTTAATTTTGTGTCATGAGCGGCTAGGCTGGTGTTTGCATAGAGGAAATACTCAATAAATGTCTGCTAAATTTGCTTAAATTCCATAAACTAAGGCTGGACTAATCCCAGGTGATATACTTATCTGTGAATCTGACTTGATTTACCTCAAGGACACCTCAGCTTCCAATTTATGGAGAAAGCATATGATAGGCATCTCCTCATTTTCCAACCAGCTGCATTAGTTTTGAACTTTTTCGACTTCTGTCTATTCTCATTTTAGATTTCTTTTGCTTCTTCAATTGCTCTTATTATGGACTTTTAAACTTCTCTACTATGCCCCTGTGCTTAGTCTCCACTTCTCCTTTTTGCTTTCATTTATGTGATATCTTCGCTCATTAGACTATAAGCTCTCTGTAAACCAAGGACTTTCTTTTTCTTTCTTTTTCATAGTTGTGTCCTCTGAAGTTAGCTTAGTGCTTGTATCTTCTGATCTTAGCTCAGTACTTGACACAGTAGGTGTTTAATGAATGTTTAATTGATTATTGACTATAATTGTGTGAGGCAACAAATCCTTTTTATTTTGATTTATGATGTGATCTTTTAAATCTATATTGGTTACAAAATGGAACCAGTCTATTGAGTATGTTGTGTGAGATGTTGATCTAATTCTATTTTCTGCCAGATTGCTTTTCAATATTCCCTAAAGATTTTAGTCAAAAAGAGAGTCCTTAATTCATGAATTTGTGTTCTTGGGCTTGTCAAACTATTTTAATGTGTTCAATTAGATCTTATATACTTGATGTGCTCCATTGATCAATTTTCTATTTAAAAGAAAACCAGCATAAACTTATTTAGATGCTTACTGCTTTATAGAATAGCTTGGTCAGACATCAAGGAGACTGAATCCTGGGCCAATAACATTGTTTTTTTATCTTGCCACTGGACTTTGATGACTCTGGAAGAGAAAGACTGAAGACCTTGTATAACTCTGCCTCACTGAATTCTAATTCACTCTTAAGTCAAGATAAATACCCTTATGATGTCATTGTTCCCCTTTGAAAATGAAGGATGAACAATAATAGTTTGAGATCTGGAATTGCCCTCTTTCCTGTACATTTTGTTTAATTACTTCCCTTGAGACATTTGACATTTTGTTACCCAAGATGAATTTTGCTATACTTTTATCCAGTCCTATAAAACTACCTTTTGATAGTTTGATTGGCATGACACTGAATCTATAAATTAATTTAGTTAGCATTATCATTTTTATTATATTAGAATGTCTAATAATGTCTAAAAATGTGAGTGATCTCTGTCATCTTTTATTTCTGCAAAAATTTTTTGAAGTTGCATTCATATAATTCTTGTGTGTTTCTTTTGGCAAGTGAATAATAACTATCTTATATATTCTATAGTACTTTTAAATGGATTTCCTTTTTGTACCTCTTTTTCTGGGTTTTCTTGGCAATGTACAGAAAAACTGATGATTTTTGTTGGTTTATTCTACATACTGCTACTTTGCAGAAATTACTGTTTGTGTTGAAATTTAAGTAAACCATTGTATCATTTATAAAGAGCAATTATTTTGTTGTTTTTTTCCTATTCTTAGATATAATAGTGGGAAAAAACTGAAACCTTTCCTTTATCCCTAATCTGATTGGGCAGTCCTCTAGTATTTCTACATCACAGATGATGTTTGCTCTAGATTTTGGAGGGATACTGTTTAGTATCTTAAAGAAAGTTTCATTATTCCTCTGCTTTATTTATATAATAGTAACATAAAAGGATCACACATTTTTCCTCTGAGGCAATTGGGATTAAGTGACTTGCCCAGGGTCACACAGCTAGGAAGTGTTAAGTGTCTGAGACCAAATTTGAACTCAGGACCTCCTAACTTCAGGGCTAGTGCTCTATCAAGCTGCCAGTGATCATACATATTTTTAAAAGGTTTAATTGATATAATCCTATTATTTTAATGTTTTCATTATTAATATGGCCTAATAACTTTTCTTAATGTTGAACAATTGCTTTATTATTCACATAAATCTATTCTGAATATAGTATATGAAAAATTTGATAATATTCAGTATTTTTAAAAATCATTTTTGTCAGTTTTCTTTCTCTGACTCATTTCTCCCTGGTTTAGATATCAAGACTGTGTCACAGAAGGAGGATTTTTTTCCCTTTAGAAATGTATTTGCTCCCCTTATAACTCTTTAGGAATTTAATATCTTTCCTTTGATATTAGGTTATTTAAACTCTCTATTTGTTTTTCTGATAATCTGTGCATTTTATATATTGCAAAGTATGCATCTATTTTATTTAAATTATCATGTTTCCTGTCATACAGCAAAGAGTTTATTTGTTGTAAGTTTTGCTATTTTAATTTTTTATTGGTAATTTGTTTGTTTCTTTGTTTATTAGATTAAATAATAGTTTGTCTAATATATTCGTCTTCTTCCCCTCAATAACACAATGCTAGTTTTAAATTTTAAATTTAAGTAGGAGTTTTTTTTGTTTTGATTTTTTTTTCCTCCTTTTCTTTCTTTTTTTTTTTTTGGGGGGGGAGGTTTCATATTTATGTGAGTTTTTAAATATTTGTTGCTTTTCTAGTTTTTTTTTTTTTAAGTCACCAAATTCATTCATCTGTCTTATCTTTTGTCATTGAAAATGTTTGGAGATAGATTTGTCTCTAAAAACTACTTTGGTCACATTTTTAAAGTTTTAATATGCTTTTTTCTTATTGTCATTTTCTTTAATAAATTATCTGTTATTTCTTTAATTTCTTTTTTTTATTTCTTTAATTTCTTAATGTCAATTATTTTCTTTAAATACAGTTAATACAGTTCATATCTGAGATCTTGGAAATATCCAGTACTCCCAGTCCTTCCTCAATGTTTATAAACACTTATATTTGAATACCATATGTATATATATGTGTATATATGTATACATATGTGCATATCTACATACAAACACCCTCTAAAAAATTGTTCCTCTCCCTTTCTTCCTCTCTCTCTCCTTCTATGATTCATTTCTTTTCTTCTCCCTTCTCTTTCAGCTTTTAAAATCAATTAAAAAGATTTCTTCAACCACTTATTTATGCTTGCTTATTTAACTCTGTTCCTTATCTTTGAGGATACTAGACATATGAAAGTATTTGCCTATTTCCCTCTATTAGCATATAAACATTGTATTATCATTCAGCTCCTTCTAAATAGTTTAAATGTATTTATCTTTTAACGTTTTTTCAACTCCTATGTTTGTATTTCTGCTGTTTTTTAAATTTCAACAGGAATGCTTGGAAGCTTTTATTCTATTAAAAAATTATTTTCCCCCCAATATCCCCACCACCTGCCACAAAATTATATTCAGTGTTGAAAGGTAAATGATTTCTTGATGGTGGTGTTATATCATATTCCAGGCTCTCCTTTTCTTTAAGCTGGATGCTGCCAAGTCTTTTATGACTTGGTACTTAAATTTTTGCTTTGGTACTTAAATTCTTGCTTTCTGATTTATTGACAATATTTTTTCTTTAACCAGGATTCTCTGAATTTTGGCTATGATATTTCTTGTTTTCATTTTAGGTTTTCTTTTAGTAAGTGAATAGTAGATTATTTCTCTTTTCACTTTGCCTTCTGGTTCTAAAATATTTTGACAATATTCTTCTATGATTAACTTAGCTACGATATTCAATTGTTTTTTTTGTTTGGTCATGGTTTTAAGGGATTCTAAAATTATATCACCTTGACTAGGTCAGTCAATTTTTAAAGTAGGTACTTACATTTTCTTCTGTTTTTTTTTTTCCAAATTTTTATTTTGTTCTCATATTTCTTATTTCATATTCATGAATTTACTCTTTTCTATTTTTCATAGAATCTACTACTTGGTAAAGTTTCACATTTTATTATTTAAGATATATATACTTCTCTCTCTCTCTCTCTCTCTCTCTCTCTCTCTCTCTCTCTCTCTCTCTCTCTCTCTCTCTCCCATTGTCTTTATACATATGCACACATACACACATATATACATACAATATATACATATATAGAATTTATTCAATTTCTAATTTTTCCTCCTAAAGCCTAATTTTATTTCACTTTTAACTTTTTAATTTCTTGCTATATTTCTTTCAGCTACTCTTACAGTTCTTGTGGCCCAGTTTGTTAGTTCTCAGAGGCTCTGCTTTTAATTGAAGTGGGATTAGGGGTTCTTTTAACCCACAGCATTTCTTAAATGTATTTTGTGTTTTCTTCTTTTTACTCATATTTTCAATTTCAATCTCCATTCACTTTGGAAATTTGTGCTTTTGCTTGTCTTCTCTGTTACTTTAACAGGGATTTGGGAGAGTCAGTCATATAATGCCACATGGCATTGTTGCTTCTGATCTGGATGTGGTGATGGCTACTATGGCCCACACATTGCCTTCTATTTTAGTGTTCTTGTAGTTCATTGTAGGTTTTTGCCTTTTTTCTCCTTCTCTAGGAACAATCCTCATTTTGAGCTTTGCTCCAATTTCAGCTATGACCCCAAAAGAAAAGATTATTGGAGGAGCAAGTCGGTGATCAAGTTGGGTCCAAGCTTCCTATTTACCCCTCCTGGCAGATGCTGAATTGGCTCTTCTGCTGTGATTTCCGGTATTCAAAGAAGTGTATGTTTGGCTCCCATCTCTTTGTGTAATGATTTGTTTATGTTATGGCCAGGCAGTTGATTGTTGGAGTTGGTGCAAGGTTCCTGCTCACAGGCTGATTTCAGATCCTTTTGCTCGTTCTCATTGACTCTCATCTTTTCAACCTCTCTCTTTATTCCCTTCCTCAGTTTCAGGAGTTCAGAGTCTACATTACTTTTCCTATCTTGATCCCTTTCATTACCTTTCCGTTTATCCATCTTTCCTAGTGGTGCTTCTACCTTCCTCTACAGGAAAGTAGCCTAATCATCTTTTTGAGAAAGTTTTGTCTGGATAGAAGAGTTTGTTAATGCTTCTTTGTGATTGGTCTTCATGGAAAACTTTTCACATATATTTACTGGAATCTATATGGAATAGATGGACCTATCTATAATCTTTCTTGTTGCTATCTTAGGTAGAAATCTTATTTGTATCATTTTATTTCTCATTTATTTTATTATTTAAATTATAATGAATGAAATTGTTTCTCTATTCTCCTTTGTCTATCAATATTCCAAGTTTCCCTATATCCTGAAAATAAAACAAAATGCTTTCTTTTATCTTGGCTATTCTCAAGACTATTGTTTGATTTTTTTTTTTGGTTGCTAAAATTCTGAAAAGGAATCTATACTAATTGTCTCTGCTTTCTCACTGCCCATCCAATTTGCAAACCCCTGGTATTTGACTTTTGTCTTTACCACTCTTATTAAGACAATATTTTTTTCAAAGTTACTAGCAGTTGCTATAGTTAAATTTTCTAGTATTTTCTCAGACTGCAAACTCCTTAATCTTTTAACAATAGCATTTGACAGTGCCAGAGATTACTTCTTTCTTGATATGATCTGTTTCCTTTGCGTCTGTGATCCTGCTTTCTCCTGGTTGTCCTCGGACCACTCTGACTACTTCTGCTTAGTATAGTTTACTGATGTTTCTCTGGAAAATTAATTATGGGCTTCCCCAAGGTTCTTTCCTTGTCTCCCCCCACCACTTTACTTTTCCCTCTGGTGCTTTTTATATACTCTCATAGCTTTAATTATCATTTCAATTGTCTTCTCCTTTTAAGTATCATTTGTCTCCAGTTCTACACTGTTCCTAGTCTTCATTTTTGTATTTCTAGTTATTTACTGAACATTATTAACATTTCTTATTGAAAAGTAAAGCTCATCCTATCCCTAAGCCGAACACATCATTATTCCCCTAAAATTTGCTGCTTCCAAATTCCCTGATTCATTTGAAACATTTCAAACTTAGCCAAGTTTGAAATATCAGTCATCTTTAGTTCTTTCTTCTTTTCCTCACCCAATCAGGAATCAAGTACTATTAGTAATATTTCTGGCATATAGTTTAAATTTCTCTCCTCAGGGCAGCTAGATGGTATAGAGAATAGGTCACCAGCCCTGAAGTCAGGAAGACCTGGATTCAAATTCAGACTCAACTACTTAACATTTTCTACTTGCATGAACTTGGCAAGTTACTTAACCCTAATTGCTTCACAAAAAAAGTAAAATTAATAATCTCATGGATGATCTTACATAAATATTAATCTATTCCAGTTTTTGTTAGGTGTTTGTTAAATATTTCTTAAATAAAAAGAATCTAACAATTATTCATGTATATATATATATGTATATACATATACATATATATATATATATATATATATGTAGTTTATCGATTGAATGGATTGTAAAATTGTTAAGGGGAGAAACTGTCACTTTTAATTTTTGTTCCACTATGCTTTTCACATAGTAGATACTTAAATTATTTGTTAAATTTTTTTTAAAAATGCTTTGAATGACAGGTTTTTTTAATGTTACATTGTGAATTTTTTTAAAGTTGAGTATTGATTGGGTAGAGAGATAATTGTGAATGACACTTCTGAAATTGATGAATTTTTTGAAGGATTTTATTTTATTTTTATTGTATTTTTTTATTTATAAGCTATATACATGGGTAATTTTTCAGCATTGACCCTTGTGAAACCTTCTGTTCCAACTTTTCCTCTCCTTCCCCCATCCCCTCCCCCAGATGGCAGGTAGACCAATACATGTTAAAATGTTAAAGTATATGTTAAATACAATATATGTATGCATAACCATACAGTTATTTTGCTGCACAAGAATAATTGGACTTTGAAATAATATAAAATTAACCTGTGAAGGAAATCAAAAATGCCGGTGGACAAAATAGGGGGATTGGGAATAATATATAGTGGTTCACACTCATGTCCCAGAGTTCTTTCGCTGGGTGTAGCTGGTTCAGTTCATCACTACTCTATTGGAACTGATTTGGTTCATTTCATTGTTGAAGATGGCCACGTCCATCAGAATTGATCATCATTTTAGTGTCGTTGAAGTGTATAATGATCTCCTGGTCCTGCTCATTTCACTCAGCATCACTTCATGTAAGTATTTCCAGGCCTTTCTGAAATCATCCTGCTGGCTATTTCTATAGAAAAATAATATTCCATAACATTCATATACCACAATTTACTCAGTCATTCTCCAATTGATGGGCATCCACTCAGCTTCCAGTTTCTGGCCACTACAAAAAGGGCTGCCACAAACATTCTTGCACATGTGGATCCCTTTCCCTCCTTTAAAATCTCTTTGGGATATAAGCCCAGTATAATACTGCTGGATCAAAGAGTGTGCACGGTTTGATAACTTTCTGAGCATAGTTCCAAATTGCTCTCCAGAAAGTCTGGATGTATTCACAATTCCATCAACAATGTATCAGTGTCCCAGTTTTCCCATATTCCCTCCATTTTTGAAGGATTTGAAAAATTAATTGTGCAATTGGATAGTACAGTGAATAGAGCATCAGACTTAGAATCAGGAAGACATGAGTTCAAAATCTAGCCTCAAGCCTGAGCGAGTCACTTAACTCTATTTGCCTCAGTTTCTTCCTCTATTAAATGAGTTGGAGGAGTAATTGACAAACTACTACAGTATTTTTGCCAAGAAACCCCAAACAGGCTTGTGAAGAGTGGACATGACTGAAATGAATGAATAACAACAAAAACTAATTATGTTAAAAAGGCAACACAAAATTAAATCTCCCTTTTAAAATCTGCTAATTATTGAAATAATTTAATTCCACCAAAAGAAGAGCAGTGAAATGGTTTCATTGTATTCAGAATCTCAACTTTTACAAATTATACTGCCCTAATAATGGGAACCTTGAACCAAATGGCATTTCTTCCATGAAATGTTTCCTTATCTCTCTGTGAGTAATGATTTCCCCCCTTGACCTCACCTAGCATTTTGTTTTATAATTATTTAGTGAAATTATTATGTTGTATTGTTTATTATGCAGGCTCCAAATTCTTAGCCTGGCATTTAAACCTCTGCAACCTTCCCCCACCTACATTATAGGTTATATTCCATATTAATCTTCATTTATTCACTCTCTGCATGCCTTTGCATGTCCTGTCTCCCATGTTTGGAATGCACTCCACTTGCATTTCCCCTCTTAAAATACCTGGCTTCCTTCAAGGCATGACCGAGGTGCCACTTCCTCCACAAGATCTTTTTCAACCCTTCCCCAAATCCCTTCTCCTGCTTCAGACTATTCTCTCTTGAAATTACATCATAGAACTTTATATATGCATATATTTATTTTAATATGGAGGCCACTAGGTGGCACCATATTGGATAGAGCACCAAGCCTGGAGATTCATCTTCCTGAGTTCACATCTGGCTTACTATGATCCTGGGCAGGTCTTATGTTGCTTCAGTTTCCTCAGCTGTTAGAGTTAGAGTTAGAGAAGAAAAGAGAAGTTAGGGAAAGAGAAGTTAGAGTTAAAGAAAAAAATGATAAATCATCCCAGTATTTTTGCCAAAAAAAAATCCCAAATGGAGATTGCAAAGAATTGAACAGGACTGAAAGGACTGAGCAAAACAAAATCTTTCTATGGACTTAATATGTGTATGTATTCCTTTAGTATAACGTGGTTTTCTAGAATGTAGTGGTTTGTTTCCCATTCCATTCCATTCCAGAACCATGTATCTATTTTGTGTCTATTATATGCCAATCCCTATACTAAATATTAGAGAAAAAGAAAAAGAGAGAGAGAGAGAGAATAATTCCTAGATTCAAGGAATTAAATTTTACTTCAGAGGGGGGTTGTATTAGTTAGAAGAATTTTTTTTTGGTCATAAAGAGGACCATAGAAAATGAAAGGGTGTGAACTGAGTATGAAGAGGGCTATAGAAGGAGGATATAGTCAAATTAGTTTCCTGAATATTTTAACCCACTTAGAGTTCTAATTTAGAATAACCTCTGTGCAGGATTGAGGAAAATCATAGCCAATTTTTAGTGAATCCAGCCATTGGTTGGTTCAAAGTCACATTTTCCTTTATTAAGCATACATTGATATAATTCTGAAAGAAACTTGTCCATTACAGATCCACCAAACAGGCTGGAGGAGATTTGTTTTTTTAAATGTCAAGAGATGGGCACATTTTTGTTGCTAAGTCTTTTGTACAAAACTGCTTTCCACAGTAGCAGACTGCAGCTGTTAACTAATCTCATAACAAGTGGTATTTACCCACACATTTTCCAAATTAAATATGCTCGCATGCAAGGACTTAGATCCTATAATAAGGCACTTTTCTGACTAGGAAAGAGAGAGAGAGAAAATAAAACAAAGTCGCTCTGAATGTTATAAACACCGTGGGGGCAAAGAGTGAAAAAACAAGAGATAGAGAAAATGTATATGGATAATGCATTAATGTCCACTGACAGTGAGGGTAAGAAACAGAGCTGGAGACTGGAGGAGAAGTGAAAAGCCTTGCCCATTTACCTAGCATTTGTTGTGAGATCTGATCAGTTATCAAGGAATATTTGTGCTTAAATCATTGGTTAAGGCTCTGCATTATTGTTCTCCACTCATATTTTTGTGACTATGTTTTGCTAGGAGATGTTTATATAAATTCTGCTGGGATGCTGTGGAAGCCTTGCTTTTTGCAATTTTTTTGAACATTTAAATAATGTTTTTATATCTCTCATTTAATATGGACTTTGTCCAATATTATTTTAAACACAAGAAATTAATCATACATTGAGCTAGAACTTACATGAGATTTTGCTGTTATTGGGGAGTTGAAACATCTCATCCTATAATTTTTTAAGAATCTTATTAAAAAAATCAGGAGTCCCTTATCAGCCAAATGTATTGTTTCCATGGAAACAATTAATGGGGAGAACAATTTATAAGACTGATGTAAAAAAATGAGCACTTCATCAGCCCCCCTGCTGGTCTTATATAGAGTCTCAAGGAATAAAATCTGTTATTAGGAGGTTAGCAGAAGCTAGGTAGTTTAAAAGAGGGGAGCAATGAGAGAAGTCTTTCCTCTTCAATATAAAAAAAGCTCTGTTTTTATCATTTTTCAAACCTGTTTTAGAACTTTCCCCCCATCCCAGATAACTAAAAAACAGACACCTTTTTTTTCCTTTGGTGGCTAGAAGTAGGTTCTAGGGAAACATTCAGTACTAGACATCTTGACCCAGGATGCAATCAGAGTACTGATGGACTGAAATCAGGGTGAATTCGCTATCACTAGTTGTCTTCTCTTAGGATCTATCATCCTTTCCATTAGAAATCTCAAGTTTCAGGGGTGATGACTCAATCACTGAAAGCAGACTCCAGTGTGTAGCTTGAGCTCTGTTTCCTTGCTTGCTGCTGCTGCTGTTGTTGTGTTTTTTTAATTGAAAAAAAAAAAAAAGAAGAAAGAAATGAATTCACCGAAGGTACATTCGGACATGTCTTTTTGATCCTTCCTACCCATATAGTGCACAATTTCAAAACCAGCTGCAAGTTCCATAGCTCTGATGAGCCATCTCTCCTTCCCCAAGGCTCTAAGACCAGAAGGCAAGATCTAGACCAGAGGTTTTTATTGAATACCTAAGGGATTGGGATTCATTCAGAATCGGAATTCTTTTTAGACTGTTTTGTCCTGTCTCAATTTGAGGTTGGGTGGGGGATGAATTAAACAGATCAATCAATCAGACTCACACAATCCAAATTGGATTGTGTGGCTAGTAGCATGAATACTGACCTTTTCTTTTGAAAAAAAATTCTGCCTATTTTGAGTGTTATAAATATTCTAGGATAAGCCCAAATAGTCACTGTTAGAGGCTGAACTTTATTTTTTAGGGCAAACAAATAGAATATAGCAGTGTTCAATGAACAAATTCATTTAGAGCTTATTTGTTTGTTTTTTCAGGATTACAACTCCCCCCCCTTTTTAAAAAAAATGCAGAAATCTGAGACTACCTGAAATATCTGTTGGGGATGTATTTCTACCTGCAGAGGGCAGTCTTTATCCACAAAAATGCAACCCATCACTAGGGCAGGGCTTAGCTTTTTTGAGCTTGGAGAACATGCATATATGTATGCATAATTATTTTTTTTTAAAACCGTGAATGCAAATAATTCCTCTTCTAGGGAATGAGTATACCTGAAAGAACAACTGATATATTAGGAAATTATAGATATAATATATAGAAGTGTGTTTGCATGCAATCCTCCCAACATTGCGTATTGTTTTGCTGACCATTTTTTTTTTTTTTTTTTAAGATTGAAAGCGTTTGTGAATAAAGCAGTGAGCTGGAGAGATAACAAATATGGTCCCAAGTGGGGGGGGATGGTAATCAGGAGAATAAGAGGAATATCAGACTCAGATGGAGGATGAAAATCTAGTAATATAAAGAATTCGAGGGTAAAAAAAAAAATTGCATTGAGAATGCAAAGAAAGTAGAATTGATCACCTATTTAAAAATCCCAGAAATTAATTTTAGTTTAAAGGGGTTTCTACTTGCAGAGGAAGATATTCAATCTAGAAAAAATGTTCAAGGGGTAGGTATTTCTTTTGGTAATATTTCCACCCTGGCTGATGTATGTCCCTGTCTAAGAGAGGAACGGATTAAATAGAGGTGGCTATTCTAGAAGAGGGTCAGAGCTCTTGAAGATGAGGAAACAAGTGTAACGGGTGCTGAGATAAATACCTAACACCCCAATTCCGAAACAGTTCACTAGCTGTTTTTCTGGACTTCTCAGAAGAGTCTCCCTTTCTGCTGACCATGGGAAAAGTGCTCACAGATCCTGTTGAGGCTGATTTTAAAAGAGTGTGAAAAATGATCAAGCAAGAAATTATCATTTCAATAAATCAGCTTCACTGGGGGGGAGCAAATAACTCCTTTCTGATGTAGAGATTCATAAATATTAGAGAACATACAATTTTCATTTGTTGCAAAAGTATATATCTCTATAAAAGAAATACATAAAAGGCTTCTTTAAAAACACAATAGCTAATAAAGGGAAAATGCTCAAAAACTTTTGTCTTGGGAATATTATAGGAATCTGCAGCCCACACTGATATTCACATTGTTAATGCAAGTTGTGAAATACCTTTGAGAATTTCTCTTTTGCTATTTGTCTTCCTATTTACTTGCAAGCATTTTTAGTTCCTCTTTTTTTTAAAGGTGTGTGTTTGAAAATGTGAATTTGAGACTAGTTGGTTCTACAAAGTGTAGTTTAGTTATTTTCTTCTCTCTAGGCATGTTTTTATTAATGTGAAAATATCATATAGAGAGACAACAAATGGAAGAATGTGAATACAAAAAAAGAGTGTGTTTTCTGTATGCTAAGAGAACCAACCTGTAATGATTGAAAAAAAAATTTTTTGACATATATTTTGAAGACAGCATTCAAATCTCATTCTATTTTGCAGAGTGCAATTTATGATGGCTGGCTGCAGTGGAGGCAGGTAGAATCAGAGCAGCAAAATGGGAGGACAATAACTTGAAAAGAAGAAAATCATGGTGGAATGTTGTCAGTTTCTAATTGAGGTTTAACCCAGTTTGCTTTGGGATGATGGGGTCTTCCTCCTCAGCACAATCCATACTATTTTGAAAATATAAATTGTGAACCTTTTGAAATATAAAATACACACAAAGGTTTAGAGCAGCATAGGTTACTTTGCCAATTATTTCTCTTATATCATAGACTTTATGTTTAACAAGTTTTTAGCAATTAAATAACCAGTCATATTAGTGTTGTCTGAACCATCCCAGAGGTTAGGATAGCATCCTCATTAAAAATTCTGATATCAGATTTATTACAAATTGTAAAAATGAAAGTTCAACCATTATACATGATATATCATTTCCTTGCTTCAAATTGTCTAAATTAAGGCCAAATAATTTTGATTCAGGCTCTTTTGATTTTTGAATGAGTGAAATTCAAAGGTAATTGAAAGCTGAAATAAGATTGTAGCAGCTCAACAAATACAGAGGGTATCATTTAAGTACTCAAGTTTTTAGTTTAAGTTGGTTGAATGTTGGGGTGAACTGGTGATTTTCAATAAAAATTGAATAGGGATTCTTTAGCCCATGAAATTAGTCCTTGTGTCACTAATGCTGATAGAACTCATCAGTAGCTTTCTTTTGGTATACAAATTACATTTACCTCCTCCCCTAGTCCCAAATAAAAACATACCTCAATCTAGTTTTATCCTCCCTGGCCTGTAAGGTACACCTAATCAGCTATTTGTAAATTATTACCCTTGCTGAAATATGTTTACTTTTATGGTCTATGAAATGGATCATGCACATAACCGAATCCATACGGCTCCTCTCTCTCTCTCTCTCTCTCTCTCTCTCTCTCTCTCTCTCTCTCTCTCTCTCTCTCTCTCTCTTCTCTCTTCTCTCTTCTCTCTTCTCTCTTCTCTCTTCTCTCTTCTCTCTTCTCTCTTCTCTCTTCTCTCTTCTCTCTTTTCTCTTTTCTCTTCTCTCTTCTCTCTTCTCTCTTCTCTCTTTTCTCTTCTCTCTTCTCTCTTCTCTCTCTCTTTCCTTCCACAGATCCTTGGAAGCTTGTGTGTAGAGAAGAAGCTGTGTATACTAACTGGGCAGCTGGAAAATTAATGTGAGCTTTTTAAAAATCACGATAAATACACTTACGTTTTTCATTTGAAGCTGACTTCCAGATGTGCAAAGAGTATTGGATTAAGCTTGCAACTTAAAAAAAAGAAGTAATGTAGCAACACACAAAACAACACGCAAAACAAATAAAAAATCACAATCCTATCACTTTTAGAAACATCAGTACCACTCATTTTAATTCTCATTTAAAAAACAGGAGCAGTGAGAGCTACGACTGGCCCCTTGCTTACTATTTTATTCTCATTTATGCCTTTCCTCTCCATTATCCACAGCTGAGTGTGGACAGGAGCCACCCACCTCTAATTATTCAGATCTCCCTGTGCCTTTACTGCTTGGAGACCTTTCATTCTGTCTGACGCCACTGTTCCTGTTTTTCTCTTATTATACCAAAGCAGAAGCCATTCCTTTTTCTCTTCACTTTTGCCATTTCTTTGGTTTGTAGGTGAAAGGCATTTGAAGATTTAAAATAATGATAATAATAATCAATAATAATAACAATAATGAAGCTTTAATAATTATTCATCACATTCTCTTGTTCACTAGGTCTTTGTTTCTGCTCTGTGCAATACGTGTGTATTACAGTACATTTCACAACCTGTTGTGTTTTTTTTTTAATAAGACTCTTATTCAGTTTTTGAAATATTTTAACTCAGCAAAAATTCCATTGGTTCTTCTAGAAATCTTGTCTCATAAGCCATTGTAGGACATGCTCATATTGTTCTGGGTTTCATTTTGATCATTGGAGTATATTTTAATGATACATTTTTTAAAAAGCATAATTTTAAAAATTCATTGTATGCTTTGAAGGCTAAAAAAGAGAATGGCATATTGTGGATAGCTAAATAACTGTGGATGAGGAAAACCAAAATGTACATGCTAAATGCAATGGGAGATTGGTAAAAGTATAGGGACTTTATCTTTCTCCTGTATATAGGCAGCAGGCAACTCAGCAGGTCAGAAGGGATGCCAACAGAGCCTGTAACAATTAATGGAAAAGGAGAAGGGGAAAAAATGCAATCATCTGACCTCCTTGCCTATTCAGTTTGCTGATGTGAAATCCTTTTTTTCTTTTTGATCCCAATTTGACATTTATAAAGAAAAATTCCTTGATGAACACTAAACTAATGAACTATCAAATATCTAATAACTTTTTTTCCTAATCAGTTCTGTGATAGAATGCAATTTCTGTATGCCTCAAAGGTTAAGAGTAAGGTCATCTTCTTTCCCAAACTTTTTCATTATTACCCTTCATCTGTCCAATGAATTTTTCCCTCCTCTTTTCATTTATCTCTCCTTTTGCAGAGGAATAGTTATTTTTCCTTTCTCTTCAAAATTCAGCCATTTATACTTTCATGTTTAATATTTTGGAACCTGTGGCATTGCCATGCTAAAGATCTGCTTAGTTCTAAACATCCTATCAATTTGAGTTCATTGGATCAACTAATTTTTATCTCGCATATTTAGAGGCTGATCTATGAACACTTAATTTTAAAAAAATACCAGATCACAGGAAAACAATTGTATTTATCTGACAAAAAAAGGCAGGATTGGGGAAGGTGAAAAATTGAATAAAAATATGTTAGCTTTTGATCATTGTGATTATATATTTAAATAGGCTTACATATATATGTCAACATACATACACATCCCACAAACACATATTCCCATATAAGCATATGTATGGATATATGAATACATACATTTTGTGCATATGTATGTGTATGTGTGTGTGTATATATATATATATATATATATATATATATATATATATATATATATATATATGTGCCTGACAAACCCCAGCATCCAAATGAATGTCCTCCTGTTGTGCTGTGGTAGACAAATGGTTAAAATATACACTCATTGGAGTATGAAGGCAGTTCCTCTTTGCTGACAGATAGTTTGACCGGTGTCAGGGTATCCTGATGCGTTCAGCATACCTTCATTGCATCATAAATAAAACAGACAAATTACTTTTTTTTCCTCCGGAATGGAATAAGCACCATGAAGGGGGAGGAAAAAGGGATTAGGGGGGGAGGGGGTGATTTGGAGGGTCTGTGGGGGGAGTGAAGAATTAGAGGGGAAAGAAAAAAAGAGAGAGATCTTTTCAGCCACTCTATGAATCTCTGCATGGCAGCAGAGAACAATGGGAAAACCAAGCAATCACCTAGAATACTGTTCCCTTATCCAGACATAGAAAATATATTCCTGCACAAGCTTTTTTTCCCACCCCCCTTGCCTATTCTCTGCCCCCTCCCCCATATCTAATTCAGTTCTTCAGAGGAAGGCAAGGCAGATGTAACAAAGGAAGAAGGGTTTCCGATGATGGGCCACTCAGGACTCTAGGACTCGGCCTTCTAAGTCTGCTTTGGAAAAAACACTTAAAAAAATTCTGAGCCTTCACAAACTTTGTTAACCTCTGAAGTGGTATCAATGAAAAATGAACAGAAAGGTATTTTATAGCCTGAATTCTTCTTTTTTTTTAAACCTATTCCCTGAAAAATAAAGTAGTGAGAATAGTAAATCACTGGCATCCAAATGCATCCAAGTGACATGTTCTCTTCGCCTTTAGAAATCCAGCCCGGAGGTGTAAATAGGACTTTGGATTCTGAGAGCCTCTTATGCACGAGCCCAGCTGCTAGGCTCTTGGTGGCCTTCTGGAATTTCATTTAGTACAGAGGCTTTGTTTCTTGTTGAATCTCCTTCTTCTCTAAGTGGTCATTCATTGCCCCATTTTTTCCTCCTTCCTTTGGGCACCATAACTGGAAAAAGGTGATGGTCTCATATTGTCAGGTGGCTTGTTAAACCCAAGTGCCTAGGGAGCTTGTCTTATGTAAACTTACTTGATTCCTTTTGGTTGTACACAGGGCTTATCTGTTTGGGGTCAGAACTTTACACTTAGCACTGTGCCAGGGGTATCCGTAGTAGGTAAAGAAACATCATTTTATTCTCCTGCCTTTTAATTATAAATCACAGGATTTAGAATGGACCACAGCAATAGTTTAGTATAGAGGGTTTTTTTAACCTGTAAGCTGGGACCTGCACAATTAAAAATATATTCTGAGGATTATATTTCAATATAATTGGCTTCCTTTGTCATCCTATGTATTATACTTTATGTACTTAAAATATTATTCTAATAAGAAATTCATGGTTTTTATCAGATTGCCCATGAGGTCCATGACACAAAAGAACTGATGTGGGAAAAATCCTCTTATTTTATAGATGAGGAAACCAAAGACAGAAAGATAAAATAATTCGCCTAAGGTTACTAAGTTGGAAAAAACAGAGGTGAGATAGGAACTCAGGAACTCTAACTCTAACATCCAATGTTCTTCTCATTATATCTTGATTTGGGAACAAGTGTGTTTCTTTGATAAAGAGACATGATTTGCAGAATCAGAAATGCTCTTCTGTTGACAAAAATAGATTTCCTGGTGATTATTCTGAAAGGTGATGGTTGATATGGCCTCCTCCATACTCTTTCAATTACCAGCAATGTGTAAAGTCCGGGAGTTGACTAGAACTTGAATGTAATCCTTAGCTCTGGCCAAAATTCCTTTCTGAGTTTCTTTCTGCCACCATTTCGATTGTGCACATCCTATGCTTTCAATGGGATGTCTATCTTTTCCCATTATACCTCTCAGGACAATAATACAAAGGGAAATCAGGTTGCTTCATGAAAAAATAGTGAGCAAAATATCACCCACAACAAGATAAATAAAATAAAAATTACTGGCATTTCCTTGATTGTTCTACTTTATCTTAAAGAAAAAAATAATTTTGCTATTAATGCTCTTTTCTCTATTTTACCAGGTTTCAAGGGCTTCCTCTGTGATATTTGTTGTTACCTAAGCTATTATGTTATTTTTCAGATGTTTATGATGTTATTCAACTATAAAATACTATATAAGCTCCATGAGGATAGGAACCATCTAAGACTTCTCTGTCCCCTCTGCAAGACTTGATATCCAATTGTTGCTCAATAATTATTTGCCAATTTGATAAAAAAATTAGGAAAGAATTGAGTTATGACCAATTTGTAGACAATGAAGCCACTTCCCTAAAAAAAAAACAAAACTTGCTATATTGTTCAGGACAAACTACTGAATAAATAAATACCTAGTTTGCTAGAAAATGTATTGGAGGATTCTGGCATTCAAGCATTTATTTTTAAATAAACCAAACACTTAAAAAGCTTAAATGTGTTTGTATATTTTCCCTCTCAGAGTGTGCTAAATTTGTTTCTATTTTTCACATGTTTAAAGATTTGACTTGTGTTTTTATTAGTACAGGAAACTCTCTCCTGCCTATGCAGGAAAGCCTTCTCTGCAACTTAGAATCTTAGTTGCCTAAAGCACTGAGAGGTTAATAGATTCACCCGGTGTTACACAGTCTGTATGTGTTAGAAGTTAGAACCTGAGCTTCCTGGTTTTGAGTATACTTCTCTATTTAGTCAATGACTAGGGAAATTAGTAAATAATTCAGTTAGTATATTTCTGAGTTGTACTTTTGTGGTTTAGTAATTTTTCAGCCGTCTGAAACTCTGTAACTCTATTTGGGATCTTGGCAGAAATACTGGAATGGTTTGTCATTTCCTTTTCTGGATCATTTTACAGATGAGAAAACTGAGGCAAATGGGGTTAAGTGACTTGCCCAAGGCACATAGCTAGTAAGTGTCTGAGGGCAAATTTTAACTTGGGAAGTTCCTGACTCTAGACCTGGTATTTTCTCGGCTTCGTGGTATCGGTTGTGATCTTTATGCTGACATTAATGCATTTCTTTTTATCCTACCCTTCAACTCATACAAAGTTTTAATCTCACTCAGAACCTGATTTTCTGGTATTATTGTTCATATTTTTCAGGAGTCTTCTTTGGAGGACCTGCCTAGCACATTGGAGGATTCCTTTTTGATCTTTTAAAATCCTGAGATCATTGCTAGAACTGTCCAACTATAGAAATTATTTTTATTTTCAACCTTAAATCAGTTTGACTGAGCTTTCTAAATGCCCTACAGATGTGTCCCACGAATATATCTATATATCTATAACAGTGATATCTAATCAATTTCTCTATCAATTATCATTCATCTTTCTTTCTTTCCTTCCTTCCTTCCTTTCTTTCTTTCTTTCTTTCTTTCTTTCTTTCTTTCTTTCTTTCTTTCTTTCTTTCTTTCTTTCTTTCTTTCATTCTTTCTTTCTTTCTTTCTTTCTTTCTTTTCTTTCTTTCTTTCTTCTTCCTTTCTTTCTTCCTTCCTTCCTTCCTTCCTTCCCTTCCTTCCTTCCTTCCTTCCTTCCTTCCTTCCTTCCTTCCTTCCTTCCTTCCTTCCTTCCTTCCTTCCTTCCTTCCTTCCTTCCTTCTTTCTTTCTTTCTTTTTTTCTTTCTTTCTTCTCTTTCTTTCTTTCTTTCTTTCTTTCTTTCTTTCTTTCTTTCTTTCTTTCTTTCTTTCTTTCTTTCTTCTTTCTTTCTCTCTTTCTTTCTCTCTTTCTTTCTCTCTTTCTTTCTCTCTCTCTTTCTTTCTCTTTCTTTCTTTCTCTCTTTCTTTCTCTCTTTCTTTCTCTCTTCCTTTCTTTCTTTCTTCCTTTCTTCCTTCCTTCCTTTCTTTCTTTCTTCCTTTCTTCCTTCCTTCCTTCTCCCTTCTTCCTTCCCCCTCCCCTCCCTCTCTCCTCCCTCTCTCTTTTTTCCTTCATTTCTCTCTCTTTCACTTTTTTCTCTCTCTCTTTCATCCATCTATCTATCTATCTATCTATCTATCTATCTATCTATCTATCTATCTATCTATCTATTATCTATCTATCTATCTTCCCATTCAATCATCATTTGCCCTGGATAAGAAACTATTAACTTTTTCTCCATATTTATGAAGTTTTTGCATATTATAAAACTTTAAAAGTTTTAATGATCTCAAAGCCATTATTCCTAATTCATGCTTTCATTCTTATTGCCCCATTCATTGAATTTATGATAACAGAACTCATTATTAAGGTGGAATGGAAACTATGTCATACCTCACGTTTTTCAATATTAGTAGAATATTCCTTTGGACAAGGAATATACCTGACTCTTTTACTGGTTGATTAAAAAAAAAAAAAAGAAAAAAAGTTTTGTTTTGATTTGATTTGGGGGGATTTGTTTTAGAACTTGAGTCTAAATTTATTTTTTTTTGATGTCATCAGTGTTAAAGATTTCTGGTAAGAAAAATCAGTTAATATAGCTCATCAGGTATTCTATAATTTTTAATCTTAAGAGTAATCTGGGGCAAGGGAAGTTGTCCTGGAGGACACAGTCAGTATGTATCTGAAGCATGACTGAACCAGGTCATCCTGGCTCTGAAGAAAATTTGCTGTCTGCTTTATTCACATAACTTTTCTATTATTTTTTCTTATAAATCTTTAAAATTTAAATTAATTAATTAGTTAATTTAAAAATATTTCTAAGCTATGATTTCATTAATGTAGTAAACTATTGATATTAAAATTCCTTTCACTGAAGCAGACACAACCATTCTGTAATTTAACATCTTTGAGAATTGCCTAGAAGGTTGTGACCTGCCTGTGGTTCCATACAGCTGACATATATCACATGGAACTTGAACCTTCAAGAATAAGTCAGTGGTCTCTAATCTGCTATGTCTATGTCTGCTTCTCTTATATAAACCTATGAGAATAAAAATATATAAGCTCTGGAATCATTTGATGTTATCAGTTAGAAAGTAGGAATGATCTTTTCTGAATATGTGTCATGCTATTAAGGGTATTCCTAATTAGGTTCCATCTAGATATCTATATGAGGACCACACACCCTGAAAACAGTTCAGGTCATTGACCCAATGAAGCAAGAAACATACAAAGTCGGATCTCTATTTCTTTATGTATGTACTGCCATTTGATTGTAGAATGAAGTAATATTCATAATTAAACTACCAGTTCATATGTCAACATGATCATTATTTAAAATATTAAGCATGTAAAGAGTTGCATTTAATTGAAAGGATCTTATCACATTGAAAGGAAAAAAAAAGAGAGAAAGAATATTTAAAATTGCATTTTATTTTAAACACACTCCAAATATTTCTTAAGATGCTGATTTGGCTTTGAGCTGCTTGGTTTTTGTCAGGTTGGAGGATGACAAATAATGTTCAAGGGACTTGTGAGGTAAGTATATGCTATACTTTATCTTCTCTTGCTCCTTTAGATAACACTTTTGTGAATCTGAACAAGACCTTTGTTTAAAACAACATAAGGGTTTATAGGAGCCTGTCATCTAGCTGCTCATTGGCTGTGTTTTACATAATACCCTTCAGCATCGTTGATATTAACCTTGATGGCATTATTCTTGCTATTTACAGTCATATGCTAGTAATGTTAAGCCTGAATGGGATTAATAAAATAAATTAAGTGATAGAGATATTAATGCCATTAACAATCAGTAACAATACTTGACAGCTCAAGAAAATGAATAGCTTTCCATTAACCAGGCTGCATAGTCTATATACTGTATACATAGAGATTTCTGACACTTCATTTTGATAAACCTGAAATTACTTTTTTCAGGCAGCTATTCTTTTTCAGTCTTCACTTGTCTGTCTGTCTGTCTCTCTGTCTGTCTCTCCTCCTCCTCCTATTCTTTTTCTTTTTCTCCTCTCCCTCTCCGTCTCCTCCTTCTCCCTTCCCTTTTCCTTTATTTATTTTCTCTTTCCCTCCATCTCTCTCCCTTCCTTCTTTCTTCTTTTCTTCCTTCCTTTGTTTTCCTTCCCTCCCTCCCTTCCCTCCCTCCCTTCCCTCCCTCCCTCCCTCCCTCCCTTCCTTCCTTCCTTCCTTCCTTCCTTCCTTCCTTCCTTCCTTCCTTCCTTCCTTCCTTCCTTCCTTCCTTCCTTCCTTCCTTCCTTCCTTCCTTCCTTCCTTCCTTCCTTCCTTCCTTCCTTCCTTCCTTCCTTTTCTTTCTTTCTGACCATTCCATTTTAATGTCTGGAAGACATTAATAGAGATAGGATTGACCACTGCCTAACAACTGGATATATGCCTTTTCCTATAAGCCTGAGACCACCTCCTTCCTCCATGGGCTCTCTGCCATTTCTATCTAGCTCTCTCTTCACTCCCACTGTCTTCCAGCTCCATCCCCAATACTCTTCATCCTGATGCAGATGCTTCCTGTGGTTCTTTTTGAAATTGATGCTTGTCTTTTGTTCCAGTCCCACTCTGAGTCTGCTCGGGTCAGGCAGCTCGCAGCCTCCCTGGGGCAGTGCTATGATGAATTTTGGCATGGCCAGACTGTTTAACAACTCCATCCTAAGAGTGCCAGTATCCTCAAAGATTGAAAGGAGCTCTGATGAGCTTTTCCAAAGAATCAACTCTATGGGGAAAGTTTCAAAACCATAAAGATCCTGTGGAGTCCTAAATTATGTGAGCTCATTTTCTATTAACTACTTTCACCCCCACCCTACCTCCACCAAATTCGACTTTCCTTTTATTTTATTAAAGAAAGAAAGGAAACTATTGAACAATATCCACTAATTTTCTAAGATTATATTATCTGTATTCGATGATTTTTTAAATTATATATATTTTTATTTTTATTTTGAAAATTATATTATTTATATTATAATTATATTTTAAAATTATATATATATATTATATTATAAAATTATATTCTACAGGTCTTTATGACCTGTTTAGTGATGGTATTTTGTTTTGTCTTTTCTTTGTATTCATTTCCCTCCTTCCCTTTTTCCCTTTCTTTCTCCCCTCCCTCTCTCTTGCCTATATTTCTCCCTCCCCCCATCCCTTCCTCCCTTTCTTTCTTTTCCTCTCCTGTCTTTCCTTCCCTTCCTCTCTTCCTTCCTTTCTTCCTTCTTCCTTCCCTTCCTCCCTTCCTCCCTTCTTTCCTCCCTCCTTCCCTTTCTTCCTTCCTTCTTCCTTGCTCTTCTTTCCTTCTTCCTTCCCTTCCTTTCTCCCTCCCTCCCTCCTTTCCTTTCTCCTCCCTCCCTCCTTTCCTTCCTTCCTTCCTTCCTTCCTTCCTTCCTTCCTTCCTTCCTTCCTTCCTTCCTTCCTTCCTTCCTTCCTTCCTTCCTTCCTTCCTTCCTTCCTTCCTTCCTTCCTTCCTTCCTTCCTTCCTTCCTTCCTTCCTTCCTCCCTCCCTCCCTCCCTCCCTCCCTTTCTTCCTTCCTTCTTCCTTCCCCTTCCTTCATTCTTTCTTCTCTTCCTTCTTCCCTTCCTTCCGTCCTTTTCTCCTTTCCTGTTTCTCTGTCTCTTTCTTCATCTCTCCCTGCATTCCTTTCCTCCTTTTCTTTCTTCTCTTTCTACCTACTCCATCACTTTTGCCTGGCTTTTCTTCAGCTTCCCCTCACTTTTCCTCTTCCCTTTCCTTCCTGCTTCCCTTCTACCTGCTTTTTAATTCTAGTTCATATTGAACCACACCTACACATACATATCAACAGTTTGCAAATAACTAGAATTTTCTCTTTTTCCATTGGAATTTCCTCCCGTTTTCTGAGAGATCACTGGTTATTCTGTCCAACAAACATTAAATGCCTGTCACATGCAAGGTTATGCAAAGGGAAGTTCGAATTGACAGAAATTTAGTTTTCTGGTATTGATATTTTATTTAAAAATGTTTCTTCCCTTTACCTCTTTCCTGTTGGGGCTTTCATAGATCATGGATGATGTGGCAGGCAAAAGAGGAATGATGACCTTTCCTTCAAAATATTTCTGTGGTCAGACTGGGATTTGTGCCATTGGGAAGCTTGCTGATATTAGACATGGGTGAGAAAACAGTTTAAAGTAGATTTCTCCATTGCTTGTGTTAACATAGAAGGGGTGATACACATACACATAAAGGTTTTCCGAATTGGATTGGGTACAACTCTGTTCTCATTTGTTGGGGTGTACAGTCTCTCTAGAACCTTAACATGGAGGAAAATGTTTCCATTATGTTCTGTTTCTCTCCTGAATGATATGAGTCCCCTTAGAAAGGACAACATGGACCAGAGTTAACAACCCTGAGGCTTCCCCCTCTTATTTTCTGCTTTCTGGTATTCATTATGATAATGTACCGTAGTCTGCATGGGGCACCTTCTTTGATGGTGAATGCAGTTAAATGCCTGTTTAGACATGTCACAAAATCACCAAAGCAAGAAGGTGTGTGAAGTGTGGAAGAGGGGAAAAAGTGTTGCTATATATTTTTTTTAACTTAAAAATGCGTCTTCTTAACAATCCTTTGCAGCTGGCAGAAAGCTAGGGTTTCTCACACTGTGAAAGGAAGTCAGACCATAAATAAACCAGTTGAGCACACCTGGAAAGAATAAAATGCCTTTCTAGGCTTTGCAATGCACTTAGAATCGATGTGAGTCTGGTGAGTGCATGGAAACGGTATGGAAGAATGTGTAAATGCCACATTAGGATAAAGCCAGTGAAATGCTTTCCATTTTTAATCTCCAATTTTAAAGTAATGGTGTACTGGAGAAAAATATGGAAAGGCATTTTTTTTCAAAGCATTTAGGTTAATATCTTGCAGCAGTATTTGTAGAAGCTGACTTGTTTCCAGAAGTAAGAACAGAGCAAGAGAATCAAAGAATTTTCTATGGTACTTTCTGGGCCAGAGAAAAATGAACGGTGTCTCCAAGAACCATCATGGCTTTCACACTTATGGACATAATACAGAGACCAAGAATGAACAATATCCTCCTTGTGTGATGTAGATTAAAAAAACCCCAAACAACAAAAAAGGATGAGTCAATAGTTATTAGCTGTTACTTTTTCTTTCTCCATCTTCCATATATTGCTTTCTTATTTTTATTGCTTATCTGATCAGACAAGCACAGAGGATGAATGATTCTTGCTTTGGAAATCTCTGGTGTTTGTGTTGAGCCACCTGGTTGTCATTGCTCTCTGTGGATCCCGTCTCATCTGGTCCACATCTTTGGCAGGATTTCAGGTAGCTTTGTTCAGTCTAACCAGAAGTTGGGTGCAGTGGAAATGTGTCAGAGAACACATAACTTGTATGGCCTGAGAAGTTCTTGTTTGGAGCCTTCCTCATCTTCACTAAGGAACTCATGCAACAAGTTAATTGAGATGGAAATGAAATAGATGCCAGCAAAGACTGAAGGATGTACTTTTTGAGGTGAAGGGGAATAGAATGGAGTGCTAGACTTGAGCAATGCACTCAGGGCTCAATGTTTTGTTCTCTTCAGGATTTTTTGTTTCTAGGAGCCAGTGAGATTTTCTATTTGCTCATGTATGCAAACTTGAATGGGTCATTAGCAAACACAAATAAAGAATAAATATTCAGTTAGCTGTCCTAAAAGTGAAAAGTCAGGTACTCTTTCAAACTGATTCTTCTTGAGGGTGTACTTGTGTATGTACCTTCAGAATATGAGCTCCTTGAGGGCAGGCATTTTTATTTATTTTTTTTTTCATAGCAGTGCTTAATAAATATTATTGAATTGAGTTGCAATGTTTTATATCTTATCAAATTTGCTTTTACTGCTGAAGAGTAAATTTTTGGTTGAGCGTACACTCCTGCTACTAATATGGAGCATGGGAGATGCTAAGCTGAATTTGGTCTGGAAATGTTATCCAGGGATAGCATTGTGAGACATCAATCTCCTTTCCTGATGGAGTTTCTCTCCTCTTTCCTTTTATAAAAAGACCAGATTCCTCTCAGATCTTCCCCAGTGAGTCACTGCATTCTGATTGCAGTCCAAAGAAGTGGCTGTTCACTACTGTAGGGCTTTTTTTCAGGGAAAGAGTATGATTGAGAAGTAGGTCAGGGCTTAAAAGTTGTTGGTCTAGTGACCCTGAAAGTTAGCATTTTCTGGGATTTTTGAGAAGGCAAAATGCACTGGTATTAGAAGAGTTTTGAACTTCCAAGGAAAGAAAAGGAAAAACACAACATAGGTTATTGACTATTCCAAAAAGCAAACATCTGGTTAACATCCTTAGATCATATTTGGCTCAGCATCCTTTGCTGTCCATACATACCAATGCACGACCAGGGCAGAATACATCCCATGTAGTTTATAATCTGCATAGGCAGATTATAAACCAGAATCATAAAATAATTATGAGATGTGTAGACACACATACTATCTGCCTGATATTTATTGAATTTTTAGTAAGACATGATGGTCCATCCGTAAGTTGGGTTTAAACTGGAAACAGTAAAGAAGGAAATTAGACAAAAGAAAAGACTCTCACCATAAGAGAATTGCAGAAGATGTAGAATCCATTCTGGACTGTGGTTTTCCTTCAGCTTGAAGGAGCAGCATGGTATTCCAAAGTGGAAAAAAGCAACTTCCTAAGACCCAGAATGGTGATGAGTTGTTTTTTGTGATAATATGAAAATACCTTCATCAATTCATTCCAAAATTTAATAGCTATATCCCACAGACCAACTGTGGGACTCTGCTAGGGCAATATAAGTAAGCAAAAAGACTTAGTGCTTTGCTTTTCCCTCAGGTATACCAATCAACACAGTAGATAAAATGTTGGACCCAGTAGCAGGAAGACCTGAATTTAAATGTGACTTCAGGAACTTACTATCCTTTGTAACTCTGGGCCAGTGATTTAAACTCTGCCTCAGTTACCTCAACTATAAAATGGGAACAATAATAACACTTGTCTCATAGAGTTGTGAGGATCAAATAAGATAAAAAAGTTATAATGGCTTATAAAGGGCTTAGTCTAGTCTAGACATAGTAGGTAATATTTACACAGAAGGGATGACATGCATAAATGTTTTGGGGACTTTCATATCATACTAGTTACTACATGATAAATATTTTTCGTGGATAAAAAAAATTTCCATATCTGTCTATTCAAGAAACAAACTCAAATATTTTTCTTCTTTATTTAAAAATAACATTTGCTGATCTTTGGGAAATAAAACAACCACCACCTTTTTATCTGACTTAAAAATATTTTCATGCTTCTGCTTTTTAAATAAATGCATGTTAAGCATCATCTTGTCAAAGTAAAAAGATAATAATTACCTTAGATTAAGCCACTAAGGACTATAGCTCAAGGTTTGCTTCAATCACAATCAAGACCCAGGGTCCACTGGATTATAACTTGTTGGGTCAGTTGTTTGTGGTCTAAATGCAATGCTCCCAAACTTACTGTGTATCACAAAGGATAGAGAGGGCTACCATTCTTATGGCAATCTGCTTATGTTTAAAGTATTGATCTTCTGATAACATTTCCCTCTGCCCCCTGAAATTTCCAAACGTGTAAATTAGATCTTGTAACCCTTGTTTCAGCGGTACATCTGAAGATGGCTGATGGTTTTTATTTATGTAGTAGAATGTTCATGAAATTCAAGAGCTACAAACCCATGTGTCTTAAATTTCTATTATAATTTTTTTTCAGTTAAAAATTCAACGTGTGGATGAAAGTATATACATTGTTAAATGCTAGTGTTATGAATCTAGAAAAAGAAAGGTAATCTTAGTATAAGGAAAAATTTCAGATTCAATAGTAATCGCTCATATTTTGGGCCAGCTCATGTCTTTTGATAGACATGGTTTTCAACATTTTCTACCTGATGATACTACCAGCTGATTTTTGAAAGCCTTCATCCATTTTTTCCTTACATTATTTACTTTTCATACACTTATAGGCTGGAGGTAGTAATGGGGTGTATTCTTTCTAACTCAAAAATCAAATGGGAAGTAAACTACGTGATGGTAGAAGGAGCAATATTTCTAACCTAGCTCTGGTAGAAATGTCATATAACAGACATGGGTGTGATGTGTCATGGCGTTATATATAAATCTCTTTTCAGGGTTGCTAATTTTTTTCTGACTGTCAAAATTCACCTCAGGGTGAAGCTGCAGAGGTTAAAAGTCTTAATTGAACAGGGAAGGTTTTTTCCCCCCTCAAAAAAAGACCTAAAAACCCTCCAAGAGTGTTTTTTTCAGGTACAAGTTTTGTATCTTGACCCACTCTAAAAAACGACAGTGAGATTTTTAGCATGAAATGTGGCAGGCTATAAATCTCGTTACACTGTGGTGTCGGAAGGAAAAAAAAAATATGTAATATAAAATACGAAGCATCCAAATATCTTTTCTTGCTTGCTCGCAGAATTATTTGTTCACAAAGTTTCATAAGGATTTTTTTATGATATCATTACGCATCACAGTTACACCTCTAATGAACTAATTATATATGTTGTTTCTACTCTGTAATTAGGTATAATTACACTAATTGCATAAACAGATGATAATCAACCTGAAATTACTTTATAAAACAAGGTCATTTACACAACAATAATGCCATTAAAAATACATAAGCCCCAGAGAGTGAGACAAAGCAGCACCCACGAGGAAATTCAGTTCCGGATTAAGTCTCTTGCTCTGTAGGTATAATAGGGACACCATCACCTTCGAATTAGCCTAATGTACTCTTGATATAGTAGGTTTAAATCCTGAGCTGTGCATTTCTATGCCTTTGTGGCTTTGTCTCACAACCTGAACATTTTTTAATGTAGTTTTTGTTGTGTAAATCTATATAAGTGCCATCAACCGTCAGCAGTGACATCTGATGGCATGATGCAGCCCTAGCCTGCATGCATTAGGTTTTTTTGTGTTTGTGCAGTGGAACCTACTTAAATGAATGCCACTCGCAGGAATCAACCTGTAAAAGGAATACATTTTCCCTTGCACTGAAACAATAGCTGTGTGCTGAATGAAGGCCCATGAAAAGAATAAATCACACAGAAGGATAAAGTTCTTTGCCTCAGAAAAAAAAAAAAAAGAAAAAGAAGAAAAAGAAAGAAAAAAGAAAAAAAAGAAAGAAAAAGAAAAACAAATGAACATAATAATTGTGACCTATGGGGAAAATGCATCTTTATATTTTTGGGGTTTTTTAGGTGAACCCGACTAGAATTCACATCATGACTAAAGTCTGGAAAATTTTATTTGAGATACAGCTCAAATTTTCAGTGGTGATTAAAAAAACAAAGCAAAAATAAACCCTAAAAATAAAGAAATAAAGTTCCCTAAAAGATGAAACCTCTCTCTCTCTCTCTCTCTCTCTCTCTCTCTCTCTCTCTCTCTCTCTCTCTCTCTCTCCTCTCTCTCCTCTCTCTCCTCTCTCTCCTCTCTCTCCTCTCTCAACTCACCAATACTACCCATGCAGCAGCAATAACAATAATGAAGCTGGACATAGATCTACATCTCATTCCTCTGAGATCTTTAAAAGTTTTGATTTTCTATCCTGAATATAGAGAGCATCTCATCCTTCTCTGTCTCCCACCTTCAGAAATTATGTTAGAGCTGAAATTAAGATCCATTTAGTGAAGACACTGTGTTCGCACTGAGATGGTCTATGGTAGATAGCCTAGTAACATCAGTTCTTCAGTTGAGCAAACAGCCTCTCCAAGGTTGAGATTTGCTGTTGTTAGCAAGATCATGAGTGCTGTTAAAATCTAGAGATCTCTGGGATTGCTAGATATTTCTGCTTTCATGCTGCAGCATACACAGGGCTTTCTGTCCTCTTGCCACATTACCTTGGTTTGTAAGAAAACAATTTAGAGGAAGTCAGAATATTTTTAGGATGTTTCTGGCAACTTTTCACAGTTACTTCTGTGTTCCATAAACACTACTTCATCCTTGGCAAAATGTAATTGATGAACCTTCATTCCCAACAGCTTTCAAAGTCCATTAACAAATGCTAAATCTTTCTGGGCACGTGGATGCTGAGGAAATATTGGAATAAAGGTGTTAATGAAGGAATGAACAAGCGAATGAAGAGACCAAAAGGGAAATAATTTGGATGCCATACTGGTGAAAGAAACAGATTTAGTATAGCTTGGCTCAAAACTCTTGCTTTTTTGGGAAGTGGGAGAGGGAGAGGGGGCTATTTTATCTAATCATAACCTCTTTTTTTATCTATCACATCATATGCAGTTTCCCAGAGCTTTTAGACAGCGTAGATGAGTCTTTCATTAGTTAAGCTATTAAAATGCAGCTAAAATGAAAATGTGAGGTTTTCCTGAGGATTTCAAATGCTTTTCAATCTATCATTTTTTAAAGGATGGGGGATTTTATCATATCAATGAAGTTTATTAAAATACTAGTGACTAATTTTAACATAAACCTATAAAATTAGAAGCAATATCATTAGGAGTTATGGTATAAGTCTCAACCTTAAAACTCTCCTGCAAATACTCTGGATATCGTACTTGTTAAAATGTTAGGCATAGGTGATTTTTAAAATATAATTTTCTTATTGTTACAGGACTTTGTTTTGAATTCTAATTTTGTTGTTTCCTATCTGTGTGATCTTGGACAAGGCACTTAAACTTATGGAGATAAAGTTTCCTCATCTGTTAAATGATTAAGTTGATCAAATAGGCTGTAAGATCCATCCTTGATTTAAATTTGTGATCCTGAATAGGACCTGGAAGGCCTGGATTGTAAAGTAATCTAGTTTAGCAAGGTATTTTCAAAGTATATAGTTCAATGTAATTCCTTTCTATGAGAGAATGCAAGCATGATCCAAAAAAACATCCAATCTATCTGCAACAAGAACTGGACATGAAAAACATATATCTAAAACCAAGAGTTGGCATTATTTTTAATGGAGAAACAATGGAAGTTTTCAAAAAACAAACAGGAATAAAGCAAGTATATTTCATCCTCTTACTATCATTTGACATATTTCTAAATATGAACAGTATATATTATGATTATAATAACATAAATGAGAAGATCATTAACGGGCAGCCAGACTCTGAAAAACTAATGGTAATACCAGAAGCATGACTAGATACAGCCATTGGATTGATTGTTTTTTCTTAATGTTTCAATGTTGTAGGAAAGGAAAGTTCAATTTTAAAACAAAAATCTGCTGTAAAACCAGAAGCCATTAATAAAACATAATCCCCCATCCCCAAAACATCAAAATGACCTAGGTCATGCCAGAATAATCTTAATTCCTTTCTTTTTTAGAAACAGTAGCTAGGGGTAATACCAGTGATTTTAGAAAAATTTTTAATGATCTGTCATGCTAACCTTGTAGGATTTCCTTGGCAAAGCAACTGAAGCTATTTGCCACTTACTTCTTCAGCTCATTTTACAAAGGAGAAAATTGAAATAAAAAGAGTTAAGTGACTTTTCCAGGGTCATATAGCTAGTGTCTTAGGTCATATTTGAACTCAGGTCTTCTAGCCTCCATTTCCTTATGCTCTATCTATTGTGGTATGCAATTGCCCTGGTGGGTACAGAGTAAGCACTTAAATACTTTTTGGTTTATTGAGGATTGATCATATTTTCTCTAGACCTTTTCTTCTCTGGGTCAAACATAGGAAATTTCTTAAAATAATATAACTTGTTATCTAGCTTTTTTACTATCCCAATTATCCTTTTTTAATTTAAAAAACTAAAAAAACCTATGTTTTCTGTTTCTTATATTATTGTAGTTATCCCCAATATTCCTCCCTCCTTATCTCTCAGAGAGTCATCTTGTATAACAAAAAAAGCATTTTTAGAAAGGAAAGAAAAATCAGCACAACTAGTTTCAATGCATTGGAAAAAGTCCTAAAAACATGTGCAATATGTAACACTTCCATGAAGGAATAAGTTGAGGGTGTATTCTCATGTCTTCATTTGAGTTCTGCTTGATCTTTGTAATTTTGTTATATTTATTTTTATTTTTCAGAATGTAATAGTTTTTAATATAAATTGTTACAAATACTGTGTATATTATCTTTTGACTTTGCTTACTTACTTCACCATGAATCAGTTCATGTAAAAATTCCCTGTATTCATCACATCCATCAATTTTTTTTCCTGAGGCAATTGGGATTATGTGACTTACCCAGGGTCACACACATTTACCAAAATTTGTAAAGTCATTCCATAGTTGGAGGTCATTTGCTTCCAGTTCTTTCCAACTATAAACAATATGAGTATAAATATTTGAGATATATACATATTTATATGTATATATATATATCTTTAAAAAATTCTAGTCTTCTTGGAGTATGTACATGCAGATGAATACACATGCCCATATATATGTATATATATATATATATATATATATATATATATATATATATACACACATATATATATATATACATATATATATATATACACATATATATATATGTCCAGAAACAATAATAATAGATAGACTTTATATAGTGTTTTAAAGTTGGCAAAATACTTTACTTATGTTGTCTCATTTGATCCTTATAATTTTACAGTTGAGGAATCTGATTCTGAGAGAGGTTAAATGACTTGCCTAGGATCTCAGAGCTAGTAAATGTCTGAAGAAAGATTTGAACTCCAAAGCCTTCCTAATGACTTTATTAATGTAAATGGAGAGAACAATAACAATAGTAAAATCACCAAAATCACATAGTATAAAATTATTATGGTTATGCTTGGCCCCAAAGAAGAGAGGAAGAGGCAGCTCCCTATTTCTTCCCCAGAGGTAGATGAGTATGAGTATAGACAACCAAATATAAAACTGGACTTGGTCTATTTGTTGTTTAGTTTTTGCCAAACTATCCCCCTTCCTTATTATTTGTTCTCTGAGAAGGGAAGGAAGAGCTATATTGAAAAGTGGAAGTGCTACAAAAACAAAGGATAGGATCTGATCTGTGATTTCAATGGTATAAGAAACTCTGGGCTATAGAAACTTCTTTCCCAAAGTAGAATGTCATTTCTGAAACTTACTATTTATAGAGTTGCCTAGAGTAATGAGAAGTTGAGTAAAACTTGCCCACCTGTGTCAGAGGTGAAATTCTATCTAAGATCTCTTGGCTTTGAAACCAAGGATCTACTCACTAAATTTCTTGTAAAAATTAGAAAATGTCAATTTAAATTAAAAATTAATTTTAAAATGAAAAAGACCATATAATTATTTTAGCTTTGTGGCACGCACACACACACACACAGACACACACACAGACACACACACACACTTCTCAAAAGCTCTTTCTTAGCAAAGTTTCATATCTCAATTTTGAAAATTTTAAAAATTCAATTTTGAAAAATCAAACAAAGACATTTATTAGCATGAGAACTCCAGGGAATACATGATCATCTTTAGAAGAAGAAAACAAAGGCTTTGGAACTTGGTTTGGTTTCACATAGTCCCAGCAACAAAATCTCAGATCCCTGTCTGTTCTCTCTCCTTGGACTCACAGTAGAGGGAGTTCCCACATCAGAAGTTCACTCAGATGCTTCTTATAAATCCACTGTACTTTAATTTGAGCATTAGGAATAAAGATCCTTAAAATACCAATAGAAAAATGAGTTTCCACATTTCATACCTTTCAGGTTTCAACACTGCAAAATTTGTATTTTGCACATTGAGGGAGAAGGTAAACATTCAATTAAGTAAACATTTATTAAGCACCTAAAAACTCTGGGTATGTAAATTTGGGGGCCAAATAAAAGACTCTTTATCAGTAGGCTGGATAATTGAGAGTCAGAGAAATTAAGTTCCTCATCTGTAGCCATACAGCTAGCTCTGCATCAGATTCAGGCTTAGTTTTTTTTTTTCTGACTCCAGATGTAGCCTCTCTACCTACCATGTCACCCTGTGTCAACTCAAAAGGTGAGAAGTTATGGATACGTTTCTAAGACTTCTATCAGTAAAACCATTGACTTATTGAAGAAAGATGCTAATACTGCAAATGTTTTTTTAGCTGTAACCCTGAGTTACTATATTTTTAAAAATTATTTCTCCCTGATTTTGGAGAAGGTTCAGCTGAGAAAAACAAGTCCCCAGAGATCATTTTCAGAGTTAGAGTCAATTGTCTATGAAAACACAAGCTTACTTATAACTTTGATAGTTAAGTTTTGTTTTGCAGAGGCAGAATGTTGCAGTGGAGAGAAAAATAATGATTATGATAATAACATATAGCGTTTAGATAGATAATACTTTAAAACTTGCAAAAAAATCTCTTTACAAACATTTTATTTGATACTCACAACAACTCTATAGGATAGATTCTATTATTATCCCCATTTTACAGATGAGGAATTGAGACTAAAAATTAATCAACTTGCTTAGGCTATGTAGCTAGGTTATAAGGTAAGGACCTCCTAATTCCAAGTCCAACACCCTTTTCACTATGCCATCATATAATGGTGCCCTATATAGAGCACTGTGTTAGGTTTTAAGAACCCGAGTCCAAATCCAGCTCACTCACACAAAATACTTCATTTTATGTGCTTCTTGCAGCATTTTAGGATTAAGCCACTAAGTCATATATTATTTGGTTGGTCCAAAATGCAGGAATTTTCCATACCACAAGTTTATCCAGATCTTTCCCATAATTCTACTACAATCCAGTTTGAGAATTGGAAATGAAGCTAAACAATCCCTTTAAAAATGCATTTCTACATTTCATTGATAAGAGATGAGATATTGAAATAACAAATGAATAATGAAATAATAAATATTGAAATCTCTTTGGGACCATTGGGACCAGTCAGTCAACAAGTATTTATTATAAGTCAACTATGGTGTTAAAAAAAGGTGATAGAAATAAAAGCAAATACTTGGCTCTTGCTCCCAATGATCATGGAATAAGAACATTAGCTAATATTATATGGAGGAGCTCCCAATTTAATGGGGAAAGGTGAACATGTAACATAGCTTTTAAATGATTAAACTTTAACTCTCCAAATAAGAATTGCTGTTTTATTCCATAATTAAAAATAAAATTAAAAACATTTGTTTAAAAAAAAAGAAAAAATAAGACTCAATGGGCTCTTTCTAAGTATTATTGGTTAGCCACAGTTTTTCTCCTGACATATCATAGAGATGGTATAATGGTCAGAGAAATGGACTTGGGGATAGGAATACCCAGGTTTAAATCACATTTCAAATAATTACTAGCTGTGTTATCCTGGATAAATCACTCGAATTACCTCACACAGTTGTAGGGGAGATTCACATGAGAGATCTATGTAAAGCACTTGGCAAATCCTTAAATGCTTTATTAAAAAAAAGTATTATTGTTTGGGTTAGTGAGCAGCTCAATAGGCCAGCAGCTTTGGAAACTTATCTCTTCATTTATAAAGGCTCATGGGTTAGTTGGTACCTTGTCACATTGTTCTCTCACACATCCATCCTCCTTATTTTGATCACAGCCTCCAGGTAATCAAGTATACATTTTTAAGAGGGAATAAAACTAGAATCAAGGTTGTTTCCCAAAGTCCATGAAATTTTTTGAATTATCTATTATATCTTCTTAAACAATATCTGTTTGATTTTTTATCATTTCAAAACCATTGTTCTTCCCACTCAAAATATTTTGTTGTTTATTTTTCTTGTTTTAAAACGAACATCCTTCTCACTAACTCCCTTTTGTCATTGTACAACTCTTCCTTGTAACAAAACAAAACAATTTATCCAAAGACACTTACATATAAACAATGTTTCATGGCATATGTAGCATTTTGAACCCATACTCCACTCAAGCTCCATATTCCACCTCTATGGGTTCCCCTTCAGTGTCTGGAACAAGTCAAGTCAACCATCATATATTAACTATTTGATATGTGTTAAAAATTGGGGATATAAAGAAAAAAATAATTCAGTAGGTCTCATTATCTGTTTTTTAGCCAATAATTATATTCTGGGGTCATTCTGTAAGAGAACAATTTACAAGTCTCAGTCTTCAGTCATGTCTGACTCTGTGATCCCATGGAGGGTTATCTTGTCTGAGAGATTAGTCATTTCCTTCTCCAGTTCATTTTGCAGATGAGGAGACTAAGGCAGACTGAGTTAAGTGACTTGCCTAAGGTCAGGGTCTGAGCCTGATTTGAACTCCTGAATGTGAGCCTTCCTGGCTCCAGACTTTGCAATCTGTCCACTGTACTATCTAGTTGCCTAGAGTCTTAGTTCAGAGGCAAGCAAATCAACTGATTTGGGATCTAGAACAAAAAAAGGGAAAAAAAAGGATCAGGAGGGGAAGGATACAGTAGCAATTGGATTTAACTTGTCTTAAGGGGATATTTTGTTATTTTTGAAACTTTAAACTAATTTTATCCATTGGGTCTTGTCTGTTATTTGCATTAGACGTAATAGAGAGGGCAAATAATTCTACTTCCAAAGAAAAATCAAGAAGCAGTTGAAGAGTCACTGAGCTCTAGAAGGAATTGGATTGTTCTTTAATGAAAGGAGGCTGCTTTCAGCCCTTGCCTTTCCAGGCTAAACATGCCCTCCTAGAAGATGAGCTTGCTATTGAGCTGTCCTGGATTAGTGTCCTGCATTAGTTTAGGTTCTCCTGTTTGTGACATAACACTTGTGTGTCACCCAATATCGGCCTTTAAAGGGGACCCAAATGTAACCCGATGTTAACATGAGAAAGTGTGACAGGATATGCCAGAAGTTTAAAGAGAAACACATGATTTCTAGATTGTATACCTGCTGTGTTCCAGTATCTAATCAGAAAGACGCTGAGATGTGGAAGAAGGTTGAATGGTAAGAGCAAGAGGGGAAAAAAAATCTGGCACGTCTTTTGTTGAAATTCAATCCTCCCTTTCCCCCCTTGATGCCCAGAAACAGTCTGCAGACTTTTCAATCACTTTTTAGGATACAGTGAATTTTATCATAATTTTTTTCAACCAAAACCACATGTGCTTGTTCTTTTGACAACAGAGAATAACGAAATCATATTTGTTAAGACCAAAAGGCAAGTAATAAATAACTGGGACACGATTCTGAAATCCAAAGTTCTTCAAAAGAAAGAATGACCATTGTTGAAAAAAATTTAATTTGGAGAGGAAAATGAACTTTTGAAGAGAAAACCATCTGAGAGGTACCCTGTGGCTCAAGGCCTTCTCCTTTTCTGCTGGACCAATTGTAGTTCTGTGTCCTAAAGCCATAATAAAAAGGGATTGTCTACAAAATGCACCGGTACTTACAAAACTTGGGCCCCACTTATCAACTTCATGTAATGGTTAGGGTCAGGTTTTTGCCAAGCAAGAATTTCCAGAAGAAAATGCAATTGGGTTCTATTAAAGAGAGTGGGTGGGTGAGTGGGGTGGTGGGGGTGGGAGGAGATGCTGAATCCTACCTTAGAAAAGTGGTCTTAGAGAAAAGAGGATTAAGAGAAAGCTGTAGGGTAACTTAAGACACAGTTCCTCCTTAGACCTGAGTAAGACATAGTTTTCTTTCATGGTACTAGGCAGACTAATCCTTCTGGTGTGACAAAGTATTGTCCGGGGTCGTGCAAAGGCCCCTCCAAGGTGGCTAGAAGGGTGCCGCCATCGGATTAGACTTTGGCAACAGGCCGTTGGCAGTCTGAAAGTATCCCTCCCCAAATCCTCATTCTAACAAATAAAAATTAGCTACCTCAAATCAAAATATTCATTAATAAGGTCTTTTGAGATTTAGGCTGCTGCATTTGGTATTGTGGAATGGTGTGCAACTTAGAGTCTCAGTGTTATGATGATTATATGTATGCGTTAAAGCAAAATAAAACAATGATAGATGACAAGGTTGCATCTAATATGTCTGTCTGTCTGTCTCTGTCTTTCCCCCCTCTATTTCTATCTGTCTGTCTCCTTTTCTCTCTAGTTTCTTTGTCATTTCTGTCTGTCTCTCTGCCTCTGGGTATATCTCTGTCTCTGTAGCTATCTGTCTTTCTCCCTCTCTCTGTCTATCTGTCTGCCTCTTTCCTTTTCTCTCTTTTTTCTGTCTCTCTCCTTTCTCTGTCTCTCTGCTTCCCTCTTCTTTTCTACTTCCCATTCTCTCTCTTTCTTCTCCTTTCTTCTCTCTTTCTCTCCTTTTGCCTCCTCACTCTCCCTGTCTGTCTGTCTGTTTCTGTCTCTCTGTATCAGTCTCTGCAACTGGTTTGATTTTTGGAATGCTAGCCATTTTAATATGATTGCACAAGCAGAACAAAAGAAATGTAATCGTATCTTGAATGAGATCTTTGATCACTTAATTGATGAATTAAAGGCTCTCAAATGCCACGCACCAGGCGGAATGCTTCAGATTTACTGGTAATTTTAGAACCACTTTGTTATTAGTTCCTTATTTCCAGCCTCCCAGTGCAGAGGCATTTCGAAATATATGCTTAAGTAGAAGCCAGGCTGCCCCTCCTCTCCATCTGCCATGGAGCTCCAGGGAACTTACCACAGGCACCCCACGTCAGGAGATTTGGAAAGGTTAATTCATCTAGGAGGTGATAGGAACCAGGTTTGGGCTCTTTTTACATGAAAGAAAGGGAGAGGGGACAAAAGTGGGAAATGGGGACTGGATGAAAGGGGAAATTGAAGAGCTGTTCAAATTAATCAGGCCTGCAAGGCCCAGGCATAAAAGAAATCAGGTCAAACCAGAACAAAATAAGACTGGGGGGTAAATAAGAATTATACAAAAAGGTAACATTTGTCCTTAAAACACAGATAAGTGGACTCTGTGCTCTAGCCAGAATGGACTATTCATGTCCGCCATGTTCCATATTACATCTCCTGTCTTCATGGCTTTTCAAAAACCATACCCCAGGCCTGGAATGCTTTTCCACCTCACCTTTGTTTCTGGATCCTTCATGGTTCTGCTTGAGTTTTGCAATTATCTATGTATATGTTTTCCCCAAGAGAATGCAGTTCCTTGGAATATCCAGTGACTTGCTTAATAGTTACTAGTGATTGTAGTTGCTTAATAAATTTGTGTTGAATTGAATCAATTGTAAATGTAAAATAACTATTAGTAGTTATCAGTGTGTTATATAGTATGGTTCATCTTCAGATGACTGACACTTTCTGCCATCCACTATGTCACTGCTGTATCATTATTAGTCAACAAACAGGTATTAAGCACCCACTATATGCCAAGCATTGTGCTAAATGCTGGGGATATAAACACAAGCAGAAAGACAGAATTTTAGTGACTTTTCTTTCCAGTCAATCTATTAGCATGTATTCTCCTTCTTTGTCCACACCCACCAATCCAGCCAGCACAGAATAGTTGGGAAGGTCATCCTTCAAACATGTTAAAAGAAAATTGTCCAATTGGCAATTAGCCTCACGTGCACCATTATCCAAGTGTATTTGCTCAGTTCTAGCCCTTTATAACTAGGAACTGGGTTAAGTATTGTACATACAAAGAAAGGCAAAAACACTGTCTTTAACTTCAAGAAACTCACATTCTAATTGGGAAGACAACTAACAAAAAGCTATGTGCTTAGTATATTGGAAAAGAATTTCATTGGATATTAGCACATGGTATTGGAGCAATGGGGTGGCCTAATGGCCTGAAGTCATGAGGATTTAAGTTCAACTCTGGTCTCAGACACTTAACATTTCCTAACTGTGTGACTCTGGGCAAGTCAACCCCAATTGCCTCAGAAAAAAAGAAGTAATCTAAATAATCATATGGTAAAAGGTCCATCAGGCTGATGTATATGTATGTGTTTGTATTTTACCCATTCACAAAACTATAGGGAACAGGTCCTAATATTGCCATTTGTCCTTTCACATTCTCTCTCTCCACTCCACTTGTCCCCATCTCTGTGGATGTTTAATTTCTAATATGCTTTTGAGCTTCTCTCTATCATCCATGGAAGAAGCAGAAGCAGGACATCCCTGGCTCTGGGTGCCTTCGTGAAGTGAGGTGTAGGTTGCTAAGGAATGAGATAGGAAAGAGAAAGACTGGAAAGTCAATGAGCTCTGTGATCTTCTTGTTTGTTCATTTGATTGTCGCTAAAAATACTGAAATAATTTATGAGGCCTCAAGACTTGATTCTAGATCTCCACTTACTCTGTGGGTGCAGAAAGAGCACTCTATGAGATCTAGGTTTGGGTTCTACATTTTGCTCCAGTCCTTGGATAGACAAGTGAACCTGGACAAATCCCAAGGCTAGGCAATTTCTTTGCTGTAAAATGAAGGAATTTGATAAGATGAACTCTAAGGGACTTGTCATCCTTAAATTCTAAGATTCTAGGAGTGTTTTATTTATTCTCATCCTTCTCAACACTAGATAGATAAATAAATAAATAGACAGAATGGTGAGTATATAGATAGATAAAACATTTATTAAGGCTTCCTTTTTGCCAGGTATTGTCCTAAGTTTTGGAAATTCAAATACAAAAAAAATGGTTCTGACTCTTAAAATACATATATTCTAAACAGGGAAAGATAAAACATAAAGAACACATGAAAAGTGGGGAGGGGAAAAGTCCAGGCAGCGTATGGGGAAATGAAACAGATGGAAGAATGAGTTGAACTTGGTGTGAAGTTAAACACCTCAAGAAATGGCCACGGGAACCACATGTTCTAACATGCTGCCTCTAATTTGTGAGATACTCAGGATGAGTGAATGGAATCGTTCTATTAGTGCCAGGATTGTTTTGATACTCCATTTCACCATTTTCTCAGTAGCCTTTGGGGATAAACCTTGTTCTTTTGTTTGAAAATAGGGGAAATTTGAGATATTCCAGTTATATCTTATTTTATCTTATGGTTCATCCTCCTCTAATACTATTGTGTAAAGAATTAATAGATTTACTTCCAGAAACTCCACCACTGAAAATCCAGCTAATGGCTAGTCTATATATAAATCTCTCCAGTGTATTGAATGGAGGGAGTTTATAGTAGTTCAATTCCTAGTAATTTTCTTCATTGGTTTTTATGTGTAACAATGTTGTACAAAAGAAATGAAAGGCATAGACTTTGATAAGACCCTTACTTTGGTCCTTTTTCCTTTTTCCTCTCTCATGTTGCTCCTCTTTGCTTAAAAGAACTCTTCCTCTCCTGCACAAACCTAGCCCTGAGATAGTCTCCTGTCTTAAATTTCCATTTTCCAAAACAAAGTCCATTCCCAATTCTTAGCTTCTCTCCAGTCCAGTTTGAACCAATAGAAACTTCTTTTTTAAGGATACCTCCATCCAAATTTATTACCTAATTTAGATCCTAGTAGCTGTCTACTGGAATCCAAGACATTCTTCCTTTTCTTTGAAGGAATTCAAAACCTGGGTTATTTATAGTCTTCTCCTTCCAACTTCCTAGCCTTCTTTAAGGTGACTTCAACATACATATTGATATTCCCTCAAACAATTTAAACTACCACTTTCTAAGTCTCCTTAATGACTGCTCCAAAACCATACACCTAATCAGATACTTAATCTTTCCATGCCCCACAAACATGCTCTTTTCTTGATCAAAACCTATGGCTCTTATTTTTACAATATATCAGCCCACTTTCCCCTTTTCCTTACCTTTTCTAAATCTATTGTTTGACCCCACAATAATCACCAACAGTTTAACCCTTCAATATTTTTTTCAGGTACTCTGCTGTGACTTTACAGAGTTCTTTGCTAAGCCTTATAAGCATATCAGAGTTTCAATCCCTCATTAAAAAGTATATTAGATAACCAATTCAATTCTTCCAATGTATTCTTCCATTCTCAAAATGCTTGTGTTTTTCCCTGTATTTAGCACAATGAGTATCTGGAACACAGTAAATACTTAATGAGTTGTCTGTTTGTCTATCTATCTATCTATCCATCCATCCATCCATCCATCCATCCATTCATCCATATACCTATATTTGCCTTATTCTCATGCATGCTTTCCAAACACAAATCCTGGATTGATCCCACCATTTGCCAATATTTCTTACTCAGATGTTGCTGAACAGAGCTTTAGAAAGTCATGTAATGAAGCTGGCTGGGTCCATCACAGATTTATGTGCCTCACAGAAGCAAGAGAATACTTTTACTATTCCCTATTGATTATTTATACCACCCTCAGAAGCTGGTTTAAACCTTTCCATCTCTTCTTAAACCTTCTACTTTTCACTCCTCTACCTCTTCAGCTGAGGTCCTTGCCCCTTACTTTACTGAGAAAATAGAAACCATTTGCAATAATATTCCTCTTTCCCCCTTCTCTACATCTCAAAATCTCTCCACATCATCCATCATGCTCTCTTCCTTTACTCCAGTCTTTGATAATGACGATGTGGCCCTTCTCCTTGCCAAGGGCAATCCATCTGCATGTGCCAATGATCCCATCCCCTCCCATCTTCTCTTACAGATTACCCCATCAATCACCACCTTCATAATTTTAGTCATTACATACTGGGTAGTATATGCTGCCTAAAACAAGCCAAATATCCCCCCATCATTAAAAATCCTTACATCCTTTCAAGCTACTGTCTTCTATTTCTCTTCTCTTTTACAAACACTTTGAAAACTATCTACACTTACAGCCTCTAAAACTTTCCCCTTTCGCTCTCCATCTCATTGCAATCTACTTCCTGACATCATAACTCAATTGAAACTGATTTTGTGGGTTTCTAATGATTTCTTAATTGATAAGTCTGATGGTTTTTCTTTGAGTCTCAGTTTCTTCTACTATTAAATGAGAAGATTGCACTAGGTGGACTTTGATCTCTTCTAATGCTCTATGTTCTATGTATATGAATGTATTATCTCCCCTGTCTTTCTCTCTGTTCCTGTCTGTCTCTCTGTGTCACTGTCACACACACACACACACACACACACACACACACACACACACACACAAATGTATCCTCTGTTAGAATGTAAGTTCCTTGAAGAAAATGCTTCACTTTTGTTTTTGTATCTTGAAGCCTGCCACAAGTAGGTATTTAATAAATACTTGCTAATTGATTGATGGTTTGATCAGCCTTCTTAAACCTTCTTTACTTATATTTCTCAGTCCACTAATTTATTGTTAATAGAGGATCTGATTTCTCCCTATCCATCCATATTGGGCTTTTTTCTTTTCATTTTCCACTTTTGTCTTATCCTTGAACCCAAGCCAATAAAAAGGCAACTAAACTTATTGAAAAATTAAACCTTATTTTCCTACAACTCCCTTGTAATTCCTCCATTCTTTGTAAAATGGCTTCTATTTCCTAATTATAACATCCTACATTGATTAATTAATTGCTAAATTCCTAGTTAGTTTTCCATCTTCACCATCATTGATGTCTCTGCAACTTTTGACAGTTGGCCACTTCTAATCTTTCTCTGTCTCCATGGTTTTTCTTCCTCTTTTCCTCCTCTTTTGAGGTTATGTTTCATCTAACTCCATAGATGTCTAGTATGTACCTAGATATTTACTTTCTGTCTCTAAAAAGTTAGAGTACAAGTTCCTTGAGGGCAGGGACTGATTTTATCTTTCTTTGTATCCCCAATGCTTAACATTGTGTCTGAGACACAGCTTTTGAAATACTGGTTAATTTACTGATTGATTTAATGTTGTTCATCCAACTGTTGTCCTTGATTCTCTTCTCCACTTTACAACCTCTCCTTGTGGGATCTCAATTCAATTCAGTGAACATTTACCAAGCACCTACTAGGTGCTTGGCCCTGGGCTAAGAGCTGGGGATCCAATTAAGAAGGAAGAAGATAGCCTCTACCCTTAAGAAGTTTATAATTTAATTGGGAAGACAACACACACAAGGAAGAAAGAAAGCAGAGGTAGGGGGAAGGGTGGAGGATACCAAGGTATCTAGTGTTGGGGTATCTTGTTCTGTGGAATTGAAACCAGAGAGGGCAGTAGATGCAAAATGGATCTCCCATTTCCCTTTTTAAAAAAAATTTACACAAAACTTTAATAATCATTAATAACAAAAACAATAGATGATATTTATATGGCTCATACTCTGTATCAAGTGCTTTACAAATATTAGTTGACTTGATCTTTAAAGTCAAGAGTAAGTGGCACCTAAGTGGCTTGTATCAAGAAAATAAAATTTGTAACAATTATAAGATAGGATACATTGAGCAGCAAAAAGTATGTGCTAAAATGTTCCAATATTATAAATACCAACTTATTGTGGATTTCATAGTTATTAAACATATTCCAAAGTATCTTAGTATATACAGATATGTGTGTATAGCAATATAATAGCATATTTCTATGTCTACATATGTCTATGTCTACATATCAATCAATGTCTACATATCAATCAAAGCATACAGTTCCCCAAATCTTTATTACTAGCTGTAATCTTTCTTTTAAGACTCACACCTGCCTTTCCATCTGTTTTTTAGGACTTTTTACTTGTTTATACTACCAGCACCTCAAACTCAAGATGTTCTATAAGATATTTATTTTCTTTCCCTAAAAATGTGTTCCCTTTTCTGCCTTCTGTGTTTATCAATGATGTCATCATTTAACAAGTTACCCATATTGAAAACTCCGACAAAAATAAATATAAAATATATTTTTCATTCTCCACATCCTATCAATAGTCAAGTCCAATTGCTTCTATCTCTGGAATAGCTCTCACACCTTTCCCATACTGTATATTTCCCATACTACCATACTATTCCAAATGCATCTTACAGTTCCTAGACTGTTATATTAACCTAAAAACAGTTCATTTCCCTTCTTTTCACTTCCTATGATATGGTCTTCACATTCTTGCCAAGTTAATTTTCCTTAGTTTTGATCAGGTCATTCTCTTTCTCCAAACCTCAGCAGATAGGTTCCCTCTTGCTATCTTCCTGCTTATCTTGGGTCCTAATTTATGTTGACTACTCCTTTTCCTCCATGAATATTTCCCTGATGTGGCTACAGAATAAAATAAAAATTCTTTACAGATACTGGTAGCTTGAGTCTCCATAATGTGGGACTATCTTATTTCTTTAGCTTATCTTATAGTCCCATTCATGTTACCAATGCTTCAGCAATACTAGTTGACTCCTGTTCAATCTAACACTATACTAATTAATTAATATGTCTACCTTCCAATCTTGTAGAAAGCCCAATTTACCTTGGTAGCGTCTCGTAGTCTTTTATTTGTACCCAAAAATCCTACCTTATTTAATATTTCTGATAAGGAGTCATCTATCTTTTATTTGAAGATTTATTGTGAAAGAGTACCATTAATTCCCAAGACAGTGCATTCTTTTGTGTCCTGTTTGTGAGGAAAAATTTCCTTACACCATGCCTAAGTTTGTGTTTTCTCCATTCCTACCCATTGCTTTGCCCAAATTTTTGCTTTCTAGGGACAACAGTAACATATTGAATCCTTCTTCCATTTGGTAATTCTTCAAATATTGAAGAAAGCTGCTTTGTCCCCCACTTCAAGCATTTAACCTGGACTAAAAATTTTTAAAATACAAAATTTCCTTCATTTGGTCCTCATATAGTATGATCTTGACACTTCACCACTTTGGTCACCTTTATCAGGATCTACTCCATTGTATTAATGTCTTCCTAAAATTTAGAATTGAACAAAATAATCTAGAGATAGCCTAAGAAGAGGACAGATTCTTAGAACTTTTGCCTCCCTGGTCCTGGACACTATGTGCTTTTAAAAATTTTAGCCTATTCACTAGCCATTAGCCTTCTTGGACACCATGGCTTACTGTTAATATGTAGTCTACTAAAGCCCACAATTTCCCTCTCAGATGAACTGATATTTTGCCTTATCTCTCCCATCATTTACTTATGAAGTTGATTTTTTAAAAGCAAATGTAAGACTACACATTTATTACTTTTCAATTTTGTTTTATTAGACTTGACTTGTCAAGATGTTTTTGGATCCAACATGTTAGCTTTTCCTCCGAGCCTTGCATCACCTGAAAATGTGATAAGCACACCAATTTTGCCTTTATCTAAGTTATCAATAAATATGTTTAAGAGCATAAGCTCAAGCCCAGATCCCTGGGGCATTCAAATGAAGAACTCTTTCCAAGTTGACATTGAATTATCAATGACTACTTGTTAGGATTATCCATTCAATCAGGATTGAATTTTCTTGAACTATACTGCTGTCTGTCTAGCTCATACCTCTCTTTTGCTCATAAGAAGACCCTGAAAGATTTTGTCTAATTCTTTGCCAAAAACCTAAGTAAATTATATTTATTACATATTTCTAGAAGTCTATTAACCCTGTCCAAAAATGAGATAAAGTTCATCTGATTCCAACTTCATGAAACCACCATGACTCTTTGTGGTCATTGCTTTCTTTTATAGGTGCCCCCTAAATACCTCTTTAATACTATTTTATTGACGTTTGCAAGGTTTCCGAGTCAAGATCATTGGTTTATAGTTTGTGGACTTTATTCTCTTCCTTTTTGGGAAGAGGGGAATTGGGATTATATTTTCCCTTTTCTGATTCCAATTCCAATTCCAAATCAATTAAAGATTAGTAACAATATCTCAGCACCTTGGTTTCAAGTTTGGATGGTCCTGGGGATTGAACTCCTCAAGGGCAGGTAGGTAGGTTCCCTCTTGCTATGTCCCTGCTTGTCTTGGGTCCTAATTTATGTTGATTACTCCTTTTCCTCCATGAATATTTCCCTGATGTGCCTACTAAATAACAGTTCTTTTGCCTCCACATTTGTCTAAAAATGATATTTTGTTTTTTTGGAGCCAGTGAAAGAGCTTTGCAATTTCCCAATGGCAATCAAGTTCAACCGGTCCTTATTTCTTTTTGGACCCAATTCATTGTCCATTTCAAGTTGAAGGGACCATCTATAGAGATCATCTCATATTTTTGACAATATGCCTTTTTTCTTTTTTCTTTGTGGCTAATAAAATTCAAATTTTTCAGAGTGTTTGTAGATCTCCATAGAAGCTAAAGGAATTCCCTCAACATTGTGTCACTTTTGGTATGAACCTTTTTGTCTATTCTAGCTACTTTCCCCATCTTTGTCCTCTTCAATATCAATTTCATTCCCTTTATAAGGACAATGGGAATTGTGGTATTCAAGCCTAAATTTGAAGATTCTTTTATTTTTAACGGTTAAAAGATTCATTGTAAAAATCATTGCAGAGTTTTCCAGTCTTTCATGTCTGTTTTCCCCCTTATGGTTTCATTATGAAATGCCCTTGGGATGACTTTGCTCAGTTGAGTCTCTGACCAAACTTTCTTTCAATTGTTTTTTTTTCCTTCTGCTATATCAGACTTCTTTTTTTTTGGAGACAATATTGTTCATAATATTCTACCATTTTCTCTGATTTTACAAATAAATTTATAATCACATTTTCCCCCTAGCTGTCATATCTCTCTGCTTGACAAATAAACCAAGTCTTTGCCAAGGAAGCTTTAATTTTGTCTTTTTGTTATGATGATTTATACCACTTTTACATGGAATTGTTACAAGCAATGTCAATGTCTTTCCCTTCATTTATTTCCCATTTCCAATATAAATTTAAACAGATCAAGTAGTAGTTTTAATTTCAAGCATTATTTTTTCTTATTTTTATTCTTCAAATCTGTATTATTTGTGATCTTGGTTCTAACATGCTAGTGGTCAGCTATTTGTATATAGAATTACTTATTGAATGAATGAATGACAGGGAAAAGTATCTGACCAATATAAATTAAAGTAATAGACTTGGCAAAATTATACTAAGAATAATTCCTGTGTATTTTGAAAGATGCATAAATTATGTTAAATAGAACAAAGGTGAGGTGGGTTCCGAAGATAGTAATAGTAAACTAAACAAGCTTTTAAAAAGGCTTAAAATAAAAGTTATTGATAATAGTGCAGTTTTAGCTACAAAAATGGTGAGTAGCATTTATGTAGTACTTTAAGATTTGTAAATGCTTTACAAGTATTTTTACAGAAACTCTAGGAGATGAGTGCTATCATTTCCATTTATAGATGGGGAAACTGAGGCAGAGGTTAAGTGTTTCGCTTGGGATCACACAGTTAATAAATGTCTGAGGAAGGATTACAAACTTCCTTACTCTAAGTCCTATGCTCTATCTATTGTTGATCTATGTTCCATCCAGCTGCCTTATGCACACCCCACCCCAATCCATGTGGCTCACAAGCAGTAATCAATAGTCAGGACCTCCTGATCAAGATCTGTTAATTTCCAATTGTTGCTTTATCCTCCTTACCCATTTCTCATTTCACAAGGACATTTTAGTAACTTCTTCCCACTTTCAAAGTCTTAACTAGCTGCTTAGGGACTAGGCTCTTGACCCTACGGCTGAGGCAAAGCTGACTCTGTTAATAGATTTCTCCAGGATATTGGTACTTCATGTTTTGATCTATTTGACCTCCCTGGGGTACATGAGTTGTTCAAGAAAGACCTCTGGTTGGGGCAGCTAGGTGGTAAAATGGATAGAGCACCAGCCCTGAAGTCAGAAGGACCTGAGTTCAAATTTGATCTCAGACACTTAATATTCCTTGGGCAAGTCACTTAATTGCCAATTGCCTCAGCAAAAATAAATAAATGAATAAATAAATAAGTAAATAAATAAGAAATTTTAAAAAGGAAGACCTTTGATATCAGGACTCGCTGTGTCCTACTCAGAGCTGATTCCTGCCATCAAATTCTCATCTGTGGCTTCAAGAAGCTGTAGCATGAGCAGCAGCGACATTCTGGTGAAATCATCTGGGCAGGTGGGCTAAATCAAAGTGAGAGTAACCAGTACAGAGTAATCAGTGAGTTAGGGGAGTGTATACCCAAGCATATGAAGATTTGGGTGGCTGAGAACAATTTTTTCCAATGGTAATGTGGGCGGCTGAAGCAGATGGAGTGCTCAGTTTGGCGACATGGAAGGTACCACGTTAATGCACTACATCCTGAGCCATCACCAGTCATCCTGACTTTTGTCCTGCCACTGAACTTCAATGGCAGAGAGAGAAGAGAGGGTGAACTCTGCTTTCCTTAAATCCAATTCATGAGAAAGTCAAGACATCACCTTTCTGCTGCTTCAGACCTCTGAACAAATGGTAGACTACCTTTGTTTCCTTGGTTCTTGCTTTTTTCTATTGATGTCATTCTGATCTTGAGGATTCACCTAAATTTTTGTCCAATTATGCTATTCTACCCCTACTCCTTGGTTCTGATGGATTCCTGCCTGTCTGCTTAATAAATTATATCCTGATGCCTTATTCTAGCTCTTGGTATTCACATATACTTCCATTCCTTTTTGGTTCTGACCTGTGTTTTTGCTTTTACTTTTAAAAGCTGGATTACCTATCACTCTGAGCTAATGGTTCTCAAAATTCAGTTCTCAATGTCTTTATATTATTAAAATTATTGAGGATCTATCCAAAGAGTCTTTGTTATGTGGGTTACATTTATAGATATTTACTAAATTAGAAATAAAAACTAATTTTAAATTTATAAATCTTCTGAAAGTTTCAGAGATTCCCAGGATTTTCTGGACCACTTTGAGAACCACTGTTCAAGGATTCTTACTTGGATTTAGAGTTCAAGTAACACACCTTGACTAGACATGTCTTCTAGGTCTTCTTTTATCCCTTGGCTGCTCAAATGACTGTACTCTTGCCTGATTTCCCAACCTTGTCAAGCCTTCCTGTGCAACTTCTTTACCATATGGCCTGATTCTTGGGCCTGGGCATATCAGTATCAAAGTACAAAGGTTAAAATCACTGATTTCTTGTAAAAAAAAGTAAGTACAAAAAAAGCTGCTATGAAAAACACTTTTGAGTTAATAATGGATTCATCAAACTAGGATTCATTAAAAAAAGCTCAGCTGAAAAAGTAAGACCAACACTTTTCTTAAACTTCTTTGAAAAAAAATTAAATTAACTTTATTGTTTTTCTAATTCTAAAAATCAAGGAAGCAATATCTTTTGCAATTGGATTAGTTTTTATGTGTCAGTGCAGTCCTACACACACATACATACACACATACTCATGCAACCCAAGGGAGTCCAAGATCCTTGAGGAAACTCCATTGTCATAATATTTCCCTAGTAAAGAATTACTATCCAGATTTCACACAAGGGCAAACTGGGATTTGGAAAAGGGGAAAAAAAAACCCTATAAATGAGTAGATGGAAAAGTATTAGAGATAAAAAAAAGAGGCTGTGAGATAGTGTATCTTTTTAGATAGTCTGTGTAAGAACAACTATTTTGGTCTTACAATTAATATTTCAGAATATTTGGCTACCTCAACATTTAGCATAAAAATAGTGTTTCTGAAGGACTAAGATGACATACTCAGACTTTATTTGAGAGAGAAAACATGTCCTGAACGTCCTAAAGTTTGTAAAGAGAATTACCATGGTCAAAGCTTGAGCAGGTAGGGGGCTGGGGGAGAGAATTTCGGCAGAAGGGAGGAAATTCTCCCTAAATTCTCTTGTGAGGGTGGTGATAGATTTACAGACTCAAGAATCTTGGAAAGAGATAGAGGCTGGGATCAAAGATGATGTCAGTGCTCTATGGAAAGTGGATAGAACTCAGCTGAAAAAGATGATTGAAGAGGGGAAAAAGTAAATTAACTTCTTTCCAGCTAAGGCAATGGAAAGAGCACCACCCCCTATTCCTTTATCCCCAGGTAGAAAACAGAGTAACTTCTTGAAATTGTTTGCGACAGCTGTGCAATCTAGACCAAATATATGGCGTCTCCATGAACATTAGTATAGGCCCAGAAAATTAAGTTGGAAGTGGAGAGTTTGCCTTCAAAATGGAAAGTAGGAAAACTGAAAGAAATGGAAATTAATCCCCCCCCAAAAAAATCTGTTTATTTGTATGAGAAGCGATGAAGGTTTACTATGGCAGGCAAAAATAGATGTTTTCTCATTCAGGCTATGTAAATCAGACAGAAGAAATGATGGGAGTGGGGAGGAGGGACTGAGGTGATACCAGTAGAGGGGCTAGGCAGCCTGCAAGTATTATTTATGTGTAGTACCCACAGGCCATGCAGTGGTGCACTAGGTGCTGAAGGGCTCTCATGCAGGAATGACCATGGTCCAATGCCCGGTTTGTCAGACCTGAGAGTTTTTTTTTTTTTTTTTTTTATCTTTTGTGTCTTTCTCAAAGGCTTGACTAAGAACTATCTCATGCACAGTAGAAGAAGAGTCTCATAGGTGCAAACCATTCATAACCGACACACTTAAATGGAATATTGGCGATTTTATTTTTCTACTTTAAAAAAAATGTGGGAGATGGATTGCTTCAGGCAAAATTGTGTTTTACACACAGTTTCCCCAGAGCCCAGATACTGCTAGAACTTTTCTTACAATGTTTGCATTTGTTTTTTGTAAGAAGAAAGATGTGAGGTATCTCAGAATGTTGGTGTTCCATGCAGAAAAAGTAAACCTTTTTTCCCCAATTTTTAAATTCCAAGTGTTCAGAAGAAAATGGTGGAGACAAAATGGATCTTTCACTGGTCTTCAGCCCTTCACATAGCATTATTTACTTTATTGTATATTTTTGGGGTCCTGATTTGTAATTTCTCTATGGTGGAGCCCACCTGAGAACAAATAAGCAGGTGTTCTGTGACTATGGTCTGAAAGAGTACCTGAGGACACAAGAGTTAAGCACTTGTCCAGGGTTATAGGCTAGTACATGTTAGAGCAGATATTGACTCAATTTATCTCAAAGGTCTGCTCTTTAAGGGCACTGCTAAGCTGCTTCTTATGCACTTCCTAGCTTTGAAAATTCTTGTGCTTGGGTATTTTACAAACGGTGCAGATTTTCCTGTATATTTGTTTTATATAATTGTTTATACATATTACTGTCATTCTCTCCCCCTATCACATTGTGAGCTCCTTGAGATCAGTGATTGTCTTTTGCTTTTCTTTATGTTCCCAGCATTGAACACATTACCAGGCATACAGTTGGCACTCAATAAATGTTAATTGACTGACAGGGAAAATTCACTGAAATCACATTATTTCCCTCCTTGCTATAGAAAAGCATTAATGATGGTGTTTAAAAATATATTTCTAAACTGTTGAATTTAGTCTACCGATGATAAGAAATTGTGGTTAAATTTCACGGTAGCGGGGACACACACAAAACCAAACAGATTGCCAAGACCCAGTCTCCTGGTTTTACAGTTGCTCCATACAGATGATGTTAAAGTTTATTTTTTTTTTAAATCTGAGAGTATATCTATATCTATATCTATATATCTATTGTGTTAACCCTCACCCCATATCTATATCTATATTCACATCCATATCTATCTCTGTATCTATTTGTAACCACATATATGCTATTTATATGTATATGACTTCCTCTCCCAAAAAGCCATAACAAAGATTTTAAAATCCAAAAATAGAAAATAGAGCTAGACAAAATAGAAAAAGAAGAGAAAAAGGCAAAACTGTTAAAATACATTGCAGAAATTTAAAAATATGTGCAACCTCCCACTTCTTTGCAAATGAGTGAAGGTGAGACTATCCTTTCATGCTTCTGTGGAGTCATGCTTATTCTCTGTAATTTTACAATATTCACTTTTGACTTTTGCTTTACATTACTTTGGTCATTGGGCATATGGATTTCTTGGCTCTGTCCACTTCACTTTGCATCAGTTCTGGTAGAACTCTCTATGCTTCTCTATATTTACCATGTTCAGTAGAGTATAGCACTAATCTATTATATTCATCTACCATCATTTGTTTTGCCTTTCTCCCATTGATGAGCAGCTACTTTATTTCTAATTCTTTATTACAAAAAGAGCTATTGTTAATACTTTGGTGCTTATAAAGACTATCTATGTATCTATGATTAATGGCCTCTTTTATTCATAGAATTCAAAAGAGAATATATAAAAAAATCCATAACAATATTTAGATACAAGGGGAAATAGGGTCACGGTATGAAGTATGTTGTTGATTTTATTGGCTTAGTAGAAAGAGGAAGAAATTCAAGAGAAAAAGAATAAACTGTCACTATCTCAGGTGAATTGAGTGTTCAGTCTATAAAGTTATTTTAGATAGTAACTCCCATCTGCTTTACACGGGTTGGATTATCTGAGTGTAGATACAGCATAGAATAATAAAATGCCCCAAAGGCCATGCTATGAGTAATAAACAAACTGTGTGGCCTTTGACAAGTCATCAAATTAAGGGATGAGTTTGGAACACAGTGTCAGAATGAAACAGAAATGTCACTGATCCATGCATAAGGATCCCATGCTGACTGTATATTGACTTAGCTTTAAAATGTAATGTTATCTATGATTTTTGTGTTTTTATTCACTATGTCAAATTTTTCCCAATTACATTTTAATCTGATTCTTGGCACACTGAAGAGTCATGGGCCACCCCTGAGGCAATGTGACACCTCTGGTGGATGATCTCTAACTTAAGTTCTATGACCTTTTTTTTGACAATTAGATAAGATCCTTCTTTGGTATAGTGTTCCCTCATCTTCAACCACTTTTCGGGGTTGTGTTGAGAGAATGACCAGTTGATTAACTTATTTTGGGGAGAAGATATGCATCAGCTGTTTTTCACCTACATCATATTTTCAAGGATTCACTCAACATTTGGAATGACTTCAAATCATAAAACTTAGGAATTTTGAGAAATCACCTTGCTCAGCCTACTGACAGATGCTTGTCTCTCCTTGAAACTTCCCAGTTCTGGATAATGCTTAATAACCCATTTGGCTGTTTTATCACCTTGACACTCATGAAACTCTTCCTTTATGTCTAACTGAGATCTTTTGTACAAGGATCCATTTCCTTTTGTCAAATCTCCAATGAACAATCACTCAGTACTCTCCCCATAAAACACCCCCCCCCAAAAAAAACCCTTTTGATACAAATCTGACTTGGGGAGGTCTGATTCTTCTTCCTTAACTTTTTGATTACGAACTCTTTCTCTCGGTCATACTATGGTGATGAAATCAAGACTGCAGAATTTCTTACTCAACCGGAATGTACCTCCTAGTTTCCCAAGGCTTCCTGATCTTTTCCGTGTATATTTTATATTTACAAGTGCATCTTGAACATATTTATCACTTGTTCTTCCTGATGCCATATTAAGTTGATCTTTATAACTTCTTATTTTGCAGATTGAGTGGCAAATTCAGTTTAATCAAATCTTATAAGCATTAATTAAGTACCTAGGGCACAAAGTGCTAGCTGCTGGAGACATAAAGACAAAAACAAATTACCTATAAAGTGTTTTAGATCCAAAGACCTCCAAGGTATCTTCTAGCCTCAAATCTATGAGCTAGGAGAAAAAAAAACTGTTTTATCCTAGTTGGAATAGAACTCACGTGTGAGGATGGAAATGATATTAGTTGTATTTTGCTGAGATTCCCTTTAATAACTACCTTTAGTTGATGCATTTAATGATACAAATTCACAAAAGGATCTGTTGGGTTCTTGTCATAGATACTTATGTATAATTTAGTGGTTCTAGAGAATTGTCCAAGGACTTGGATGTTGGTTGATCACATCAGATCATGATAAAAAAGACACTAAGGGACAGAAGGGGCATTTGAATCCAAGTCTTCTTCATTTCAAGCCCAGCACTCTCTATGGTATCACAACATCTTGCCTCTAAGTCTTACTGCTCCGAAGAACATACCTCTCTTTTGTTGGTTCAGAAATTTATCTTTTGAATGTATTCTTTAAAAAAAATTTCTTACAAAGATATCTCTACCATATAAGATTTTTTTTTCTTTTGGAGAAAACATTTCCTTTGGATGTTTTGGTTTGAGCATATACTCAAGATTATAGTTTGAAGACTATAGAAATGTTCTTTCTTTACCTCTAATTTTTTTTTTAGATTGAGTATAGGTTGAAATATACAAATATTTGGCTTCATTATCTTCAATTTTCTATCTTTGGTTCTATGGACAGCAAAGTGACCATTAAAAGTATTAGGATAGTTTTGATCATGTCTTTCCTCCTCAATAAACTATAGCAGTTTCCGATTGCTGTTAGACATTTTTTTAAATTTTATTTTAAATTAATGAATAACACAAACATTTATATAACATAATATAATAAAAAGATTGCACATGAATTTGCAAATCTACTATGCACATCTTACTATTCTTTTCAAATATACAAAAGCAATTATGTAAATTTCTTTTCCCCCTTTTTTTCTCTCTTCTTCCCCCCACCCCAGAAATAGCTGCCATTAGACACAAATAGGTTTAGGTAAATAAAATTATTCTCTACATAGTTTTTATTTATCATTTCATTCTCTGAGTGTAGATAATATCTTTTTTCTATATCATTTATAGTTAATTTGGATATTTATAATGGACAAGAAAACTTAATCACTCAAAGTCGTACTTAAAACAATATTGCTGTTACTGTATACAATGTCTTTTTGGTTCTGTTTGGCTTGTAACACCCTTCACAATGTAGCTCCAATCTCCCTAAGTATATTTCAGATTATTCTTGAGACACATGACTCTTCACACACTCCACTTTTTAAGTCTTTGCCTTTGTATTGGCCATCCTCCATGCCTGGGAAATGCTCCATATTTTGGAACCTGTATTTCCTTCAAAGCAAAATGACCTCAGATTTATTCTATAGCTCCTCCTATATATACATAATGAACATAAATTCTTTAAGGTCAGGGACTATTTTGTTTTTGTCTTTGCATCTCCAGTGTCCAACACAATGCCTGAGCCAGAGTAGGTTGTTAAAAATACTTGTTGATTGGTTGATTGATCAGGAATTTTTTTCTTAGAATATTTGACTTACATGAAAGACTCTCCCCAATCCAATCGGATTTTTGGATCTCAGAAAGGAAAGTTGGGGTTTCTCTTGCTATTCTAACAAATCGGTTCACCTCTTTTAAAAATTTTCCTTGGTAGAAACCATGGATTTTCTCAAATTTGATAAGGTGCCTACTTTGGGTTGCTCATTCAATAAGTTCATGTTTTGTACATTATCACTATTCTCTACCTCCAACTCATGGTCATTTCTCTGAACTTAATAGAAGACTGAGCTCTTTGAGAACACTCATTCCTGTGATACTATCATTGATTCTTGGTTTTAGATGCAAGGAAATATAAGGGTCTCATTTGCTAAGTATTTTAGGGAAGAAAATTGTGATTAGGGCTTCATCTTGATCTCCTTACATTGAAGGCTGAAATTCTGGAAAATCACCTTTTCCATGTGAGCTTGCGGAGTGGAATTCCATCAAGGAAGTTGCTTTAGTTCAAGATCTGGGAGTGGCGGTAATGGGGAAGGGGGTTGGGAGAGGAGCTTCGTACAGTTGGAAGAAAGAGCTACTTAAAGCAAATGCTAATGATTTAAAATGTTATTCCTTCTGTGCTTTTAGAAAAAAAATAAAATTAAAGTAATAAAGGCTCACAGCCTGTACCTCATCTCCAGTCACTCCACTGAAATTCCCAAGAGGGTCTCCAGGCTCCCCTCTCCCCCTTCTTTAAAGATGGTGGACCTGGAACCACTTACAAGAGAGGTTTAATAAGAGGCAAATGTGTTTTATATTTTGTATCTTGTTAAGTGAAAAAAGACGGATTCTCACAAGTAGTCTCTTGGTGCAGATTTGAGTGGTCTCTGCATGCAAACGTTCTGATGCTTTGCCTGCTAGCATCTCCGCTCTGGTCCCCCTTGTCTACTTAAAATCCCACCCCGCCCCCAGCCCCCAGAACCAGCAAAAATGAAATTGCTTCATTTGTAGAATAGATCTGCAGATCTAGGAAACTTGTTTCTATCTGATTTGCCGATAATTTACTCCTCATTTGATATATAAAAAAGAGAGAGACACACAGAGAAAGAGAGAAATAAAACTGTGTCTCTACTTATATACTTCTTCCCCAAGGAAAGGTAGATTGCTTTGTAGGATTGAGGAAACCATGATAGAAAGCAACTGAAAAAAATTAATAAAGATTTACACAAAGATTATGCATTTATCCATGGGAAGAAGGAAAAAAAATCTTTCCCTCTCTGGTAAGATGGCGTGATGGCATAATACTTCACTTAAAGGTTAGCTCATTGGAAACTGAGTTGGGGGGAAATGATTTTAAAATATATTACTTTATTAGTATTATTATTATTATTTTACAATGAGACACATTCTCTTTCTGATAATCTTATTTTTAATGACCTTTTGGTGCAAGATAAAGCCATGCCTGCTGTCTGCTTTCACTATTCAGGGTTGAGGAAACTCATTATATCTGTCTTTGATCCAAAGATCTGGATTGCTAAAACTGATGGCCACAATTAAAGACAGTCCTGTTGAAAACCTGACCTCTGTCTGCTCTCAACTTCATGTAAACTTTTCAATATGGATGTAATTTGGTATTAAATTACCCGTGCTTTATTGCTTTTTAGTACAGCCCTGTCTGTTGCCTTTTAAAGATAAAGGTAACATAAAAGAAAAAAATTGTAGTGTGTCTGCATAATTATGTAATTATAAACTTGTTTTCCTACATTCAGAAAGCTCTTTGTGTGTGTGTGCATCTATTGAAAAGTAATAGGCTGATAGCATTTGAGAAGAAGCCTTTATATATATTTTTTCCCATGATCTCTTTGAGTTTGGTGTGTACCGTACAAGGTAGGGTTACTGTATTTAACTAGTCCAATCTTAGGTTACATTGATTATTCTTGAGACAGACTTGGGAGTGAGTAAGATCTCAAAATATATCCTGTAGGTTGCTTGGTGTTCATAGAGCCACGATGGATATTAATAATAGAATTAGAAGGTGGAACTTTCCTATCAACATGAACAGATCCATTCCAGTCTGTATTCTTCTCCCCCTGTCCCCGCCACCCATATGGGTTTACAACTGTTCATAGTCTAAATTATCATCCTTGAAATGAAATGGAAGCAGAAAGCTCCCTCCTTCCTTTCAGCTTGTCTGATAGAGAAAACATGGGCAAGGTGGAGAAACCTAGTCAGATAGCCATTTAACATGATGTAGCTGTTGTTGCCTCTATGGTCTGTGATCCAGTGCTCTATTATTTCAGGCAGAAAGAAGCGTAAGCTATCATTAGAGACTGGTTTAGGTTTCTAGAATTACGCTTTCTGAATAGAGACACAATATCTGTTTCAGAAGTAGAGCTGAAATCATAATCTCATCATAAAACCTAGAAGCAGAAACACTTTTAGGACCCTGGAAATACACAATTATTCTACGTGTAAATGGTGTGTGTGTGTGTGTGTGTGTGTGTGTTTGCTGTATGTTTGTTCTTCTTGTTAAATGTACCATGGAAAGATTTTCTCAAAGAATTGCATAATAAACCAAGCAGATAAATAAGTCAATATCAAACAAGTCACCCAAGGAAAGTCAAATGGGTTCCTCTAGAAGATCTCATATATAATAATAATAATAAAGATAAGGTTTTTTTTTAAGTAGTTAAAAAAACTATCCACAGAATGGAGACAAACCCATATCAATTTTCCTTCATGGCCCTCTGATTGAATTCTGGTACCTCATGAAGAACTGCAGGTCAGTCCAAGTTGTGATTCATCTAGTTTCCATATATAATTCACATCCTGTGAAAAACACATATAACAGCTTTTTTTTTTCTGGGTCTCCCTAAAGATATGATTCTGGAATATTAAGGAAATGTTAAAAATATATTCCATGAGAAATTAAATGCTTTTAAAAAATCTTTCCCAAGCTTAGTTTGTGGACTAAGTATTTTAGGACCAAAGGAGAAACAATCAAATTGGAAGTTTGGATACACAGTTTTTGTTATTGTTATTTTTTTTTCATTAAGCTGATGTTTTCTTTCCAAGTCCTATTTCATATAAGTATCTCCCATTGCCTGCCTGTTGCCTATATTCCTTAAATATCATTGGAAGGTGTATGTACACATAAGGAAGAAATCAATAGAATTTCAAGGTCATATGCTTGGTGTTCCAATGACCACCCTGGGCTTCAATTCATGAGATTTGCTAAATGTTCCATTCTGGATATTTTTCTACTTTGCTAACTACTTTTATTACCTCCCTTTTCATCTCTTGCTCTGGAAATAACAATAGATAAACATTATTTATGGAAAAAACATGTCAATCAACTATCCTATCTTGTCATTCACTGTCCTAATTTCTCCACAGATCAACACACCCTTCCCTGGCCACTATATTTCTCTATGTGTTGTATTTCTCCATTAGAGTATAAGTTCCTTGAGGTCAAGTTTTGATCTATTCTTTGTATTCTAAGTTTTTAGTACAATCTAGCTCATTTCTTTCACCCAATCAACATGAAGATGAATTACATGCAGTTTTCTACTTTAGAATTCATAGCACAAGTAGAAGCATCACAAACTACTTTGTGAGAAAAATGAGAAATGTTTTTGGACATTTTTAAACCTCATTTTCATACATTGTCATTGATATTTTACTTTAAGACTTATAATAACAATGATTGCAGCAATGTGGGGTACATTCTCTTGCAACACAGATCCCTAAGCTTTTCATTTTTTATGGTCATAGACAGTCTTTAGAAGTTGCTATGGGAAAAAAAATCTAATCCAGGCCACAATGATCCACATTGCTTTCATTAATAGAATTACCATAAAATTCTTTACTTTTTTCCCAGATAATATAGAAGCACTCTGTCCATTTTTAAAAGCAAACATTTGGCAAAAATCACACCTATTTATCATCATCTTCAATAACTAGTAAGTATGCTAAAGGGAGGGAAAACTTTGGAACAAATAAGGAAAATACCAAAAACAAGTTTTGGAGTAAAAAAGACCTAGAAATAATTTTATTCCTTTTATTAAGATGTTACCTGAAAGTCCTCCATGCCTGTCCAATTTGCTCTTTCACCATTCAAAAAGACCTTAGAGTTTTTTTTTCTTCCTGTCTTGGTAGGAAATCTATGGAAAGGACAAAATGCTGCTCTGTGGGAGACATGCTACTCACACAGATCTAACTGTGAAAACCCCCGTTGCCTTACACAGCACAGAATTTAGAACTTTAGTGATGGATCCTCAGAGATCATCTTCAATCCATTTATTTCACAGAAGAGGGAAAATGAGGTCCAAAGTCATAAAGGAAATGGTCACATAAAGCTGGATCAAAACCCAGCCCTCCTGATTTCTGCTTCTTTATTCTTTCCTTTTCAACAGTAATTCTTGATGGGTGTTCCCTGGGAATTTTGCGTGGGTTTGCCTTAAATTTTATGGACTTTATAGTCGGAATGGCGTAAGCCTCCTGACTCTTACAATGTGCCTTCCTTCCTCATGTCAAAGAATAATATGATGTCATGGGCAAAACAATTTAACAATCACAGCTTTACATTATATATCTTGCCTTGTAGATTAATTTAATGACACAAGATCCAGTTATTAACTGTCTATTATGTTAAGGTCTGAACACTAGATATCGAGTAAACAAAGATAAAACCAAAGCTTGTATAGAGCTTGCATTCTATTCTACAGAAGAGGGGGAGAATTATACCATTTAAACTAATAAACATATACATGAAATGGAATAATGGATAAGGGAAGGACTGCATTTCAATCTTTCCTGAAAGACCTTTTAGCTTTTTGATCTTGAGTAAAGAACTTCATCTCTCCTTGTTTCAATCTTCCTAACTCTAAAATAAAGAAGTTAAATTCAATGGCTCCTAAGATTCCTTCTAGCTCAGAATCTGTAATCCTAAGGTGTTTTTTAAGCTTATTTCTAGAGTCACTTCCATGATATTTTGAGTTTCCTCAAATTTTCATCCTGAAATGTAGTGGGATTGTGGCAGTTTAATTGTGGCAGTTTAGTTGCCTTGTGATATGACTGATTTAATATTTAAATTTCCATTGAAGTTACTGTATTTCATTATCATTCTTAAGTGGCAAAATGGCTTTGAAAAACAACTATAGTGTCCATGGGATAGAATATACAGGAAGGGGGGAAGAAAGGGAGCAGCAGTGGCTGCCACGGATTTGATACTCAGCCACATCTCAGCCCATTAGGATCCCGATGGTGGCACTCAGTCCAACTTTACAGTCAGGTGCCCCGAGCCAAGCTGTGTGTACCATTCAGTTGGAGGCCACCACAGCCACTGGCCGGGGTTACGCCATGGCATCATTTAGGTGGCTGATGGAGTGGGATCAGAGGGAAGGTATAAAAGGTGGGTTGAAGCAAAGGGTTGATAAACTAAAGCCTTGTGATGCTAGGTGGGGGCAGGTTAGGCTGTTGGCATGAGTGAGACAGAGGATAACAGTCAGTTAATAAGTTTGGGGTGCTGGTGATAGAAACCAGATCACTGGTGCCTGTCAGTTGGAGTGGGGCGTTATCCCAGGTGGATGGTGACCTGGTCAGCTCCATTACGGCGGATGCTTTATTGTTCCCCTTTCACTACTACTGTTCGCTTTGTTCCGTCTTTTGTAGAATGACAGTGAAGGTCTGCCCTTTTTTTTTCTCTCATGCTGATGTAGGAAAAGGCAGAGACTGATGGTGCCAGCCTTAATTCCCCAAAGGAGAGGAAATCCAGATTTATGTGAATACCCTTAGTTCTGAAGCAAGAAAAGATAAAAAGGTTGCATTCAGGTATTCATAAAGCAGACAGAGCGTGTGTATAGGCGAATTCGGTACAAATTCACATACTGTACCAGCTCTCTTAGTTCTGAAGACTGTGTGCTCATTTTCCCAATAACATAAAAGCAGTTGGAGCTCAGCTGAACTTCCAGGCTTAGACCAGGCATTCATAGTTAAAGTTCCTTTTATTTGCGGCACAACAACTTGATTAAAAGATCAATTCAGATCCAGCAGGAATAAAAGTTTATTTCCCTCTACCTCTGGCTCGTGAGATGTATTTTTTGGTAAATCAGTGAAACAAAAGGAAACTACCTTCTAGGAGAACTGCTGGCCATAGGTCAAAACCTGACCTCTTAGAAAAGATGCTGAGCTGGTGATGAACAGCATTCTGTTTCTGTTTTGTACTCTTTCTTTCTTTCTTTCTTTCTTTCTTTCTTTCTTTCTTTCTTTCTTTCTTTCTTTCTTTCTTTCTTTCTTTCTTTCTTTCTTTCTTTCTTTCTTTCTTTCTTTCTTTCTTTCTTTCTTTCTTTCTTTCTTTCTTTCTTTCTTTCTTTCTTTCTTTCTTTCTTTCTTTCTTTCTTTCTTTCTTTCTTTCTTTCTTTTCTTTCTTTCTTTCTTTCGTTAATTCTGCTGTTAATAATTGCTAGCCATGGTGACTATGAGACTGAATCTCAGTTTTTTCATCTGTTAAGTGAAGAAAATAATATTCACTGTATTCATTTTGTTGAAATGTTGTAAGTATCCAGGAAAGCAAAATCTGTAATGTGCTTTGAGAACTTTAAGGTGCAGTGAGGCCTTTATTGGACAGCAAGAAGGCACAAGGAATAGCACACTGATCTTGGATTTAGGAAAATTCATCTTCCTGAGTTCAAATCCATCTTCAGCCACTCACTAGATATACAAACCCTGTTTGCCTCAGTTTCCTCATCTATCAAATGAACTGGAGAAGGAAATAGTAAACCAACCCAGTGTCTTTGCCAAGAAAATGCTAAACAGGGCTATATAGAGTGGGACAAATGAAGCCTTTGTTAATATCAATAATTAATCGTTGAAATGATGGTATTATTTGAATTGCTAGTGTATTTTTACATTTCTTTGGAACCAATGTTTGTCTTTTATATAAATATAACTTAGAATAGTGTGAATCTGAATATATTTAATGATTGCATCATAGGATTCATTATTCACACTAATCAGGACCTACTATTAATGTCAGGGATTATTATAATTAGTGAAGATATCACTAATTATCATAGCATATGGACTTAACCCAGACAGGATAAACCATCGGGTCCAAGGATTCATCTCTTTTGGGAAGCCATTTCTGCTCCCCCTAATTGTAACTGCTCTTTCTTTCAGGTAATTGTGTGTATGTGTGTGTGTGTGTACATATATATATATATATATATATATATATATATATATATATATATATATATATATATATATATATACACATACATACACACACATATATATACATACATACACACATATATATACATATAGATAGATAGATATAGATAGATAGATAGATACAGATATAGATATAGATATAGGTTAACTTGTATGGACTCAATACATACAAAACCTAACTCATTGTCTTTCCCTTTAAACCCACACTTCTTCCAAACTTCTCTATTGCTTTTGAAAAATATCCAAGGTTTGTAATCTTGCTATCATTTCAGGCTATTCACTCTCTCTCACCATACATATCCAATTAGTTGTCAAATCTTGCCCTTTGTTCCATTATTATATAAACTCACTGAGAACAAGCACTGGGTTTTGTCTTGTACAATGTCTTATGCATAGTAGATATTCAATAAATATTTCTTGAATTGGATTGTTTTGGATATAATAGGGCTATAGTGATGCAATGGATTGGTGTGATTTTTTTTTCATAAGTGCAATTATTTGTTGACATTGATAGTGGAATCATTGACATGGATGCTGGTAACATACTAAGCTATATTACATCCCCATTGATAATATTAGGACCCAAGGGCCAGGCGAGGTGGTTGGCAGACCAGACCTGACTTCTGAGTTGTATTACATCTATCCTGACCTAGACATTTCAGAGACATGATCTTCTCTTATTAAATGTCATTCCCCATTTCCCCCTTGAACATGCAATTTCCCAAAGAGATGCTTGTCCTTTTGGAAATGGTTATTCCAGTAACCTTTTAAAAACATGACCAACTATAGCCATGAAATCTCACTTCCTACCAAGAGTTGATTAAATAGTGCAATGAGTATGTAGTACATTATGATAAGGACTTTGAGGAACCAGTGCTTTTTCTTCAATTTGAAAGAAATCAATAATTTTAATGTGATATCATATATGTATATATATATGTGTGTATATATATATATATATATATATAAAGATATACATATATATTGTATGTGATTTTGATAGTATGTAGACAAAATGAAATAATTGTTTTCTTGCTACTAGATCTTACTAAGTAAGTATTAATTAAGTGGTTACCCTTGACAAAATACCCAATACCAGCTAAATAAACTCTACTAAATACTCTGGAAATGAAGTTTGTATTGGATGAAAAATAATGAAAATATCTTGTGATAGAGGTATGCACTGAAGAGAAAGACATGGAATTATTTTTCTTTCATTTTGTACTAAATTCTCTTCCCCCTCCTTTCTCTTCTTCTTTTTTTCTTTTCTCCTCCTCCTCCTGCTCTTCTTCTTCTTCTTCTTCTTCTTCTTCTTCTTCTTCTTCTTCTTCTTCTTCTTCTTCTTCTTCTTCTTCTTCTTCTTCTTCTTCTTCTTCTTCTTCTTCTTCTTCTTCTTCCTTTTTCTTCTTCTTCTTCTTGCTTTTTCTTCTTCTTCTTCTTGCTTTTTCTTTCTCCTTTCTTCTTCTTCCAAAATTAATTATTAAACTTTTTCTGCTTAAGTAGAAATGAGAGAGGATATTTTCTCCTATCAGGATAATCATATAAGTAACATATCCAAAAGCCACAATTCCATGAACAATACCACTATTTAATGTTTTTCTCTGATTTCCTTCCCACTTGAATGTGGATATCTGGACTCAACATGTATATTCATATTATTGTTTTCTATTTTATCTTCACAGCTTTCATTATTACCATCAGAAAATCTGTACCCATATGCCTATGTGTGTTTATTAATGGTTAACAAAAAAATTCTGCATGCAATATACTTTTAAATTAATTCTGCATTCTCCATAACTTTCTTAAGTCTAGACAATCAACAAAATGATATCAAATCCTGATTTGTAACATTTGCTGATTTTCTAAGTGAAAAGGTCACACTGAAAATCAAGATTGTTAAGACTGGACTCCAATATACCTCTGGTTAGAGAGATGTCTACATCTATATTTAATATATCTCTTAGGTTCTCATATATTTGCATATATTGCATATATATATATATATATAAAGTATAATTCTTTCCCTCAAAGAGCTTGAGATCTGGTTTAGGAAAGTGAATCTGTTTGAAGACAGGAACTATATGTGTATAACTTCCTCTCAATAGTTTTTCACCACAGCCTAACTTATGTGAAAATATTTAATTATTATATCTTGACTAGTATATTTCTAGATTTTATCCACCCAATGGATTTTTCTTATCTCCCTCAAAGCGCGTATTACCCCATCTCTGCCACAGATTGCTATAATTTCTCAAAAGCTGTGTCTTGGGATTAAAAGCATAATAAAAAGTTAATTTTAGTCATTTGAGTGACTTATTCATGTCAGGATAAGATACATTTAAATTTTTTTCCATTTTCTTTATTTATTCCTTCAGCTTGAGCCTGATTTCAAGATTGTTCTGTGATTCTATGTGAACTAGGAGACTTTTAAAAAAATATTTTGGATTTTGAAACTGACAGACTTTAACTTCTCAAATAATGTATTTTTTGCATCCTGGGGAGATATAGACAGAGTTTAGAAATTCATTCTAACTAATAGGGACAATTTATATTTGTAGAACTTGACTTTTGCATCTAAAAGGTCTCCTGGATAGGGCAGGGATGGAAACTAAATAGTATGATACTTGCATCCTAAAGAAGGTTGTTGGGGAATGGGGCAAGGCAAAGATTTGGCCCTTTAGAGAGATAATATAATTTAGAGTTAGAAGCCTGCTTTTGGACTTTTTAAAAAAAGGCTTCATTAATGACTATGTTTTTAATGTCACTGTCCTTTCCTAATATACCATTTCTATTCATTGAACTCTCCTTAATAACAGGGGGAAAAAAGGAAACTAACCAGCATGGTTATCCTATTCAATAGATGCCACTGTTGATATTTGTAGTCTTCCATCTTGCTAGGGGGATGAGGGAAATATAATTCATCATCTGTTCTTCCTGGGCAAGGTCTCTTTCACATTTTTGAAATAAATAAACCAATCCTCAGAAAGAAGTAGTTTGTTTTGTGTTTATACAACTAGAAATAACTTAAAAGATCTGGGACTGGAACATTATGATGACTTTTCCAAGGTCACACAAGTTATAATAACAACAATGATGATAATAAGCGAGTATTTACATAGTTTTTGATATTTACAAGGCACTTTGCAAATGTTAACTCATTTGATTTTTCACAAAACCCCTGGGAGGTAGGTGCTATTATAGTACTCATTCTACAGAAAAGGAAACTGAGGTAGACAGCTTGTAAGTGGCTTGCCTAGGATTACACATCTAAGTAAGAGTCTGAGGATGGATTTAAATTCAGGCCTTCCTGACTCTATCTACTGGGCCACCTAGCTGCCAATTATAACTTTAATTAACAATATATCTCTATCCCTCTATCTATCTGTCTGTCTGTCTATATTTCTATCCATCCATCCATTGACCCATCCCTCTATCTATCTATCTATCTATCTATCTATCTATCTATCTATCTATCTATTATCTAGCCATATTTTCCCTTTTGAATTTCAGTCCTGTATCATCAACTGACTATTAGACATTTTAAACTGACTATCCCAGAAACATCTAAAACTCAGTATGACTAACATTTTTTCCCTTCAATTCTGCTGTTCAGCTGTGTTTGACTTTGTGAACTCTGCACCATAGCATGCCAGTCCCTCCTATCTTCTGCTGTTTCTCAAAGTCTGTCCATCTTTATGTTCATTGCTTCCATGAAACTATCTAGCCCTCCCATCTTCTGCTGTCCCCTTCTTTTGCCTTCAATCTTTCCCAACCTCAAGATCTTTTCATTATGTCACCAAAGTATTTAAGCTTCAGCTTCCAGTGAATAGCCTGAATTTATTTTAAGTATTGATTGATTTGATCTCTTTGCTACTCAAGGAAATCTCAAAAGTCTTCTTCAGCACCAAAATTTGAAGCTTCTATTCTGCAGCACTCAGCTGTCCTTATTGTCCAAGTCTTATAATCATACATTACCAATGGAAAAACCATAGCTTTGACTGTGAACTTTTGTTAGCAGAGTGATATCTCTGCTTTTTAGTATGATGTCCAGATTTGCCATAGCTTTCCTTTCAAGGAACATCTTTTACTTTTATGGCTGCTATCACCATCTGCAGTGGATTTTTGAGACAAAGAATATAAAATCTGAAACTGCTTCCCTTTCTTTTCCCTCTAGTTGCAAACCCTTTCCTTTTCCAAATTCCCAAATCTGTGGTAGATAACACCATCTTTGTAGTCTCACAGGTTTATGGCTTTGACATTATCTTGTATTCCCCATTCTTCCTCACCCCACATATCTGCTCTGTGTCCACTTTTCTCCCTTCTACAATGTCTTTCACATTTGACTCACAATCCTACCATCAACTTTCCCTGAAATTGCTATAAAAGCCACCTAATTGGTCTCCCTGCCTCATTTTTCTTACATTTCAATCCACCTTATGCTGTTACTGACGTGTTTTCCTTTAATATAATCTAAACATGTGATTTCAACTATTCAAGTAACTTCAGATTGTTTCTGAGATCCAATGTAAAGCTCATCTTTTTTGCTTCTAAAGCCTTTTCCAACATGATCTCCACCTATCTTTTGAGCTTTCTCAGATATTGGTTCCCCTCCTCTTTTTACCATACAAAGTTCTTTTTGCTCTTCCCTTCTCCCTGCCTTTGTCTTTGTCATCTCCCATGCCTAGAATGAGTTTTCTCATTATCCACAATTCACTGAGACCTTCTCGTCCTTAAAATGAAACTCAAGCACTGCCTTTTATACGAGTCTTTCCTTATTCCCCAATTGTTAGTGTCATCTCTCCCATGTTGCTTTATACTTACTTTTGTATGAATTTTTATTTATTCACCTTGTATTTATATAATATATATGGACTTCTCTTCCCTTGATCTCCTTGTGGTTAGGAATTGCTTTATTCTTTGTACTTTTATTACCAAGCATATAACTGGTTTTTAATATGTACTTGTTGACTGATTGATTACACATTAGAAAGAGATATGGATTCACTAGTGAAAATGACACTTTGCTATTGATTCTCAATCCTCAGTTTCCTTGTCTTCTCCATAACATTTGACATAATCAATCCCTGCCTTCTCCTGGACATTTCCACTTTCCTAGATTTCCATGATAGCATTCTCTGCTAGTCCTCCAGTTTCTCTGAATGCTCCCCCTTTTCCATCTTTGCTAGGTCATAATGCAGCTCCCTCTTCCAAACATAGATTTAACCTAAATCAGTCCCCGGACTCTTTTTTCCCTCACCCCTCTCCCTTAATGATCTCATTTGTTTATATGGTTTTGATGATTAGCTTTGTGTGGATGACTTTCCAATGCATGTAGACAGACATTATTTTTCTCTGATCTCTAGTTCTCCTGAACTCCAGCTCTAGCTGCCTTGTGTCCGTCTTTACCTGACTGTCAAATTGAACATGTGCAAAACTCAATCCATTCTCTTCCCTTCTAATTTTGTTCCTTCTTTAAGTGTCCATATTTCTGAAGTATCATTTAATTAAGAACCAGTTATAATGCCACTATCCTCTTAAGCATCCGGATTTCACAACTTTGGAATCATCTTTAGCTCACCTGTTGCCAAGTCAAATCAATTTTACTGGACAGCCAGAACATCTGTCCCATTCATTCTCTTCTCACTTGTCATCTTGTCATCACCCTTCTTCAGAGGCAGCTGGTGGTGCAGTGGATAGAGCACTGGCCCAGAATCAGGAGAATTGGAGAACAGAGCTGGCTTTAGACTCTTATTAGCTGTGTGACCCTGGGAAAGTCACTTAAGCTCTGTTTGCCTCAGTTTCCTCCTTTATAAAATGGGGATATTAATTATAGAATTTTTATGAGGATCAAATGAGATGATATTTGTAAAATATCAGTAAAGTGCCTGGCACACAATCTGTACTATATAAATGCTTATTCCCTTCCTCTTGTAAAGGTCCTCATTACCCCTAGCATAAGATATGATCTCCTAATTTCTTTCCTTTTTACCACTTTCTCCCTCCCAAATCTATTTTTCAATAATTTCCCAAAGTAATTCTTCTAAGGCACAGATCTGATCATCTTCCTCTCCCACCTCTAGCCAGAGCTCTTAAACAGTTCCTTATTTCCTCTGGGATAAAATACTGCTGAGTCTGTCTTTAAAGTCCCTCAGTAATGTGACCTCACCTAACTTTCCAGTATATTTCATATTAATCCCTCTCAAGTCCTACCTGTTCCAGACAAACTGATACAACAGTTGCTTATATATAATACCCTATCTCTTCTGTCTGTGTCATGTGTGGGTGCACATGTGTGTGTGTGCATATGTGAGAGAAAAATATAGAGACAAAGAGACAGAAAAAGAGACAGAGAAACATAAAATGACATACAGAGAGAGAGAGAGAGAGAGAGAGAGAGAGAGAGAGAGAGAGAGAGAGAGAAGAGGAGAGGGGAAAGAGAGGGAGAGGGAGAGGGAACAAAAGAGAGGGAGAGGGAGAGGGAGAGGGAGGGAAGGAGATACAGAGTCAGAGAGAGACAGAGAGACAGAGATATAGAGACAGAAAAAGTGACAAAGAGAAACAGAGAGGAGAGACAAAACAGAGAGAGAGTGAGAGAGAGAGAAGAGAAAGACAAAGGCAGTCAGAGAGAGACAGAGACAGGAACAGAAATAGAGACTCAGAGAGAAATAGAATTAGAGATAGAAGAGAAAGCGAGATAGAGACAGAGTCAGAGAGATAGAGAGATAGAGAGACAGACATAGAGATAGAAAAAGTGACAAAGAGAAACAGAGAGGAGAGACAGAACAGAAAGAAACAGTCAGAAAGAGCCAGAGAAAGAAGAGAGAGACAGGTAGAAAGAGAAGAAACAGAGACAGAAACAGAAATAGAGAATCAGAGAGAAATAGAATTAGAGATAGAAGAGAGAGACAGAGACAGAGAGACAGACATAGAGATAGAAAAAGTGACAAAGAGAAACAGAAAGGAGAGACAGTGAGAGACAGAACAGAAAGAGACAGTCAGAAAGAGACAGAGAAGAGAGAAACAGAGAAAAAGAGAAGAGACAGAGAAATATAGAATCAGAGAGAGAGAAAAGAGAGAAATAGAGAGAATAGACAGAGAAAAAAGAGACAAGAGAGAGAGACTAGAGAGACAGAGTCAGAGACAGAGAGACAGACAGAGAAAAGAGAGACAGAAACAGAGATAGAGAATCAGAGACAGAGAGATAGAAGAGAAAGAGAATAGAGACACACACAGAGAAGAGAGAGAGACAGACAGACAGAGACAGAGAGAGATGTTTGTAATGTGCTTCCTTGTCCCTTTCATCTTTTGGGATCCCTAGCTTCTTTCAGGAAACAGTTCAGATTTCATCTTCTACATGAAGCCTTTCCTAAAATCCCCTATTTATTAACCTTCTAACAAAACTATTTTGTATTATTTTGTACATAAATTGTATTTACAAACTTTTGTATATGTGTCACTAAAATAGAATACTAAATAGCAAAATGTAAGCTCTTTGAGGACAGGGAGTCACTGCATAGAGTCTTTTTAAAAAAGTAAAATTTGCCATCTTTTGCTTAAACTTCTGCCTATATTCCTCTCCATCCCAGAGAACCATCCTATACATCAAAGAATTTAGGGTAGAGTCTTAACAAATGTTTCTTGAATTGGATTTAATCACTTAAAAACCTCCAGTGGTTCCCTACTGCCTTTAGGATAAAACACAAATTCTCCGCCCGACATTAAAGATTCTACACAGTCTGGGTTCCAACTGACCTCTCGGATTTATTTTACTTTATGCCTCTCTAAGCACTCTCTCTTTCAGCCAGACTGTACTCCTTGCTAGTCTCTGAACTCAACATGCCAGCCCCTGCCTCAGTGCCTCCCATTGCTGGCGGCATTCCCTCCTCATCTGTGTCTTTCAAAATCCTTACCTTCATGCAAGACTCCACTCAACGTTCCCTCCTTCCTTCATGTCTCCCCCTTTTATTGCTCTCTTATTCCTGCGGCACGTGCCTCTATCCCTAGAGCTCTTTGCTCTCCCCTTTATTCCCAACCCTGTGATTTACTTAGTCGTGTCTGTCCTATGTCCCCCTAGCAGTATGGAAGCTCCTTGAGGGGTTGCCTTGATTTTATTCCCCAATACATATTGAAAATACTGGGAAGCTGGATGGTGTCATAGTGCACAATAGGAAGTCAGAAAGATGGTATTTTCCCGAGTTCAAATCTGAGCTCAGACACTTACTAGCTAAGTGATCCTGGACAAGTCACTTAATCCAGCTTGCCTCAGTTTCCTCATCTGTAAAATGATATAGAGAAGGAAATGGCAAAATACTCCAGTTTCTCTGCCAAGAAAACAAAGAGTTGGACATGAGAGACCCAACCAAAAGACAAAAACACACTCAACAATTTAATGACACTGGTCTCCTTGAAGTTCCTTGAACATACAACATTTGTTGGTGCTGGCAGATACCCGTGCCTGGATGCTCTGTGTCTCTCCGCCTCCTGCTTCTCTGGTTTCCTTTGAGATACAGCTTAAAGCCTCTTTTTTCCTGGTTGAGCTTCCCCCTAACCTTCACTATTAGTGCGTTTCTCTTTTCATAACACTTTATATTTCCTCTATGCACATAGATATCTGTATATTGTCTCCCCCGTTAAAATGTGGGCTCCTTCAGGGCAGAGACTGTGTTTTTGTCTTTCTTTGTACCTTCAGAGCTTAGCACAGAGCCTGGTGTGAAGTAAGCCCTTAATAAATGCTTATTGACTGACAGAAGGCTCTTTTTGTCATTGCTCAATTGCTTGTGTGTCTAGCCTTGGGTCATAACTTTATTTTAATATAATCTCTCCATTTTATGGATGAGGATATTCATTCCCAGGGAAGTTGAGTGGCTTCTCCAATGTCAGTAATTAGGTCAGGATTTCATCCTCATATAACAGATTTGGAGTTGGAAGGGATTTCAGAAACCCAATAAAACACACACACACACACTCACACGGTGCAGACAAAAGAGGTAGGATGTCATATGTAGGCAACTATTATACACTGGACCAATTTGTCTAGAACCAATAAGGCATAAGGGGAATTAATATAAAATAAACTGAAAGAACTAGAGAACAGACAGAGACAGAGAGAAAGAGACAGAGTCAGAGAGACAGATAGAGATAGAAAAAAGTGACAAAGAGAAACAGAGAGACAGCGAGACACACACTGAGAGACAGAACAGAATGGGACAGAGTCAGAAAGAAACAGAGAGAGAGAGAGAAATACAGAGAGAAGAGAGAGACAGAGACAAAGATAGAGAATCAGAGGGAAAGAGAAAGAAGAGAAAGAGAGAAATAGAAATAGAAAGAGAGAGTAGACACAGAGAAAGCCCTAGTGAGGTGAAGTGTCAAGGTCACATAAGCAATGAGGGCCAGGAACAAGATTTGAATTCATGCCCTGTGTCACCTGGGAATAAACAGATCACTTGACAGAAAAAGAAGTGTTGGACATATCATGGGCTTGCATCTAACTTCTTCATTGTATGAGAATGGGCAAGTCATTTTAATCCCTCTGAGCCTCAGTTTACTTATGCATTAAACTGGGCATTACTGTTATTAAGGCTTGTAGTACCTACAGGTGAGGCTTTAATGAGATAATGTGTGCAAAGTGCTGCAGTGTTAGTGCTAGAGGAGACAGAGCACTTTGCCATGGAAGGAGTGAGTTAGTGAACACATATTTCTGGCACTGAGTTGTTTAATTTCCATTATGGTACATTTGTTTCCTGTTGCTATTCCTCTAGTATTCTCATAACAACTTGCTTTTAGAGAGAATTTTAAGGCTTGCAAAGCATTTTACAAATATTATGTCATTTGATCCACATACTAACTCTAGGAGGTAGGTACTAGTATTTCCCCATTTTACAGAAAAGGAAACTGAGGCTGAGAAAAAAATCATTTGCCCAAGATCATAACACCTTTATAATTTGCATCCATCGCTCAGATGTTTCATGGAAACAGCATAGCAAAGACATCTGGCTGCAAGAGACACGCTCTGATTTCTCTGAGACACAGAGAATTTCTTGAAAGCCTCGGCTAAAGCTGATGAAATGTTGAGGAAAAGTTTAGTAAGATTCTCAGCAACCCACTGCCCCATTACATTTGTATTTGCTGCTTGAATTCTTTTGAATATTAAACACACACACACACACACACATTCATTTATCTGTTCTGCCTAACTTAGGAATCATTAATTATACTAGACTTGGAGTTAGGAAGTTGATGTTGTTCAGTCATTATTCAGTTGTGTCTGACTCTCTGTGACCTCATTTAGGTTTTTCTTGGCAAAGACACTGAAGTGGTTTGCCATTTCCTTCTCCAGCTCACTTTACAGATGAGGAAACTGAGGCAAACTGGGTTAAGTAGTTAAGTCACATGACTAGTAAGTGTCTGAGCCCAGATTTGAACTCAAGTTGGGTCTTCTTGACTCCAGACTGGGTATCTATCCACTGTGCCACTTAATTGTCCATGGTGGCAAAAGTTTATCTACGAGAGTTGGCAAAAGCTGAGTTCTAATCTGACCTCAGACACTAACTATATGTCCCTAGTAAAATCACTAATCCCTGTTTGCCTCAATTTCCTCAATTGTAAGTGGGAATAATAATAGGACCTATCTCACAAATTACTAAGAATGAATGAGAAAACATTTGTAAAGCATATTGTAAATTTTAAAGCAATATATAATTGCTAGCTATTATTAGTATGTATGGGGGCTCATCAAATGTCTTGTAGTTAGAGAATATGCTTGGTTATTGCCCAAACCTAATAACCTCTTAAATGCAAAAAAAAAAAAAAAAAAAAAAAAAAAGGAAAAAAAAAAAACAAACAAAAAGATCTTCCTACTTGTACTTCTTACACTTAACACTTTGAGGACATTGACTTGGAGTCAATGAATAGGAGTCTCTGAGGCTATATACATAGAGCACCTAAAATGATTTTCCAAAAGTACAGGCCTAACCATTGCACCTTCCTATTCTATAAACTCCAGTGGTGCCCTATTGCCTTCAGACTGGCAAATAATTCATTTTACTACTTGGTCCCTTCCTACTTCCCCAGCTCTTTTTACACATTCTTTCCCCCACTTCTTTTCCTTTGTGCTGTCCAGCTACACTGGACTTCTTGCTTATTGCTGACATACAACTGTCCCTTTTCTTTTCCTGAGCCTTATTTATAAATGGTCTCCCTCCTCATCTCTACCTCTTAGAATCTCTGTCTTTCTTTAGGACTCAGTTCAAGGGATCACCTGCAAGAGACCTTTCCGGGTCCACCCCAGCCATTAGTGCCATCCCCTTCAAGCCTACCTCACACTTGCTTTTTATATAGTTTGCATTTATATATTTATTTATAATAAAAATATATTTATATATTTTGCATATACGTGTATATATACATATATATATACACACACATATATATACATACATACATACACACATATATATACATACACACACACACATATATATACATACATACACACACACACACACACATATATATATATATATATATACATACATACACACACACACACATACACACATATATATACTGGAAAGGCCCTTGCCTGTAGGGTCATAAAAGGTTGGCTGAATGACTCAGAAATATTATATAAATATACAAATATATGACCATGCACATATATGTAAATGTATATTTTTTCTATCACTATATATGAACATGTTTCCACCTAAGGGCAGGAACTGCTTTCCTTTTATTTTTCGATACTTGGTATCTTGCTTAGCCTCAAGCTAGAAAGAATATTTCATTATAATCAGACGCTTCCAGATGTTGCCTCCCCCAGGCTGGTAGGTTGTCCAGGTGAACTCTCCTCAAGCCCAGTCTATCTGAGGAGCTATGTCCCACCCACTCATCTCATAAGCAACTACATTTTTCCTGGGCACAAGAAATGTTACTTCAAGATCTGTATAAATATCAGGGAAATTCCTGCCTCCCCCTCAATTCCTCCTCCCACCCCAGTCTTTCATTGTGGTTGTTATTGCTGTTCTTTTTTCTTCTATTCTTCTATTCTCTCTTTTCTCTTCTTCTTCTTCTTCCTTTTTTTCCTCCTCTTCCCTTCTTCCTTCTCCTCTTTCTATTTTTGAGAAAATATGCACCATCACCATATATAAGCACATCATAACACTGTTTCTGTATCATATAGAGAGACGTAGCCTATGTATCAATTAAACAAATTCCCACATTCAAAGACATCCTGCAAGAGCAAGTGGTTCTGGTTAATTTTTTTTAAAATATCATCCTTTTTTCATGTTTCCCCCCCTTATTAGTGTCCCCCTGGTGTTGAACTACAACTTTTATCATTTTTGGAGCTGTTTCTGGCTTTCTCCCTAAGATAGCAAGACCACTCAATTATTTTTATTTACCACAGGTGTTCATTTCATGCTTGTTTTTGTTTCTCCAAACTGCAATTTGGAATGGCATTTTGGGAATGCCAATAATCCTATGGATTCTCTTTCTTTCTTTTTCTTCCTTCCTTCTCTTTCTTTCTTTCTTTCTTTTTTCTTTCTTTTTCTTTCTGTTTTTCTTTATTTTTTTCTCTTTCTTTTCATTCCTTTCTCTTTCCTTCCTTCCTTCCTTCCTTCCTTCCTTCCTTCCTTCCTTCCTTCCTTCCTTCCTTCCTTCCTTCTTCCCTTCCTCTCTTTCTCCCTTCCTTCCCTTCTTTTCCCCCTCTCTCTCTCTCTTTCCTCATTTTCCCTCTCTTCCCTCACTCATTCCCTCTTATTTTCTTCTTTCTCTTCCCTCCCTTTTTCTCTTTTCTTATTGTCTCTCCTTTTTCTCTTTTCCTCCTTCATTTTCTTTCTCCATCTCTTGTTTTATCTCTTCTTTCTCTTTTTCTCTTCTCTGTCTTTTCCTATACCTCTCTCTCTTCATCCTCTTCCTTTCCTCTCATCTCTCTCTGTTCTTTCTCTATATCTCCCTCTCTTCTGTCTCTCCTCTGTCTTTCTTTCTCTCATTCTCTCTCCACGTTTGTCTCTTTCTGTCTTTCTCTTGTCTCTGTCTTTCCCTCTGACTTTATCTGTCACCCATCCAGTCTCGTGATCCTCTGTATTCTTCATAAAGATGATGCTGTTCAGCTCAACACATTCTCATTGACAAGAGCATGAAAAAAGGGTATGGTCAGCTAATTACATGTTCTGTATCGAGACTGGAGCCAGAATGCAAGGAAGAAAAGTCAGCAAGCTGCCCACCTCCCCTCAGTTTAACTTGCTGTCAGTGCTACTGTTCTGGCCCTAACAGGTCTTAATGGAACCACGGGGGAAGTGGGTGATTGTTATCCCCTTTACTAAAATAATTAGCTCTTTACTGGGAAGGCTAAAGAGAAACTGATTTTTAAACAATATTTCCTTGATTTTCTGAAAGGCCCTTTCTCTGGAGAGTTTCCCCATCACCTTTTATTTTCCTGTCCTCTCATTTGATTCTTTTCATAGTGGTGGAGAACACGCATCCTATGGAGGTGCCTCACATCAATGTGGATTGAAAGCAGTTGTTGCTAGAACAAGACAGGGACAGAAACAGAGACAGGCTGTGAACCTCAAGGCCCAAAGCTTTTAATGAACCTAGTTTGTTAGCTGGCATTGCAGCACTACACTCTCTCGTTCCCCCCTAGAAACAGCAAAGTGGAAAGACATAATAATAATGAGGAGGGGGCAGGGTGGGAATCAAGGCAAAAGTTCTGGAGATCATTTCCACTCTCTCTGCTTTTAAAGCTAAAATCGCAGCAACCACATTTTCCATTTCCAAACCATCCGTGTGAAGTTATTAGTATTTTTGATTCTCATCAGTTTTCCAGAATAGATTTCTTCTATTAAAATATTTTTATCATACAAAATAAGCAATAAAACTCTGATTATTAGCTACTAGACCTATCTCTAGTTCTCATACTGCTGAATCAGGGCCTTGCCTTTACTCTTCAACATTTTTGGAATTTAAAAGCAGTTACTTTGGTTCTGTACAGAATTTGGTTCTGTAGCATATGTTTAGGTCTCCAAATATGATTGAGTCAAGTTGTTGTAGGTTAATTTGGATTAGAGATTTGGTAGATTTATACTTGGACCAAAGCTTTCTGGAAGTTTTCAAATTTATTTAAGGATTAAAAAAAACATTAATAGATATTAAAAAATTAAGAATTGAAGTTAGTGTATCTGGGTTTAAATCTTGGCTTTTCCCCTACCTGTGTGATTTTAGAAAAGTCATTTAACCCTTTTGAACTTTAATTGCCTTCCTTATAAAAGGAAGAAGATAGATTGCTGTGACTTCTGATGTTCTTCCTAATGCTAACTCTTTGATCTTATGAATGACCCAGAAAACCAAGAGTTTCACATTCGGAAATAATGATAACCTTTGGCTTGTACAAAAAGATTGTCTCTATCAAGGTTCTCATTTTGAAATGCGCATCACCTACAGACTTAGGAAGAAACATTAAAATACAGATTCAAGCTTACTTTTTTCCTAAGAAATAAACCAGCACTCTCCCAATCTGCAAGCACTGTTGTCGGCTAAATTAAAATTAGATTGCAAAAGAATTATACATTACATGGGCCCAATGCTAAGATGATTTCATAGTGATGTCAATAGAAGCATCTGTTGCTTTTAAAAGCTTTTGCTTTAAAATCCATGACAGACCAGGGAGTATCAACTGAGGTAGCCTTTATGTCTTAAAGAGGTGATTTTATTCTGGGAGAAACTTTAGATTTTGGATTCAGTTGAGGCAAGAATCCATTAGGTATAGATTATGGTAAAGGGCCTTGGAAGTCAATTAGTCCAGTTTTTTCATTTTACAGAAAAAGAAATTGAGACAGAGACAAATTCAAGAAGGGAACAACCATTTAAATGCCTCCTAAACATTACAATCCTGGGCAATTGGGAATCTTTATTCCCATTTTACAATTGAGGAAACTGAGGTAGACAGGAAGTAAACTGACTCTCCCAGGGTCACACAGCCAATAAGTGTCTGAGGCTGCATTTGAAATCAGATGTTCTTAACTCCAGGCTCAGAAATCTATCCTTTGTGCCATCTTGCTGAGAAGAAAAACCAGGTACTCTGACTAAATCCCGGACTCCTTCCATTATGCCATAATGCCTGTTGTTGGAATGGAATGAAATAACGCCAGTGAAATGCTTTGCAAACCTGAAAGCATTATATACAATGATTTATTGTTAATTATTATAATTATACGACTGTTTGATACAATCATTACATTATGTAATATAATGACTGTATAACGATTATTAATTATAATCAATTAGATGCCATTATTATTATTATAATTTGACATGAAGTTCCCTTTCACCTGCAATGAATCCATTTCTCTACTCAGCGCTGGCTTCCCAGGGTGATCAAGTGAGAGGGGGGAATTCTCATTTCTCAGGAGAAACGTTGTCCCCCCGAAAGGCAGTCATCAGGGATGAGAGCAGAGGAGGGGGAGCTGGCAAACCCGGGCAGGAGCCAGTGCTTTTTTCCTGGCAATACCCCTTTCTGCTTTAGGCTCCAGTTGGGCCTGGACTTGGTAAATAAATAAATGCTAGGACCACGAATCCTCTTGGTGGTATTGATAAATCCACTAGTGGGTGCTGTAGGGCTGCCTACGCCATTGTGTTTCCACGGTGGATATTTTGATCTGGGGCATGGAATAAAACACAAGCCAGAACACACTGAGTTTCCCCTTTATAGCTGCAGCCCTGTCTAGCAAGACACTGAAAACACACGTGGAGGATGACAACATCTGCAATGATTTTGTAAAATTCTGGGACAGAACAACACCGTCCTTAGGACTGTGACTTAATCCATGTTAAAAATTCATTTGCCTTTTCGGAGCCGACCCGTTTATCTTTATTTTATGGGCAAGGATCTGAAGTCAACATCTGCAGAACACTCTCGGTGCTTAACTCCCCAGTGCAAATTAAGAATATTTATTAGGAGAAAAAAAAATCCCTGCATTTTTCTATTAAGGAAAAAAAAAAGCATTTAACATGTTTGGTTTATGTAATTTGGAGTCTGAAGCTGAGCAGTTGTGGATAAGATGTCTATTTGATATTTAGGGAAGGATTTGATGCTTTAATAAGGGAATCCTGTGTCTCCCTCATCCATCATCCGCCATCCTCATCCATCCAAACACCACTGTAAATTTGTCAGAGCCTTTTCCATATTCAGTACTTGTATAAGTAATGGCTGCTGTGATTTGAAAAAGGGAGATGTGCATTTTCGAGCTCTGTTATATATCCAATCACAGGCAGTGCGCCATCGCCCCTAGTTTTTGTTTTGCGTGGCTCAGCCTGCAAGGCTGCGCACTAGTGCATTTAGACTTGACCCTGGTTGGGGTTGCTGCTTGCCAAAATGAAATTAGTTGGTGGTGGGGAGGGGGAGAGGGAGGGCCTTTCTCCAACAGATGAAACAGAGTCTCTTTGCTCCATTACGACCCCTTTTATCACTGCCCATCACTTCTTCTTTCTATTTGGTGCTATCTTAGGGATTATGCAGCTTCCCTGCAATATTCTGAAATTAATCAAAGCAAGCAAAACCTCATATTATCCATATTATCCGTGACTGGGGGAGAGTGATTTCCACAATCCGGTCAGCTTTGTGATGTTGTCTAGTTGCAGGACTCAGGATCTTATTATTCTCAGGACTGCTAAGAAATAAACATTTTGCTTTTTAGAAAATTAAACAATTTCAGGTTCGCCCTGTACAAGCAGTAGGTGTCTCTCTGTGTGCGTGACGATTGTTCTGTCAGTAATTGAAAGGCTGTTTCTCCTATTTAAATAAGGTTCTGATGGTTGGGGGGGGGGGCGGGAAGCACACAATGTCCATTTCTTCCTTTGATTTTTAGCTTGGCTGAACAACTACATGACATTAATGCAGTTGGGTCGGAGAGGCTTTTTATGCAATGAGATATGGACAGACTTAAAGGCTGCTTATCCAGACTGGACCTTGTTTTTTTATCTCATCATCTCTATAATCGAGCTCTACAAATAATTTCTTTCAATAAATTAGTAACCATAGTACAGATTGCAGACACTTAGTTTGATTGAACATAATAAAGGGAGATTATCCACAGAGTTGGTTGAGTAAAGGTTCTGATTTGACCCACTGCCTGGAGAGAAAAGAATTAATCTTATAAAATACTCTACACTTCTGCCATGCTTTGAAAACAAACAAACAACAACAACAACAACAAAAAAAAACAGCTGGGAATACCTTGAGATTCTCTTTGTCTTAAGTCTAGTTAGATTTAATGTGGGAAACAATTGACCCAGTTTGTGGATGAAATCGGTGATGGCTTATAGTCAGTGACTTGATGGGCTTCCCAAGACCCTGTCTGTTCCAAAAATGTTGCCTCCATTGGGTTCTCCTGGTGCCATTTCCCACTGTTACCTCGTCTGGAATTCTTACCACTGGAATCTCCATAGATTAGACAAAGACCCAAGAGTATTTTCTCCAGAAAACTGTTTTTAAGATGCATATATTAATCCATGGATGAAGGCAATTTAGTGCTCTACTTTTGGAACATTAGCATGGATTAATTTAGCCTTCGAAGGCTCACTGGTCTTGAGAAAAAAAAGAACAAGAAAGATAACGAGGATAGTGGAAGAACATAGAAGATGGAAATTCCAAATGGTAAAAAAAAAGAGCATGAACTAAAGGATCACAAGTGTTTATATATATACATCACAGTTTTGAGGCACTTTAGAGACTATCTTATTTGATTTTCCCATCAAGCTTGTCAGGTAGGTGGCTGCTTATATGAGCCTCACAACAACTGTGTCAGGCAGGTGCTATAATTACCCTCTTTTTATAGATGTGGAATCAGGTTTAGAAAATTTAAGTGACTTATTGAGAGTCATACAATGCTTTCAATAGAGTTCAGGTCCAGTCCTTGGAAAAATGGGGGAGATGATACAAATCTTGGCCCTGGCTATGCCCATTTCTACAGCAGGTCTCCAAAGCTATTAATAGACTCTGTAGGAACAATAGACGTGGAGTCCTTAAAAGGCAGAAGTGTCAGACATAAGGCTTGCATGTGGCCGCAAACACACCCAAGTGGGTCTGAACCAGATTAAAAAGTAATTGGGAAGTATTTAACAAAACAAATAAAAATACCATAAAACATAGATAATATTACATTTTATATTAAGTCATTATGTGGCCCACAGGGATCCTTATGTATGGTTTAATGTCTCCCATTCCTATTTGAGGTTGATACACTGGTGTAGGAGATTTTCTTTTAAAACCTATAGTCCTTTTTGTCATTTCTAGCAATAGTTCTTCCAAAGAGATTTATATATACATGCATGTATATGTATATTTGTATGCATGTATATGTGTATATAAATGAATATACATGTGTATATAGGTATATGTCTATGAATAAAGACTGAGTATATGTATAGTGTACATGTATATATGTATACTTGTATGAGCATATGCATATATGTCTATATGACCATGTGTGTATATAAAAGCACAGATACACAGAGATTTGTGTGTATATACAATATACAATTGCTTCTGTTTTTAAAAGACAGAAACAGAGATGTATCAGAAAAAAAAACACTATGAAAAGTAGTAGGTAGGGATAAGGAAGAGTCGGGAGGAGATCCTTATTCTGTCTGTTGATTACTTGGTACTACAAAATTCTCTGAATCAGTTGAAGGAAAGGCTGCTCATGTAGAAACCATGTAGATGTCTATATTTATGATACTCTTTAAATTGCTGTAGGTGATTGCCTATTCAGAGACACCTGAGAGTGACTGGTTATTCTGCTGAATCATGTTAAAATACCTAGTCTTCTTCAGGAGAACTAGAACATTGATCATTAGGTTATGTTCTTCCATTATCGAAACGACATGAGTAAAATGATTTGAGTTTAAAGAAAATGCACAACCTCTTCTTGACCTAGCTTTCCACTCCCAGGATAAGCAATGGTGGGTGGGTGTGGGTGTGTTTGTGAGCATGATCCCCCATTGGAAGAAGGCAGCAGATATAAGCCAACCAGTCTTCCCTTGTTTTTTTTGTTTGTTTGTTTGTTTTTTGTTTTTTGTCTTCTCTTGTTTATCCAGTTTTTAGCATTATTCCTGGCACAGGTTAAGTGCTTAATAAATACCTATTGACTGGCAAACTATCACTCAGAACCCATCCATTAATAATGAAAAGCTTTCCCCAGTCCTCCTAGCTGCAGTCTCTCTCTGTCTCTGTCTCTGTCTCTGTCTCTCTGTCTCTGTCTCTCTCTGTCTCTGTCTCTGTCTCTCTGTCTCTCTCTGTCTCTGTCTCTGTCTCTGTCTCTCTCTCTCTCTCTCTCTGTCTCTCTCTGTCTTTGTCTCTGTCTCTGTCTCTCTCTCTCTTTCTCTGATTACTTTTCATCTATTCTGTATATATCTTGTTCCCACAGAATTATTTATGTGCTGTTTCCCTCAAGTCAACAAGAATTTATGTGCCTATTATGTGCCAGACATTGTGTTAAATAAAAGGCCCCCCAAAAGGTCCCAACCCTCATGGAGCTTACAGTCTAATGATGGAGACAACATGTAAACACCTGATCAAAAAGCTAGAAATGGCTCCTTGAAGTCAGGTCTTCTTTTTGCCTTTCTTTGTATCTTCTCCATCTTAGCAGACAGTAGGTGCTTCATAAATGCTTCTTGTTTGACTTTCACTCCATCCTGAAACAAAGATCTGCCATTCATGGATCTCTGGGCCACTATTTCATCATTTTAATTAGTTGGTACTTGACACAGTCTTGGCTTCCACCCCAAACTCTTCAAAGCCCTTTGATCACCTTCTCTTAATTCTTCCTTCCTTAACTCCCATAGGAGTTTCAGTCTGTCCCAAGCACAAAAAGGAGTGATCATAATTTAGACAGACCTACATGTTTGCATACACACACACACCATACACAAATCCAAAATAAACAAAAATGACCCTTGGTGGAAAGAATAAATCAGACCCTAACCAGGTGGGATTAATCCATCCACACTCTACCTGTTCATGGATTTCCTTGGGGATGGAGAGGTTGTTAGATGTGAGTCAGGAGGGACCTGAGTTCAAATTCCATCTATGACACTAGTTATGAACAAATCAATTAGTTCCTTCATTTATAAAATAAAGATAACACTATTTGTACTGCCAACCTTATAGAATTATTATGGGGAGTATAGGAGATAATGTACATACAATACTTTATATAATTTAAAATGAAATAAAAATGTCAATTAATATTGCTAATTATTATTGCTATTGTTGAGTCTGAGCATATATTACAGCTCTCCTATCTTCCATAGTCTTATTTTTTAGATTTATTCCAGGTAGCCTTTAAGACATAAATGTAAAGACAATATAAAAGTTATTTTACTTATTTAAGAGTGTTTTATTAGTGCTTTTTTGTTTCTATGTCATAAGAATTTCAGACCCACCCTCCCACACCCTTATGAAACCTCTATTATAAAAAAGAAAATCAGTCAAAGCCTGATAATGTATACCACATTCTGCCTGATAGTCCCCCACCTCTCTACTCAGAGGAGGAACATATATTACATCATTTGTTCTTAGCATTATTATTGGTTTTACAATTGCTCACAGTTCAGTTTTCTATAAGTAATTTTTTAAGTAAGTGGAAAAGATATAAAAACTACTACTTGTTTCCCTCCCCCCCCAAATCACATTGGCTCCCATACTACAGAATTGACCACATCCTATTATAAAAATAAAGCACAACTTCTTTATCCACCTGAAAAGGACTAGAGATTAAGTCTTGCCTAGATGTGTAATGTCAATTATTTTTAAAATGGGGTTCATTGTTTCTTCTGATAGCAGAGGACAGTTTACTAAGATACCAGCATGCTGTTTGTGGAAATGTTTTGTCAAATGAAAGCATGATACAAGCAGACCTTTGTTGACATCTAAAGACATGACATTCAGAATTAGAAAACAAACTAGCCAGTTTTTAAAAAATAAAATCTTTTAAGATGAAGTATCATAAGAGTGCCTTTAAAAAGTGTCTGTAAGCAGAAAAAAATTGCTTGTGAAGTCTTCGAATTTAATTGCTTTTTTAAACTGCTATCAGCTGAAAATGATCTTGATAATAATAAAATCAAAGCAAAGAAATTGGTTGATGCCTGGCCCTGTCTGTGTCCTACAGTCACATCTTTCATTCCAAGGGTAGAAAACTTAGTTTGTTAGGGAATAAAGAAGGAACCCGGCAAGCCACAAATTCACAGGGAATCCTCTCCTGATTTCTCTATACCTGGTGATGAAAATAAAGAACAAAACAGTACTCCTGGAAAGAAAAATTAAATTATTAAACTTAAATTTTCATTATTATTATTGAATAGGAGGTGGGGTAACTTAGTAGGGTGGATATGATGTGTGGATTTGGGAAATCCTGGTTTCAAATCCTATCTTAAATACTTACTAGCTATGTAACCCTGACTTAATTACTTAATTTCTGGGTATTTCCAGCAACTAAGAGGCATTTGAAAAGTCACAGAAGGGTCATGCTCTGCCTTGATGGAAATTAATTTCCATAAATAGGAGTTCACCACACTGAAGAAATCACAGGACATTTGCTTATCATGAACACATTTTGCATAAATTTTATTTAGTAATATTTAAATACAGTTTTTACCATAGATTTTTGTTTTATTTTAGCAATTAAAAGTCAATGAAAATATTTAATAAACAATTTATTCTGTTTATTAAATAATTTAATATATATGCTCATATATCTGTATCTATATATATATATATGCATGCACACATCTATGTGCATCATACATGCATATGTGCACATCTATACATATAGCTATATATATGTGTATCTATCTATGCATGTGTGCAGAAATATGTGTAGATATATTTGTAGGTATGCATATATATATATACATATATATATATATATATATATATATATATATATATATGAAATTGCCTGCTTATATAAAAATAGGGAGTTGCTTTTGGAGAGATTGTATATGTCAGCTCCATCTCCACTAAGGGTCCCTCTGCTTTGTTTCCATGCATGAGATTCAAATACAGTTTAGTCCCAAGATATCTGACTTCTTATAAGAAAAAAGGAAAAAGAAAAAAAGAAAAAAAAAGGAAAAAGGAATTAAGATTCTGTATCTTGGCTCCTTGAGGGAAATCTCTTTGGCAGATATCTCCAGCCTTTCCAAAATAGGTACGTGGCATGTATTCGATGTATATTGTGAATCTGCACACAAAAGAAAATTAAAATATATTTTTAAAAAACCTTATGATGTTTAAACAAGGTTCCAGCAGTTAAGAACTTAGAGCTTACAGCCCCTGTTAGGAGCTGCTGGGAGGTTGAGTCATAAATATCTGAGCATTAAACAGTTTTCAGGATGGCTGAATAGGCATTCTACATTTCACCTTGGTTCTGCACTGTCCAAATAACTCTTAATCTATGTCTTCTGTCGATCCAGATAAGAGTTTAGACTCGTCTTTCTATTGATAGTCAATGTTCTTCAGTAAAGGAGTTCCTCTTGCCATCATTCAGCTACACCTGGTGGACCAGGACCATGGAAATTCACAAGGTTAATCCCAAGCCAGCTATCTCAAGAAGGATGTGGAGAAGGCATTTTCTCACTCAATTTCTCACTCCAGCTACCGAGGGAGCACATTTCAAGTTTAGATTACGTATACCCATACACTACCTATACATGACTTCTGATATCCTGATCTGGTACTGCCCACATTACCTTGTATTTACATTGCACATTTAATACTTAATTTGTATATCCATATCTTTTGACTGTTCTATTATAATAAAGTACAAATTCCTTGAGGGCAGGGACTGTTTTAAGTTTTTCTTTATATGTCCATCACCAAATATAGTATTTAGGATATAAGAAGCACTTAATAAGTGACTGTTGATTGATTGACTTTTAGGTATCCTTAAGGGATAGGGGTAAAGCATTTAGATATTCTATTAAATATAAATAAATATTAGATATTTAGTACTATTTGGGCTGGGAAACACTGTTCTCAGCTGTTTGTATGACACACAATTTCTCCCTTCTCCCCTTAGGGTTTCTAGATGTAATGTGTCCCGAAGCCAAGAAATTACAGGGTTGTTTGGGGCCCTGACTTTATAGATTTGGCCTTACAACCACATCAACCCTCCCATTATAAACGAAACTCATCTGTTCCTTGCATCTCAGGCCCTTCTGGTGGAAAAAATTAGCTAGAAGAAAGGAAATGGAGAGAAAACGTTTCTTGAGTTGCTATGGACTTTCTCCCTTCACTTTCACTCTTTCCTTTTGTCTTAAGCAGAGTCAAGATATAGAGGCCTATGAGCTGTGCAGATGTCTCTGTGCAGACATCCAGCTGGGCTTATTTAACCCACAGAGTGTTTGTGTTTGTAGTTGACAGCCAAGACAGGGAGCAGGAAGGCTGTTTTCATTGGGATCAGCCACAGTGGTTCCTCCAAAAGAAAAAGAAAAGAAGGGAATTCTTTAGTTGAAGCCGACTTTCTCAAGGCATGGTGTTATGAAGCAAAGATTTAAAGGACAGATATATTATCTGGGAAGAATTCTTGGTTCAACTTAAAAAAAAGTAGCCTGAACAGACAACTATAAAATATAATGTTTATGAAAAACCGGTTTTTCTTAAAAATTAAAATATTAAACTACCCCATTCTCAGAAGCAGGTTAGTAAGTAACAAAGGTCAGTTTTTTTTTAAATTTTAGAAATAAAGAAACAGAAGTACAGAGAGAAGACAGATTGCAGAAGTTTACCCAGTGAATATAATTTTTAGTGATACGACCTACTCTTACTGGTGCTGGTGCCCTCCTGAGTTTTGCTGCCATATATGGTTGTGTCTGCATAATGTCAAAATAACCAGTTAGAAAAATTCAAAATCAGATATTTGCTTTGCCGATAGGACACCCTGCAGCTGGTTTGGCTTTTGTATATTGTACTTTACTGAATTGGCTGTTTTGATTTCCTGTAGATTCGGTCCCAGCCAGCCTTGAAGAAAATAGGAAGGAGAAAACCATTCTGACCCTGTGCTCAAGGCTAGTAGTCTCCAAAGTAGAGCCTGAGGCAGTACCCCAAGGAGGAGTGCCATCAGCCAATCAGGGCATGGGAAAATGGGTTCTATACTATCCTTCCTTTCTCTAGTCATTCATGGGTTCGATCTGCAAGCAACCACCCTTCACTCATTTTAGCCCACTTTACTCAGTCCTGATGCCCTTTAGGTCAATTATAACCTCACCAAACTTGGTGAGCATTACAGGGGCCATTGGGAAAATCCATCCCACCTCACACTCTATCCAGAATACCCATCAGGAAAAACCCCCAAAGGGGTACATAATGCAGAAAGTTTGGAGAATTAGGTAGCAGGAAGGGTAATAACTGAGGAAAGAAAGGATATTAAGGAGCTTTTTATTCTTATATTTTCCTCAATGCTGACTTTTTGTGTATATGTGTAGGTAGATTTTGTTCTGTTGCTAATTGTACTTAACAGTTTCTTCCAAACAAGTAAAAAATAGCAGGATAGAGCCCAGCAAACCAGATTCTTTTCCCAGGTGCCGTTCCTTACAAGGATTCCACAGTTTGATGATGACTCCCACATCTGTGGGAAGATGTATGTGAATGCACTCAGCTGCAGTAGTTTATACATTGCTTTCCAGAACATAATTGCAGAGAAGTGTGTAATCGCTCTCTAATGGAAAGCAGGTGTAAGTAGTAATGATCAGGACTGAGGGAATGGGAGCAAATTGAAGCAGGAGGGATTTAGGTTAGGCATTTAAAACAAACAAACAAACAAACACTTCCTGTTTGTAAGTATTGTGAGCCACTGGAATATATTTACAAAGGGGAAGTGGAATCTCCTTTAGGGATCTTAAGAAAGGAGATTATAATTTTCTTTATATAATCAGTTCCATGAATGCCTATCCAGAGAAACAGTAATGGATGGGTTGGATACCCACTGGATCTTTTCTTGTTCTGTGAGTCTTAGGAGTTTGAGTCAGATAAAACGGCAACTCAACCTGTGATTTCATTAACATGTAAAAGTCATGAGTGAGGGAGGTATATTGAAACCACAGGGTCAAACACCTGTGGTCTTCCAGACACCAGTATTTCCACAATCTTCATGCATGATAGTGGATCATAGGTTTTTAAATTTTATTTTATTTTCAATTGGTGAAACAAATTTAGCATTCCCACAACACAGTACAACAAAAAAGATAATTGCATTGGAAACTGTAAATCTACCCTGTAAAACTTGCTATTCCTTCCAAATATACAACAGTTATCATGTAAATTTCAAGGTTTTCTAAGTGTATATTTGTTAAGAATATTATCTTATGCAGTATCTGCTTTGCCTAAGTAACAGCTTGTATTTATATAGGATTTATATATCTGTAAGGTTCTATAGTACATTATCTCATTTGGTTCCATTTTACAGATCAGAAAACTGAGTTTGATAGAGGCTAAGGTTACATGGTTTATTATTTAGGGTCATGGTATTTGAGGCAAGATTCCAATCCAGGTCAATCTGACCTGATGGTCTGGCATTTTTGTGTGTTCTTCTCCATCCCTGAGTTAACCAAGACTCTCATGATTAGAGTATACCTGATTCTTCTCTTTTTCATAAATATTTTACCTTTCTGAACACTATTATACATAAAATAACCTGTGGAATTCCTTAGAACTCCAAAATTTGAGCAAACTAGTTCTCTCCCAGTGTGATTATGGCTTTACTGAATTATGTATTTCTGGAATTGCATAATAAGACCCTACCTTGATTGTAGAGAAGATGCTTTCCTTTTTAAAATGCTATTTCACCCAGTGATATCTCCAAGCATTGACCTTCTTTCCCTTGAGTGACTAGGTGGAGGAAGATGTATGCCCATTGGAACCAAATAGCTATGACACTGTTTTTATTTATATATTTATTTTTGCCATCACTCCCTTTTGTAACCTATGTCTAGAGGCAGTGACAGTGCCTGAAAATAGTGCAGATTAAAGTTTCCCTGGTTTTCAGGGAGATCCTTGAAATGAAATAATGTGTGTCTTTTAGGAGACTAATGGGAGCTTCATACAAACAGCAGCAAAAGATGACCACAAAGACGCACATAAAGTTGAGAAATGGGCACTTGAGTTTCTAGTTAATATTTGTGAGCTCCATGTGTACGTGGGGTCAGCAGCGTATATTCAGCAAAAAGCAGCAATAGGTCATGGACAAAGTCAGAGAAATTCTGTGGATCTGATGCCTGGAAAACCTAAGACAGCCCTGAGAGTTATAAAGGCTTTGTGTGGTGCACTCATGAAACTGATACGTTGTGGGAGAAAACTGAAGAAAGTGGGCAAAACGAGGTAGAGTTCAAATTGTCCAAGATGCTGAGGAATGCTTATCTGACAGACGTTTGCCAGTCATGAAACGGTCATACAGAAAGCAACCCATTATCTGGATTCTACATTACTCTATGTTCTTTGTCATTTCATCCTTTTAGTTCAATAATCATCCTACTAATGACTTGGGCATCAATTTAGGAATTGATGGAAAAGAGTCTTTCTTATTTTTCCCCTATAGGGGGTATATGTGACTTTAACCTGAATTTAGCTAATAGTAGGTGAACCCCTCCAGTCTTTCCGTATTCCATCCTCCGTGATGCTGCCAAACTGATATTTCTAAAGACTAGGATCTGACTAGGTCGTTCCTCTTCTCAAAAAACTTTAATGGTTCCCTGTTGCTTAGAGGATAAAATATAAATTTCTTTTGTTTGGCATTTAGAGTCCTTCACTGTCTGGTTGAAACCTATTTTTCTAGATTTAGGTCACATTACTTCCTTATTACAGTTTCTATTTTCTAGCTAAACTATTATCAAATGAAACAATATTAGAAAGATTTGTAGCACAGTGTCTGAACTGTAATACATGCTTGTTTCCTTTTCATGGTTTTTCTTCCTTGGTTCCTTTCTTCCCTCCCTCCTTTCCTCTTTTCTTCTTTCTCTCTCTCTAAGATAAGTCATTTACAATTCTTCATCAAATAATATTGCTACTACTATGTACAATGTTCTCTTGGTTCTGTTTACTTCACTATGCATCAGTTCATGTAAGTCCAGCTTTTTTTTTTCTGAAATCATCCTGCTCGACATTTCTTAGAGCACAATAATATTTTATTAAAATCATATACCATAGATTGTTTAGCCATCCCCTAACTGATGGGTATACCTATGATTTCCAATTCTTAAGCCACCACAAAAAAGAACTGATACAAGTATTTTTATATAAGTAGTTCTTTTCCCTTTTGTGAATGCCTTTGCCTCCTTTCTTTTATTTCCTTCCTTCCTTCCTTCCTTCCTTCCTTCCTTCCTTCCTTCCTTCCTTCCTTCCTTCCTTCCTTCCTTCCTTCCTTCCTTCCTTCCTTCCTTCCTTCCTTCCTTCCTTCCTTCCTTCCTTCCTTCCTTCCTTCCTTCCTTCCTTCCTTCCTTCTCTCCTCTCCCCCTCCCCCCCCTCTCTCTGTTTCTCTTTCTGTCTCTGTGTCTCTTTGTCTCTGTCTCTCCTTCTCAATTTCATTTTTTTGAGAGTTTCTTGAGTTTTGTGGAAATATTTTATTTAATTTCACAAATGGTGGGGATAAGGGAGAGTACTTAGCACACAAAAGAATTAGGGGGAAAAAAGTAAAAAATGTTTTGTGAATTTAATTGGGGAAGAATATTAAATAAATAAAAAGAAAAGATGGTCTCTGAAAATACCTTATTTAAGTGAAATGAATACATTTAGCTTTCACTATTTAGGAAGAGCATGGAAGCATTTAGTTTATTCTATTTCTGCATTGCTTTTAGCATTAACAAATGCTTTGTCTTTTTGAATTAGGATGGCATCTCTTCCTGAAGTCTTTCTTCACTCCTATAGATACATCCTCAACACAGTCATAAAAGTCTTAAGTAATTATCTTAAAGCACAGGCTTATGTCACTCCCTTATTCAACATACTATAGTGGATTCTTATTATCTCAAGGATCAGATGTGACTGCCCATCCAATCTTTACATTCCATATCCATACCCTTATGGTCCTGCCACTCTGTTCTTCTTATGTTTTTTCAGACACATCACCCCACTTCTCCTTTCTAGGATTTTGCAATGACCATCTTCTTTGCCTGCCAGAGATGTATGCCCTCCTCATCTCCATTTCTTGAAATTCCTATCTTCTAACAAGACAGCTTAGAGCTTTTGCATGAGATCTTTCCTTGTGCCCCCAGCTCTTTGTAGCCCCTTACTCTCAGTTCCTTTCTATCTGCTTTGTATATATATATATATACCTATATACATATTTATCATCCCTGCTAGAATATAAGCTTTTTGAGGACAGGGATTATTCCATTTTCATCTTTGTAACCCTTGTGCCTGCACATTATAAATACTTAATAAATGCCTTTTAAAGATAAAGGAAAATTATTCTCCTTAGTTAGATTATTCCTAAATTTTTCTAGGTTTCTAACATTAAAAAATAGTGAATTTGCTACATGATGGCATGAAGTTATTAGTCTTAAAATATGAAATGAGAAATTTCTCCATTGTTATTGTCCCAAGTTTAGATATTTGTTTGAAAAGCTTTCTGGACTCAAAAGCCTCAGCCACAATAGGAAATGGAATGAACACCATACCTCAAGGATGGAAAACTGATTGGGAGTGTTCAGTTTGCTTCAAACATTAGGTATTTTAGCACTTTTTCATTGTAGCTTGCTTACTAGATATCAAGCCAGATTTCTCACCTAAGATATAATATTTTAGATCCCTATTCAGGGTCTAAATAAAGTTTCCCAGTAGAAACTCCAATTCACACTTTGAGTCTTTGCTAAAATTTGTGTCCAACTGGTGCTATCATTTCCTACAGAAGATGCAAGAAGCAAGATGCTTGACTTGACTTAATGGAATGGAGCTGACCCCAGCTTCATGCAGGGTATGCCAGTGGAATACACGCTTTGGCAGATTGTGCCGAGCTAGGAAGTCCTCAAGCTAAGAAGATTGAATTTAGAACATAAGTTTGATTTTTGAAGTGATTTTATTTTTTGAAGTTTTATTGAAATTGTTTACAAAAGTTATATGATAGTCATTTCCCTATACCATTTCTCACTCCCTACGCCCTTGTGGACTTTCCCTTGGAACAAAGAAAAACAATTGAATCAATTTGACTAAGAAAATGACTGCCTATATGATATCAAACGGCTATAATTCTCCATGAGTCCACAAAGGGGAAGGAATTATGTTTTATTATTTGTTTTTATGTTTTTTAGTGTTTTTTTTTTGTTTTTATGTTTTAGGACTTCTAAAAGGAAGGAAGTATATTTTAAATTTGTGCTTGCATCAATCATTTTTGTTTCAATCAATCCAAGTTTAATTTTGATGTTTTCATTTCTGCTTTTAAAAATGTAATTGTATTAATTTATAATAAGGACAATAGCTAGATATTAAGGTTTGTTAAATGTATCATTATCCATATTTGCCAGATAAGAAAACTAAAGTCTTGAACTTAGTCTCACAGTCAGTAAGAGATAGAGAAAATATTCAGACGCAAATCTTCTAGGTCTTTTTCTATTACACTATATTCACACACACACACACACACACACACACACAATTGCTACTATAAATAATCTGGTGTCTTTGTGATCTTTCTTTAACTTCCTTGGGATATATGTCTAGTTGTGGAGCTTTCAAGTCAAGGTCACCTCCTATATCTTATAAAAACAAGAACAAATATTCTCTATTGAGATGTGGCTAAGTTGATGTGGATTTGGGCCCAGAACTGAAATAAGACCTGGGAATGAATGATAGGATTGTGGAGGTACCAGAGCATTTCAGACAGAGCTTGCTAAGATTTCTTCCAGCACGACTGATTGTAGTCATTTGTTTGTTTATACTATGTGCTGTAGCGATATAAGGTACCATATGTGTATATGTATTATGTTCTGTGGATATACAGTGCTAACGAGAGGCGGAATGTGTTTACTTTTTTAAATTCGGGAAAGTCTTATCTGAAGCTTGAAAGTGGTCAAGTGAGCAAGCTCTCTGAATTTCTTTTTTCCCTTTTATACAGAGATGTTCCCCTTGCTGTGTTGGGTTTATGTTTGGTGTGAGAGAAAATTCCCCCTTTAAATGTTTGCTTGTTTAAATATTGTTTGGACATTTGGCCATAAATAGCAGTTTTAAATTTAGGCCTGGCTTCCTTGAAACTCATCTGTCTTTCTGGATTAAACTCTACTGTGTTTTAACCATGAATGCTCTGCTTAGGGTTCAAGAAAAATAAAACCACTATCAAGGAGACCTAAGAGTAAACAATTATCCCAAACTCCTCAGCAGTCACCCTCAGAAAGAAAGATATATCCCCTCCTCTTCTTTCCAGGCATTTCAAGTATTAAGGTTTCCTTAAAACTCTTTCTCTCCCCCCCCCCCCCGCCCACTTGTACTAATACAGATATTAAGTCTAATAGTATCTACTTAGCATAAACAAGAAGATAAAAATGATTTCTGTGATTGAAATGTTTGTTATTTAGCATTAAGCATCTTCATATTCTCATGTGTTTAGCATTTTAATCCACCCTGTGCTTGGTTTTGGGATTGATAGATTAGTTTTAAGCTCCTGTCTAATAGTGGAGTACTGGTGAGATTTATTAAACAGGCAGGGTTTGGTACTTGGATTTAAGAGGACTCACATGCACTGTTCATACATATTAAATTGGGAAAACCACTGGTTCAGTTTATAAAGGTTTGCAAGACAGTGCTCTATCTCAGAATGGCTGTCTTTTCACTTCTGTAAAGTACAATCAGCATTAATGAAGAGAAAATTGATTGATGAGGGGAACCCAGGATTGGGCTCCAAGACAGACCTTAGAAAATAACAGTAAGAAGGACCCACAACTTTGGGCATCATTACCCATACATCAGGAATACAACTTGATTATACTAATAGTTGCTAAATACAAAATAAAACAAAAAATAAGTTTAAAAAATGAGTAAGCAAAGGAAAAAGAACCCAACCATAGACAGTAACAATGGAGATAAAGAAGATCTGGGTTCATATTCAGAGGAAGATAATGGAGGTAAAATAAAAAAGCCACTCCTTTTTTTTATTATGACTTTTTATTGACAGTACAGATGCATGAGTAATTTTTTATAACATTATCCCTTGAACTCATTTCTGTTCCGATTTTCCCCTCCTTCCCTCCATCCCCTCCCCTAGGAGGCAGTCCCATACATGTTAAATGTATTATAGTATATTCTAGATACAATATATGTGTGCAGAACCAAATTTCTTGTTGCACAGGAAGAATTGGATTCAGAAGGTAAAAATAACCTGGGAAGAAAAACAAAAGTACAAACAGTTTACATGCATTTCCCAGTGTTCCTTCTCTGGGTGTGGCTGATTCTATCCATCATTGATCAATTGGATCTGAATTAGATCTTCTCTTTGTCAAAGATATCCACTTCCATCAGAATACATCCTCATACAGTATTGTTGAAGTTTATAATGATCTCCTGGTTCTGCTCATTTCACTCAGCATCAGTTCATGTAAGTCTCTCTAGGCCTCTCTGAAATCATCCTGCTGGTTGTTTCTTATAGAACAATAATATTCCATAACATTCATATACCACAATTTACCCAACCATTCTCCAACTGATGGGCATCCATTCAGTTTCTAGCTACCACAAAAAGGGCTGCCAGAAACATTTTGGCACATACAAGTCCCTTTCCCTTCTTTAGTATGTCTTTGGAATATAAGCCCTGTAGTAACACTACTGGATCAAAGGGTATGCACAGTTTGATAATTTTTTGGAAAGCCACTCCTTTTTCAGTGAGAAATGTCAAATGGTCCTCAGCATAAAAATAGTTCTTGGAAGATCTTAAAAAGGATTTTACAAATCAAATAAGAGAGATTTAAGGGAAAAAATAGAAAATAACATAAGAACAACCTAAGAAAATCAAGGAAACTTTGAAAAGAAAGTCAACTAACTTGAAATAGAGAATCAAAAACTTAAGGAAGAAAATAATTCCTTGTAAATTAGAATTCAGAAAGGGGAAGCTTAATGATGTTCTAAAACACTAAGAAATCATAAAACAGAATCAAAAGAATAAAAAAAAGAGATTGTGAAATATCTCATCAGAAAAAAAAATCTGGAAAAAAGAATGTAAAAATAGTGAGACTATCTGAAAAATCATGATAAAAAGAATATTGAACCAATATTATTAGAAATTATCAAGGAAAATCACTCTGAAGTTCTGAAATAAGAAGGTAAAGTAGAAATAGAAAAAATTCACTGATCACCACCTGAAAGAGAATCCTAGAAGAAAACTTACAGGAATATCATAGTCAAGTTTCAAAGCTCCCAGGTTAAAGAGAAAATATTGGAAGCAACAAGGGGAAAAAGACAATTTAAATATCTGGTGCTACAATAAGGATTACATGATACTTAGCAGCTACTGCATTGAAGAGGTCTTGGTATGCCATATTCTATAGAGCACAAGAAAAAGTTACTCAGAAAAGTTAAGTATAATCCTGAATGAAAAAAGGGATATGTAATGAACTCAAATATTTTCAGGTTTTTATGGGAAAAAACCCCATAATTTAAAGGAAAATTTGATATATAATGTCCAGGAGAAATACAAGGTAACCATGGAAGACCAATATAAGGAATTCAATAAAATCAAATTGTTCACTTTGTAAATGTAAAAATATTATCAATACTTTTAAGACTGTTATTGTTATTTAGGTAGTTTGAAATAAAGGCACGGACTGAGCTGAGTATGGTGGGGTGATTCTTAAAAAAGAGAGAGTAATTATTTCATATAAATAAAGCATAAAAATTGATATAGAAGAAGCTAGTGGGGAGGGGAGGGCTTGTAGTATTGAAACCCTACTCTCATAAGAATGGGTTAAAGAGGGAACAACATATATATTTAGAACAGCATAAGACTCTTCTAAATAAAGAAAGAAATAAGGCAATTGGATAAAGTGGTGGAGGAGGACAAGGGAGGAACTCTTAGATGGGTAGGTTAGAGAATAGGAGGGAAGGTAGTGGGTAGAAGTAAAGTAGAGGATTGAGGAGGGATAGGGAAAATAGAGTGAAAAGGACTATAAGGGAAAATAGAAAGGAGGAAAATACAAACGTGAATTCACAAAAGTGAATGGGACAAATTTACCCATAAAATGAAAATAGATAGCTGATTAGAAATTTGAATTCAACAATATGTTGCTTTCAGGAAATATAAAAATGAGAGATATACACAAATATAAAATAAAGTAAAAAGTGGAAATTAATATGTATATAAAGCAAATATAATAATCACGATCTTGAACAAAGTTAAAGTTAAAATACATTTAATCAAAAGTGAAAAATAGAGAAACTACACTATGTGTCAACAATATCATTCAATACTGTTTTAGGCCATTTAAAATGCCTAGGCAGTATAAAATACTTGAATATATAATTCCTAAATAATTGAAGAAATATTTATTGTTCATGGATAAGTAAAGTCAATATAATTTTAAAGATGACAATTTTGCTAAACTAATATATTTATTCAATTTCATCCCAATTGAATTATGGAAAAAAACAGGAAAGAAGAAAAAAAGATCAAGAATTTCAAAGAAATCAGTTTTAAAAAAGATGTAGAAGAAGTAGATTCAGCAGTACAAGCCTTAAACTATATTATGAGAAAATTGTTGAAATGTATAAGAGGATAATTTCAATTATTTTAAATTAAAATTGTTTTGTGTTAATAAATCTATGTAGCCAAGAATTGAAAGAATGCAGAAAATTGGGGGAAATTTTTCATAGACAGTCTCTCAGATAAGATGGGATTAGAGTATTGTTGTGGTATAGGAAATGATGAGCTGGTTGATTTAAAAAAGCATGGAAAGATTTAGACTTCTGATGCTATTCACCTTCACAGAAACAGATGATAAGAGGAAATAAACATTGTGTGATCTTACATATACATCTATGAGAATATTTTTAGTTATCTACATATATGAATATATGTTCTCCCTTAATTATGGACTTCTTTAGGGAGGTGGGGGAAAGGAGGGAGAAAATAAAGTAAAAAGTGCACAGCAGAGAACAACAACAACAAAAAAAAAACCCAACAAGGAAGCAAAGACAACCCAGGCAGCTTTGAAAACATGTAATATTTATTTTATAGGCTTTCTTGAAATGGAAATTTATTGTTTTATATTGCATCTTCTTACAATGAAAATGTCTACATGAAAATGCTTTTTTTTTCTTTTTTTCTTTTATATTTAAGTTTGAAATTTTAAAAATTACAAAACAAAGAAAATTGCTTTAAAGGTACTCTTTCTTTTTTTCTTTTCTTCTCTTTCCTTTTTTTTGGGGGGTATCATTTTCTCTATGCTTTTTCTGTGTTTTTTTAAATATTCTTTAAAAAGCATTCTGAGTATTTTCTTGATTTCTCAGTGGGGTATCTCAAAGGCAGAGATAAATGGCTTATTACATAATGTACTCCGCCCAAGAAAGGTTGAAGAGAAGTTGTTGAGATCTCTCTGATCAAGGGAATAATTATTTCCAGAAGTCACTTGCAGATCTTTTTAGAAATAGCCAAATGGGCCAGGGACCTGATAATCACACGTTTTCAGGTGAATTGCCAAACCTTCTCAGAGTTTGGTGATGTTTTTATGTCAAAAGTCAGGGAATTTTGTAAGTTGGAATTTTAAAGTTTTCTGTATTTCATGCCATGTGAAAACAATGCTTTTTAGCTTTTGAGTAAAAGAAACTGCAGAAGGCAACAAAATGTCCTAAACTTCATGAACATTTTTGTATGTAATAAATGAATTTCTAATAAAGGAAAGAAAACCCAGCCTTAAGATGTATAGCTCCTCAGAGGAAGTGTGGTGTAGTCATCATTCTCTTTTCAAGGTTGAAATGGAAGATTTCTTTTTTTTTTTAATTGCAAATTTAATTTATCATCTTTTGCCAACAAAAATTTTGATTATATAAAAAGATGTTTTTCTACATAAAAAGTGTCATCTTAGGCTTTGGTGACCTGACTGTGGAAGAAGGATTTTTATTAGGTAAGGTCACCCAAGTCTTAAGTATTACCTATGACACTCATGATCAATTAATTGAGTCTCCTCAGAAGTGTTTGAGAGATAATGTTGTGATGGGTGCAATGTGATCAGGTTTGAGAAAAGAGAATTGGGAGAAATTGTGTCAGAAGGCAAAGGAAAGGTGTTAGAAATTTAGGGACAAAGACCAAGGTATTTACAATTTTAAAACTACATTGCATTGCGCATGGATAGTCTTTATATTTTGAAACATTTGGTATAGCATAGTGGGTAGATAGCTTCAGAGCCAAGTCCAAGTCTTGGTACATAATAGATATGGGTCAAGCAACTCTCTAAGGTTACAAGTTGCTAAGGAGATAGCTACTGGATCTGGTACAAAAAGTTTACTGACCATTGAAACTGCAGATCTTATCCAACTTTTTCATATAAATTTGCAATGGATGCGAGTGAAATAATATTAACAATATAATTAGAATGAAGAACAAGATGAACTGGTAGCCTTATGAGCAATGGGAATAACTTTTAAAAATCTAAATAACTATCTATATCTATCTATCTATCTTAATGTCATTTTTTATATCAGCACAATTTTTCCTAGAATTTCCATTCTTCCCTACCAGAGAAACTTTCAACTAAAAATAACATTTTTAAAGAAAAAAAAAGAATAATAAAATCAGCAAAACTGATCAGTACTTCTAAAATATCTGAAAATATGTTTAACCCCACTTGTGGATCTCCCACTTCTGTAAAAGGATGGAGTGGACATGTTTAACAACTGGTTCTCAAAAAATGTATACATACTCTTTTAAATTTAAACTGTGATGTGAATGCAGTGGATAGAGCACTGACTCTGGTGCCAAAGGATTTGAGTTCAAATCTGACCTTGGGCACTTGATACATAGTAGCTGTATGATCCTGGTTAAATCACTTAATCTGATTGCCTGCCCCCCCCCAAAATCAATCTGCATTATTTTTATTTTTCCCATCATCTTCTTAAGTCTAGACAGTTAGCATAACAATCAATCAAGCTCTGATTTGTAGCATTTGCTTGTTTCATAAGTGTAAATCCTCATAATGAAAGTTTGACAATTTGCCTAGCTGGTTTAAGCTGGCTTCAATATACCTCTGCATGGGAGTGATTTTCTGTATCTCTCTTTTGACCCAAGCTTGTTGTCATAGAATCACTTGTAGACAAATTATGCATGTTCCATTGGTATTTTTGTGTTAAAAGAATATGGGGCATTTTGGGTAATTCCCATGGAGTGAAGCTAGTTGAGATAATAGATGACACGATTGCACAAGAACAGTAAGTATGCATGGGACAAGTACACATTTTTTAGGCAATTCCCACATCAATGAGATTGAAGAATCATTGGAACACTGAAGTATTAAATCCTCATAATGTTTCTTGAATATTGATTTTTTAAACTCTGACCCAAAAGGGGTTATCTTATGTTTTTTTTTTCTTAATGTTTGCTATTTACTCAGAGATGAGGATGCTCAATTTTTCTTAACATTATCATTATATCACAAAATTAGCAAACCCAAATGAGAGTATGAATAGTTAAGAAAACCTATGATTTGTATAAGATGTTTGATCTTCATATTGGAGTATGGTGAAGAGATATTCGAACTCTTCTAAATTCTTTCAAATTCTGACCTTGACATGTAAGTTGACTTTCTCAGTAAATCAAGCAATTGTATGGCATGGTATATTAGAGTACTGGAGTTGGAGTCAGGAGAACCTGAATTCAAATCTAGCCATAGATATGACATTCAAGAGAATAATAGAGCTCAAAGAGAGTAGTAGAGCAAAGGAGTCTTGTTTAGAAAAACTTAGTTTCTTTAAAAAAGTTTTCCCCTAGTTTATTTATATGTGTTCCTCAAAAGATAGCAACAGCAGCAATACAAATAGGAAAGACTGCTTCCAAATATTTTAATCCAGACTCAGTTTCTTTGGCCATGAAATAGTCACTTAATCTCTGTTTGCTTTAATTTTCTCATTTACAAATGTCTAAATGGAAAAACAGCGAGAAAATATTTGTAAAGTACTTTACAAATCTGTAGGTACTATGTAAATTCTAGTCATTAATGGCTGGCTAATATTTACATAATATAAACTATGTGCCAGGCACTGTGCTAAGCACTTTAGAAATTATAATCACATTTGGTCCTTGAAAAAACCTTGGGAGGTGATTACTATTATCATCTCCATTTTATAGATGAGGTAGTTGAAGCAAACAGATATTAAAATGACTTGTCCAGGGTGACTTAGCTAATAAGTGTCTTGAGACTGGCTTTGAACTTAAAGTGAGTTGATGTATCCTGGTTTGCTATTAATGAGGATCACATTGGTGGGGGCTTGTGAGGGATCGTACTAGAAACCCAATTCATGAGGGCTACCTGTAGGACAATGAGGTGAGTAGTAACAAATTGCTTCCTTGGAACCCGACCTTCCAGAGTATTTTAAGTAGGAGAATGTGCCCAAGAGGCGTGCTACACGAAGATCACAGGTCTCAAGCTGGAAAGGATGTGTTTTGGAGGTCATCTAGCATGACCTCCTCCTCTTCCCAGGTGAAGAAACTGAGACTATTCATATGCACCCAGAGATGTCAAAGCCATGATTTGAACCTAGTATCTTGGACCCTAAGGCTGGTCCTTTCCACTGCATCACACAAGATAGCTTTTGTAACATAAACAAGGATTTATTGTCTTCCTAGTAAATCTTACCGAATCCAGACTTAGATCCATTCGTATCAGATGGAAATGTACAAAAACAATTCAGTTCCACCATTTAGAATTTCAGGGAAGCCTCAGAGAGCTAAGCCTCTGAAATCACATTTAGTCTCTATAACAATAATGTGAGCTTTAGCATCACCCCTTGATTTGCTTTTGAAGAAAAAAAAAGCCAAACATCTGCGAATCCTCTACTGATTAGGTCCAGAGACAACAGCTTCCTAACCATCTAAACAGACATGAGCATGTCAGTGAGCATGGTAATGTTAAAATGACCTGAGAACCTGATTCATGTACAGCCAGTTAATAAAAAGGGTAAGAAATCATGGAGCCACAGATTTAGAGCAGGAAGAGACCTTAGGAATTGCCCAACCCAGCCTTCTCATTAAATCTGGGGGAAAAGAAAATAGGGCAGAATGCTTGCTGTAATTTTCCCAAACCACAGAAATAACATGCAAACAATATAGTTAAATATAATCCATACAAGCTATAAACTTTCTACATATGGCCCATAGATACATGATACATACATATGTGCCAAGTTGTGTTGGTCAAATTGAATCTGAGGAGGGAAGAAAAAAGAGAAGATGTGAAGAGTGTGTGTGTGTGTGTGTGTGTGTGTGTGTGTGTGTGTGTGTGTGTGTTTAAACCTTCAAGATTCTTTTGTGCCAGTTTTAAAAAATGAATGATAGGTATAGGTAGAACAGATAGGTTTTGACTTTCCTACGGTGACTTTGAATTCAGTTGTATTTCTCAGTTTTCTCTTTAATGGGTCATAGGGGACACACCACATTCAAGAGATTGGGGCCTTTAAGAGGGGAACGGGAGTAAAGGGATTCTAGTTGAGGAAACCTTATTTTCTTTTTAAAAAGGCCTTTCCCTAGTTTATTAATAATATGCTCTGAAAAGCATATTTCTCTGTTGTTGTTCAGTTCTGTCTGATTCTTCCTGATCTCCTTTGAGGTTTTCTTGGTGATGAGAGCGGTTTTTCCTTTTCTTTTTCCAACTTATTTTGCAGATGAGAAAACGGAGGCAAATATGATTAAGTGACTTGCCCAGCATTATATAGCTAGAAAGTGTCTGAGCCTGGATTTGAACTCAGGGAGACGAGTCTCTCTATCTATTGTTATAGTTCTTTGATTGTCCTCAATGTTTAGAATGCTCTATTTCTTCATTTCAGTCTCCTGGCTTCCCTGGTGTCTTTCAAGTCCTAATTAAAATCCTATTTATTGGCCTTTACGAATGTCTCTACATCCTAGTGTTTACCCATTGTTCAATGCCACTGAACTTTAATGACTTTGGAAGAGTGAGGTTGATGACTTTGTATAACTGTCTTGGTTAAATCCAATTCACTCACAAGTCAAGCCATCCGTCATGATATCATTGGTCCTCTTTGAAAACAGAGGGCAAATAATAAGAACTTCCTTCTTATCCTGTATACAACTTATTATAATATTATAATTATTATATTATATAAATAATATTATTATTTTTATGTATATATTTGTTTGTTCTCTCTCATGAGAGACTTGGATAATTGAGATACTTAGTATCTTCAGTGTTTATCTCAATGCCTGGGATATAGTAGGTGCTTAATAATTGCTTATTTGTTGACCACTTATTGACTGAAAAGAAAGCAGCCTTAGTGATATGAATAGCAGAGGTTGTTCCTAAGTCTTTTAAATATTTTCCAGCTACTATATTCTTGAATTTAAAAAGGAAATATCAAACTGAAAATGTTAAATAGGTTTTTAAAGCATTTGATGGGAGAGATTATTTTTAGATATCTGAAGTCCTTAATTTGTGTCAGCAACTTGTCTCAAGTATTTACCCAGCACTGTATAGGTACCGTATACTTTGCTATCCAACAATGATAAGCTAAATAAGGTTGACAGTAGTGTTACAGCCCTTGGTATTTGTGACTTAAAACAGCTTCAAAAAGCGTTTCTGCCATTTTAATTTCTGTCTCATTTTTCTGCAATTTGGGGTGAACAATTTTCATATGTAAATTAAATGAATTCATATGAATTCAATTCATATGAATAATTTTCATATATCTGTTAGGTCCCTGAAAAGTTAGGAAAGCAAGACCGTAAGCAGTGTACTTGTGTCTAATCATGTATTTGAAATAAATGTTTTATTGATATTACCCCTTCCTCCCAACACTGTCATTTCTTAATATCTATTCCTTCCCACCTTCTATTTAAGATTCTTCCTCATAACCAAGTTGTTCAGTTCTTTTAGTCGTGTCTGTTTTCTTGGCAAAGATACTGGAATAATTTGCTATTTTCTTCTCTACGCATTTTACAGACAAGGAAACTGAGTCAAACAGAGTTAAATCCCTTGCCCAGAGTCACATAGCTTAGTAAATGTCTGAGGGTGGATTTGAACTCAAAGAAATTGACTCTATCTTACATCCTCAACCTCATTCTATACTTATAGTTTACTATCTTTATGTTGGGAACATAAGAGTGAGATTTTACCATCATTAGTCATTAGTTTTAATTATCAACATAAGTATTCAAAGATTCACAGCCAGATGGGACTTTAGAGGGTCCCAACTCCCTCATTTTACAGGTGGACAAAAATGAAGGGCAAAGGGGTTTCCTAGGATCATTTTGCTAGAAGATGTTTGAACCAGCACTTTAAGACTTGGATCTTCCTCATTCCTAGTTTATGACTCCATCCACTCTATTCTATTGCCTTACTCTGAGATTATAATAGGTCAATGCACTGATGAGAGTTTTCAAATGTTGTTTTCCTTTATACTGTTTTAAATTGGACTCTTGCTTCTACTTTTTTTCACTCTATATCAGCTCAAAGATATCTTCTCAATTTTCTTTGAATTCTACATATTTATTTTTTTCTCATGGTATAGTAATATTCTATCATAATCAATTCTATTTTTTTTTTGTGGAGGCAATTGGGGTTAAGTGATCACACAGCTAGGAAATGTTAAGTGTTTGAGTTCAGATTTGACCTCAAGTCCTCCTGAATTCAGGGCTGGTGCTCTATCCACTGTACCACCTAGCTGCCCCCTAATTCTTTTTTAAGGAATTCTTTTCCTTAGTGGGTTTTTGTACCTCTTTTCCCATTTGGCCAATTTTGCTTTTTAAAGCATTTTTCTCCTTATTAACTTTTTCTGTTTTTTTGTGCACCACTCTCAATTCTCTACCTAATTTTTCTACTACCTCTCTTTCTTATTAGCTTTTTCTATTTCCTTCTGTACAACTCTTAGTTCTCTACCTAATTTTTCTTCAACCTCTGTTCTTTATTTTTAAATTGTTTTTGGCAAGGCAATTGGGGTTAAGTGACTTGTCACACAGCTAATAAGTGTTAAATGTCTGAGGCCAGATTTGAAGTAGGTCCTCCTGATCCCAGGGCCATTGCTTTATCCACTGCACCATCTAATTGCCCCTTCCTCTATCTCTCTTACTTGGTTTTCAAAATTTCATTTGAGTTCTTCCATAGCCTGAGACCAATTCTTGGTTTTTTTGGAGGCTTTGGATCTAGGAGCTTTGACTTTGCTATCTTCTTCTGAGTATGTGCTTTGATCTTCCTTGCCACCATAACTTTCTATGGTCAGAAACTTTTTTCTGTTGTCTGCTTATTTTCCTATTAGTCAATTTTTAACTTTTTGTTGAAGGAAGGTTCTGTTTCCAGGTGGTGGGCACACTGTTTCAAGCTTCAAGAATTTTGTGCAGCTGTTTTCAGAGATTTATCTAAGGACTTGACCACAGGCATTCTTTTCTGCCCTGGAATTGTTGGAGTATCCCCATCCCACTGCAGCTATGAGATCTAGAGTCTTAAAGCAACAGAGACTTTCCTCAATAGTTGCCCCCCACTTCACCTGCCCATATCTTGTTGGTTTTCTCAGGCCCTTTCACTTTTCTAACAAACCTTTTCTGCTGACTTTTCATATATGCTTTGTTGTCTCTGGGCCAAGAGGTCTGGAAGCCATCAGCACTGATGCTGATTCAGTGGTCACTAGCCAGTTCCTGCTTTGCTATCTGGGGCTGGCACTAGGGCTGAGGCTAGGATTGGGGCTAAAGAGGAGCTGCACTGAGTAACTATGGGCTAGACTCCCACTCTGGTGCCACAGAACTTTTCTGCTGGCCTTCTAAGCTGTCTATAGCTGGAAATGTTCTACTCTGTCTTTTTGGGTGTTCTGCTGCTCTAAAATTTGCTTAAAGTCATTATTTAAAGGAATTTGGGGGAGAGGTCAAATGAATTGCTGCCTTTAATCCACTATCTTGGCTCCATTTCCCATTATAATCATTTGTCACAATTGATTCAGCCATTTCTCAGTTAATGTGCAATCACTGTGCTTCTAGTTTATTTCTTTGTTTGTTTTCCTTGCCCCAAAAGTACTGCTAAAATATTTTTATTTGTACAGGAACTTTCCTTATGTCTTTGATCTTCTTGAGATATAAACCCCATTGTGGTCTCACTGGATAAAAGGCTGTATACAGTTCAGGGAATTTTCTAGTATACTTCTAACTGATTTCTGACTGAAAGGAAATTATTAGGTACCTAATAGGTGCTAATAGGTGACAAAGTAGATATATCTCCAGGCCTGAAATTAGAAAGACTAGAGTTGAAATCTAGCCTCTGACAATTGCTACCTGTATGACTCTGGACATGTCATTGCTTGCCTCAGTTTTCTCATCTGTAAAATTAACCGAAGAAGGTAAACCATCAGTATCTTTGCCAAGAAAACCCCAAATGGTCTCATTAAGGGTCATGCATGACAACAAAGCAACATATGCTAAGCATCTTATAAGTAGTGCAATGGATAAAGTGAGGAAGGCTTGAATTCAAATCTGGCTTCAGACACTTTCTAGCTGTGTGAGTTACGGTAAACCACTTAATCTCTGTCTACTTCAGTTTTCTCATCTGTATAATGATGCTTTTATAGCATCTACCTCCATGTTTTTGTGAGAATCAAATGAGAAAACATTCATAAGGTACATATGGCAAATATTTTATATTTATATGAATGCATATATATTATAAATAGTTATTCTTATCATTTATTCTCCACCATAATCCTGTGAGGCAGATGCTGTTATTATTCTCATTTTATAATTGAGGAAACTGAGGAGAAGTGGACTTTTCCAAGGTCATACAGCTAAAGGATGATTTAGGTCAAATTTGGAGTTGGATCTCCCTCACAAGACTCAGCATTCTACGTATTATGATGCCCCTAGCCGCCTCTGGACCAATTATCACTAGTTTACTTGCTACCAAATTCTAGGGACCAGCAAGGAACCAGAGTTCCTAGCTCTACTTCCAGTGCGTAGCGTGCCTCCTTTCCACAATTGTGCTAACATTGCCAGTTTTGTCTTTTGTACTTGTTAGTGACCATCCTGCACCCTCCAACTGCCCCCAACTCCAAGTCCTCTTTTAATAAGTTAAAGAAGAACTCTGGGAACATCCCTTTCTCACTAGAAACCTATTCCTTTATGTGGAAATTACCCACCTGTTGGAAGATTCTTTATTGCTTGAAATAATCTTGGACACTTGTGTACCTTTAACAGGATTTTATTGAGTTATTCCAGACAGTCACACCAGCACAAGGGCAAAGCTCTGCTCTGGGTTTCATACACTCAGGTAAAGGACTAGTTGTCATGTGTGTTAAGTAGTTAATCTAGAAACTTTTGGCT